>NC_086330.1:215812262-216420075 GCF_032445375.1 Bacillus rossius redtenbacheri | reverse complement strand
GTGGCGAATGGCCGCGTGGTCAAGCCCTTGTTGACACCGCAGCGAGCTCTAACTGCATTGCTGCCCACCTCATCGAGCGTTCAAAGTTCGAACGTCGACCTGGCCGACTCCAGCTCACCACTGTCGGTCATGCCTGCCCAATGCAGGGCGTCTCGATGCTCCACGTCTGTGTCAGAGATAAACACTCTGTCACGACCGCCTTGGTGGCCAACGGACACCGGGACGACGTCATCCTTGGGTAGCCCTGGTTGTGTGACCGGGATGCCAACATCGAGGTGCGGTCGAGGCGTCTACATGTGAGCATTCAGGGGCGACACCTCCTCCATGGCATCGGACACCCACTGACACCTCCATATCACAAGGTCAGTCTCGATGAGTTCCCCCAAAATGTGGGTAAACAGACTATCCTCACCCAAGTGCACAAGATGTTGTAGGACTGCATTATCGAGCAGAGTGAAAGTCCGTATAACTCGTAAATAGTCTTGGCAGTGAAAAGGACAGCATGTTGCAGTTCTATTTTATCTTTAAACCACTGAACAAGGTTACCATTAACACCCCACCACCACTGTTTAACATTGCCAACACGATAGCTGGACTGGGAGATGCTACAATATTTTCGACATTGAACTAAAAATCAGGCTACTAGCAAGTGGCAATCAGACCCACAGACTGACTGAAAACTGCCTTCACCATTCTGGACTGGTGGCACTTTCAATTCTGCACTATGCCTTTTAGCTTGTAAGATGCGCCCACCACGTTTCAAACCATGATGACCAGTGTGCTCAATAATTGTGCAAGAAAATTTTCAGCTGCATTTAGATGACATAAAATTATCTGGTCCTATACCTGGGAAAAGCATGCCCATCACCTGGTGCTTGCATTAGGGTGACTTGCCATCCACAGGCTCATGTGCGACACAGCCAAATATCACCTAGGCAACACCGATCTAGACTCTCTAGGGCTCGTAGTCAATGCAGAGGGGAACTGCCCGACGGAAAACAGTTGGAAGTGATTGTAAACAAACCTCCGACCCGCACCCGCAAAGAGTTGTAGTGCTTCCTGGGGCTGGCTAACTGGCTCAAAGTGTTTATACCTGGATTTTCGCTCGTGGCCGCGCCCCTTGGCCTCGAGGTAGTTTGGGCGCTACGATGCTACAGGCTGCACCTGTAGGGTAAACACTTCCTTTATGCACCAATATTCAGTGCCTTAAGTGGCTGGTGACAATGCAGGGCTGCCGCTCTAAGTTGACTTGTCGGGCCATGCTATTGCTGTCCCTAGACTTTACGGTAGAGCATTTGCTCAGAAAGAGTAACGAACTCATGGAAGAGCTATCCTGCAACCCAGACGACACAGTCGAAGCCCACGATGATGCCTTCTGGGATGAACTGTTACCACCCACCAGCGGACAGCTATAGATGAGCCTGGTGCACACGGTCACTGTGCTACCATCCTGCCAGTGGCAGAAATCGACGATATTGATGAGTTCGTGCGCGCAGTACAAAGAACAGATGACTATTTCTAGGCCCTGATACGTAGATGCTCGAAGGGCCCGCACAAGGGTTACCGAAACATGGACAGACATTTGCAGGCACACCCTGCTGGAAGCGAACACCCGTGGGAGACGTCCGCACTGCATGAGACTCGAGGCCAGGTGTTCCGCATGCTGCACGTAAATTGGCTTGCCAGACACCAGGCCAAGGAAAATACCATGAGAGTCATTTGTAAATCATTCTACTGGCCACGGCTTAAACACCGTGCGCTGCTGCCATCACTGCCAACAACACAAAACACAACACCCCAACGGGAATGAACAGCAGCTGCCACGACAACCCCTGGAATCGTTTCACACAGTAGCATTGGACTTGATGGGGCCATACCACCTTACCCCAAGGGGAAAGAGATTTCTACTGGTAGTGACGGATGGTTTTACACAGTGAGTTTTGGACTACCCCCTTTCCAACACCTGAGTGGGAACAATCACACATGCACTCGAGACAGAGTTTTTCCCACAATGGGGCTAACCCCAGGTACTATTGTCAGATAATGCTGCGCAGTTTTTGGGCTAGCGATGGGCGCAACTCTGCGGGAAGTGACGCATGATTGCACACACGCTACCAGCATATCACCCAAGGGCAAATCTGACTGAGCGGCGCAACTAAGAGATTAAAGCCTACCTCCGACTCTGCCTATCAAAGGACCACTCCCAGTGGGTCACCCACATACCCGACATCTGTATATGCCGCTGGGTCAATGCGGCCACAGGAAAACCCTTGCCAGGCTAGTGCAAGGGCACAATCTTCCACTGCCGGGCCAGAACCCCGAAGAGCGCTTTCGAGAGCTGACGGAAACCCACGAAGCCACCCAGCAACACCAAACCACATATCAGGCTCAGATCACCCCAATCACAATGATGCCTCCACCTCCTCGGACACCCGGCCAGCTGGTCTACAGATGCATGCACCCATTGTCGGCGTGAAACTAGTAATACTGCGCCGAACTAGCGCCTAAATGGATTGGGCCGATGCCAGTGATCAGGACCATAGGCACCACAGTTGTAGTAGTGAAGCTCCTGTCAATATGAGCCACAAGGTATCACCCAAATGCCATCTGGGTAGCAGATGAGGAACCAGATGAGGCAGCTGACGAACCCAGCATGTCAACACACCAGCAATCCAGGCAAACTGCACAGCCAGCTACTTCGACTCCAACAAAAGACGCAGAAGGGGAATTTAGGGAGTTTCCGGAACTAGAGGAGAGGCGCCCTGTACCGAACACTCACAGCACTCTTCCCCTACAGCTGTTTTCAGAGGGGTAGGTCTAAATTATGCCTTTCCACAGGTTTGACGAGGCTGTCGAGGGGAAACACTGGCACACACCGTATCTCCCACCCCGATAAAAGGGGAACCAGATGACTTGCCATCATGTCCAGAGACACCCGATGAAAACGAATCCAGGTGGCCCCTACACCTGTCACTGACAGATGCCACTCTTCTCATGACCGTCGAAGAGCCATCAGTGCCCACCACAGACGATATGGAAGCTTCGCGAGGGGTGGCGGAGGACGAGGCACAACCCCGCACCACACTACAACTTCTGGCCACACCAGTTGGCAGCACCGCCCTGGTGTTGCACAATACAGGAGATGAGCTGATAGCAGCATGAGGTCTCCGATAGCGACGAGAAAGAAGGTGTATCAGATTCATATCGGACTCCATCAGAAGGAGGGGGGGGGGAATTGACGTCGACAGGACTGTGTTCTCCCTAAGCCCAATGTGGTCTCAAGCAGCTGCCGACCCCCTCCCCACCCAACGACACCCTCTATTTCAGACCACCCACCAACAATTGTATGTGTGTGCAATTGTTCGGTCGCAGCACCCACCCAAACTTGAGCAGTGGAGACTTAATGTTTTTAAATAATTCAGTTAATAATTAAATAACTGTTATACATAATACTTAAGTCTAAATAATGGTGTAATTTATAAACGGTTTAAATGTTATCTTTAAATTTTCTGTCATATCTACTACATGCTTGTTTCCGTTTTGGAAAACTATTGTGTTTGTTTCGTCTTTTCGTTTTGTGTTCTTGTCTCGTTTCAACTGTTGTGCTAGCTTGTTTCTGTTTTGGAAAACTATTGTGTTTGTTTCGTCTTTTAGTTTTGTTGTGTTTTTGTCTCTTTTCAACTGTTGTGCTGAATTTTTTTGGGGTTCAATTCATCATGTGTTGTTTTTTTTTCGTTCTCTTAGTCCATTTTTCTTTGTTTTTCTTTGTTTGTTGACCATATTCCTGTTATGGAATATTATGTGGTGTATATATTATGTTGACAACAGCCATTTTTGCTTAATTTGTGTTTTTTTGTCTTTTGGTTTTTTGTAGTTTTCTTCTACAGACATACATGTGCTTAGCCATGGTGTATGTCCAGAAGCTTACATTAAGTCAACTATTTTGTAGCAACTCTTTTCTAAAGGAATCTTTAGTTAAAGTACAGAATTTGTTTTCAATTTACACAATGTTGTACAGTTACAGAGGTAATATTTAACACTTATTAACTTCAATAAAACTGATATACTCTTACTAGCTAAGTAAGCATTAAGTTAAGGGCCGGTTTTATGACCTCTGGCTAAAGTTCCGGCTAAAATTTAACTGCAGGCTAGCTCTTATTTCGGTTTTATGACTCCCTGTTAACGTCTACCTTCCAGTTAAAGTTCCGGCTAACCTAGCGGGTGGATGAACCGGCCGCTAGCTGCTTAACCGGAGGCTAAGCAACAGAAAATAAAATGGCGATGTATCAGGCGAGGTTAGTTGTTGATAGTGATGATGACTATTTGAGGAATTCTATTGAATATTTGCAGGATGCGATGGCATAATTTATTACTAAATGTAAAATGCTTCGCCGTATTCGTCAAAGTTTTATTAAAAATTACATGGCATGAAACTGTAGTCACGCTTTTCTATTCTCGTCGAGTCGTGTATTATTATTTGACTTTAATTGATCACGAAGTACATAAACGTATGCTATGTATATAAACTTAAATGTTCCTGCTTAAGAATATGTGTAAATAAGTGAATTTTAAAATTGCAAAACGAGGGTTATTATTACCTATAAAATGCGTGTTTTCGTGGAAGTTGTATCTGTGAATTTTTATTCGTAATACAGTGGACATATGCCGGGAATGAAATGCACTTCATACGACTTCAGACGTGGTTATAATTCAATGAATACAATTGAATGTGAAAATAAATGTTACCCAATTATCCCTTCCCTATCTTACAAACCTTTAGGTACTTATTATCTACCTGCCACGCAAGTGCAAAACGAAAACAGCACTGGAATTAATCTGTTTCGCGTATCCAAGTTCATCCCTTGATCCTATCGGCATAACCCTTTATATGTTGGTCTTGTTTTACATTAGACTTGCTGTTTTAATTTAGAATGTTGAAAAATCCTGTACATAACTCAAAATACCTAACATATCACGATACAAACAAATTATGTCAGGTCTTGTAAAAATGTATTTCTTTCGTAGGTATACATTTTACAATCATAATTATTTCCCCAGTGAATATACCTAGGATCTCTCGACCTACTAAATTAAAACAGCAAGCATCCTATACCACACACTAATTCCATCAGATTCGGATTAATTTGGATACGTGATACGAAACTATTAGTACAAAAATGAAACCTACATCAGTGAAATGAAAATCGACAAGTATTTTCCCGAAACAGAGTCTATATTATTTGATTATGAAATAAATTTATGAAAGAAATAAGTATTCTCTAGCAAAAATGTGATCCCTATTAATTTGTTTGTATAGAATTACTTCGTTAGTTTTGGCTTTATATAACCTAACAAAATCATGAGTTTCAATACAAGAGTAAAGTTGAAAACACACGGTTTTGAACCGTAACTTGTAATTTTATGGTTTAATACAAAGCAGGTTAGACGTCAAAGTAATTTTTGGTTAATTTAATTATATCTGTTGCAAGATAAAGTTCGCGGCATATTTCTTTACAGCTGTAAACATTCCAAATCACAATACAAACAAACAGCTGACAAACATTCTACCAGAAAAAATAACTGTCTTGCAACAAAAGTTACCAAATTCTGTTTTATTTCATTACCAACACAACCATTATTACACCACACGCTTCGTCAGGTTCCGGTTAGCCAACCGCAGGCTAAGTATGGGTCATAATACACCCCTCTTTCGTTAACCGGAGGCTAGCCTTACCCGGAGGCTAGCTAACCTGAGGATTTAGCCGGAGGTCATAATATCGGCCCTAAATGGTGTGTGATATTCATTCGTGCTTCTCTTGTCAGCTGTGAACAGAAAAGGCGAAAGAACATGCGGTAACAGCACAGTGTCATCAGCTACCTGCCAGGCCATCCTTTGGTCAAAAACACTCATGGTGTATTCTAGTGGGTGAAAACAGAACCTGTGTTTACATTGTGGCATGCCGAAACAGTTTATTTATTATACAGTGAAGAAAAGCATTTAAGTAATCCTTAAAAACATTTTGACCTCACAGCATACAATATTTGTGTTATTTCAAATTCTTTGCATTTATAAAAATGTCGAACTTATCAAAATGTTTTCACTATAATAAAGACAATAATAATTTTCTTAATAATGCAACACTTTGAACCCAATCGTAACTATGTAAGCCTTTAGAAAATGTACTTGAGAATGCAAATGCAATTAACTTTTTTGATTATCACGCAAAATAAAAATTTATAAACGGAATAATGTCACTGTCTGATAGCACTTTCGGTTCATATTAGATTTCCTTTCTCAGTGATCCCAACTTGGAGATTTTCCCCCAAAATGCGGGGAAAAGTTTTTTTAAAAGGTGATTTTATTGAGGGAAATATTCTGTATGGTATTTTATAGGGAGAAAATGATTAAATTTTTGTTTCTGGATCTTTTTTCCATCTAACTAATGTAAAATCAAGACTTCTCTGGATGTCTCTGTCCCCCATGGTCTCCAACTTAACGTGCTATACAGTAGCATTACAAGAAAAATAAATATCACAAAAAGTAGCATGTGGCCCTCTATGATTTGATTGTTGAACTCACTAGTGTCATTTCAATAATGTCAAAATAAAAACAAAAAAAAAGTCTTTTTTAGCAATTTTATGTAACATCAATGCTTCATACTCTTTTTCTAAAATAAAATTTATTTTTCATTACTTTTTTTATAAATCTTATTGAAGCTGTACCTCCTGCAGGAGCAAAGCCTGGTCCCCACCCGATCAGCACCAGATCCTGCTGGCGGAACGCACCATTCGCGCGGCATGCTCGAAGGAAATTAGCGATGCTGCCACCAGGCAGTAGACAACAAAACGTGGCCTAGGGTGGACAATCCATCCCATGAACAAAAAAAAAAAACAGTGTGTCCTGATTAGGATGATGACTTCATTTGCGATTGTGCTCCACAGTGCATGTTAATGGCGACAAACATTAATAGTTTGGATGGTGAAGATCTATGTGGAGTGATGGCATCCACCCCAGTGTTCCAGCAAAACGTAATTATATGGGAGAAGAATTATGCTTACTGTGTAAGAACAGTTCACGTGAACAGGCTCTATTTGGGTGCTCTTGTAAGCCTGTAAAATTGTTTCGCTGCCCAAAGTTAATAAATTAATAATCGCAGCGAGTCCAGTGATCCACGCTGGGGTCGATGATCCATGCAACCACAATGGCTAGCTTGGCGCCCTCTCATAAGGAAATCCACTAAATAATCCCTGCCAGCAATCACTGGGCTCAGACCGGGTCCCGGACCTGAGACCTCGGTTAACGGAATTAATTATGTACTATCTTTAATATAATCTTTTTATACAAAACAGTTTTATTAAAAAACTATGTGTGTAATTTAATTAAATAGATTAAAAAATTGGAAATATATATGAATATTTTTTTATTTACTTAATCGATTATGCTAAGCAACAAAATATTACAAAATAAAATTCTTTAAATTATTTTTAAAAAGTATCATGTAAGAAGTTAGGTATTTTAGTCTGAAGTTATTGAATTTTAAAATAGGCTTGGGGAAAAAAAATTTGGCTAGTTGACATCACTGCCATTTATCACATTAATGTCATCTTTAACTGCAAGAGACCCGACCTCCGTAGCGTAGTAGGATGCACACTGGCTTACGGTGCGAGGGGCTCTTGGTTCGAGTTCCGGGCCTGATTTAAGTTTTGAATAAATATTAAATTGAAATTGATCTGAGGGGGCAAAAAATGGGTTCGACCTCGTGGCTGCAGGCCGGAGTGCGTCGTGATTTTAAACTACCTGGGCTGATCAGGCCACCCAGGACGCCTTGAAATAAAAGGGAAAATGACTGAAAAGATACTGCACTTTATTAAGACTGATACACTTGCTTGTCCAATGCCTGACCGAGTCTGTTGTCAGACTGTCGCTTCACGATTGGTTCAACACATTGACATTGCGCGTGAACAGGATAGCCTTCAAACTCGTGTATAATGTTCTATCCTGTGACTGTTACTAACACGAAGGCTGTGAAAAATTATTGTAGAGCTGATAGATTGCACTGTTTATATGGTAAATGAAGTTAAACATATAATGACAGCAGTATATTATCAAACGTTCTTAAAGTTGATTGTAATCTAACCCAATGTAATGCGAATGTTTCGAATTGTGCGTAAGCCTGGCTAGATGAAACACATACAAGAGTCACAGTAGCTTCTTAAAGGTTGACAAAGTTTTTAGGTACTTGGTTAGTTTGCAAATACATATATTACACAGTCGAAATCAGCTAAATCGAATACACGTATATTAACGAGTTAGTACACCATGTCACTCAAGACTTGCTAGAAGCCCTTGACAAATAACGATTCTCTGGCATCGAAGCGTGGAAAATGGGTATGGCTCAAGTTCGCTGTCCGAATGCTTTGAACGTGAAATTTACATAATATGCCGAAATATCCCTGTTGGGATTTTAAATGATTATGCGAAGAGCAGCACGTAAGAACGTACGGCTAAGTGGGGTCGGGTGCAGAGCTGATTGAAAAGACTTGGTAAACTTACGACTATGACGATGAACTGGAAGTGGCGCAAAAACTGTAGGCTCTGCGTTCGCAGAGTGAGCGACCCCTGTGAGCTCCCAGTGGCAACTGGCGCTAGAGCACCGCACGACCTCGCACCAAGATGCGTGTAGCGCGGGAAAATAGCTCCGACCAGTTTTGGACTTAAATGTTAAATTTGATATGAAATGATTATTTTACAATTGCACATAATTCTCATATTATTTCATTATCTTTTAGTTGTTATTGTTTTGGTTTTAAAAGAAGAATTACTTATTTATTTACACACTAGCGCATTTCCACACTCAGCCGGGCGCTGTTGTCGCCTTGCTGTTCGTCGCAGTGTACTTTAACTGACACGGTGGATATCACGCTCAGGCATGTTCGTTGCACTTACAAGTAAGTGTTGTTGGGACATAACGGCCTGTGCGACCCAGAGGGAGCACCGGCGGTTGGCATCAAATGTCCCCCCCTCCAACGAGGCCGTTATGCCCAACAACACTACACTTCATATGCATGGAAGTGGTGCACTGGGCCGTCGCACTAAGGGAGTTAGAGTGGAGTGGGGCCCCTGGGCGTGGCATACCTAGTGAGCGTGTCTTCACAATTGAATTAATGGTGGTTCTGGCACGACCCTTCCCTGTTTGTAGGGCAAAAGTAGGGAGTTTTGTATAGTCTCCGTCGTTCTCAACTGCGAGCCTACCAGTGAATTTAATAGTGGATGCAAGCTCTTCTTTGACAGAGTTGATAGCAGCTCCGTTGTCCCTTGGTACTCCGCCGCCATGATTTGACCCAGAAATTAGTCCCTTAAATGTGCTGATACTCGTGGAACATGGTGTGATACTCTTTTTGGAGGTTGTGTGGGTTCTGTCTGATCATGTCGCCTCCCCTGGCGTTCATCGGTCTGCTCCTGTATGCTCGAATCCCCTTGAAACAGTGATATTTCTGTGACGTAGTCCCGCAGATGAACCGGGAGGCGCCGTACCCGCCTGGAAGAGGTTGTGTTAGCATTAAATGTGGTGTCACTAAGATTCATATTTAGAATTGTTTGACTACTCCTCCTACCATTGTCCCTGGCGTTATCGACCGTGCGCCCTTCCCCAGGGCCTGTCGAGACGTTCGCTAGCGGCTGTTGCAGCGAGCAACATGAGCGAGTCATCATCCGCTGCCTTCTCTGTGAATACCGCTTCTGCGGTACCTCTTCCTCTCCCTCGAGGCTCCTCGACGGACATTATGAATGTGGACTCGCTTAGGCTGATGTCCAGTGGCCACCAGGGTTTGTCGAAATCATCAGATTCACTTTCTGCATCACCGTCGTCTGGTTGCCAGACAATGGGAACCGCCACCTTCTCGACCTGAGAAATCGGTGATATGTCGGGAATAGGCAAGCTCGTGTTTCCCGCGAGTGGAAGGGTACTGGGCGAGATGATGTTGGGAATTGGGGAGTCAATGACATTTGTGTCCTCTGGGTGAATCCCCGAGATGGCAAAAACTGCATCTGAAGTAAGGGTAGGCGATGTGACAGTGGCGTTGTCGTTTCTGTCCATTAGGGTCAGCAGTGTCCGGTTCGGACATGCCCGGATCTGGGCTCGGAGTCGTATCTGGTTGCCTATCATCCTGTTGTCCCATCCGTACTGGGGCCAAGTCGGTGACTACGAGGCGTAAGTCGTCTCGGTGTACCTTAGCCGGCCGTCCGCTGGGAGTGCGAACTGTGTAGGTGGATGGACTGGTTCGCCACAGAATCTGGCGAGGTTCCGACCACTTGGGAGCCAGCCCCGCGCAGAAATTACATTTCCCGGAAGATATGTGGTGTTGCTGCACATACACCCACTGGTCGTGTTCAAGTTGTGTGGGTGGGCGGGTGGACTGTGGTGTTTTCTGTACCAGGAATTGCTCTTGTTGTATGCGCGCCTGCTGCCTCATGGCAGCGATCGCCCCCTCCCCCCAATAGGTCCTCGGTAGCTGCCGCGACTACCCGACATTCTCCAGGAAGAGCCAGGTTCTGCCCCAGGAGCAGCTTGGCCGGAGAGTGACCCGTGACTGCATTTTGCGTCGGCGCAGACAGTATAATAGTTTGGGTAGGTGAATGTCCCACTTCGAATGATCATCCCCGAGACGGAAATGGAGCTGAACCTTTATCTCCTGGTTCCTCCATTCCATGGGATTCGCCCGGGGATGGTATGTGGGTGTGGTGTGATGTGAAATCCCCCACCGGCAGCATCCAGCATGCCAGCACCTCCCTTTAAACTGGCATCCATTGTCCATCAACAGTACCTTCGGTAAGCTGAACTGCGGGTAGATGTATGTTTCCAGTAGTGATAAAATGGTGCCCGCCCTGATGTTCGATACTGAGAAAGCCTCAACCCAGCGGGTAAAAAGGTCGGTTATCACAACCAAAAACCTTATTATTTCAGTGTCTTTTAATTGTTATTATTTTTGGTTTTAAAAAGAAGAATTACTTTTTTGTTTACACACTAGCGCATTGCCACACTCGGCCGAGCGCTGTAGCCGCCTTGCTGTTCGTCGCGGCGCACTTTACTATGCCCGGCAGTTATCTTGGCGTCTGAGCTCCCTAGTCCTGTCTGGGGGGGAGGGGAGGGCGAAGAGGAAGCGATACCCTATTGTCAAAGTCAGCGGCCAGGTTGTACTAGCAGAACAGAAAACATTCGGCGCGTGACTTCCTACACTACATAAGTCTGTATCCACGTCCGTGGGGGCCCCAGGGCGGTAAGGCCTTTTGGCTAAGAGCGCTGGGTTACCAAACCAAAAGTGAGAAATCCTATGAATTGTACTTGTATTACATAAGTGTAACATTGTGTAAATTGCAGTGGTTGTGCTCGAATATTTGTACTCATCTGTCAGAAAAAGTAACAAACTATTATCTAAACCTGTAACGTTTTACTTTGTCCCATTAAATATACTTACGGTGTCTACTAATCATTATGCTAACCAAAATTAATTGAAATGTTAACTCAGTAACTAGCGAAAACCAGACACGATTTATTTTGGAAAACTAGGTCACTTAGTATTTAAAATAAATTTAAAACTATGCTTCTCAATTCATTGTGTTCTCAAAGTTAATTAATACAAAAGTCTTACAAGAAAAAGGAAACGACCAAAACATTACGCAATTGTAGCTCTCCGCGCGAAAGCTATCTCACAGTTGATGACGCAGGAGCCAGTCTAGCCCTTATCGTTCTCCGGTTTCCGTACCTAAAACATTCCATTTAGCGCTGGATGTACATTTAAGTAAACATGGAGCTAGTTTTGTTATATATTTGCTGCTTTAACTTCATGTCAGTCGTTTAGGAAACACCTGACTACCAACGTTAATGGCATTTAAAAAATGCTTGTGTATGTGTGGCTTTATATTTTAATGCACCTATAATCGATTATTTATTGTAAATGTAAATACAATTTGCATTGTACTTCCACTTTATAATGCATATTTTAACCTTCAAAACCTCATATATATTATATGATTTGTTTAATGTAAGTGTGAAGTTCTCTTTCCATGATAATTGAGTGTATTAGGTGACGAAAAACAAAATTAAGTTAAAAATTAATTACTAATATTACTATTCTTATTACTTTCTCTAGGTACTCCCGTTTTCCCCGTTCTGTCATTTTGTCAACGCTTCATACTTATCATTTCTCCACAATAGGCTATCAAGACCTTACTTGTTAATAGCCGCCCAACTCACAGACACCCTAACTGCCCAAATATTTTACTCCACTATACACTACGTAACAGTAACATAGTAAAGATATATTTCCATTGTTTATTAAATACTTAAAATATATGTTTTTTTCCTGGCGTAGTCTGTGGGTCATGTGGTTGTTCTTTGCTGACTTTACGAATCCTGACTATGGACCGTTCACTCACACCCGTGTACTTCGCTGCTCTTGCCGTCTGTCTCTGTAAAGGCTCGAGCAGACATTTATTTTTCGCTTCTTCATCAATAAACTGCATCACGGTTTTTATTATTTCCCGCTCTCCGCTATGTATCACTTTACAGCGCCTCTGCGAGCTGCCACCTTCGCCTTCCATTTTTGGGTATACACTGAAGGGCGATATTTTCCTAACAGCCACTACACGGCTCTCGGCTGCGTGTCGCCTGCTTACCCCCTCTTCTTTCTCCTGTCCCGCTGTCCCCGCACCCCCGCTTGAGACACGCCAAGATAACTGCCGGCCACAGTAACTGACACTGCGGACATCATGCTCGGGCGTGTTCGTTGCACTTACGAGTAAGTGTTGTTGGGACGTAACAGCCTGTGCGACCCAGAGGGAGCACCGGCGGTTGGCGTCAACATATGGCAATTTTATTGATGATATAATAAAAATAAATTGCCCAGTAGAGATAGCTCAAAAAATGGGGCTGGATTGAAAAAGTTGGAGCAATTGTTATTTTTTGGTGCATTGTATTAATTGACCCCCTCGTGAAAAATCTAAGTTTTTGACCTCCTACCACATTTTCATTTTCCACCGTCTTGAAAAACTGTTTTAAAAAAGGCCACTTATTTTCAGTTTTTCCTCAATAACTTGCTTCCAGTGCATTTTAGACAAAAAGGCATTGTTACTTTTTTTAAGATAATTAAATTTCCTGCAATATTCATGTTTAAAATATGGAATTTTTTTGAACAGGTACTGAGATATGAGGCCATGAAAACTTACAACATTTTAAAAAAATAATTAAGTAAAATTGTTAATTGTTTCACATGAAACACATTTTATCTGTGCGGATTAAGACCAAATATTGAACCATTTTTCATACACTTATTTGTAACTAATCGCCGAGAAATATTAAAATAACATTTTTACTAAAAGTGGGATGGAAACTGGAAGTATCAAAGTGCGTACAAATTTAAAGGAAATACTTTCCTGAATACATGTTTTTGGTATTAATGAATGTAATAAACTATGCTATCGTTCATTGTGCTCGTGATGTTAATACACTCGCGATGCTGTACTGTCTAGGTAAGCTGCACACGCAGTTTGGCAAAACCGACTGTTACCCCTCCATTCTACATAATGGGGCACACAGTAGCTCTGGGCTAGGATGTGTTTGTTATTTGTTGCGAGAACTCCACTAAGCTGAGATATTGCTTTCATTTATGGGGTACAAATGCATGAGGAGTTATGTTTACATGAATGGTCTTTTTCTCTCAATAATACAAAACTCTAACCCCAATCGTAACTATGTAAGCCTTTAGAAAATGTACTTGAGAATACAACTACATGTTTTACAGTAGTAGTCGATACACAGCTGCAGTAGTTCTCAATTTTAGTACACAAACTCTGTAATGCAGCTAACTCCATAGTCCAGTGAGTGAGAACCCTGTCTGTAATACTTGTTCCATGAATCAACCCACCAGAATTCTTCATTGTTTTCATGAGGGTTTTCTCAATAGTCATATCACTGTCACCTATCATTTGAGATTGGTTCTTGAGGAATGAGAGTTCTTTTGAACAGCAATTTTGAAAATGTACATTTCAGGTATAAAGATGCAGTGGTTTCTCTAACAACAGAGTTACTAATCACATCAACACGAGAAAAGGAAAAGTATCTCTGGATCTCCTCTTGATTTTCCATAGGATGATCAGCTATAAACAGTCTGATGATGGTCTAAAAAAAATACTTTGAGTATGAACTGGCCCCCTTTAAACTGTGACTTTTCTCAGACAAAGGTATTCGAAAAGGGACAAAGTTCACTCTGATTTCATGCCCTTGCCAAGTGACACAGAAATGGGAAAGTGCAAAATTGATGTAATTGATAGATGCTACCTCCAGCACAAAGTTCACTGGGATTAAATCGAATAATGTGCTGCTTTTTTTTTTTTTTTTTTTTTTAATATGTCACCTTTGTACAGCGACATTATGGTCAAAATGCTGTGGTTGTCTTCGATGGTTACTCCACTAAAGAAAATATAAGAAGCACAAAAAAACACCAAAATATATCGCCATTCCTGGCTACAATCTTGTGCCAAAATTCTCTTTGGTACACAATGTTTTCACAGATGCCAAAGGAGAAACTGATATTGAATGGAAAAATTCACACTTTGCCTCAAATCACTCATTGCTTCAGAATGAATTTCAGCAATCGTCACCAAACAGGCTGCAGTTAATGCAGATGTGTTTATTGTGAAAACTGCCATTTCGTTGTTTTCTGAACACGATTTCTGTTATTATAATTGGAGAAATTATTTAACTTTTAGTTGTGCGTGCAGCTTTAGCACCAGACAATCTGTTGTTTTGCAAATTTGGAAGGAGTGACATTGTAAATGCTTTGTACTCCCTTTTTTTTTTAATATAAAGATACTATGGAATTCATTCTTTTTATTCATGCGATAAGTGGCTGCGATGCAAGATCCGCTCTCTTTGGGTAGGGGAAAAAGAAGTTTTGTACCAAATTTGAGAGTGATGCATCACATAATAAAAGTGTTAAAATTTTCAAAGTTCCAGCTGCAGAAAAAAATAAGATTACAGAATAACTGCAACATATCTTCTGGCCCTTTATGGTGGTAACACAATCACCTCTATTGATGAGTTGCAGTATATTCACTTTGCAAAAGCTGCTACAAACACAAAATTCAATTTGGTACGACTACCTCCAAGTAAGGATGCAGTTCAATAACTTGCATATAGGAAATATCTGCTAGTTCAAACATGGATGTAGTATGAAAAAGACACCTTCAACTTGGGCTGTAAGTAGGATAATGGTGGTTTAACCCCAGTACTAATTAATAAAGAACCAGCTCCGCAGGCAATAATGGGCATGATTTTGTGCCAGTAAAAAACACTTGTGACAACAGATGCAGCTGCAAGAAAGCAGGACTTCAATTTTCCATAGTAATAGTATGTAATCATTGTGAATTGGAGACCTGCAGAAATACAACGGTGGTTGAATCCAACATGGAAAAAAAAGACGATTTAGACGATGTACTGCCTATTGTTTGAAGTGGTTAACTATATACATTAACAAAACCTGAGCCAAAACAACAAAACTGATGAATATTTAAGTGAAGATATTTTATAAACAATTGGAAGAAAATATCAACTTTTTTTTTAAAAATTTATAATGTTGAAATATAGGTTTTTTTAATGAATAAAACATATGTTTCACATTACAAAAAATCTTCAAATTTTGCACGAATCTAATGTATTACATGTAAATTAACATACTACCTACATGGACAACACACACACACATCACATACACACTTGGTTTAAGATATTATGTTCTTGCATACTAACTACGACACAGGGAGATATTTGTAGTTTCCAGTTCAATTTTTAACTAATGTTGAAGCCAGCTGATAGTGCGCCTCTTAGTCGCACAGGCCGCGATGCCTCACCGACGCCTCTCAAAGCCGTGTGCCACGAACACGCCCGCGTGTGCAACATGGTGAAAAGAGTGTGAGTGCACCGAACGACTCGCAGCTAGCACCACTACCGGCCACATCGGCGGAAGCACTCCACCGGGTGTGGCAATGTGCTTCCGCCGGACTATAGAATTCAAGGGCACATTTTTACTTCCACAGACATAAACTATGTAATATATAATTCTTCAAACTTTTTACTTATTAATGAAACTGTTCAACGTGCGAATATGTCCTAAACTTGGCCGCCTCTGTTTCCCGCCCGCTGCACTTTTGGCGCGCCTTAAGCAGGCCCGCTGTAGCGCCGCGCTACACGGAGTCGGCAGTATCCATCGGGAGCTCGGAGAGGCTGGTCGTCTTCGCGCAACGCTGAGAGGTCAACTTCGCGACCAAAGTTCGGACTAATTTTCCAAAATTAACGACATCAGAAATGGGAAAAATCTAGCAAAAATTCAGCTGCCGGAGACGCACAACGCAAACGGGCGGGGAAATGTGGGCGTGAACGGCATAACTCACAAAGAAAAAAGGACTTCGGGCGCGCGTCACTGGACAGGCTGTCGCGGGGTAACGGGACACGTCAGCTAAACCAGGTCAAGCCACCCCTCTCCTCCAGCAATGCACTTCGAGCAGCAGAGCGTGCACTGAACCCCCCCCCCCCCACAAGCTTCACCCACAACAACCGCGAGCTGAGCACGCCCAATAGCAGCTTCGGCCGAGTGTCACCACATGAGCCGAGCAGACATTAGCCGAAGCAAATTAGTGAGGCACACAGAGCGACCACGTGAACGCCAGGGAAAACCTGCACGGGGCCATCGGCTGTATCACCGCTTCAACCTGGCACACAGGCCGGACAGCCACGACCCGCGATCGCGATGCAAGCCAACACGGACGTATCCATTGACATGGGAGAGCTGTGCGACAAGTACTCACGACTGCGTACACTGGTCAACAACACGGGCACGTGCGCGATGTACATGTGCGGCATGGGCATAAAGACTGAACCAGGTAAAGGGAGGGGCACAACGGGAGCACATAAATGCAGCGCGATAAGATGCCACAGGCAACCGGACGAAGTTGCATACTGTCAGCAGTGCGGCGCAAAGAAACACCGCAGATGTACGGAAGCGCGGGAATTTCTTAACTTCAGAGATGGTCTGTTCATGTGTTCTGCATGCGAGAACATAGCAACGAGACCTCTGCAAGTACAGGCGGTGAGCATCACGAATAATATCGGAACCATGGCATTGCCAGAATTCGCAGGACAAGCGCACGAGGATCCCGGCAAGTTCACGCGGACTTGTCGCGATCGGGAGTGCCACCGACTCGCCCGCTTGCAGCCCGACTCCCTGCTGTACTTGTAGACAGATGCAAGTCAAGAGAGGTACACGAGTGCCAAGTTCGACCAGCACGAGCGACAGTACCATGTGAACAAACAGGAGTGCATGGCCGTCGTTTGGGCGATGCGGCAGTACTGACACCACCTGGAGGGCCGGTGTTTCACGTTGAAGACGGACAGTCAGTGTCTAAGCTGGCTGGATTATGCCCAAGGTCGCAAGTCAAAGTTCATGTGGTGGGCACCCATGCTCCAGAGCTTCGACTTCGTGGTCGAGCATGTGAAGGGGCAGGACAACCAACTTGCTGACGAGCTGTCACATCACCCCAACCCTAGGTCCACTTTCCAGGACGACCACAGCTGGGAGGGGCTGCTAACCCTACCAGGTACCGCCACCGGGGAAGAGGCACCAGTGGTGTTGTGCGCCATGACCACGCCCTTAGACATTGCCCCAATCCAGGTTGTCGAGACCCTCACCGTCCTAGTGGCGGCTGTGCAGCACTCCCAGCAGACGGACGAGGCCACTCAGACCGAAGTGCAGGCGGGTGGGGGAACAGTCCACCTCTACCACCGGGTAATAGACAGAGTGCTACAGACACAGGTGCCGGGTGACATGGAGGCATGGTGCCTCTACGTACCCAGAGGCGCACAAGCTGGTGTGCTACATTTTCACCACGACCATGACTTGACTGGCCACCCCAGGGCAGACCAGACACCGACAGACATTCGCAAAACATTTCATTGGCCAAGCATCACCCGCGATGTTAGGGGTTATGTGCGACAGTGTCAACACTGCCAACAGCGCAGCGGACGGACAGAGTGGAACAACTGCGGCCACGTCGCCCCCGTGACCTGTTCCACATGCTGGCACTCGACATCATGAGGCCGTATCCCCGGATCACTCGGGGCAATAGATTTTTAGTGGTCATCACGGATATCTTCATAAGCTGGGTTGAGGCCTTCCCAGTATTGAACGTGCGAGCTGGGACCATAGCGGCACTACTGGACCGGGAAATTTGCCTGTGCTATGGCTTCGCGAGGATACTACTGATGGACAATGGGTGCCAATTCAGTGGGAAGCGCTGGCGAGCTGACTGTCGTTGGTGGGGCTTAGACCGCCACACCACTCCCATTTATCACCTCCAGGCCAAACCGACCGAGCATCGGAACCAAGAAGTAAAAGAACAGTTAAGATTGTGCCTGGGGGACGACCATTCCAAGTGTGATGTACATATACCCAAGTTACTGTATTGTCTTAGGCGCCATACGAATGCCGTCGCAGGCCACAGCCCGGCAGAGCTGTTGTACGGACAGAACCTCGCCCTACCAGGGGAGTGTCAGGTGGCGGCTGCCTTCATGGACACTCTAATCCATCTGGAGATCGAGGAAGGGAGGGAATAGGCCAGGCAACAGAAAACCCAATTCCTATCGGAGCACACACCACAGACCAGTCACCCCCTACAACCTGGACAGTGGGTGTACATGAGGCAGCACCATCTGTCATCGGTAGCTCGCAATTTCTGTGCGGGGCTGGCTCCCAAGTGGTCGGAGCCAAGGGAAGTAATCTGGAAATCCGGACCCACGTCATACATGGTCCATACCCCCTGGAGATGGCTCGCCAAGGTCCACAGGGCCGACCTGCAGTTGGTTGCACCTGGGGTAATGGAAGGCGTGTCATCAGGGCTCAACCCGAGGGTGCCTCAATCAGAGGGCCAGCAGGTAACGAACCAGCAGGTTCTGCCAAAGGGCACCGCCCCACCATCTGACGTCAGAACGGGACTTGAGCCCATACATATTGCCCCTCCCCCCCCCCCGAACCGGAAATCCCAACCGCCAGTACAGTGAGCCCTCCAATCGACATCGTGGGCGGTGGTCGTCAGGACCCCCCGATATGGCAACAGAATGACAATGAGGAGACTGAGGAAGGGGATGAGCCATCATGGATGCTGAACGTGAGCTTGGCAGATACCAACCCCCAGATATCTGTTGACGAGTCAGGTGATGAGTCAGAAGAGGGGGAGGAAGGAACTGACATTGGGGGGAGGTACCCATCAAGCACATGGCGAGCTCCGGTCCGGATGTGCTGTCTAGACGAACACAAGTCCATGGATATCACGCCCCTGAATGGGCCCGAGAACGACCAAGTTAGCTATGCCTACACCCTGGCCGAGCCCGGGAAATACATAATTGAGTATATCACCCCCCAGATGAGCCTGAGAAGGACCAAGTTATCCTTGCCTACACCCTGGCCGAGCCCGGGAAATACATTATTGAGGATATCACTCCCCTGGACAAGCCTGAGGACAACCTCGGACAAGTTCTTGCCCCTGGAGGGGTGCCTCCCACTGGACATCACGCCCGAGCAAGTGGCGGCCCCCTCCCTCCACTGCGGTCACAGAGGACCCGCAGGACTCCGGTTCACCTGGCTGAGTATGAATGGACCAATCATCAGGGCCGGGCCAGGGACCCTACAGTGCCACCCCAGTGCAACTCAATGGAGCTAGGCCACATCACAACATCACTGCCCCTACTGAGGGAGAACGAACATAGTGAGGGAGGCACACAGTCATTTTATTGTTTGAAGAGGGATGCTCGCAGAAGTCAGGGCCTAGAATCTCACCCCAAGCATAGTACACTACCCCAGTGCAGTGCTTCGAGTGCATCACTCCCGTGCGATCATTGTGAGGCGTCGGTGCACATAGCAGCCTCAGACAGAGGGGGGCATTTGACGCCAGCCGATAGTGCGCCTCTTAGTCGCACATGCCGCAATTCCTCACTGACGCCTCTCAAAGCTGTGTGCCACGAACACGCCCGCGCGTGCAACATGGTGAAAAGAGTGTGAGTGCACTGAACGACCCACAGCTAGCACTACTACCGGCTACATCGGCGGAAGCACTCCGCCGGGTGTGGCAATGTGCTTACGCCGGACTAAAGCAATCAAGGGCTCGTGTTTCCTCCCACAGACATAAACTATGTAATATATAATTCTTCAAATGTTTTTACTAATTAATGAAATTGTTCAAAGTGCAAATATGTCCTAATCTTGCCCGTGTCTGTTCCCCGCCTGCTGCGCTTTTGGCGCGCAATTAGCAGGCTTGCTGTAGCGCGGTGCTACACGGAGTCGGCAGTATCCATCGGGAGCTCGGAGAGGCTGGTCATCTTCGCGCAATGTTGAGAAGTCAACTTCGTGCCAATTCCGTAGCCTCATCTAGGGTGTGATTTATGACCCCCACCGACCGTGCATCACCGCGCAGGTCTTAAAAGCCGTCGCGCGCCTAGCACTATCACAGCAGCAACATCCACCACGTATTGTTCTCCATCAAACTCCCCTTCGCACCATTATAAGTGGGGTCATCACTGAACAGCCGTGCACGCACAGAGCTCACCAACCTGGAACAAGCGTGGCCAGGGGATGGATAGCAAGTAATAAGTAATAAAAAACACACTTCATGTAGCGGATTGTATCATTTGTAGAGTAAGGCATCTTTTGTGGCCTAAACAGCCCAAGGATCACCTCTACGGACATGGCCCTGCCTCCCGCCACCTGGCCGAACCCAAACCCCGATACCCATTCCGCAAAAACTTGATAGATTTGACGGGGAGGCAGCCCGACCGGTGTCAATGTGGTTAGTTTAACATTTATTGTAATTTGCGGAGCTTAATTACAAATATATTGTATCAATTTTTTAGAAACCTTAATCGTCTACAAAATTTGTTATTATGCATTTTTCTCTTAAGTCCACAGAAAAACTGTTATTTAGATGAAAGTTAAGATATATTTGACATTTTGCAATTGCTTGACATTTTTGCCCTAGATTTCGGTTTTTATTTAACATGTTATGTATGGATATTACAGGAAATTTAATGTTATTAAAAATTAGTTGAAATGCTTTTTTTTTTTTTGCCTAAAATGGACCGGAAGCGAGTTATTTAGGAAAAACTAAAAATAAAAAAGAAGATGGCTTATTTTAAGCAGTTTTTGAAGATGGCGGAAAATGCAACATTGATGGAAGGTCTAAACCATCGGTTTTTCGAGAAGGGGTAATACATAAACATACGAAAAAATCAAATTTACTCAATTTTTTGCAATCCAAAACTATCTCTACTGGGCTATAAAGGCTTAGAATAAGAAAGAAAATGTCCCGATTGCCATTGGTGCACAACTATAGGCCACACAGTATATAAAAAAAATTAACTGCAAGAGCAAAGATTATACTTAAAAAGCCGACCTCCGTAGCGTAGTCGGATGCACACCGACTTACGGTGCGAGGGGTTCTGGGTTCGAGTCCCGGGTAAGGCATGGGTGTAAAATTTACATGATGATAATTGATTACCCATGATGATTGCACTACGATACAATGACCCTATTTACATACTGAGATTTGATTGACTGATAAGATATGACAACGATTCGAATACGGACACATTACCCTATGACTGCTGGCACATCCACTGAAGGCCACCTAAACAAACAAAAAAAAATTAAAATAACCAGCAATAGAAGATGTCACTTTCATAAATAGATTAATAGTGATCTAGTCAACGACAGAAAAGTTTCTAAAAGTAATCTGACCTGCACCCTTAAGTTTTTTAATCTTAAACTTACCTTAAAAAGAGAACAAGCTATTGTATGATCGTGGAGAATTTTTAGAATGTTACGTTTTATAACCTGAAGACGCGGTAAACTTCCTGATCATCACTTATTCGTCTATCTACATTGTGTGCGTTTTTGTTTGTTGCTTATACATTTTTTATATTTATATAATATATTGGTGAAAGAACTCAAATAACTATCAAAATGTCTTTTAAAGGGCCGCAGCAAAAAGTTCAAAAGGTGATGGTTCAACCCATCAACCTTATATTTCGGTTTCTTCAGACCCGTTCGAAAGTACAAGTGTGGTTGTACGAGAACGTGAATCTCCGCGTGGAGGGCCACATAGTTGGTTTTGACGAGTACATGAATCTAGTGTTAGACGATGCAGAGGAACATCACATTAAAACAGGTAATAGAAAGACTCTTGGACGTGTTATGCTGAAAGGAGACAACATCACGCTTATCCAGAATGTCGCGCAACCGGCGGCAGGGGCGTCCACTTCTTAAGTTCAACAAATCGTTTTTGAAGCTCAAGTACAAGTTCCACGAGGAAACATTGATTTGTTTTAAAGTTTGAGCAGTTTTTACATTTTAAAGACGAAGCGTATGTTTAACAATCTCCAGGTCTAATAATTTGTCAATTTTACTTAGACTTCTTTGCAATTTACCATATTTCGTCGAATGTGAAACAGTTGCGTGTGAGTGCAAACGATGCAGATGAACATTGTTAATTTTGTTTCTTTAATTTTCTTTCCATTATTACTAAAGTTAGAACTCTATTAATGTAGTACAGTATATTTATTGCAGTTAAGACTTAAATAGTAATGTATTAAAATCTGATGTAGGTATGTGTATAAGTATGCTGTACTGAAAAAAATATGGGTTAAGTATCAGTGTCTTGTTTCTTTTCAATTTTAATGTCTTTAGCAGTCTTGTTTTTGAGTCTATTAATTGAACCATTCATTTTTTTTTCATATAGTTCTATTTTATGTTTTATTTAGTTTTCAAACCAGATACATTATTTGAGTTATTAAGTTTTCAGTATTTGGAAATATTGAGAATATTTTCTTTGATTTCATTAATATGGTTTTTACTTTCTGTGCAGTCTGCAACAATAAACTTAATAAGTTGTAATATTGGTAGTACTGAGAAATGGTTTATTGTACTGACACCATTCTCTAGGACTATATCCTATGTATTTTCTAAATTTCTAAGGGTTTAAGTATGTCATAAATAAATTTGTTTACTTTATAAATCAACAATAATATACTTGTGCTAGAAAAATTAAGATAATTTGAGAGCACTAGACCTATGTAACACCTTCAATCCTCAGTTTAATTTCATACCTGGACTTCGGTACGTTAACATGTACCAGTAGCACCACAACATTTATTAACTGTGTGAAAATAATTTATTATCATGTTTGCACTATTTTGGAAAATTTTTCAGTAAAATTCTTGCGTTGCGGCTTTTCCGTGATTAAAATAATAAAATTCAGAATAAAATATTTTCAAACACTCAAAATGTTCCTCCATTTACTCTGAAGGTAAATATGTAGTTAGGCGGTATTTGCTATAAAAAAAATGTTAAAAATCCGAAAATACTTTTATTCTATGCTCTTTAACTTCCTCTTTTCATTAAAAGCGGCGGAGGTAAGAAATTCCAAATACTTTAGGAGATATCGAATTTTTAAATTTCATCACAATTATACCAGTGCATTCATGTGGAATTCACCATTGTTTATTGTTTATGAGTATCTATTTTTTTATTGGATAATGATGTCACGTGATCGTGATAGGCCAGAATTCTAGTTAACCAATACGTGATTATTTAGTTCATTTATTGTTTAAAACGGTGTTTAATTACCGCCTCCAACTTGGGCGAGTTTTTAACGTTTCTAATTTTAAAGTCTTATTAGTTATTGTTGCGCAAGTAATAAGTAACAAAAAAAAATTACGTGAGTTGTTGCTGTTCATCCTTTGTCCCGGTTTGTTAGGTCAGGTCAGTTACATTATAAATACTTTAAAACTAAAATCTATTGAAAATAATTCATATTATTTTTAATGTACGCTTAGTTTCAAAGTATTTATAATGTAACTGACCTAACCTAATTAACAATTTTCATTAATTATTAGGCATTCACAAACACACGGCAATAAAAAAAATTCAGCCGGTCGATTGATTACACAGGTCTTGTATAGCAAAATAAGAACGGCAATATTTCTTAAAGTATTTGAAATTTCTTATCTCCGCCGCTTTTAATGAAAAGAGGAAGTTGAAGAGCATCTAATAAAGGTATCTTCGGATTTTTAACATTTTTTTTCACAAATACAGCTTAACTACATATTTACCACTCTGAAAACAGAGTTTGAAAGTTCAACCTGGTTTCTGAGAAATCACAGCTTATCGGTTACATTACAATATCTATGCATTGACGTGGCCACAACTATTTTTGGCTTTCCAGTGTGGGTTCATATGTTTATATTTTGGAGAACTTAAGTCAAATATTGAGAATGGTCGATTAGGTTAGGTTAGCTATATTAAAAATACTTGAAAACATTGCTGTTTTGTTAGTATAGCTACATTAAAAATACTTTCAAATATTTTTAATAGTTGCTTAAGAATTTCCAATTTACGATGTAGCTATCCTGATCTAATCAACCGTTCACACAATTTCACAGTATATTTTTAATGGAACTAACCTAATCTAAATGACCATTCCATGATGTAACAAATTTGTAAGTTAAAAGTTCTGTATCACGTATCCAAGTAAATAAATCCCTCGATCCTGATGGATGATGCTGTCGTACATGATACTTCCTGTCATGGTCCCCACAAGGGTGGGGCTGGGTGGACCCATGGGTCCAGGGCCCGGGCCCATCCTACGCAATTTTTTTTAATTTTGAAGAGAAATTTCTTTGTTAAGGGGGCCACAATTTTTGAGTTATAAGATAATTATGATCCAATGAGGGGAATAGTTGGGTACGTGGTGGGGGAACCAGTAGAGGAGGCGAGGCCACTCCAGTGCATGCTCCCTGTGGTCATTGTTAAGTAAAATAATTTTATAAATAAAGGTTAATTTCAACTTACAAAATAGTTACTGTAATACCTGTATTTTCAGGTTAAATTACATTCTAAAAAGAAGTATGGGTAAGAAATAACCACGCAGTTGTAATGTAGCATGTGACTGTAAAATGTGGGGCCCGTGTCTGATCCTGGGTCCAGGGCCCGTAATAGAATGTGGTGGCTATACTTGCTGTTTTAATTTAGTATGTTGAAAGATCCTGAAGATCCTGGACATAATTAAAATATCTTAATACAACCAATGTTGGAAAGCAAAAAAAAAAATGTAATTTGGATTTTTATTCATTATTACATCACAATTTTTGTTATGCCCATGATCTTTCAACATACTAAATTAAAAAAGCAAGCATCATGTACCACAGTATCAATGTATACAGGATCATGCGATCAGGATCAGAGGATAAACGTGGATTCATGATATGGAAATTTTATCTATTTTTGAGAGTGAACTGGAGGGGGTGTAGAGAGCTTGTAGGTGGTTAAAGGGTAAGTGGAGAAGAATTGATAGTGATAAAAAGGGAGAGTTTAGTCCAACAGAGATGATGAAGGAAATGGGGTGGGAGAGCCTAAAGGCTAGAAGGCAGAGGGAGAGGCTAGTACCAAGTGTAGAGCGGGGTGGGAGGGTGGGGAGAGCTGGGGAAGTCTAGAAGTCGGAGGGAGAACACGAAGAAGGTCTTTAAGGAACAAAGAAATGCGGAAAGGGGTAAAAAATGCTATGGTTGTAAGAATGATAAGGGATTGGAATGTGTTAGATGAGGAGTGTGTATTGGCTAGCAGTGTGGCTCAGTTCAGGAGAAGAGTGAGAGGGAAGTAGAGGTAATGCTTGCCACCAAGTTTTTTACTCATTCACATCAATAATAACATGTTCAGGATCTGTTGATGTACCAAATTAAAACAGCACAGGATTAATTAGGCTATACAGGATGATGCCATCAGGATCAAGGGAATTTATGGGATATGTGATACAGAACAATTACCTTCTGTAATATTTATACCGCATATGCACATGTGCGGCCTCGGAATGGCCTGTTGTGAATATTAGGGTTGCTGATTGTGCAAGTCTCCTTGTATAAGAACGTAAAAACAAAATATAGTTACATCTGCATAAATTCATACGTATTATAGGCCTAATGCAAGATATAAACAATGATTTCTCTGAAACCAGTTGGAATATTAACATATATAGTTAAAAAAAAAATTCTGAATTTTGTTATTAATTTCTGAAAAAGCCATGATGTAAGAAAATTACCAATTTTTCGAGTAACCAATCTTGGAAAATAAGGTAAATGATAATTAAAGAAAACTTTTAAAATGGGAACATAAATTATACTTTCGAGCTATTAAAATTATAGAAAATTTTATTTATTTTATTATATATGTATTGTTATATATAAAATTTATTATTATTAGTGTAGTTCACATAACTTACATAATCTTTCATGTACTGTATTATTTTCCTTATTTCCCAGGAGTCACTTCTTTCATTTACCCAATTTTGTATGTATCTTCTTTGGGGACTGCATTTTAGCTTATTCAGTCAACATTATAATAGAGCTGTTAGTACAGCTTTTAAAAACAAAAAAATGCTTTTGGCAAATTTTTTTTAAAAAATGTACATGTTGATGAGGTTATTCTACATGAGGATACACATCCTCCCAGACAAAGGATATAGGAGAAAGAATGCCCCTGGCCTGTACGAGGCACCATCCCACCAACTTCTATTATAGGATGATCCAGGAAATACATGAAAAATTGAATGCAGGATAACCAGATCAGGATTCAAACACAGGTTCTATGGAATGAGAGTCAAGAGCTTCGCTCCATTTGCTGCAAATAAATAATTTGTCTGAGTCATTATTTATAAACTATACAGCTGTCTTAAGGGTGATTATGTCTTGCCATCTTGCAGTTTCAGTTATTTTGATACTGTTTGCAATAAAGCTTCCGTGCTAATTTTTTTTTGTTTGATAGGCATATAACTTAGCTTTAGCAACTTTTTGAAATCTTATCATGTTTACAGGTGTGATGATTATTATTTTTATTATTTTAACAGTTGTAGTCGCCTACATGAAATAATAAGTTATTTCCTTGCGGGGCTTACAGACTAGAGCTTATTTTAAGTGTTGCAACAATGCTTAGAAGTCCTGGGAGTAATGATTTATACATTTACATGCCAAAAATTGGGATAAATAGTTCTAAATTAGAATTGTAGCAAAAATATGGAAAAAACCAAAATGAGGGGATAGGTAATCCCCCTTAAGAAGGCCAGATACAAAATTCTCACGATACAGAATATCTGTTTGTAAACTATATTCAATGCAAAACATCAACAATAATTAATATATATTTTCAACTGTGTTGCAAGTCAGACTATGTTGGTAGTGAATGATTTCCAAAATGTGGTAATTGAGGAGTTTGTGAACTTTTTAAATCCTATTGAAAGAAAAAAAAGTTTCCTTATTAGTGTTTTTTTGTTTCTATTAAGTTTCTTTGGTTACTTTGCAAATACTTTTTTTTAAAGTGACTATTTGTTTTGTATTTTACTATCGCAAATCAGTAAAATATTTCCTCCCGAAGATGTGTAATGTGATCACAGAGGTCAACTGCTACCTGCAGTGTTTTATTCTTTTTTTTAAATTATTTATTTTGCACTAGAAAGAATTGAGGAATTATGTAATAAATAGCTACAATTTTCTGTTCATTTTTTTTTATTATTGACTTACTTTTTGAGAACTGTGCATGCCACAATGCCTGTTAGTAGAGCTATTAGTACAGATGCAGTTATGGCATTTGATTGATTCACATCCGTATCTGTCTGACAGGCGTTAGTAATTTTGATGTTAGGGCAGAACTGTGCCATCTTCATATCACATTGCCCTCTTAGAGAATGATTGGAAAATATGTTAGGAAGTAAATGAAATTACGTAATTTTTTCCAAAAAAAATTTTCTCCTTCAAAATTGCTACAAAATTATTACAAAGAAAAAGTAAATGTTAAAATAAAATGGTGATTAAAACAGCTGTAGTAAAAGAAGTACATAAAAAAAGGGTAACAAATTGAAAAGAATCTGGAAAAAAATTGGTTGTCTGTAAAGTCGGTTTACGGACGATAGTTAACGTGACGTCATAACAAAACATTGATGAAATGATTGCATACTTTTATGAATAAAATTGAAACATTTTTATTGAATTATCACTATTTTGAATGGATACAAAGATGGAGTGAAATGAAATCTACAATTTAATTGATAAATTTACTTTTATTTGCACTCATTATTTCAAACATGTTTATTACTTTAACGAAGAGATTATTTTAACTAGGTATAACTTTTATACATGTTTGCTATTTAACCAAGATTGTCGAGAATGTTTTGGGTCATTCTCACGAAAGTGGCATATTTGGTACATTGATTTTACTCAACTTAAAATAGCTCATAAAATTTAAAAAAAAAAAATTCAATTGTGTACATGGTCATGGTAGACTCATTCCAATTAGTAGCCAAAATCTAACTTCATATTTATTATATATAAAAATTATTTCTTAATTTATAGCTCCATGGTAATGTATCAGTTATCCATGCTAATGTTCAATAAAATTAAAAAAAAATACACTTAGTAAATGTTATAAGTTATTAAATATATAAATGCCACATGCGAACAATGTACAATGTGTATATATAGGTATAATAATAAAAATATTTTAGAAAAAAAACATTTAAGGTTACCATGGTACATATTACAAAATTTAATACATATTACTAAGCCTACCATTACAATCTCAGGCTACTCTTCGTGCTATATTGTACACACAAATGCACTGTATTTTAAAATAAATTAAAAATAACAAACATGGTCTATCTGAAGCCATAACATCTCTTAAATAACTACGTATTTCATAATTGCTAAATCAATATTGTGTAATATCTGATACTAAACAATGTTTCCATAGATTTTAAAAGTCAAATTTGAACTGGCTTCCACGGCTATCACATGGAAGAGGTGGACTGATTTTCCGTATAATATCAGAATATGGATAAGTATGAATGTCTTCATGGTGTGGCCATCTGAAATAGTTCTTGATGCCAGAAGGTTCCATGGCATTCACTTTCACAAAACTTGATACTTCATCCTTGATAATATCAACAACTTCTCCTGGGTATTGTTTGTTTTCATAATTGACGAGCACCCATTCCCCACAAATGATAGTTTCACCTAAAACATTGCAATAATACATTAAATAAATATTTTTAAGTTTGATCACAGTAGCAATAAACCTGGAGAAAAACAATTTAATGTATTTAGTGGCATTCATTATCTCATAGTGTAACGTTTTCCACCCCCGACTCACGTTTGTTCGGGCGCCATTGGTTGTTGCACAACTCCCCAACCAAAGGGATTTTCCAGCGGTTCAGTGGTTACCGAAAAATGGCTACAAAGAGTTTGTCGCATCACTTCCACTCAACCAACTCGCAACACGTTGATCCAGTCCTTTTTCAGTCTCGCTTCCTTACTCCTCCCCTGTGCACCTTACACCCACGTTTTCTCACAGCATCCCCTCCTCCATCTTGACCTTCTTCTTCCTCAGTCCTCTCTTCCGCTGGCAGTCCGTATCCCTCCGCCACACTCCAAATGAGGGAATTTGACTTCACCACTGTTTAGCAAGCTCACTTATTCTAACGAAGTCTAATTTCAGAAAATGTTTAACCACTATTATTGATGTCCTACAAGTTAGTTCACACACAAAAGTTTCAAGCTAAAAAATAAGTGGATCAGGGCGCAAGAAAGTAGTTCCTAGCCAATAACAGCCCCTTGGCTGTAGACAATACTGCTATCAAAGTTGGAAAAAAGTGGCTTAACTGCCATTTTATCAGGGCATGGGGGTAAGCTGCAGTCCACCTCACAACCCCCCAGATAAAGTCATCCTAATGGGTGACTCTCACAACATTCAGATGGCTTTCTCTCTCAGCAGGCTCACGTCAGTCACTGCACTAGTTGCATGATCAACACAAATAACATTCCTCATTCTCCTCTATATAATAACACCACTTATCTACATAGGCTCTTAGTTGTCATGGCTTCTAGTCTCCCACTAGGGTAACCCAACCATGTTGCCCCTACCACATGAGATCCAGTCATGGCCCCTTTCTTTAACACCCTCAAATCACATGTCACAAAAGTAAGGCTTCAGTAACCCTTGATTAAAGATACCCCGCACTTCATTATTTTTGACCCCCACCTGTTCCCAAACATTCGGGCCCACTGCCTTGCTTAGCCTGAAAGGTCCCTCATAGAGTAGGTGAAGTTTCTTGGTTTCCTTCTGCAAATAGTTACTTTTCTCACTAACTCAGTAGTACTAGGTCCCCTACCTGGAATCTCTGACATGGTTTACTTTGCTGCTGACCCCTCTTTAACGCTGCATGCTTCAAGCGAAGGCGTACTTCTTTCACCCTATCTTCCCTACTCAATTCATCGCCTGCAGGAAACACACATTGTCCTGCTAGCTCATCCCGTTGTCTTTCATCTGTCACAATCTCTTGAGGAGAGAACCCGGTCCCACTGTGTACCTGCTCATTAAGCACTCTGTTGATGAGCGGAACTGCATCAGCCCACTTACTATGGCTATCATGGCAGTAGGTCCGCAGCAATCTCCCTATTTCCCGCATGACTCTCTCACTAGGGTTGCTTTGGGGATGTCGGACAGAACTGTAAACTACTTCTGTTCCTGCCCAGGCGCACTCCCATCTCCACATGTCTGATGTAAATTGCGTCCCATGATCGCAAACACCCTCTTAGGTACCCCATACTCACTGAAATACTGATTGATCAGCTTGCTAACACAAGCAGCTGCGGTAGCTTTCTTTAATGGATAACAACAGACCAGCTTTGAGAACACATCCATCACTACGAACAGATACTGAACACCGCCCCGACCCTTTGGTAATGGTCCATACAAATCAACTGCGATCAGCTCCCCGGGCCCCTCAGGAATAATCGGCACCCAACTGCCCTCCCAGCTCCTATTCGGATACTTGGCCTTCTGGCATATGTCACAACTCCGTAATATCTTCCTAATACTTTTCTCCATGCTCACCCAGTAGTAGCTATTTGTTGCTAACCACAGAACTTTCTTGGCCCCAAAATGACCATTGCTGCGATGCTAATGCCAAACAAGCCTTTTCACCCAGCACTCAGGAACACATAACTTCCAGTCCACTGTGCCTGCCTTTTCCTTTCTAAAAAGTAACCCCCCAGATAAACAATACCACTGCTTTAAATTTTCTGCCCTTGCATTACTTCCCCCCTGACTGGTGGTTTCCAATGATTTGATTACATCACCCCACACATGATCCTCTCTCTGTTGTTCCCCTAGCTGACCAAACTCAGCCACCAAGATCTCGTCTCGCTCCAAGGTCATCCCCGCCATCACTGGTCCCGTGCGTGGTTTTTCCTCCAGCACTATCTCCTCCCCCTCTATCACGGTGCGGCTCAACAGATCAGCATCTTGGTTTTCACCCCCCTTCACATACACTATCTCTAGACGATATTCCTGCATTGCTAAACACCAGCGTGTTAGCCGGCTTCCCATTAACTTGCAAGACATAAGGAACAAAAGAGAATGGTGGTCTGATAATACCACAACTGAGCTACCTAACAACAGATTACGCAGCTTTCCCAAACCCCACACTACAGCCAGACACTCTCTCTCAGTGACTGTATACGCACGCTCCGCAGGGCTCAGCGTCCTACTCAGCAACCCTATAAGCTCCTCTTCCCCCTTCTCACCTCGTTGAAAGCACTTCACCCCTATTCCGTAACTGGATGCATCAGTGCACAAAAAAAAAGGTTTGCTCATGTTAGGATGCCTTACTATACAGTTGTCAATAAACAAGGCCTTTGCTCGTTCAAAACTGTCTTCACACTCCTGCTCCCACTGCCACTTACAACCTTTCTTTAATAACCTGAGTAATGGTTCCACAGTATCAGCAAATCTTTCGGCAAACCGCCGGTAAAAATTACACAACCCTAAAAATCCCTTCAGCTCCTTGACTGACTGTGGCCTAGGAAAATCTTTTATTAACTTTACTTTATCAGTGTCTGGTCTGATCCCCTCTGCACTGAGCTGAAACCCCAAAAACTTTACTTCTCTTCTCAGAAACTTTGACTTGGATAACCTCAGTGTCAGGTTCACCTCTCTAAGCCTACACAACAGTTTATCCCAAATCTGTACATGCTGTTCAAACGTCTCTGTGGCAATCAGAACATCATCTACATAAGTATGCACCACTGACTCTAGCTCGGGTCCCAACGAAGCATCCACCGCTCTGCAGAACTCCCCAACGCTATTTGGTAGGCCAAAAGGGAGCACTTTAAATTGATACGACCACCCTCTGTACAAAAAAGCTGTATACGGCCTATCTTCCTTCTTTAGTGGTACCTGCCAATACCCTTTTGTGAAGTCGGTCGTACTGATATATTTATTGCCGTAAAATTATTCAAACAGGGAATCAGGTTCGACCGGGCTTTGCCTGTCAGGCACAATATGATCTTTCACCCCCCGGGAATCAACACAAATTCGTTCACTCCCGTCGCTTTTCCTTACACACACAAGCGGATTGACAAATGGGCTGTTCCCCCGCTCTATGATACCCTTCTCCACCATTTCTTTGATCTGTCTTTCCACTTCCTCACTGCATGCTCTAGGTATTGGGTAACTTTTCCCTTTGAATGGGGTGGTTCTGGTCACCGGTATGGTTGCAGTATACTCGGTTGTCAGCCCTGGCTCGTCGCTGAACACATCGCTATAGCGACGCAGTACTTCCCGCAGCTGCTCTCTCTCCCCTTCACTCCCCTCCTCACAGGCCGCCAACACACTGTCCAACCTCTCCTCCCAGCCACTCAAGGACACATGGCTCCTGCTTATCTCTTCCCCTCCTACAGCAAGTGCTAGTTCTCTCTCCTCTCTCCCCTTCTCCCACTCCTCTACGTACTGCACTCGCAGCGACTCCCCACCCCGCTCGAACACCGTTGTGCCCTGCAGCATTCTGTATTCTTTAGTGCTTACGAAAATACTCCCTGTCACAAAGCTTACTACTACCTCGTGCGTTGCCATGAAATCAATGCCAATTATTATTTCCTTAGCTAACTGTGGGATGACCAAACAGTTTGCAAAATACTCATCTGGCCCTATCTTGAAATTCAGATATACCTGTTTATTTACTTTCTTGCTTTTTCCCCTTGTTGCTCCTATTATGGTTAACTGCGGCACTGGAAGTACCGGAAACTCATATCCTAACCTGTTTAAGTTCTCCAGAAACTGTTCGCACACACCAGACACTTCTGACCCGGAATCAAACAAGATTGCCACACCCTGGTCTCCTACTTTGCATGCCAGTTCCGGAATGACTCTGCCTTTCACTACAATTTCTGCCTCGTTTAATAAAAAAACTTCTATCGTCAGTGAAAATTACATCAATACTATCACGGGTTTCTGCCCGGTCAACAGACTGCCTCTTATCAGTGTGGATCTGCCTAACCTGGCAGCTTAGGCTAGGCGACCCTCTCCGTTTCCCGGAACAGCACCGTCCTTGTGTTCATTGTTTTGATTTCTGTCTGTCCTCTCTCCTGCTCCGCGCCCTTCACCGGCTGTCGCCCAGTCACCCTTCCTTCCACCCCTCCATCTGTCCCTCCCCAAATCCTTTTCATTCCCGTTACTCCGTTCTGCGTCACCCATCGCGCCCCCGCTACGAGTATCTACTGGGGCCATGACTGTCTCCTGTGTTTACAATACTTAAACCACTTGCACAAAGGTTATATAACTCCTAATTACGTAACTATGATACCCTGATCCACAAAACACTTGAAAGCAGGACAAGAATAACAGGCAGACAGCCATAGTTATAGAACACAAAGGACACCAACTATTGTTTCACAGGAGCTCGGCTCGACGGAAAACCACACCATGTGACGGTTACTTCTTTCCTCCGCAAAACACAACTCCCTCAAAAACCCGCGGAACACAGCTCATCCATCCAGTCTCGTATCGGCACTTCACTCATGTTTGTTATGGCAAATTACACTGACCTTAATCATCCTGCTTCAGGAATACCTTACACGCAGCTTCTCCTTTGTTTCTCTTCTCTCGCAGCCATATTTCTCCCTGAATACTTCTTTCTTCAGGTCCCTGTTCGGGCGCCAGCTCAGTTGTAACGTTTTCCACCCCCGACTCACGTTTGTTCGGGCGCCATTGGTTGTTGCACAACTCCCCAACCAAAGGGATTTTCCAGCGGTTCAGTGGTTACCGAAAAATGGCTACACAAGAGTTTGTCGCATCACTTCCACTCAACCAACTCGCAACACGTTGATCCAGTCCTTTTTCAGTCTCGCTTCCTTACTCCTCCCCTGTGCACCTTACACCCACGTTTTCTCACAGCGTCCCCTCCTCCATCTTGACCTTCTTCTTCCTCAGTCCTCTCTTCCGCCGGCAGTCCGTATCCCTCCGCCACACTCCAAATGAGGGAATTTGACTTCACCACTGTTTAGCAAGCTCACTTATTCTAACGAAGTCTAATTTCAGAAAATATTTAACCACTATTATTGACGTCCTACAAATTAGTTCACACACAAAAGTTTCAAGCTAAAAAATAAGTGGATCAGGGCGCAAGAAAGTAGTTCCTAGCCAATAACAGCCCCTTGGCTGTAGACAATACTGCTATCAAAGTTGGAAAAAAGTGGCTTAGCTGCCATTTTATCAGGGCGTGGGGGTAAGCTGCAGTCCACCTCACAATAGTGTTCTATATTTTACAATTTTAACAGATTTTATTCGACAGAACTTGTTCCTTTCCTCCAGGTGTATTCCTACTAATTAAAAATTACCATATAATAAACATTCACTTGATAAATTTCATATTTACCCATTTCAGCAGTTGTAGAAGCAGCCTTCACAACATTTCGTTTGCTTAGTTTACCGGTTTGGTTTGCCTTATTTTTTACAATACCTTCAACATTTTTTGAAATGTTCACATGGCCAAGGTTGTTATGATTACAGTCTCAGTTACATTCAAAACAACTTGAAAACTTGAGTTTCAGGACTCTAGGATAACTTGCAGTCCATCTAATTCGGTGTACTTTCATAGTACCTTTGAAGGTAGCCAATGTAGTCATACACTCATCATTTTCAGTTTTCATTTGCATAATTTCATGTTCACTTATGCTCCTTATGTATATCCCTGTAATGTTATCCTTCAAAGCTCCGGCAAAACTTTCAAACGATTCCATGTCTTTGTTCTGAGCTACCATTCGGTCTGCTATCCTCTTCAAAGTCACACCTACACCATTAGGTGCACCCTTGCCGTGCCCAGCTTCAGTGTAGTTCCAAGAAATGTTGATGACATTTGGAAAGTTTGGGGGAATTACAGTTCCGATAAGCTGAAAGGAAAACTTATTTCTGTATTGTGTTGCAGGACTGTCACTAATAAAGTGCAATTCACTTATTTAAACTGTCACAAATGTTTTCAAAATAGGTAGCAGATATGCCATTTTCACATATGGACCATGATTCAAAGATTTGGAAATTGTAACAAATGATGTTACAGTGCTAGTGTATATCACACTTGTATGTATAGTGATTTGTTCCCGGGATGCACCAAATGAACACCTTGAACATCATCGCTATATTTGCAGCAATAGTTTTCAGCGAAGTCAACATGACAAACCAGCTTATTTCCCACAATGCTTTTTTTAAGACTGTTCAGTGACTGAGTTTTGATGTTTAATGTTGTATACATGATGCATAAATTTAGGTAGAGAATCTTCAAATATATATATCAGTTCTGCAGTTGTTCTCAGGTTGATAGTTTCTTTGATTGTTCTTTGAACCAATATTTTCATTTTAGCTGTTGCATTTTCCCTTTCTTCTTTTCTGTTCATCCATTTTTTGTACGAAATTGGCTGTGCTAAGTCACAATCTGTGTAAGTTGGTACTTTTTCTTTGCAATTACTGCAGCTTTTCAAAAAAAAACATTCCTCTTTTGGTTCTGGACACATGATCTTCTGTATAACTTTATTATGGGTTTTTTACTGTCAGAATTTTGTAATGATGCAGCTTTTCAACGATGTACTTAAAATTCTCATGAACTATGCACATACAGGTACAGTAAGTCCTCGGTTTACGTCGGGGTTACGTTCCTGAAAACCGTGACGTAAATAGAAACTACGCAAAATGAGCCATGTTTCATGCCACCGGCCGGCCACGGCCCAAGGTCGGCCGGAAGGGGTAGGAGAAAATGCTGTGTCGTTGCGGGAAGTAGATAACACTTCTACGTGCGAGATACGTGGGTGGCCGAGCGGGCGGGCTGGTAGTATTGCATCACCGCGCGGAGAGCAGGAAGCGTCCCTCATGATGTATGATAAGATAAGGCGGTGAACGTGTAGCTTACGCTACATAGCATAAATTAACTACAGAAGGAAACAAAGAATTATAAACGAATTATATACGGTGTTTTGGTTAAAATAAAGATTTACGGTCATTGTAAACGACGTTATTGTGAATCGGCGACAACTTAAATTGAAACATGAGTACTCAAACATTAGCGACGTTAATCCGAAACGACGTAAATAGAGGACTTACTGTATCTCTACTTTGAGCTTTAGCTTCGACTATCCATTGTGGACGGTATCGACAAATGTTGAATAACTTATTTTCATGCCAGTGGTTTTGCAAAACTTTGTGTGGAGGTTTCTCAGACAGTCATTGAGATACCTTTGTGATTTTGTCTCTTTGCTTTATAAGACAATCACATCTTTTTTCCCTGGACAAACCCATGAATATTCATCATTTTTCATAAAATCTTGTAAATTCTTTTCCAAATTTAGAATACACGCATTCACTGCATGGGAATTTCTTTCGTAAGCAAGAGAACTATTTCCCATTTATTTCAGTCTTGACAATCTTTTGTTTGACAAAAATCGTTGAGCTTCATTTAGACATCTATATTTTTTTCAAAATCCGCCCAGAAATGATTTTCAATTGCTGTTCCAAAAAAAAGTGTTCTTTTCACTTCATGGGATACTACCCGTTTCTTTACGATTTCCTTCACTTTACTCTTTGGAGTTAGCTCTTTTGTTTTTTTAGATTCATCTACAGCTCTAGAATATCTTTTCTTATAACGTTCCACTCTTGTCTTCAATTTCTTAATTTCTTTCTCTGCTTTTGCCAGGCGGCGATATATCTTAGCCCTGTTCCGTTTGATACAGCAATATCCAGCCTCCTTTCGTGAACTTCCTCCAGATGAAAGCTTATTATCACAATTTTCCTTAACAGAAACATTCTGAGATCGCGTGTTTACTCCACTAGTAGTACTAGGTTGAGAGTGTGGACTAATATCATTTGGCCTAGTTTCTTCACGTGGTTCTACACTTGCGGGAGGTGTAGCAAGAGATTTCAAGGCTTTTAGTTTATTGCAACGGGTTTGATTGTTCATGCGCCATTTTTTCCTTTGGATTCTTTTTTCTGTCAAACTTCCTATAATTTTAATCTGGCCTGCTTTTTTTCTCTTTAAATACCTCTTTTTCTCTTTTTGCAAAGCTTCTTTGTATGCCTTTGGATAATTTTTTATCCTTTCTCTTCTTTTTCGTTCACACTCCTTTTTCAATCTTAATTTCTCTGCCTCTGTTATTTTGTTTTTATTTTTCTTCGCCATAGCAACTAAGTCCTATGAAAATAAAACTAAAACCATAAGGAAGAAGAACAGTGTTTATCTAAATATTACAAGCTAAGTAGCACACCTTCTGAATATTTCATATGCAAATGTACAGTAAACCATATTGTGCCCTTGAAATCATTTGTATGCGAATAGTTTAGTTAGGTACCTTTATCCTTGGTAGAATTTCTTTTATTTGGTCAAAATTAATTATATAACCTAATTCGAGTTTTAAACTTATCTACTTAATAATTATGAGCACTAGCATTTAGTAGCAGATGTAAGTATATACTTTTTTAAAACATCCATGGTAATGTATAATGTAAAAGGTACTCTGCTTACCTGCTTATTTCATGTTGAAAAATATGTACACACTAATTCATTGCACATTCCCAAAACCAACTCATTTCAATATGGCGGCTGTAGAGAATACAAACAGACCTTGTGGCCTTTGCAAACAGCATTACATAGTCAGATATTAATTTTTTTTTCTTCTGACCATAGTAATATAAATTATTTTGTGGACATTGTTTAAAGCATTGACATTTGCATGCTTATAATAAATGCTTTCTGAGACAATACATTTCAATTAATATGCTTTTCTAAAATAAATTAAATATAAAAAAAATTATATTACTTATAAAAATGGTTATGAAAACAATTAATTTACTTCTGGAACTGCAGTGAGGGACAGCCATGGTAATGTACTTTTTACATATTGAAATTTTTTAAATTATAGTTTAAAAATACTTTGCAGGATGAAAGTTACTGAAACACAAAACTTTTATCATATACAATTTAAAAATATAGGTAACAATACACTTAATCCATATGTAGAACATCACAATATCCACGGGACACTGTTTTAGACACTTTCGTGGGAATGAACCTTTTACGCTTTTTCGCAATTACACATGTAACGACGACGTTTGTTTGTCGTGAAATTAAACGTAGAATTTAATACAAATGCCCTTGCAGTTAATAAATTAGTATTAGTAAGTTTAAGAAAGAATTTCGGCTTTAATCTCAAACCCAGACGCTCGTGGTGCGCTGGGGCCGAGATTAAAGATTGTCGAGAATATTTTACGTTTTTATGTCTTCCAATGCTCAAAATTATATGCAATTGTGGCCCCGGGTACGAAATTTTTATTTATAATTCATTAATAATAATGCCCCTCGTGATAAACAAAGGAAAATATGTATTAACCAGTGCCTGGTTGTCACGGAAGCGGATAGATAGCGCGATTTGTTCGGTTCACATACGTCACCGTAGATGACAGCACCGTAGGGGAATAATATTATTTCGTTTTTATAATACGATTTGATAACAAATACGCATCCCAAATACACCAAACTTATTTATAATGTGTTACAATATTTTTTAAAACATTGTGCAAAAGATCCAGGGTGTAATTTGAATTATTATGTGTAACTGTAAAACACCATTGTTCGTACAAAACATATTTGAAAATTCAACATTACTTTTAAATAACCGTACCGATTGTGCTGAAAATTGGTGGACGATCGTTAAATTACATAATAATAATAATTCAAACGATGAAAACATGATTGAAAAGTCAAATCGATGGTTGTTCCAATCGAGTGGAAGAGAGATAGATGATGTGCAAGCGTACAATGAGCGTAACGGGACACAGCATAACGGGACAATGAGTCATCCTTTTTTGTGCGTGCAGCCGGCGTTCATCGATTTATTAGACATCACGTCAAAAAGAAGAGGGAATTTAACAATAAAAACAATGTTGTAGCACTTTTACTTCCATCCCTTTTGTTATTTTTTTGACGTGACGTCTAATAAATCGATGAACGCCTGCTGCACGCACAAAAAAGGATGACTCATTGTCCCATTACACACATTGTCCCATTACATTTTGTCCCATTGCGCTCATTGTACGCTTGCGCCGCATCTATCTCTCTTCCATTCAATTGGAACAACCATCAATATGACTTTTTCGAGGCACATTAGACTTGAAACACTCCCATTTGTTTCCTACATTTCCTATCATCGTCCTATCCTTAACAGAATAACACAGATTGGAAGAAGTTAAATAGCAAACATGTATAAAAGTTATAGTTAAAATAATCTCTTCGTTAAAGTAATAAACATATTTGAATTAGGGTCAATCCATATCAAATGTCCCAATTTTAATTTTTCAGTTTGCTTGACCTTCTTAGAAAAAAATAATTTTGTGTGTGTGGCCTCACTAGCATATAATAAGTTTAAAACCACAATAATATAATTTTACCATGCTTAGTTTATTATTGGTTGCTAGATTTACATGATCGGGTGCGGCAGTTTCGACGTTTGCAAGACTTTGGGGGAACTCCAATAAATTTTTACTGGCTGCTTCCGGAATTATGAATTAAATAGCACTGTACTGAGCATGCTTTGAAGTAACTTTATATTTAGTAAAATATATTTATTTTATTTTTTTATATACGAAAATGGGGTACAAATATAGTCAAAATTTGGGTCAAAAATAGCGAGATTCAGTGGTGTGTAGTGAAAGGAAGACTTCAAGTCTCAGAGTTGAAATTCACACAGGGAATTCCTTTCTACCAGTAGTCTTTGTATACCAAAAATGAAACCTGAGAAATATTTCCTTTCGTTTCTATGAGCTCGTCAACTTCCCACTTTTTGCATTTTTTACAAATTTTACACCTAAATATCTCTGGTGGGCAAACTGATAAAAATTTGGGATTATGCCAGAATGAACTCCTGTAAAAATTTGGACTTTGAGATTTATCTGTGAGTGCATAAAAAACAAGTTTGAAATGTGGCAACTATGCACATTAAACTATTATAACATTCATGCGTACAGATACACGATGTATAATATTACATATTTACAATACATGTACTTTACAATCTTAAGTGTTTAAAACTTAACCAAAAATCAGCAAGCAAAACTGTTAAGCAACACAGAAATTTCATCACAAAGAATGTTATAAATGTTGTGTGTACGTCCCGTGGATGTTGTAAGTTCCTGTGGTGTAAGTTTCCTCAGAATTCTGTTAAATGGCACCCAGGTAGAATCATTAACATGTTTCTTGAATGATGTACTGGGTCCTGATGGATGGTAAAATTTTACATGGATATCCATATTTTCATTGCTGATGCCATCAACTTCAGCCAACCACCATTGTCCATCGTAGATACATGCAACTATATCACTTATGTCCACATTCAAGGGAATTGTTTTGCTGACTTGAAAGTCTTCAAAATTTTCTGCATTTGAAGTAACATAACACCTTACAGTGCTCTCATTTACAGGCACAAACCTATGGTAGCTTCTTATTCCAGTAACTCGTTTGCAGTTTTCAAATCTTTGTTCCAGCATTGTGGCATGATTGTAGATCTCTGTGCTTGACACATATATGTAAGAAATACCAGTTATTTGAGTGCTGCAGTACTGAAACATTTCTTGAGGAGTAAGTATCTGATTATTTGCTGTTCTTTGAAGACTTGCTCGTGAAACTTGTCGTTTTGTAGTGCCACCAACTCCATCACAGGCATTCTTACCGTGTGAAGAACCAAAAAAGTTCCATTCACATTGCAGGTCAAAATCTTTTTTTATGATTGCAGACATTAATTAAATTCTTTCTGTTCTTGTATTGGCTGGAAGCCCCATCAGAAAAATACAGAATTTTTTTGATTGCAGGATTAGTTTCAGTAATATGTTTCAAAAGATGAACTTGAAATGTGTGAACTGCCAATGTGTTATGTTCCAAACTGTCACTGATAATGCAAACACTTTTGTGTTGAATATTTTCTCCGTTCATGTAGTAATAGACAAATGGATGTAGAGTGGCCTGTTTTTTTGCCCAATGAGCAGATTGTATTTCATCTTGAATTACAAATGTGTAATTTTCAGCAAAATCAGCTAGGACCAGGCACTCGTATTCAGTCAAATTCATCTTCCTTTCTTTCAAGAACTGAGATTGAGTTTTGCTAATATAATGATGTTTTTTCAAAGAAACTAACTTTCCTGCCAGATCTTCCATGAATTCATGTCTTGGCTTCACAATTGTGACCATTTCTGCTCTATCAACAGTAACCCACTGTTTGTAGACAATATTGTCAGGTAAAGAATCACTTTCTTCAAGCTCAGCAAACCACTCTAGGAAAACTTCTTTTCCTGGGCATTGTTGGCATTCACCCATCATACACGAGTAGTTGTTGGAATCACACACTATCATATTGAGCAATTCTTTGTAGTGTACATTCAGCCGGGCTCCATCAATCAATAATTTAGCATTCTGATGATAAAGACACACACATACTGTGTGTGTACCTGACGAACCTGCTAAAATGCACCACTCTCAGCTCACAAAATTTAGACCTACCTATCTTGAATGCTGGATATTCATTCTTAAACTGTAGATACAGTTCATTTAGGTTGTTCAAAATGAGTCTTTTTTGTTTGTGAACTTTTTCTCCATTAATTTGCGCAGCTACAAAGTCTTTTATTCCAGAACATATACAACTATTCTCATCATCTTCATAAAACCTCTCCACTTCTTTTGCAATGTCATCAATAATTCCAACACCTTTCTTTTTTCCTAGGTGAGGTAAAATTCCTTGTTCTTTAACTAGCTTCCTTGTTGTTTTCACAACACTCTCTGTAACTTGAAATTCGTTCATTATTTTCTCGCAAGACCAAGAGGTAGGGAGAAGACTGATGATTCTTACTGTGTCTTCTTTGTTAGCTGTAAGAGTTTTAGTTCTTAATTTATTGATTAACTCATTATATTCTGATGAAGATACTCCACAACTGTCCTTATCTTGAATAACTGAATCATTTTCTACAAAACACAATCTCAACTTCTTCTTTACTTCTTCTGATACTCTCTGTGCTTTTGAACTGATTGCTAGATTTCTTTTGTTAGAACTGAGTTTTCTGATCTTAGAAGTACTTGGCGAATGTTCCAAAATATTAAAAGCAGAGTCTAGTTTCTCTGCAACTTCTGTGATGTTAACAAATTCATCAACCTCTTCCTCATCATTTGCATTTTCTTTGGTAACAAATATCTTACTGTAGCATGTTGGGCAAAGAGATTTTCCAGGCACAAGACATAACCTCAAACTTACATCTTGAAAAGTATGCTTCAACTTAATTTCCCTGAGTCCTTTTGATATCACCTTCTTGTGAACTTGCATCGGGTCACAACAAACACGACCGAAAATATGATAATACTTGCATAGAAACTTGATCTCATGATATTTACAAACTGTCAAAATAGCCTTATTCACTCTCAACTGCAACGGATTTTTATCTTCCTCACTGAACTCAGTTATCAATTTCATTTTCATTGGCACATTACCATAAACATTCTTGTGACATTCTTCTGAAGTAAAACTTCCTATTGAACAGATATCCTCCATACTTATAACCTCTCTTTTCTATGCTTATAAGTAAACACCATAAATAAGACAAATTATCCAAAGATAACACAAATACTAATTAATGTGCAGTGCTCCTTGTAGTACAGATTAATAGTGCATTATAATACATATTGTAATATTCTAAATGTGATGATAATATGAATTTTAATTATTTATATGAAATTGGTTGATACAATTGATGTTTTTGTAATGGGTGGGTAAGTAACATAACCTTAGAGTATAAAGGCAAAATTCCACACATCAAAATTTTTTTTTCTGCATTCACAGTGCAATCTCAAAGTCCAAATTTTTACAGGAGTTTACCCTCATATAGAGCTTCATTCTGGCATAATCCCAAATTTTTATCAGTTTGCCCACCAGAGATATTTAGGTGTAAAATTTGTAAAAAATGCAAAAAGTGGGAAGTTGACGAGCTCATAGAAACGAAAGGAAATATTTCTCAGGTTTCATTTTTGGTATACAAAGACTACTGGTAGAAAGGAATTCCCTGTGTGAATTTCAACTCTGAGACTTGAAGTCTTCCTTTCACTACACACCACTAAATATCGCTATTTTTGACCCAAATTTTGACTATATTTGTACTCAATTTTCGTATATAAAAAAATAAAATAAATATATTTTACTAAATATATAGTTACTTCAAAGCATGCTCAGTACAGTGCTATTTAATTCATAATTCCGGAAGCAGCCAATAAAAATTTATTGGAGTTCCCCCAAAGTCTTGCAAACGTCAAAACTGCCGCACCCGATCAGGTAAATCTAGCAACTATTAATAAACCAAGCATGATAAAATTATATCAATGTGGTTTTGAACTTAATATATGCTAGTGAGGCCACACACCAAAAATTATTTTTTTCTAAAATGGTCAAGCAACTTGTGCTGGGATACTTGATATGGATTGACCCATTAATGAGTGCAAATAAAAGTAAATTTATCAATTAAATTGTAGATTTCATTTCACTCCTTCTTTGTATCCATACAAAATAGTGATAATTCAATAAAAATGATTCAATTTTATTCATAAAAGTATGCAATAATTTCATCAATGTTTTGTTATGACGTCACGTTAAACTATCGTCCGTAAACCGACTTTACAGACAACCAATTTTTTTTTTGTTTTAGCAAAACAGACAAATCAGAGATGGTACATAACATGTAGAGGGAACACTTCATGTATATGGGTGTGCCCTCTGTGTTTAATAGCGCAGTTTTGTGATAGCACAACAATATATTTATTTTTTTCTTTTAAATGCTTTCTAAAAATTAATTTCTACAGCAATTTAAAGAACTTTTCATAATTTTCTGCTGGTTTTTAATGTACCTATCCAAAAGCACAATTTTCATTTTTATATATCCTTTCCAGCTAACGAGTGTTGAGAATATTGTAGAAATTTAGAAGCACATGATTACATGACTTGTAAATATTTAGTAATGCTTATAATAATTTTTAGTTAAGCTGACTCAATGTAACCATTAATTTAGATTAAATAAGAATGCGGCACAACACAACCCTACCATTGTACACATATGCTTCCAGAAGAATCACGGCGTTAACAATGCAAAATGAAAACGTATAAAATTTAAAAACTTGCATGTTCATAAACTGCTCTATTTTTGAGGCTGTTAAACTAGCATCTGTCTGAAAATTTGGGACAAATTATGAATTTGGCAAAATGTTCAAATAATTGTGGACTGATTACAAAATTCATGCTGTAACAATTGTAAACATTATAAATCAGACCTGGTCAAAGTTACTCATTCCATTAATACATGCATTAATTTTACATTTGAAACACCAAACAGTTGACTAACTTTGCCAATCTGTTAGCATTGAAACCAGAAAATAAAAAAAGTATTTTTAAAACTCAATAAAAAAACTAAACAAAACAATACTCCGGATGCAGTTCTCTCAGTAATAAATAATGAACACTTCTTTTACATGAATTTTTAATTTGTAGGTGGTAGCAATGATACCACTATCACGGTTGCATTGCATAAATATGTATGGGCGTAAACATGGGGAAATGCTGTACAGGATGTCTATATTCTGGAAAGTCAGAGAAGCTGGAATTGGTCAGGGTATTTACTAGCTTCTTAGTTTAAATTGTGGTTTATTAGTGCACAGTTGTACACACTATAAAATGGCATATGCAAGGTTCTGTTTGAATTTTTGTAAGTATAAAAAAAATGGTAGTGAAGAGAGAGCTGGATCAGTGATGGAAATGGTGGCGGCTGATTTTATTTATTTCAAAAAAATTCCAAGTGATAAATAATTTACAAAAAATAAGTAATGGTAATTTAAAATTCTGGTCAGGGAAATTTTTGGTACAGATTTGTGTGGATGTCATGTATAAACACCACTTACCTGGAAATAGAAAAATTTACAGGGAAAATCTAATAGATAATCATAGTGCTTTGCAAGGAAACAGCCAATTATGAATATACATACCTTCTCAGAAAAACAATCTAGCTCCAAGCAATGAGATCCATTATTCAACGTGCCACTCTTGCTTTAATTTTGTTAGAGTATTCAGGAATAGGCATTAGTTAAATGGAAGTTCATCATATTGAAGTGAAAGCGTTACAAAAATTCTGATCACATGAGGGGAATATATATGCTAGTTGTAAAGACTGGATGGGGAGACTGCAGGGGAGAGGTAGAAATGACGCAGCAGTGATGCTATGAAATTCTTGTAACATTGCTTGTGTTTGTCTACTCCTCAGTTTTTGCAACGGCTAACAATTGATGATACCATATGTATTTCTTTTATTTGATTTAAAGTACAGTAGAGCACCCCTCAACCGGAATCATTGGGGGGAGGTCTATTCCGGTTATGGGAAAATTCCGGGTAAGGGGAGTTGCGGTAGGGCCGGCCTCCGGGCTGGTTGAATGACCTTCTTTCAAGCAAGCTGGCAGGCACGTGTTTCTTATCTCTGTGGGTGGGCCCGTGCGTGTGGAAAGAGGAAGAAACAGAGGGGTCAGGGGAGGTATTAGGACTACAGCTGCGGTGTTGTGTTACTTCGGTGTTGACGTGCTAGTGATTCACACTTCCGGAGTGTGTATAGTCACTGCCACGCACAGTTTACATTTCACATACACAAGAATAACACTTCAAGCATCTCGTTTAAAAACACAGAGATAGAGAAATACAGGTAAATGTAGACTGTTTAACCATATATTAATGTATAAATATGTACATAATACATATTTGTACACTAAATTATTGTCTACAAACTGAAAGCAACACACGGAAATAAATGTTACTTGCTATCACGTGTGTCAGCGTGTGTAGTGGGAGTCGGTGTACATACTCTCAGGCCGGCCGGAATTTTCCGTTTACTTGACGTAGTGAAACAATAAAACTACTTATAGCATAAACATATTTATAGTAATTCACGTCCAACGCGAAAACCAGCGGTGTATTTACACAATGCGCGGGAAAGATGGGCTATAATTAGCTCTCTGACAGACGGGCTATAATTAGCTCCCTGACAGACGTGCGCGCGCGCGCCTACAATATATGTACAGTCAGGCAAAAGCAAAAACGCCTCGTTCCAGTGCGGAAATGTTTTGGAGATGTTTTGTAATGTTTTAATATTTTTTGGAAAATTAGTTCCGGATATCGGGAGTTCCGTTTGTTGAAATTACGGTTGAAGGGTGCTCTACTGTATCTACAATTTATTTATTCATTTAGAAAAGATATATTGATTTGTGCAATTAACTTAATAAGTATCATTCATTTTTATGTGAATAGTGTGATTGAAAAAGTAAAAAAACATGTATTAAGCTTTATAAGTGTTATTTATTTGTAGTATTTGCGAACACTGATTTTAAATGTCAAAAGGACTTACAGACTTGTGAGTTTTATAAGTATAATTTATGTTCGATTGGAATATTTTTTTGTTCTTTCATTTTATTCAACTGGAGATTTTGATTTATTATCATGCCTGAAAGTAATTTTAAGGCAGGTATAGATAATAGGTATTATCAAAAGCAACGTGGGAATAAACCGCCAAAAGAGGCACAAAAATGTGACGACAGTTAACGGATGCAAGAGTACAGGTGCGGAAAAAGGCATTTTTTAATTTGTGATCATATCTACATTCTTACTATTCTCAATTTTTATCTCGTGGGCAATAAAAAATTCAAATAATTAAAAAATATATACCTAATAAGCAAGATGTTTTACTTCTGTTGTGTGTGGACTCCATGCACACATTTTTTTTTAAATACCCTTTCACTCTCTCTCATGTCTATCGACAGTACATACATAGTGGTTTGTTGATATTGTTGATGTTTATAAGTTACATAACAATATCCAATTATTGTGGCTGCTAACAGTTAATTAATCTGTTCAGGAATAAAATATCCTTATTTTAATACCATATGTTCTTGTAAACTTCTTCACAAATAATGATTCGGTACTCAAACCTTTGAGATGACTTGCTTAAGAAGACCAGCAATTTTTTTGTGATTTCAACAATACCTTACCTGTGTAATTCTGTCTCAGGTAGTATCAATTATCACTTTTTTTTTACTTATTTCTTTGCAGGGTGCAAACCTCTACAGCACTATGTTTTTGTTACTCCACAAAAACTAGTGTTGCTACAAAGCACAGCGATGAATATTAAACACGTATGTGATGTGCTGTAGTGTATTGCTGTGAACATGTGTACGTGGCATGCGAATGCTACATGTCGTTCTCTTGCAATGAACTAGGGCTCTTAAGAGTTTACCTGTTCACAGCAGGAGTGAATTGAATTAAGAACAGATGTGTTTCAGCTGCCACTGCTGAGAGCTATTACCGCCCAGGGGCAGTTGGAAGTTGCTGGTGTCATACTATTGCAATGACCATCTATAATTTTTTGATTGTAATAGTTTTAAAGTGATGTATTTGTGGGTGACATCATTTCAGTTTTTAAATAAAGAACTAATTCACTCCCATCTATTTTTGCATAATTGTTATGTGCTACTGTTACATATACTTTTGCATGTTTAGTTTTCTAAGTTGAATACATTTATTTCAAAACTAGCTGGTATATCTGTCGTGACTGGTTATAAATCTCGTAGGAAGCACTGTATCTATTGATAATTTCATATTTATCTGATGTTTTTGTATAAAAATACGTAGAAAACATGGCTGTCTAATAATTTTTATTTGCTGTTACTAATTAGGATAGGACCCTTATTATTAACCCTAGTGTGAAAATAAGAAGCATAATACCAAAATAAATTACAGGAATAAACAAATAAATGAGGGATGTCATTAAGAGACAGTGGATGTCAAGGGGAGAATGGAGCACTGACAATGTGGGCCTGACCCTGCCTATGGAGGCATCACATGTTGCCCCTGAACTACAGAGAACAGAGTATGTAGTTGCAATGCTTTGAAAACCAAATACAAAAGTGGTTAAGTATGGGAGTGATAGCAATAGTGGGAAATTAAGGTTGTTTATCTCTGCCACAGCCAACTTTACCATACCATAGCTTAAGCTAACAATGAGCAAAATGCATATTGATAAATTTGATTAAAATTGATACACACTTCAGATGCATGTATGTAAGTAAATTTGCATTTGTTTTGCATTGTAATCTGTTTTGATAAAGTTATTCATCTGCTGTCAGTTGACAATGAAACACTTAGTTGTCAACATTAAGCTATTAGAGTCTATTTATGTTATGATTTGCTGGAATTAATTATGTATTTTGAATATAGTTGTTTATTGGACCTGAAGTGAAAGGAATCAGAGAGATACCTTTTTTTTTACAAACTGGTAGGTGTGCATGACATAGGCAAGTAATGGTAATCTTCATGAAAGTGTGAAGTTTCACAACTTAACTATGCTGAAATTTGCCACAGTGCACTAGCATACCAGAACCATGCTGGTGATAGTTATAATGACTAACATCCTTCACCACCTCTGTAAGTAATTAAAGTAAATGTCAATTAGTAACTTTTGGTAATTTTTTATGTAGGTATCTTAAGTTGAATTAAGGTGTTTTCTTGTTGATTCATTGTTTGGTAGGCATTTGTACTGATCAGAAAACCCACCAGGCTGGTCGAAGTGCACTCGAGAGCCGGCTGCCCCGCCAGAGGGACAGCAGCTGGGGACCAAGTTAAACCAGCTGATTTTCACAACTTTGTAAATATGCGTGTGTGTGTCTTCTATTATGTCCTATTCTGGAGAAGCCGTAATTGGCTGTCAGTGCTTTGCTTGGAATGTGTACGTGCACAATCGTGACATTCCTGGATGATGCTGACCAGACCTCCAGTAGGTGGGAGAGACCGATGAGATGGTAGCAAGTGAGGACTGCGTCTCGCTGTTAGAGGGAGGGTGGTTGTAGCTCGGTTGCCGAAGCAGTACAGTGGTTAGTGGTATTTGAAGCATCGGAAGTTTGAAACATTGCTTAGTGTGAATTGTAGGTAATGCTGTAGCAGTTCACTTGCAACTAAACAAGCAATAAAGTATTAATTTTAGAATGAGTCCATTGCTGTACAACAAAGTTACTATTTTAATGTGATTTAATGGTAATTTTATAAGTTTGGTAAGAAATTACAGTTTTAGTTTGAAATTCTGCAGAATTTCACGGTGCTGAAACTAATAAATATTTTTTTGGTGATATCTGCCAAAAAGAGAATTTAAGTTGATGAGAAACACAAAAGTGATTTTGAGTGTAGTGGTCCATTGACATCAAATAAAGGTAAGTGCCAATTATTTATTAAAAATGCCTATGAATCATCTCTTTCACTTGAAAGTCTAATGTTAAAATTAAATCATTATTTATGTACTCATCCAAAAACAAATGGATCTTCACACAATGAATATTAAGTTGCATTTAATCATTCAACAAGGTTTATAAATATAATGTTCTGGTGATTGATTGAATATGCATTTCAATACAGTTTATATTTATCGATAATGTGGGTTTACACAAAAAGAGGTGTCAACTGAATTAATTTTTAATTTTGTTGAGTCATTAATTCAGTGGTTAACACAAGAGGAAATTTGTAACTGACATTGATATTAAATATGTATATACATCTTAGTTGAATTGTTACAATGACTATAGTTGCATGTATGTGTACAGCATAGAAACAAACAAAGCATCCATGAGAAACATTGAGACAATCTCCCTTGGTAGCAATATTACGTATTTTATTTACATTCTGCTTTAGATATTGAAAATTTTTATTAATTGTTTTATTTTTGGCCAAGTGTAGTAGTAGTAGTTTCAACACAGACACAACAATGAGTGTTTAGGCTAAGCCTTTGGCAAATGCCAGTAGCATATGTATGGGGTTCACAAAATACAGCAGTTAAATAACATAAACAAAGGTGCTGGAAAGGCTGGTTGTCACAATGCGTGCTGGTAAGGTCACGGTGGAACCACCTGGCTGCCCAAACTTGTCCTTTACTGCGCACGTCAGCATGGGTGTACCGCCCAGTCTACGCACAGCGTGCTCATGCGGAGACAGTTAATTTACAATCATTTGAATCATAAGTTACCTTGAAGTGTAAGGACCCTTAGGAATGTGCATTGTATAACATGCATTTGGACCATGCATTAAATTTATATAACTTATGTCATAAAACAGGTATACCGGTACACTATTAAGGAGATTACTTATTGGATTTTACATTACTTCACATGGTTGACAAGGTGTTACACACAAAAAAACCATGCACACACATGCATATGTGTTTTTTTTTGTGGAAAATATTTATTTTACATAATGACATATTGTGGATATTTGTAAAGTAATGATAATTAACATACAGGAAGTAGACAAATAAAAATACAGACTGAATTTTCTAAGCAGACATGACTGAAATAACTTTTAAAACAAATACTCATTACTAATCCATACAGACATAAACACTTTTAGTTTATTTACTATTTATAATTTTATTTAATTTCAAACAACATATATGGTACAACAACAAATAAGGCTAATAAAATTATTCAAACATATTGCTGAACTATATAATGTTACAATATTTAGAAAAATTGCAGTTAACAAGCCTTACAAAATATGCAAGTACAATTACATAATTCTAGTTTTGTTTTGAAATTGATTATCACAAACTTTACAGCTATAAAAACAAAATAGTAGGTAACATTACTATACAACATTTGACGAAAGTACGCTACCGTCAGTTGGGGTAACATTGGCCCTTTGAGGGTAACTTTGGCCCAAGACAAAAAAAAATGTTAAACCATGTTACAACTCTTCCAAATATTTATTAGATGTGATGACACATATGTAACATATGTATCATCACATCTAATAAATATTTTGAAGAGTTGTAACATGGTTTAACATTTTTTTTGTCTTGGGCCAAAGTTACCCTCAAAGGGCCAATGTTACCCCAACTGACGGTACTTAAACATAACATAAATATCAAATAGTTATTACAAATTTTAAGTTCTGGCTTTAAATGTTGGAAGGTTATTTTTTTATTTTAAGTCTTTGGATTTATATAAAGGTAAATATCATGTTGCTTTGTTGCCAGTGTAAGCCCTACTTTTATAGTCTTTGTAATATATGGGTAGTATGATTTAGGTTTATAAGCGGTACCAGTTTCTTATTTATGGAAAAATAAAATGGCAAAGCAAAAATGATAAAACCGTGAATTTATTAATTTTAATTGTTTGTATTATGTTTAAATCCTGTGGAATTTATAGTATTGATAACCAATAACTTAATTGAATACAAGCAGAAATGTAATGCAGAATTATATGATAGGTTCAATGTAACTCACACGATAATAAAAATATCACTATACTTCCATGTAATGAAAGAAGTTATTCACTTTCACGCACAACATTTTTATGTGGTACTTTTGGCATTAACATTATCTACTTAAAAATGTATTATAATGAAATAAATGTAATCTCTTCCAAAGTCTACAAGAATCCATTTGAAACAAAAATAATATGCCTAGAATTTAAAAGTGGTTATGTGTAAGTTTGTTTCTTGTTTATATAAATTACATGTAAATTTATTATCTCTCAGTGTGATTGATTTTACTAACTCTTTAACAGTGTACACTGTTACATGGACACTTGTGATAAAACCATTTGTAAAATATGAAAATCACTGCCACATTCAGGTCACCATCTTCACTTTTCCCATACTGCACCAGCCTTTCTATGCTGCCTATCATCTGCTTCATGCCAATACATCCCCCTTCTTTACACAACCAAAAGACACTATTATTTCTTTATACAACAGCCTTTAACACAAATGAATTCACTTTCAAAATGAAAATCACTCAGTCACATGAATTATTTATTTTATTTTAATTGTCACATGCCCACAAACAGCCAAGAGCTTCAGCGGTGGGCACGACACAAAGATACAAGACATAGACATGAAGGTCGCTGCAAGTAAACAGACACCCCCCTGCGTCATATCCAAGAGCGGAAAAGCACTACTGAGGTGGGACCACATCTGCAAATGACCAACACACGTGAGGTGAGTGAGCCGCAACTTGCAGCGACCGAAACAGTACAGAACAAATACGAAAACATAAAAGATATAAAATTACATACAACATACACAATAATTAATATAACATAGGAGTAAAATAATTACAATGATAATAACTATATACAGTATAAAATTGTAGTAACTTTGGGCTTACAATGTACAAACTACACAGCAGTGTTTGTTTGGCCGTGTGCCACCAGCCTCCATCCCGGAACTGTGTGTCCGGACGTACGTTGCCAACCTGGCAGCGCATAATATACCACAAAAATGGTAGCCAATAATCTAAACAATAAAAAATAATAACAAGAGTCAAAAAGAAAGATCAGGCAATCACCGCTCGCGACAGATAGGTCTAGCAACTCCATTCCCAATGGTTTGGCTGAGTGAGGAGGTCACAGTGGCCCCCCTGTACTATTGTCGAGAGACCACCCACTCCTTTTCCCATCCACTCCGCCCTGAGAGCATGGTCCAACCAGCCGCAAGCGACAATTTAAGTAAAAGGAATGAATCACGAACAAAGTACAAATAAGAATAGGCCTACTAAAATTAAATTCATGAATAAATATACTATATTGCACAAAGAAGTAACATAAGTATTAAAAGTAACATATATATTATATGTATTAAAAATATCATGAGTTAGTAAAATACTAGATTTGTGAGCTACTTAACTAAATTGCATAATGAATTTATTTAAGTTTGATATGAGTCTGTATATAAGATCATTATTTTTGAGGAGGGTATGTAGGGAGGATTGCAAAAAACTATGTAATTGGAGTCTTAGATCTGAATTAGCGAGGGCATAATTGCATTTAATTTTGTAATTATAGCACTCTTGATCAAACAGAGCATCTATCTGAGTTCTGTGATCTGAAAGAAGAATCGGGGTTGGGTATGGAAGCTTCTTTACATTTATTAGTTTAATAATTTTGTTTTGAATATCCTCAATTTTGTAACAATCTGTTGTCTTAATATTATTCCAAATAACAGAGCAATAATATAATTTGGATCTAATTAAAGTAAAATAAAGTGCAAGGATTAAATCAAAATTATTAGGAAAATAAAAGTGATGTATATAATCAGGGCAAGAATTCTACGGGAAGAAGCACGTAAATAATATGATTATGAAAGTATAATTTATAATCTAAGATGATTCCTAGATCTTTGATGCAGGAGGTATTAGAGATTATTGAGTTGTCTTGATTGTAATCATATTTACTTGGGTGAATTTTGTATTGACTTCGTTTTATTTTTATTAAAGGAAACCAGGTTTCTTGAACACCAATTATTAACTAGAGTGATGTCTTTTTGAAGCACTATACAGTCATTATTTATAGAAAATTTTCTATGTATTTTCAAATCATCCGCAAAAATAACATCTGTAGAGTTATTGAGAGCACTAGTTATGTCGTTGATAAAGATGTTAAAAAGTAATGGTGATAATGTACCACCCTGTGGAACACCAGAGCACGCATCAAATAAAGAGGAATTATGGCTCTTTATAGATGCAAATAATTTTAATTATCTTGATAACTGGAGAACTAAATAACATAATTACCACTTAAACCAAATATTGGATAGCTTTTGAAGTAATAAGAAATGATTCACTCTATCAAATGACTTGGTTAAGTCGAAGTAGGGGAGAGTGGGGGAAATCCGCCACCTGGGGGAAATCCGCCACCCATAGAATCAGACGAGGTGCGCATGCTGGAGTGAAGTGAATTGGTGCGAGATCTAGCGGAAGGAGTTTGAAACATGTTGTGTTAGCGTCCGGTGCGGTTCTTGCTGCGTGGTTTTTTTTATCGACGATAAATAGTTTTTTCTGTGTTTTCATATAATTTCTGGACTCGATTTGTAGCAAGGTAAGTGGAGTTAAATATTAACTGACACATGTAGTTATATTATAATGTTAAATACTTACTATAGTAAGTAATTTAACATATTTGTTTGTGTTCATAGTTATTTAGGTTTTGTGTAAAAATGGCACAAAACGACTGATACAAAATGGGGCAATACCGCCACTCCTGTATGGGGCAATGGCGCCATGGTGGCGATATTACCCCTATACAATTTTGCAAGTAACATATCCTTTATTATTATTTTTCAGATGCCACGGACTAGGAAGAGAAGAACTGAAAAAGCAAAATGGTCAGAGGAAAGTTTGAAGGAAGCTATTGATGCTGTGAAGAAGGGTAAGCCAGTGAAAAGTACTGCAAACCAGTATAACATTCCCAGGTCAACATTAAGAGACCGATTGAAAACAAACTTAACAGAAAAACCAACCCTGGGAAGAAAGCCACTATTTACAGCGGAACAAGAAAAACAAATAGCTGATCATGTTTTATTGCTATCAAGGTTGTTTTTCGGTATTTCTATTACTGAACTTCGACGTTTGGCGTTTGATATAGCAGAGGCAAATGAAATGCAACACACCTTCAATAAGGAAACTAAATTAGCTGGCCCAGATTGGGTTTATGGTTTCTTGAACCGAAACCCGTCAATCAGTCTGCGAAAACCAGAACCTACCAGCCTAAATAGAATTTCAGGATTCAACAAGGTTGAAGTAGATCTTTTCTTCAAAAATATGGAAACAGTACAAGAAAAATTTCATTTCCCAGCATCCAGAATATATACCTAATGTGGATGAGACCGGTATATCCACGGTACATAAACCAGGAAAGATTCTGGGACCTAAAGGCCAGAAGCAAGTGGGAGCAGTAACAAGTTGGGAGAGAGGAAAAAATGTAACAGTAGTTTGCACTGTGAGTGCTACCGGAAATTACATTCCACCCATGTTAATTTTTCCACGCCAGCGAATGTCACCACAGTTACAGAAAGGAGGACCACGTGATGCAATTTATGCATGTTCCAAGAATGGGTGGATCAATGAAGATCTATTTATGGATTGGCTACAGCACTTCCAAAAGCACACTCGACCAACTATCGAAGATCCTGTCTTACTTATTCTTGAAAACCACTCCAGCCACAAATCGTACAGGGTGTATTCGTTTTGCAGAAAGAATTATATACATATTGTGTCACTTCCACCCCATTCGTCTCATCGACTACAACCCTTGGATATCTGTTTTTATGGCCCTCTTAAGAATGCTTTCAACAAGGAATGTGAACTCTACATGAAAACTCACAGCAGCGAGAACCTAAAAATCACACCATACGAACTGGCAGAAATTTTTAACCGAGCCTACATTCGTGTTGCTACACTGGAGAAAGGGGTCACTGGATTTTTAACAGCAGGAATTTATCCATTGAATCCCACCAAATTTGGAGAAGATGATTTCATTGCTACACGTGAAGTTAATTCAACAGTTTGCATTCAAGATGGTGAAGAAGAGCCGCAAATTTCATCTAGTCCTATTCCTACGGCTACATCACATCAACCTCCAGTATCAGAATCAACATGCCAAGATAACACAGATATGGAGACGGAGCCTCTACCTTCCACATCTGGAGGAAAAAATGAAGTAAGTCAACCTCCTTTATTGCGCCACACTGTGGGCCTCGTTGAAAAAATCTCTCCAATTCCTAAACCATGTTCATCAAAATCGGTTGGTATAAGGGCCTCAAGAAAGCAGCACTCTGAGATCATCACTTCGAGTCCAATTAAGGCTTACTTTGACGAAATCACTAAGAAGAAATTGATAAAAAGATGATCTAATGTCACAGATGAGAGGAAAAAAAGGAAGTCATCCAGCAAACACTCAGGAAAGAAGGTCATGAAGACATGCAGAAGAGGGCTTATGTTGGAATCATCATCGTCTTCAAACGAGGAAGACATAGATGAAAACAAATTGTGTGACGACAATGAGGATGATGATATAGACCCAGTGCAGTTTGGTGATGATTTCAACGTGTGCGTTATATGCAACGAATTCGGAAAAAATAACGAATTATGGTTCCGCTGTACGCTTTGTTCCCGATGGGCCCATTCAGAATGCAGTGGCTATGAATCAGCTAAAGACTATGACGACAGTCGTCGTACCCTCCCAGATACAGAGGCCGTACCTGGCCACCGACGCGGGCCTGAGGGGGGCTGTTTTCCCCCCCAGTGAACCCCAGTGAACCCCAGTGTGTGCATCGGCTAGGGACGCACCCGCGTGCGCCCTAGCACGCCAGTGTTATTATGTAAATATTTCTATGTGTATATATTTCTTTCTCAATGACAGCGACTTCGTTTAAGTGTGTATATAGTGTAACTGTTATGTATGTATTAACTATCGGCAACTATCGTGTAATTCTTGTAAACGTATCGCAGTGTCTGTATGTAAGCGCGGCCTGGCGCTCATCCGCGTCGCGAGGGGTGGCGCTCTCCCACGCCGGCCGATTCCCCCTCCCCTCCCCCGCGGCCCGCGGACGAGCGGGGGAGAGCAGTAGTTGAACTCAGGACTCGAGCAGCGGCGGACGTGCGCTCCGCTCCGCGCTGATCGCGAGACGGGTGTCGAGCTCACGGTCCGGCGACTCAGCCGTAGGACGAGCATCTTTCGCAGCAGCCGTGCTGCCCACGACGAGCCGCCCACGCGAGTGGGTGCCTGAGTTGCGAGTACGTAAGTTACGTCACGCATCACGTATTACGGGACGCGTAAGCTTCGTTACGCGTCGCAGAACTTTCGCAGACGTTACGAGTCAGTACGTAAGGACCGCGTACGCCTCACGTGTCTTAGTGTGGGGCGTAGTTAACCTTTGCCGCGCCATTCGCAGACGTTACGAGTCAGTACGTAGGGGCCGCGCACGCGTCACGTGCCATTACAACATAGTTGACTATCAGGAACTTTGTTACGTGGTTAAAAGCCGGTACGCGTCGGGACGAGTGGGCCGTACGAGACGGTCACCGGGAGTCCGGGTCTTCGTGGGAGAGGCGCGCAACCCGCGACGGATCCGCCAGGCCGCGGCAAGCTCTCTGAACGTAATAAAAGAGCTCGTGAACCGATTAACAGCGAGTGGTCCTTTCGATCTACCTGTCACTCTACCTCACCATCCCTCCAGGTCCCACATTTCCAGGTCCCGGCCACGTCGGCCTGGACCCACACCTCTCCGACGAGAGCAGTACGGGCATAACGGACATTTCTAGCAAGCAGGGAAATAGGGACCAGAAGCCGAGGGACGTCATTTGGCGCCCAACTAGTGTGGCCGTAAGCATACGCAAGCGCACGCAAGCGCACGCAAGCGCGCAGGTGCAGGACAGGACGGAAGCAGGTGCGGCCGCGCGGCGTGGGAGCGGCGCGAATTCGAGACGGCGCGCCGGCGCGCCGGCGGGAGATAACGCGGTGCGGGAACGTCGCGAACCGGAGATGTTCGGCGGGAGATATCGCGGCGCGGGAACGGCGCGAATACGAGACGTTTCGGCGAGAGATAACGCGTCGTGAGGGCGACAGAAATACAAGACGGCGGCGCAGCGGTATCCCGGACTGAAGATAACGCGCCGGGTAGGATCGTATTGTATTACTGGGAGAGATTGTGTTCACGATCCGCGCGTCAGTAGCTCCGAGAGGACAGAATGGCATGGAAACAGGCGGGACAAGGGAGAGACGATCTAATAAGTTTCGAAACAGACTTGCATGAGGAAGGAGGCTCCGCGAAAATGGACGTAAAAGACGAAGTGTGCGGGTCCGGCGGCGCGGCCGAAGGCGCGAAGAGCACGGACAGCACGGACAAGGACTGTAAACGGGAACAGGGGGGCAGGCCCGCGGACATGGAGGGGCCAGTAGTGCGGTACGTGAACACGCAGTTCGAGTTGCCAGTGTTTGCGGGGAGAGACGAGGACCCGCGGGAGTTTTTGCGGGAGTGTGAACACCTCTTAAAACTGTACGAAGTGCGACGGGCGGAGTGGGCGTCGCGAGTGGCGGGACAGCTCCGCGGCGAGGCAAGGAACTGGTGGTCAATGGCTGGGAGTTTCGATACCGAGTGGGGACATTTTGTACGCCAAGTCAGGACCAGGTTTGATAACGATCAGGCGCGGGCAATGTGTTTGCGGACATTTTACTGCCGAAACCAGGAGGAGGACGAGAGTGCGGAGCAGTTCATTTACGAGAAGTTACGCATGTTCCGCCGATTGGGAATGAGTGAGGACGTGAGTGCGGCGTTGCCAACTATTATCGAACAATTGCTACCAGAGTTCCGTCCCTTCATGAGAACGGCGGCTGATCGTGACACAGAGGAGTTCGTGGCCCTCGCCCGCGTGATCGAACGTGACATGTCGCAGTGGAGGACGGCGCTCAGGGGCGCGAGGACCCCCCGTGCCCGCTCGGGGCCGCGGGGGGTGACCGTCACGGAGGTCACGGACAGTGACTTGGCCGTGGTGAGCTACGCCGGCGGCGCGGGACCGCGCAAGACAACAGACCGTGGTGGCACCAGGGATCGTCTGGAACCAGCTGCGGCAGGAGGGGGACGTCACGAGCGGACAGCTACGAGAGAGAGGGATGAACGTCCGCCGCGATGCCGATTTTGCCCGGAGGCGTACCATTGGCATCGCCTCTGCCCCACCAGAGCCGCGTGGGAGGAGGCGCGCGAGGGCAGCACGTCGCAAGCGGGAAACGCAGGACCGGGGGCGGAGGGACAACTGGGTGCCGCTCCCCGGTTCGCCGGTCACCGGCAGACCCAGTAACCGACAGGACTCGTCGACCACCACCGGAGCCTACCACACCAACGCCAAGTACGCCGCAAGAGAGCGAGGGGCAACAGACCCGCTCCTCGCCAGCTGTCCCCGTGCCGGGGCAACCCCATGGACAGCCGAAGGCCGGCACAACCACCGCGGCCCTGAGGCCGGTTATACCAGGGCCGGACCAGCCGCACCGTCAACACGCCATCGACGAGGTGGGCAACCGGAGCGGCAGCGCGGGCATTCCACCAGCAGTCCCCGTGCGGGGGCAACTGGATGCCGCCAGGACCCCGGGGCCGGACCAGCCGCTTCGTCGACATGCCGTCGGCGAGGTGGGCCACCAGAGCATCAGCGCAGGCATCCCGCCAGCAGTCCCCGTGCGGGGGCAACTGGATGCCGCCAAGATCACAGCGGCCCCGACGGAGGTTTTTCCGGGGCCGGACCAGCCGCCTCGTCGACCTGTCGTCGACGAGGTGGACCACCGGAACGTCAACACGTCGACGCCAGAGCGAGCCGCGGATCTCGCCGCGAGTTCCCCACGCCCGGACGGCCAGGCGGCCGGGGGCGGTGGGGGACAGACGACTGCACAGCTGGGGCAGGTCGGCCCCGAGGAGCCGGAGCTGCTGCGAGTTCCTGTCCGAGCTAACGGGCGGGAGATGCTGGCCCTGGTGGACACCGCCGCCAGCCGTACCTACATCGCGGCCCACCTGGTGGGAGCGGAGGCAGTGACACCGCGGAGGGAGCTGGTGCAGCTGGCCACAGGGACGCCGTCGTCGCAGCAGGGGGCTTCACTCAGGTAACATTGAGCATCGTTGGTCACGTTAGCCACATCGAGGCCTGGGTGGTCCCCGAGCTCCGCGAGGGGCTGATCCTGGGGGTCCCGTGGCTGCACGAGGTCGACGCCACCGTGGAAGTACGAGCCGGCCGGATGCACTTCGGCACCCGGGGGCGCTGGACGGTGTACGGCGTGCACCAGGTTCCCCCCAGTTCCCCTCAGTTAGTCATCCGCCTAGAGGATCTTCAGCACGGTGTCCCCGAGGAGTACGTCGACGTCATCAACAATGTCCTCGCCTCCCAGGCACAGGTATTTGCGGCCGCGGACCGGCTACGACGGACGAACGTGACTGAGCACCGGATACCGATGGTACCGCACCGCCCCCCCTTTGAGAAGGTATACGGATTTGGCATCCGGGAACGGGGGGCCATACAGACTCAAATTGACGAGATGTTACGTGACGGGGTGATTGAACCCAGCACCTCGCCGTACAACTCGCGGGTGGTGCTGGCCACTAAGAAAGACGGAAGTCTACGCTTTTGCGTAAACTTCAAGGCAATAAACAAACTGACCATTCCCGCCCCGCCCCCACAGATTAACATCACAGACGCTCTGGCAGGACTGGGGGACGCTACTATCTTCACGACACTTGACTTGAAATCGGGCTACTGGCAGGTGCCGGTATGCCCAGAGGACCGCCCCAAGACGGCATTTACAGCGCCAGACGGCCGACGTTACCAGTTCTGCGCCATGCCGTTTGGTCTCATGGATGCCCCTGCCACGTTCCAGGCACTGATGGTACGTGTTCTGGATGGGTACATTGGTGAATTCGCCAGTGCCTATCTGGACGACGTTATCATATGGTCCAGGACGTGGGGGGAGCACGCGCACCATCTGGCACTGGTGCTAGAACGAATGGCCAGACACGGACTGACGTGTGCCCCAAAGAAATGCCACATTGGGGCCACAGAAATCGAGTTCCTGGGACACAGTGACGGCGGAGGGGTGCCGCCCCCGACCTGAGCAGTTGGAGCTGATTGAGGGAAAGGGGGCACCGAAGACCAGGAAGCAGCTCCAGAAGCTGCTGGGGCTGCTCAACTGGCTGCGGTCCTTCGTCCCCGACTTCGCCACGGTGACGGCCCCGATGACGGACCTACTGTCGCCGAAGACTAAGTTCCGGTGGACCCCCGCCGCGGACGAGGCCTTGCGACAGGTAAAGCACCGGTTCAGGAACTGTCACACGCTCTCACGCCTGGTGCCCAGCCGCCCCATCTTCATCCAGACAGATGCGAGTCAGGAGGGGATGGGGGCGGTGCTGTATCAGGTGGATGACCGGGGCGTGAGACGCGTGATCGAGTACGCCAGTGCTAAGTTTGGGCAGGCTGAGCGGAGGTATCACGTGAATGAGCAGGAGTGCCTGGCGGTGGTCTGGGCACTGCAGAGGTACCGTCACCACGTCGAGGGGCGCTCATTTACGCTGAGAACCGACAGCCAGTGCCTCCGCTGGTTAGACTCCGCTCAGGGCCGGAAGTCTAAGTTCACTCGGTGGGCCATGCTGATCCAGGAATTCTCGTTCACGGTCGAACACATTCCTGGACGTGAAAATCAGCTGGCCGACGAGTTGTCCCGGAATCCGGATCCTGAGAACGAGTTCCACGACGATCAGGGCTGGGAGGAAGTGCTCCTCCCTGAGCGTGGGCGCGGGGTAGAGGACTCGGTGCCGCGACCGTGCGCGTTGTACGCGCTGACAAGCTCCACTGCTCCTGCACCCGACGCGCGACCTGAGACAATGACTGACCTGCTCGCGTGAGTCCACGCAGCGCAACTCCGGAACCCCGACACCCAGACTCGACTGACAGAGTGCGGGGAGGGGGTGGTACCGGGCTGCCGAAGTCTGAACGGGGTGCTCCAGACCAGGGGGGCTCACAGGACGAGCGGGTGGCGGACCCACGTGCCGCCCGAGGCGAGGCGCTGGGTCCTGAGCTACCTGCATGACCACCCCCTGGCAGGACACCCGGGTGCGGAACAGACGCTGCGGGAGGTCAGACGGACGTTCCGCTGGCCTGGCGACGCGGCAGAAGTAAGACGCTACGTGCGGGCCTGCCTGCGTTGCCAGGAGCGGAAGTCCAGGCGACCCGACGGCAGGGAGCAGCAGGTTCCACGGCGGCCCCGAGATCCCTTCCACACTGTGGCGGTGGATATTATGGGGCCGTACCCTCGCACGTCCCGTGGTCGGCGATTCATTGTTGTGGTCACGGACGTCTTCTCCCGCTGGGCGGAGGCGTTCGCAGTACCGAACGTGAAGGCCGGCACCGTGATTGCCCTGCTCGAGCGCGAGTTCTTCCCGCGATACGGGTACCCCGCGGTCCTGCTGACGGATAACGGGGTGCAGTTCACGGGGAGAAGCTGGCGAATGTCCTGCGCGGGGTGGGGGGTGGAGCATCACACGACGCCCACCTACCATCCGCGTGCGAATCCGACCGAAAGGCGGAATCAGGACATTAAAACTCAGCTGCGCATCCGGTTGGACGAGGACCACACCAAGTGGGACCTGCACCTGCCGACGCTGCTGTTTTGCCTGCGCCGTCGGACGAACGCGGTCACGGGCCATTCCCCCGCTGAACTGGTGCAGGGCAGAAACCTCGCCCTGCCCGGGGAGGCGCTTTCACCCCCCGACTCACACGACGTAACCGCGCACGATCTGCGCGAAGACGCCCGATGTCGCCAAGCTGACTACCTGACTAGACGCACGCCGCAGACGCACCGACCCCCTGAACGTTTGGAGCCTGGTCAGCAGGTGTTTGTTAAGTGTCATCACCTGTCGGCTGGCGAGAGGGGTTTATGCGCCAGTCTGGCCCCTAAGTGGGCAGGACCTCAGGAGATCGTAGACAGACTGGGGACCACCTCGTACCTCGTGCGTCGCGCCGACGGACGGACGACTAAGGTACACAGGGACGACATTCGACTGATAGGCGACCCGCATGACGAGTACGACCACGACGACGGCGGACCAGTGGACGGTGACGGGGCCGAGGATGGCGTCACCGAGGGTGTGCTGGCCGACCTTGGCGCCCCTGTGGTGACACCGCCGGAGCCGGATCAGGGACGTCGACGGAGACACGCCCACCCCAGGTCACAGCGGGGGGTTGGCAGGAACGTTGACGGGAACGACGACACACGGGACGGGACCGATGACAACGTCGCAGTAGGTGTACTGGTCGACCTCGGTGACCCCGTGGTGACGCCACCGGAGCCGGATCAGGGACGTCGACGGGGACACGCCCACCCCAGGTCACAGCGGGGGGTTGGCAGGAACGTTGACGGGGACGTCAACACCTGGGGCACGACACATGAACGGACCCACACGACGACTCCGACTCAGCCTCCTACGGGGGGACAGCAAGGGGGGGACGGCGGTTGGCGACTGTCAGGAGGGGGCGGGGAAAGGACGCCCGTCAGAAGGGGCGGAAGGGGTCCGCGTGGCGCAAGCATGGCAGAGCTGGAGCGCTTCGTGGACCACGTGCTCCCGCCTGATGACGTCAGCGCCTACGCCAATGACACTGACGGACCACTCATCGAGGATGTGACGCATGACAACACTGCACAGGGCGACCTGGTCGACCTGAGTGAACCAGTGGTGACGTTGCCGGAGCCTATCCAGAGACGTGGACGGAGGTACGTCCACCCCTGGGAACGGCGGGTGACGGGGACGGACGTGAGCAAGGACATGACAGACGGGGTAACGGTCCGGCTCCTCAGTGGGGAGGGCGATGTCGACAGGGCCCAGCAGGTGGTCCTGAACTTGCCTTCCGGGGAGCCGATGATGACCGCTCACGCGGGGAGGGGACCGGCGTTGCGCCGGTCCACGCGTGAGAAGACGGCCCCCCCACTACCTCCGAGATTACGAGTGGGGGAGTCATCACAAGCCCCGAGACGTGAGACAGACGGACGACGGGGGGTTACGCTGCAGCGTGATGCGGCTCCTGCCCCAGTTTGCCCGACCCAGACGAACTGACGTGACGGACTCCGACGACCAGACACGTGGCCGGACGCGGACGCGGCTGCCGGTCTAGGTCGGCGTCGGGGGCCAGGACGGCCTCGGGAGAGGGGGGGCATATGACGACAGTCGTCGTACCCTCCCAGATACAGAGGCCGTACCTGGCCACCGACGCGGGCCTGAGGGGGGCTGTTTTCCCCCCCAGTGAACCCCAGTGAACCCCAGTGTGTGCATCGGCTAGGGACGCACCCGCGTGCGCCCTAGCACGCCAGTGTTATCATGTAAATATTTCTATGTGTATATATTTCTTTCTCAATGACAGCGACTTCGTTTAAGTGTGTATATAGTGTAACTGTTATGTATGTATTAACTATCGGCAACTATCGTGTAATTCTTGTAAACGTATCGCAGTGTCTGTATGTAAGCGCGGCCTGGCGCTCATCCGCGTCGCGAGGGGTGGCGCTCTCCCACGCCGGCCGATTCCCCCTCCCCTCCCCCGCGGCCCGCGCGCGGCGGTCCGCGGACGAGCGGGGGAGAGCAGTAGTTGAACTCAGGACTCGAGCAGCGGCGGACGTGCGCTCCGCTCCGCGCTGATCGCGAGACGGGTGTCGAGCTCACGGTCCGGCGACTCAGCCGTAGGACGAGCATCTTTCGCAGCAGCCGTGCTGCCCACGACGAGCCGCCCACGCGAGTGGGTGCCTGAGTTGCGAGTACGTAAGTTACGTCACGCATCACGTATTACGGGACGCGTAAGCTTCGTTACGCGTCGCAGAACTTTCGCAGACGTTACGAGTCAGTACGTAAGGACCGCGTACGCCTCACGTGTCTTAGTGTGGGGCGTAGTTAACCTTTGCCGCGCCATTCGCAGACGTTACGAGTCAGTACGTAGGGGCCGCGCACGCGTCACGTGCCATTACAACATAGTTGACTATCAGGAACTTTGTTACGTGGTTAAAAGCCGGTACGCGTCGGGACGAGTGGGCCGTACGAGACGGTCACCGGGAGTCCGGGTCTTCGTGGGAGAGGCGCGCAACCCGCGACGGATCCGCCAGGCCGCGGCAAGCTCTCTGAACGTAATAAAAGAGCTCGTGAACCGATTAACAGCGAGTGGTCCTTTCGATCTACCTGTCACTCTACCTCACCATCCCTCCAGGTCCCACATTTCCAGGTCCCGGCCACGTCGGCCTGGACCCACACCTCTCCGACGAGAGCAGTACGGGCATAACGGACATTTCTAGCAAGCAGGGAAATAGGGACCAGAAGTTGAGGGACGTCAACTATATATGTGACTTTTGTTAATTTCTCTATTGTATCCTAATGGGTGGCTATCGATCAGCTAAAGCATGAGTAGGTTTACTTTTGTTCTTTGTCGTAGTGTATCCTTGTAAGTGTACATGTAAGTTATAGCTTAAACACTTCAATGTTTTAATAAATAATGTCTTCTTTACAAACAATATAAATATCTCAAATGAGTGGCGGAATTACCCCGAGTAGCGGGGTAATACCGCCATTCGCCGAATCGTAATTACATACAAATTACACATAGAAGACTTATTTCTAAGCTTTTGAACTGTTAGCATTGTGTACTAAGATCCCCAACAGTCAGGTATAACTGTTTATTTCCAGCCTATCGTCATTCGGTTGATGGCTATCTTATGTTTTCCTTAAGGTGGCGCTATTCCCCCATCTTCCCCTAACAAGCATCTGCCTGACCCCTCTTAGTGACATCTTTGTAGATAGGATTTACGAAAGTAATAAGATTAGAAGAGGTTGACACACCAGGTCTAAAGCCGTGTTGAGAATAAGATAATTTATTACTTAGATAGAAAATTAAATATTTAAAATAATTTTCTCAAAAATTGTAGCGATTTGAACCGTGCGCGCCGCATCGGCCTCCGGCACTCCACTCCCCTCCTCCTTCTCCCTCCTTTTCCCCCCCTCCTAGTGATTCTATGTCTACTCGTTCATCCCCCCTCCTTGCTTGGCGCATGCGCACGCTGCGGCGCGATGTTATAAAACATGTTGTAACTGGTCAGGAACCCCTCTTTCTTCCTTGATTTTTGTCAGGCTCGGTTGTCAGTGGCAGTAATCTACGAGCATGTAGTCGTTTAGGTCTGTTAGACCTACGTGTGTGTGTGCGAACTCAGGGGAAACATGTAAGTTGATTTGATTTGTGTGTGAGGCGGTGGCCCTTGCCTTAATGTAGAGTCGTATATTCGTAATTGGTTTGTCTAAATTCCCTTTCGGCCACCACCTGGAAAATTGATTAGTTTGGATTAATGCGTTAACGTAACTTAACTGAAAACTTAGTTTTTTGATTGGTAACTATTTTCCCTTGAGACGTCCTCGCACGTATTTGATCTTTTCCTGTTTCTTAAATTATGTAAATCTTTAAGTATAACTGCACTTTGCAGTAGCTTTGTCATGGTAACGCTTATAACTGCACTTTGCAGTAGTTTGTAAAATGTAAATGTTTGAATCGTAATACTTGACGCTGTTCTTAACTCATGTCAGCTGCATTGTTTAATGGGATCGTTACACGGTGTAGCCGGCTTACCATCGAAGCCCGTTTTGTTTAACGTCATTGTTTCTTTTTAATTATTGTATTTGACCTTGCTTAAATTTGTATTGACGTAAGTTTATCAGTAACATAATGTTTTGATTTTATTGATTGAATAAAATGCCTGTGTACCTGATACCTTTTACCTTGCTTACCTCAACTGTTCCAATCACGTAAGTCCCAGTCCCTAGCCAGGTTCTGGCCTCCCTTCAATCCCTAATAGGCCCCCACCTATTACAACTGTGCAACTCTGCTGCAGGACTGTGTGTACTTACGTGTTTCTGTTCTTTTTTTCATGAACCATGGGGACTCCGGCAACCGGGTGAATTTACCGTTTGCGGAGAGACGACCTAATCCAGGTTTTGACGGAGGAAGCCGTTCCTTTCGAGGAGGACGCAAATGTGGCGACCCCCTTCGTGGATTGCTGGTCAGGCACGTGCGCGGCGCCTGGGAGTCGTCAGACGGGGTACCGTCTCGGCAAGTCCCCACCCCCGCTAATCCAGTTCAGAATAATTCCAGATTTAATGAAAAGATTTTTTTTTCTAATTTTAAACTTCTCCCAGGTCTTGTTAGTTGTGAACCGCGTGCGGTTCTTGATTTTCTGAGTGCCGCGGCACGTTTAGCTGGTTTAAAGTTAGTCAGTGAGGCGGAGTTTTTGAAAGCTCTCCTGAGCCTGTGTGGGCCGGCATTTTTGCCACTGCTCACTGACGTCATGAATCAGAATCAGACCTTCGCACAGTTCAAGACGTCTGTGCTACAGTTTGCCTGTCCGCCTCGTGTGCTAGAAACGTGTAAACGTGAACTTGTATTTAGGTTTCAGAGGCCTGAGGAGCCCTTGTTGCAATTCATTAATTCTGTTGCGGCCTATGCTGAGGTACTGGAGTTGAACCTCCCTGAGGCGGAATTAACGCAAACTATTGTTAGCAACGTGTCTCCGCTAGTGTTACAGCATAGCGCCATGCTTAGCCCTCCCTCCAATCTGAGTACTCTCCGTAAGTGGAGCGCAGAAGTGGAAAATAGATTGCTAGCTGTCAAGAAATACCACGAGGATTTTCACTCTAAGGCCTCGCCAGGTAGTTTTCTTCCTGTTTTTAATTCTAATTCTAATTCTAAATTCAATTCTCCTAAATTCAATTCTCCTAATGTTCAGTTTACGTCTCAAGTCAACACCGTACCCGCTCGCGCGGTGCGCGCATCGCGGCCCGTTGAGTGTGCGGCTAGTGTAAGTGATCCCTCTGTCAGGGCGAGTTTTGCTGCCGGCAGACGTTATGAGTCGGCTAATGCGCCCGGCCCGTCCTCCAACCGTCCCAGATGTGCCAACTGCTGTACTTACGGCCACGCGGTGTCTGAGTGCACGCAGCCTGCTGTGAGCCGTGAGCAGCGAAAATTCTTTCGTTGTAAGCGCACTGGGCATTACAGAAATCAATGTCCGGGAAACGGGCCTTGACCGGGCGTGCGAGTGGTCGCCACGGTCGTCGATGGGGAAAGCCGCTCATTACTCGTACAATAATTTTGTACACGTTCGTCTGTTTGGAAATAATATTCCGGCCTTAATTGATTCCGGTGCTACCCGTTCCTTGATTAGTTCCGAATTGTTCGATGCATGTTGCATCAAACATCCGTATTTGTTAAGCCGTGTTTGTACCGGCTCTGACGTGAAAATTTGTGTCACCAACGGCGTAATTGTTACGTCAGACATAGAAGTTGAAATGCACATTAAGATCGCGGGTTTCTCTTGGAACTGGCACTTTAATGTTGTTCCCGGGTTATGTCACCCGTTTATACTAGGTTTAGATTTTCTGGGAAAGACGCGATGTTTGTTAGACGTCGCTAACCAGGAACTGGTTTTTGGTTTTCATCCTACACGTAAAATTAAACTTATTCATCATGACTCCGCTCCTATCGTCATGTCGTGCGCCGACAAGTCTGACGTCATTAGTAGGGACGCAGTCATTGACGTCATGAACAGGTATTCTGACGTAATTAACAACCGGATAGGCAGGTGTGACGTCATGCCCTATAAATTTTATTTAAAGGACACGACTCCTGTTAGGGCTAAAGGACATAAAATTTCTCCTCCCAAATTGCAAAAGTTGAAAAACATTATCGATCGACTCCTAGAAGCAGGAGTTATTGCTCCGTCTGTTTCCGATTTCTGTTCGCCTTCCTTTTTAGTCCCTAAAAAGGAAGCGGGGGAATTCCGGCTGGTACACAATTACAAGGAACTGAATGACAAAATTAAGGAGGACAGCTACGAGTTGCCGACCGTAGAGAGCGCCCTTCAACATTTAGGGAATACCGCAATATTTTCCGTCATTGATTTAAATGCTAGTTTCCACCAATGTTTGTTGCATCCAGATTGTCCTAAATATACTGCATTTTCTACCCCGTGGGGGCAATTTCAATTTAATCGTGTGCCTATGGGTGTGTCTTTTGGTAGCAAGGCAATGAGCCGAGTGCTAGATCACATTCTAAGCGACTTAAAATTTAAATCAGTCTTCAATTACATAGACGACATTATCGTCTACAGTGATAATCTGGAACAGCACAAGCAACATTTGTGTCAGGTGTTTGATCGTCTCAGAGCCGCTAACTTGACAGTTAATCCCGAAAAAATTCATCTGGGAAAAGATTACGTAAAATTTTTAGGTTACATTATTTCGCAAGGCAAACTCATAATGGATCCCGATAAAGTTTCCCCCATCGTAAACTTTCCTCCTCCTAGGAATGTCAGAGGAGTTCAGAGATTTCTCGGCATGACGGGATATTATTCTCGTTTCATCCCCGATTACGCCGCAGTATGTGGTCCACTTAATAACTTACGTAAAAAGAATGTTGTTTTTGAGTGGGGCGACGCTCAACGGAAGGCCTTTGATAGTCTTAAGGCCTTGATCTCTTCTCCCCCTGTCTTGGTTTTACCTGATTTTCAACGCAGGTTCGCCCTCCAGGTAGATGCGTCAAGCATCGCGGTAGGTGCTGTATTGGGGCATGTTGAAAACGATAGGTTGCGCCCTATTGCCTATGCCAGTAGAACACTTACTGACGGGGAACGACGTCTGGGTACCTATGAGAAGGAAGCCTTAGCATGTCTGTTTGGCGTCGAGAAATTCGCGTCATATCTCGATCGTCACGAGTTCGATCTATTTACGGACAATCAAGCGCTCAGTAGGCTGTTTAACCATCCGAATCAGCTCGGTAAACTAGGGCGCTGGGTGTTAAGACTGTCCCGCTTCAAATTAAAACTGTATCATATTAAGGGTATTGATAACGTTGTGGCAGATGCGCTTTCGCGAATGTTTTCGCCCGATGAATTTGCGACTTGTGTTTCGTCCGCGGATGAAACACAGCCGATTTGTGCAGCTGTTTGCAAAATATTTCCGGAATCATTCCTTAGCATTCGTCAGTGTCAACAGGATTTGTGTGTTCAAATCAGGAAGGATTTGAGTGCCGGTAAAGCCGTGCCATATGTTTAGGAACAGGGTGTTGTTTACTATACCGGGACAACTGGTAGACAAAGGAAGGCTGTTGTTCCTGCATCCCTACGCCCTATGGTTTTAAAGTATTTTTACGATTCCTTATTGGGTGCACATTTGGGCATCGACAAAACATTCCGTCGAATTAGTGCACATTTAGCTTGGCCTGAATTGCGAGCTGATGTACAAAAACACGTGCGAACTTGTCGAGATTGTCAAGTCTCGAAACCGCCGCAGTGTGCCAAAGTCGGCTTGTATTGTGCTGATGCTCCTGTTGCCCCCTGGCATGTGCTTCACATTGACATTTTTGGTCCCCTAACACGTTCTAAAAAGGGAAACAATTGTATTTTGGTTATTCTGGACATTTTTTCGAAATTTGTGTTGCTCATCCCCTTAAAGAACATGAAAGCTAACAGTATTGTTAAAGCCTTACGAGATCAGGTATGGAAATTTTTTGGTGCTCCAGCCATGATCACGTGTGATAACGCACGTTACTTCCGCTCTGTACTGTTCAAAGACATGTGTTTTCAATGGGCCATTAAGCCTATTTACAGTAGTACTTACTGTCCCCAGGGAAACCAATCCGAGCGAGTCAATAAAGTGCTTAAGAGCATTCTTACTGCTTTCTACAGGGATGATCAGTCGCTATGGGACAGCGATCATGATTTTATCAACGTAGGGCTTAATTCAGCTGTGCATTCCGCTACTCAATTCCCTCCTTCAATTCCGTTTCTAGGTAGGGAGCTTACCCAACCCCTCCTTAACCTATGTGGACTGCCGCCCCTGGAGGCTGCCTCGGATGACGAGTCACTGGAGGCCGTGCTGGATAGTGTGGCTTGCAATCTCACGAAGGCTCGTCAAGCAGTGGCTAATTCATATAACGCTTCCGGGAAGCCCCATGGCTTTTCTGTTGGACAGTTGGTCCTTGTAAAGAATTTTGTGCTACCCAATTTAGCTGAAAAGATTAATGTTAAATTAATTCCACCTTACGTGGGACCTTTCATTATAAACAGGTTTCTAGGTGAGAATACTGTGTTGATGCACAGTACGACTGGATCTAATAAATTTAGAAAAGCCCATGTTGGGCAATTGAAAAAGTTTAATACTTAATTAAAGGGTTTGCTGTTTTTTGGCGTGCGCGTCTCTTTTTTTTTTTTTTTTCAGTTATGTTTGGTTATCGTTCCTCCCCCCTCCTTCCTCGTCGCGGATGCCGTGCCCCCAAGAGGATCTGCGCAGCTACGGACCTGACGCTCCTCCGCCTGCCCGCTCCGTCGTGGTCATTGGTGCCCGCCCGCTATTCGCTGCGTCTACGAGGCAGCCCGCCTCTTTCGCTGTCTGAGTCCGTGGATGCGTCCGTGCGACTCCGTCATTCGGAGTTCCGCATCAGCATTCTGCTGTGCGGCTCTTCCCTGGCTCTTCCCTGGCTTGCCCTGAGGCGCCTACTGAAGTCGCCGCGGTTGCGATGCTGTCCCTCGGTGAGTGAGCGGCTGGCTGCTCTACTGTGCTGGCGTGCTGGCGTGCTGGCGTGAGAGCTCGCGACTGGAGCTGTGATGCATGCCGCATGCGAGCCTGCTCGAAGCACGCATTGGCATCTGGAAGCCCTCGTCCCCTGTGAGCATGCAACCCGCTCGACAGAGGTGCGAGGTGAAGAGTCGACCCTGCCAGGCGCCATCGGCGTCAGCTGTTGCGGGGACGCCTGTTTCGGTTACGTCCGGAATTGCGCCTGTCTGTCGACGTATGAGCTTGAGAGCTCGTTGCTACAAATTATAACTAAAAATGAACTTTCCTGGGACGTCCCACAAGATCAAGAAAAGTCTTCAGCGCTGAAGATGCTCCTATTGGTCTTTGTATTTGACCTATGTAATCCTTCAAGAATCTTTGGCCATTATATACGGCGTGTAAACCTTGTATGTTAATAACCTTAGACTGACAGTTAAAATTTGTGTTCGTGATGAAAATAAACAGTAACATTAGGAAGATGGAGAAGATGGAGAAGGCGGCGGGTACCGTGGTTTAAGGGCAGGGGAGTTGTAGCGATTTGAACTGTGCGCGCCGCATCGGCCTCCGGCACTCCGCTCCCCTCCTCCTTCTCCCTCCTTTTCCCCCCCTCCTAGTGATTCTATGTCTACTCGTTCATCCCCCCTCCTTGCTTGGCGCATGCGCGCGCTGCGGCGCGATGTTATAAAACATGTTGTAACTGGTCAGGAACCCCTCTTTCTTCCTTGATTTTTGTCAGGCTCGGTTGTCAGTGGCAGTAATCTACGAGCATGTAGTCGTTTAGGTCTGTTAGACCTACGTGTGTGTGTGCGAACTCAGGGGAAACATGTAAGTTGATTTGATTTGTGTGTGAGGCGGTGGCCCTTGCCTTAATGTAGAGTCGTATGTTCGTAATTGGTTTGTCTAAATTCCCTTTCGGCCACCACCTGGAAAATTGATTAGTTTGGATTAATGCGTTAACGTAACTTAACTGAAAACTTAGTTTTTTGATTGGTAACTATTTTCCCCTGAGACATCCTCGCACGTATTTGATCTTTTCCTGTTTCTTAAATTATGTAAATCTTTAAGTATAACTGCACTTTGCAGTAGCTTTGTCATGATAACGCTTATAACTGCACTTTGCAGTAGTTTGTAAAATGTAAATGTTTGAATCGTAATACTTGACGCTGTTCTTAACTCATGTCAGCTGCATTGTTTAATGGGATCGTTACACGGTGTAGCCAGCTTACCATTGAAGCCCGTTTTGTGTAACGTCATTGTTTCTTTTTAATTATTGTATTTGACCTTGCTTAAATTTGTATTGACGTAAGTTTATCAGTAACATGTTTTGATTTTATTGATTGAATAAAATGCCTGTGTACCTGATACCTTTTACCTTGCTTACCTAAACTGTTCCAATCACGTAAGTCCCAGTCCCTAGCCAGGTTCTGGCCTCCCTTCAATCCCTAATAGGCCCCCACCTATTACAAACTTTTGAAAAACCATTAAGTAAAGAAACTGGACGATAATTAGAAACAATAATTTTGGATCCATTTTTGTGGATAGGGATTATTTTGGAAATTTTACATTTATAAGAAAATACTTGAGATTTGAGACTGACATGCGTATATATGTTTTAGAAAAATAACTAGCAAATGAGAACAACCTTTAAGATTAAAATTGGGCATCTCGTCAGGTCCAGATTATCTTGAAGATTTTTAAGACTTAATACCCCATAGTATTAGGCTTTCAGTAATTTTGGGAGCAAAGATAATATCAAGAAAAATATCAATTTTTTTTACTTGATGTTTGCATGTAGATGGTCCATATACACTGTAAAAATATTTGGCAAAAACATTTGATATCACCATGGGATCACTTACAGTAATACCATTAGATTTTAGTGAGATCTGTTCATGAAATCCATCTTTCATTAATTTTATATATTGCCAGAAATTTTTAGGATTGTTTATGATATTATTGTTGATCGTTGAGTACATAGGGTTTTATCATGTTTAATTTAAACTTTCACTTATTTACTAAAATTAGAAAAATGTGAATAATAGTACGTGTTGTTATTATTACTGTATAATATGTGGAAATTCCTCTTGTATTTCAAAGCTTGGATACATAATTTTAAATCCAATAAGAATTTTGTGTGTGTGTGTGGGTGGGTGTGTGTGGGTGTGTTGTGTGGGTGTGTTGTGTGTGTGTTGCGCATGTGTTGTGTGTGTGTTGCGCGTGTGTTGCATGTGTGTTGCGCGTGTGTTGCGCGTGTGTTGCGCGTGTGCATGCTGCGCGTGTTTTGTGCGTGTTGCGCGTGTGTGTGTTGCGCGTGTGTGTTCAGGGTGGCCACTTGACCTGGAAAACCTGGAAACCTGGAAATGTCAGGGAATTTTGTAGCTACAGGGGAAAGTCAGGGAATTTCATCAAAAATATGGAAATTTTTCATTGAAACAGGTTTTTTTTTAAAATATTACTAGTAAAATAGAAAATGAAAGGTAGGATTTATGTTGAATTTGTGTTTTCGAGACCTCGTGTTGTCTCGTAACATTTTGCGGCTTTCATACATTAAGTTGGTGCACCTGTCTCGCTATTATTTTATGGTTTGTAAATCCGTTATTCCGTTCTGTTGTTTGCATGATTATTAGGCCTTGCATATAACCATCTGCGCATGGCTTGTTACAGTTAAATGGATAGTTTTTGTTGTAAAACTTTCTTGTGGTGTTTTTTTTTTTTTTAACATTGTGAATAAAACAAGTTAGTGTATGTGTATACATTAATCCTTAAGAACTGCGTTTCATTATTTGTTTTTGTGTAAAAATGGCGGGATACGTCGATGAAGGCTGGCAAGTGTTTTTAGTTTTGGTACGTAAACATGTCGATAAAGGCTGACAAACTTTTTAGTTGTGATACGTAAATATTTATTTGTAAAGACAAAGTGACAAGTTTTCGTCATGTCGTGCTCCAAACAAAAAAAATCTAGCTTTAATTGTAAATGGCTTGCGTGTGAAGATTTTTCACAATGGTTACTTGAAGACGAGTCGAATAAATTTTCAGCCCGGTGTTGTTATTGCATGACTAAATTCAGCCTAAGCAATATGGGAAAACAAGCCGTGATAAGCCATATGAATGGAAAAAAAAAACACAAATAAGCAGCTGCAAACCGTAAGAAGTGTGTGGAAATAGACGTTCTATTAAAACATGGACAAAGCACATCTGAAGCTTCGGTTAGTAAGTACCCAACGGATGCCACTGAACCTGTTAGTCCAAGTCCAGTGACTGATATGCCTAAGAAAACTTTGCATGCTTTTCTATTAAATGATAGCATAACCAAGTCTGAAATATATTGGTGTTTGCATTCTGTGACAGAACATAATTCATTTAGGAGTGGTGCTAGAAGTGCTGACCTTTTTCCAATACTTTTCCCTGAAAGTGAAATAGCCAAGAAAATTCAACTTAAGAGGACTAAAGTTGCATATACATTAGTACATGGGTTAGGGCCTTATTTCAAAACACAGCTGGTGAAATTGATTGGAGATTGCAACTATGTGGTTGTAGGTTTTGATGAGAGTCTAAACAAGGTGGCTCAAAAGCAGCAGATGGACCTTTTCGTAAGATTTTGGGACTCTGAAAAAAATGAAGTTTCATCACAGTACTTTACGTCTGCATTTCTTGGTCATACAACGGCTGCTGATTTGCTTATCCACTTTAAAAGCTCTCTGTCTGATATAAATTTAAGTAAACTTATACAAGTGTCAATGGATGGCCCAAATGTCAATCATAGATTTTTGAAAGATTTGTTGTTTGACTTAAAAGGTGAACTACCCTAGTAAGCCGACATTACTAGATATAGGATCTTTTGGTTTACACACTGTCCATTGTGCTTTTAAAGCAGCTATACGCTATACGTGAAACTAAGTGGGAGATAGTTGAATTTTTGAGAGCAGTCTACAACTTATTCAAAAATGTACCTGCACGAAGAGCAGATTATATACAATACACAGATACAAGACTATTTCCTATGAAATTTTGTTCTATTCGTTGGGTAGAGAACAGCAAAGTTGCACTTCGAGCTATTGAAATTCTACCTTGTTTGTCAAAATTTGTGGAGTGTGCAGTGCGGGATAAGAAAGCATATACTAGACAGAATGAATGTTTTTCTGTTGTTTCAAGATGTGTCAAAGACAACCTGTTTGGAGCAAAACTTTCATTCTTTTATTCTCTTGCAGGTTTGTTAGAACCTTTCTTGAGACAGTTTCAGACAGAATCTCCAGTGGCTCCATTTCTTCATTCTGCTCTCGTCTCATTGGTACACACATTGATGGTACGTTTTGTTAAGGAAGATGTCATTAAGAAGAATTTTCTTTCACCAGGAAAACTTATTTTGAGCACAGATAACTTGATACATGCAAAAAATGTTAATATTGGTTTTGCTGTAAGAGATGCATTACAAAAAGCAAAAGGAATGAAAGAACTTCAGATTTTGGAATTCAAGCAATGTTGTCGCCAAGCTCTAACTCAATGTACCACAAAATTGTTGGACAAGTCTCCTCTGAAATTCAGACTAACTGAGGCACTGACATTTCTTGATCCTGCTGTTGCTACTAAATCTGTTCTGTTCAAGAAAAATTTGTCATCATGCTTGGAAATATTGGTGAAACATAATTGGTTATCTGGTGTGCAAGCCGACAGCATTCAGCGTGAATTACATCTTCTTCTAGAGTCAGAAGTGATTGGATGCATGACTGCATTTGAAAAACATTCTCGCCTCGATCATCATTGGATGAAGTTGTTTAGTTCACACAATGTTTCAAGCCAAGTAGTTAATTTTGTTAAATTTGTACTGATAATTTCTCATGGAAATGCTAGTTTAGAGAGAGGATTTTCGGTTAATGGTGACTGTTTGATTGAATATCAAAAAGAACACAGCCTTGTGGCGTTAAGACATGTGCACAATGCAGTTACCTTAGCAGGTGGGGTTGAGCATGTAAAAATAACAAAATCAATGATGCAGTTTGTTATGAATTCCCATGCAAAATACCTTGAGGCTCTGCAGACACAGCAAGAGCTGGACAAAATTGAACATGATAAACACCAAACCAAAAAGCGACAAGTAAAAGAACTAGAATTGTTGGAAACAAAAAAATTGAAACTGGTAGAAGATATGAAGAAGGAAGTTGATGCCATCAATACAAAAATAGACTTTATAAAAAAAAATTGAAAGTTTAACTTAGTGTGTGTTTTTTTATGTACATACCTAATTTTTTGAACTTCCAAATTTTGAGGGTGTTAAATAATAAATTGTCAAGTTGAAGAATTTGTTTGTATTGTGTGATGCTACAATAAATGCAAGTACCAGCAGCTTGAATAGGTATGTACCTAGGCCTGAATATATCTCAATTTTTGCTTTAAATTTTAATTAATATTGGAATTTTAACTAGGCCTACACTGTGCATTTGTTTCTCTTTTTAATTTTCTTTGTTAGAAATAAATATTTAGCATGATTTGTCTGCATGTATGTGTTGTTTACAACGGGCCTTATTTTTAAATTAATTTTGCCGATGATTTTGACTGGTCAAAAAAACCTGGAAAAGTCAGGGAATTTTTTCAGCTGAATTGAGTGGCCACCCTGGTGTTGCGTGTGTGTTTGTTGTGTGTGAGAGAGACTGTCAGGGTGGCTACCAAACTGTAAAGAATAAATTCCCTGACTTTTCCCTGACTTTTCCAGGACAATCATTTTTATTCCCTGACCATGCCTAACAATTTCATCAATTTTTTTTAAAGTGTAAAACCTTCTTATTTTTGCATTTTAATTAACTTATCAGATAACATACACAAATATATGTCAAACCAAAATCAGACAATAATAGCTTAAAGAAATTAAAATTTTTCGACTATAGTGTATGTTAAGTGATGATGAAATTGCTAATATTTAGTGAATTATATATAGGTCCTAATGAACATACACATTCTTAAGCAATATTAGCAAACAATCTTACTTAAGAGTTTTGATTAGTTTTTCTGTGTCTAATTGTAAGGTAACAAATTAGAAGAGTAATGGGTATTTTTTCTTAATAATGTACGTAATTTTGTTGCCTGTAAATAATAACACATTTTTTGTTGAATATTTTTAACACTTAAAAAAAATTTCAATTATAGTGTATGTTAAGTGAAGATTAAAAACAGAACTGTTATATACGCCATTTTACCCAATTATGTAAAAATTATTGTTTTATTTACTCATTTGATGTATAATAACCCAAAAAAGGATAATAATCTAGGCGTTCACAACACTGATCATTATAAAAAATAACTACTATAACATACAAAGAAGATCGCCTGCAGTAGCGGTAGCAAAGCGAACGAACTATCTGTGACCTGTCTTCTTTGAATTCGAGATGGGAGCGGACGAACTAAAAGAGCGGACCAGTTCGCCAAGGAGCTGCGAACTAGAGCTGGAATCACAATGCCCCGACGGGTCCGACACGACAGGCCCGACAAACTGTCGTGCAGCATCTCAGCACGACAGATTTAAAAGCGTAGGGTCACAATACCACGACAAAAATAACCCGACGATTTTAAATTTGGCCTTCGGCAAATCGTGCCAAGCAAAATACTTCAATTAAAATGCATTATAGAATGCGCTAAAAACAAAGTAGGCTCTTTTATTTATTATTGACAGTTGAAGTGCAAAAAACATTTAGTCGTCTGCGATACGAAGTAAGGTTAAGTTGATTCGTAAAACAAAGAGTAGTTTATTATAGTTACAAGGAAACAAGATAAAGATATGTCAGTGAGGGGAAGAAAAATACTCCTGATGTTAGCTGTGCGAAGAATTAAAAAGAAACGAAATGTTAAGATGGATTCTAAACTAACGTCTTTAACCATAAACACGATTATAACTGTTTATGTTTATACAAACAGACTAAAGCTCTTTTCACAATACCGCGACGTGATGTGACGTGACGTCATACCAAACCAGCCAATCACAACTACATCGCCCGCGATGCGGGACAGCTCACTTGGCGACGAGGCTGTTTCGTCGCTTCGGCGATGTCGCTAATGACGTCAGAAATAACAGCCAATCAGAAACAAGATTGTGGTAAAGAAGAAGAAGAACTAAAAACAAGAGTTAAGAAACGATGTATTGATGCAAGGTCATTAGATACCAGGTCGTCTCAACAGAAGAAAAACGAGTTTGGTCGTTCGGGTGTTTCCGTCATATGACGTATCCGCTAGACCTTCAAAGTAAACAAAACTGTGAAATTGCGTGCTTGTTTTGATTTTGTTTTCGTGCTGTGGTTTAGTAATGTAAAAATGCCTGCTGTTGAGAAGAAATTGGTTGCTTCATTTGTAAGAATAAGGACTTTTTTAAGATTGAATCATTTCAATCGACAGCTAAGTAAAAAACGTGTTGGAAGAAGCAGCAAAAAAGTGTGCAAGAAAATGAAAAAAATTGTAACATAAATAGTAGGCTAATAGATTTTTTGAAGGAAGTGTCATTTAATTTAGATTTAGCAAAAAAAATTGTGGGGTGTGTTTGGAGTGATAGTAATCTTTTGTATTTCATATGAAATAATTTACATGTAAATTGCAGTCATGGATAATTTCAGAATGTGTGTTTGCTACAGAATTGTTTAACAAAAACTTATGACTTCGTTGGATAGAACTTCTAAAACTGTTTGACAGGACTAAATGTTATTGGATGTATTATGTTTGTAGGAAAACAATAAGGCTCCTGATATTGCTCATCGTTCATTGAATAAAAGCATGTTTGATGTGAACCGCACCTAATGAACTTCATTTTCTGGTTTAATGAATTTGTCATTGCTTTGTTTATCTTTAAATAGCAAACATTCCATAGCTTGTCAGATCACTCATTCTTTCATTGTATTGTTTTCTTTCTCTGGTTTTTCACTAAATTGAAACTAAATAAATAACTCTGGACATATTGCAAAGAGTTGTCCCTTGTTACATTCACAAGTAATTGTCTATGTTCTTATTATATTTACATATTTGTGCATTTTATAATTTTTAATATGTATTGTGGTCATAATTGGGCCACAGTGATTTAATGCAGTTTAACAAAAAAAAACCTGAACCTAACCGCAGTTGTTTTCAACATGAATAGAAAATATGTAGCATATCAAACTAAGTAATTCAGATGCATGGAAAAGTTACAAATGTGTTTGTATACTTATGTAACAAGCAAGTGCACCCATGTGATATTTTGAAAAGGGGGGGGGGGGGGGGGGGGGGGAAGTGAGATCTGGAGGTATATGGTGTTTTAAATATTTTGGAAGACAAATGATGATTTGTAAGTAGGTACATATATTTAAAATCTTCTACGTGAAAATATTTCAGTGTTGGACGACTTATACGTAACTACATTTTTGTCTTTCTCTGTCAAGGAGGGGGGGGGGGGGGGGCTTTGCCCCAGGTATGGGTGCCCATGGTAACAAGTAATAATCTAGTGATGTAAAATATGTCTTGTTAGCTCCAAATGAAGTATTTAGGGAGTCATGCTTAGTTTTACCTCAATTTATAACATGTATTTGTCTACCACACACCAAAATTTATACTAAGCATCATCATCCACTGTTTCCAGCCTGTGGCTGGGTCAGCCAAGTGGGTCTTGTGACTTTGTCCATTTAACAATCACATTAAAGTGTGATAATATTGAAAGCCTTGCAGTTTATATTTTATTCGTACAAATATATAGTTATGTATGTGTGTGTGTATGTATATATATATATACATACATACACACACACATACATACATATGCCATATAAATTTCAGAGATAAAGAAAATATGGTATTAATTTTCATGGCTAGCTGCCACACTAATTCTTTTTATCCAGGATTTTGTGCGAAATGACTTTTATAAAAAAAACTAATGGCAACAGTATAATAAATAAATTTAACATTTAATAGAGGTGGTATTAACCAAAATGTAAATAATGTTATATCATTTACATAAATATCTTGGTAACAAAATTTATTTATGTACATATTTCATTAAGGAGACTTAACGCTAAACCATTTGAAACTTTGCAAATATTTAAAATTACAGAAAAAATATTAAATTACTTTTTATGTATATTAATGTAATAAATGATCAGCTACAAGTTGGGAAAACAATTCCTACACATTTGCATTGAAAAAAGCAATTAAAGCAAAATAGTAATGAGATAATGCCTGTAGTGAAAAATAAAGTTTTGTGTATTTTTTGTCAGCTTTTTATTTATCTTTCAAATATGTGTTCATTATAAAACATACTTGAAGTGCCTATTTATGTTGATGAAATATTTAGAGAGAAAAATCATGTCAATTGATGTAATTTGTATGACAGAACATAGTGACTAATTGTATTTCTTTTATAGCTTCTTACTCACCACAATTTATAATAGGCATAAGTAAATGTAGATTATTATGGATTACCTATATATTTTGTTAAATACTGAATTTTGATGTAATGAATTATGTTCTGGGATCAGATTTGGAGTGTTGAAATATTTCTGATGAATTATTTTGAGAAAAATTACCTTGTTTCTAGCAGTAAAGAATTATGATGAGAGTATACAGACTGCATCTAATAAAATGAAAACAATTTAAGATATGGAGAAATGTGTTATGCGCATGAAAAATAATGAAAATCTGATAAATTAATGGTGACTTCGAAATGCAAATCATCAATATAATCACGAGTACATTTAGTAATAAATTTAATAGTCACAAAAATAAATATTGCAAGTTTTAAAAGATGTTACACTCCTAGGATATAAACACTTGCCTACAATGAAATATTTTTCACAGTAAATTATTATGTTTATTTGGCTCAGTGGTTTGTACGTAGTTATGGATTACAAGTTTCCAGGTTTACTTAAATCCTGTCACTTAAGAATTATTTTAAGTAGGTACATAAATTTTTACTACATTTTAACACACTAGAGTTATAGAGGATTATATTATTGATGGTTATTTGTTCACATAATTGTTGTAATTACTATTATAGCTTGGTCATTTTTCACTAGGTCTTACAACATTTATATATTTTTTGCTTGAAAACAAAAAAATTAATCTTACAAACACAATCAAGGAGATTAATTACGAACATGTAAATAAACATTTATATTGATACAAATTAAGTGTATATGTTTGTTTGCATGTTTTTTTATACAAATGTACAATTTTATTCTACACAAATAAAGTTTTGCACATTTAACCTTAAAAACTAGAGGAATGTCACTGTCTACACATTTAAAAAACCTGCCTCTTTTTCTACCTCTTACAGCAGAAGTTTGGCATTTTGTGGTGAAATTTTTTGTAACTAACAGTTCAAAATATGATTACTACTGTGAACATCTGATTACAAAATACAAAAACTATTCTCATGCTCCATCTTCTACCAGAAGTTTAATTTTCTGACAAATTAAAAAAAATATATTTTTTTATTCTAGTTACTCTCATTCAAAAAAAAATTATGTTTGTCTAAACTGCAAATGATGTTTATGTGATACTGTTTCTCATTACCGGCTTAGTACAATTTTACGTTCCAATGTTAAGAGATGAAATAAAATTACCCAGCGATGTATCATGTAATAAAGACTTTGAACAATGGTTTGTGATATTTGTGTTTTAAGCCACATATTTGCGGACCACTTGTTGGAAAGTATCACAAGGTAGGAATAAAGTGTTTCAGTGTTTTAGGCATGTTTTCTTCCAGAAGAAGTGTTCAGGTAAATCAGAAACTGAGTATGCCTTACTGCCTGCACTATGGTGCGTAAGTAGTGGCAGTAGTGGGAAAGGAGCATATTTAGGAATACCAGCTTGGAAACATGTACCTGCCAAGAATGCCAAAATACCAAAATATTTTTATCATGGTAAATGATCTGGGAGTGTGTTTTGCAATTTTAATTTGAGATTTTATATCAAAATTTAATTAATAGTATATGTGGTAATTTTGGAGACTATTAGTTTTTGGTAAATAAGTTGAGTAAGGATTAAAATGAAAGAATTTAAGCAGGGAAATACATATTTTTTAAAGAATTAATTACTTTAAAAAAATAATTGTGTTATTATTGTACTCTAATAAATCTTTCACTTAGAGCTACCATTTTTCAGAATTACAGATCCTAGTTAACCTAGCAAACCTTTCACATAGTGATCATTTACCATGTTACTCAGGAGTTACTATTCTTAAGAATTACAGCTGATGGAAAGGGACATGGTTAATAGTAGGCCAGACAGCTTTAGAGTGCAGTTTAATTTTTTTACTTAAATTAATAATTATAAATGACAGGTCTGTAAGAAAATTTTCTATGCAAAATTACTAGCTCACTTAATATTAAATTAATGGTAGGAAGAGGGAGTGGTGACATGGAGTACATACCACAGGGGAGTGCCATGGGGCCCTTGCTGTTCATAATGACAGATGTCTGGGAAAGCATGATGAGTAGATTAAAAAAAAGCGGACGGTGAAGAAGGGAGTAGGGGTCTGGGGTTAACTGCTATGACACTAAAGGAGAGAAATAAAAGTCAATGAAAAGGCATCTTCCATGCTGGTGATAATCAGATATGGAATACGCCACAGGAATTTGGGACTCGTACCTAGCGATGGACATTTAAGAGTTATAAAGGTACAATGCAATGTAGTGAGATAAGTGACAAATATCGGAGGAGAAACGATGACGGAAGAAGGAAGATGCATAGACCATCAGTGATGATGGAGCTTGTGTGGGACACACTGTAAAGGAGGAGAAAGAAAGAATGGTGAAATAGGTTAAGGTAATTAAAGGGAGGGGATTTTGGAAAGCTGAGAGATAGGTAAAGTGCAGAGGGATCACATGTAGAAGATCCACAGGTTAGAATGCAATGGATTAGACAAAATCATATTACTGCACACAAATATGAAATTTGGTAGTTAAAGGGCCATTAAATATTCTTAGAATATTTTTTGGAGGATAGTCATTACCATAAAACTTGTTATATTGTATGATATTCTTAATACACTTACAAAGTTTGTTTACTACTGCAAATGAACATAACATGTTGACACTTAAACATCTAGCAAGGAAGCTAAATGTAATATTGAATATAATTACTTATCAATGGTAACAAGCATAAACAAATTAGCATTAAATAACACAATGTTGTGAATATTGCAAGAACAGCACGCATCACAATGTTTACCAACAACACCAGTTTAGATTTTAAAATACACATTTGAGCCTAATTTACGATTAAATAACTGACAACATAACAAAGATTAAATATATTACTAGCGGAAACACGTGATACATTTAACCTGTACATAAATTACATCAGTCTATGTGAATCAGAAAATTTAAGAAAGTGCCATTTAGACACTTGATTAATTTGAATTCCCGCGGTAATGTGGTCTAGCATGTACGTCAGACGCGATTGACCAATAACAGTAAAATAGAGGGATGAGATGACCTGGTATCTAATGACCTTGGTATTGATGCATCTAAGTAATGTTACTAAACAAATCGTGGATTTTGTTCAATTTAAATGAGTTTTGAAGAGTGTCTGATTGATGAAGTTCAGAAAAAGCCGTGTTTGTACGATGTTTCTAGTAACAAATATTGTAATCAGACGGAGAAAAATAATGCTTGGTTAGAAATATATTATGGGCTTCGCGATTCCTATCCATAATTAAATGCTTCTACCAGTCAGTCAGTCAGTGTACAAATATAATAACAATCTGAATATTACCGCCAAAAACTTTTGTTTACGACCATGTTGTAAAATATCCCCAGCAGAGTGCAGCCTGGTTCGGTTTTTTTCGCCAGCTGCATGGCGATCGCGTCGCGCTATTATGAAGTGCACTAGCTGGCGACATATTTACGTCGCTGCCTTCGCTACATCGCGTCGCCAGATCGTGTCGCATCGCGGTATTGTGAAAAGGCCTTATGGCAAGCTACAAATTTTTCAATTCACCCACACGTAAAACGAAATTTCACTTTTCAGCAAAAAGATTTACCAAGTAGGTAAATATTTTTGAAATTTAGTTCTGTACTGTTTCCTTTCCATTGCCGTTTTCTTTTCTGTCGGGCAGCCCGACACAACGAATTTAGAAATAGAATCTATTCCTTGCGGGCCGTCGGGGTGCATTTTTTGTCGGGCTGATGTCACGGCGAGCTTGTATTTCATTGGCTATTGAACTTATCGGGCCTGTCGTGTCGGGGCCGTCGGGACATTGTGATTCCAGCATAAAAGGAGCGCATCCGGTGGCGAACTATTATGCGCAAGTGTAATGATTAGCTACTCTTAAGAGCGTGTGGGAGATAATATTTTCTCGCGCGCGGTCAGTTGAAGTGGTTCATTTTTTCCTCGTAGGATAGCGTTGCGTTCGGTCACGGGCGTGTAGAGCGTATCCAAGTGGAGACCCCGCGAACTAGTAGGAAAACGGAATGTCACCCGGGTGAGTTTGTGGGGGGGGGGGGGGAGGGGGGGAAGTGAGAGACAAAGACGAATGTGGGACGGCTGATAGGGGTGGGATGAGTCAGCTCTAGCAGCCAACGCAACGGCTTTGTGATGTGCTGAAAAGCACAAGACGACACTGGACTCATCACGCCCGTTTCATACATAACCAGACAGAGCGGATAGAACATTTTTTTTTTTTCGTTTAAAGGAACGCCGTTTTTATGCTTAACTGTTTTGGCGCCCGTGGATGTTACTGTGTGATACAACACCACTTCGTTTAAATAAAAACCGTACAACAGTTCTGGTACATAAAATATTACTAAGTAAATTAATCACTCATGTTTGTTTTACATTTTACTGCAAGCGAAAAAAAAAATAGAACTTTAGATACAAGGTTACACTACATACCTAATAGTTTAGTATTGTCATCTGCCTGACAACTTCAGAACGAAGCTTCTTATTTATACCTTTTTTAATACACTTGACGTTTCTGACTCGTGTTTTGTAACAAATGTACCGTTGATTTGTAGAGAATAAAACACAACATAATTTGTTAATAGTTTGAGAAGATAACAGCATATTAAACTCTGAAAAATCGCCGATCTCGGCACTTTCCGCATTACAAAATATCGGCTTTACCTCAACTTGTTCTGCTCTTATCGCGCGAGGTTGCGTTAATACCAATGGCGCGTCCTGATAGGCTGGAACAGTTTTCCGCTCTGTCTGGTCAGCGTTGTCTGGCTGACCCGAATTACTAGGCACTGGCTCAGGCAACTGAAGCTGAACTACTCCAGAAAATATTATTCTAATCAGTTTGCAAGTGTACTATTTTCTACATGAACATTTGCTAATTGTTTCTCCAAATTTCGTTTCGAAGTTTAAAAAAAACATGAAGTCCGTGTAGTCTACGTTTTTGATTGAAAAGTCAAACAAGAATTTGTCTTTTTTTCCCCCGCAATGGACCTAGATACTAGTTTCTATATTTTCTCTAAATCCAAATGTCCATACTTTAATTTTAACTTTAATTTAACTTTTATAAATCTATGTTGTGTATAATTAAGATTACCTTTTTTTATCGATCAACATAATATTTGCTCCGTAACCAATTAAGTGAACTTAAAAGTGAATGTTACTGGCATTACAGTATATTACACATAAATTATTATTATTGCAATCACAACTGGTAATCATAATTTAAACAGGATTACTATAATCTATTTCATTGTCCGAATTTTGACGTTTACCTTGTGAGAAAGGTCTCTGTAAACAGGATTGCAAAGATCTTATTTTACCAGAAAACTATTGGACTGCCAGAAACTTTCTAAAAAAGTGAACGTCAAAATTCGGACAACATGGACTTCATCTCAATGGAAGTTATATCTGTTTTTCGAAATTGAATGACAGTTCACTATATAATTATTGTGTTATGTTGAAATACAGCCAACTTCTCGCTACAGAAAGAAAACTTATGTCTCTTCTCATATAACGTAGTAACGTAGAACATGGTCGTTGCAACTACCCACCTATGTATATACTACCTCTGAAGGTTCAATTACTGAACTCGCATTCGCGTTGGCCTTAGTTTCAATCCTTTTCCAGCGAGTCTTGTTATATTTTATGTAGTGTATCTATATTGAGGCAAATTTTAGACTAAATTATATGTGTCGTTAAGAGCGTCTATGGTGGAAGGCCGCGGCCTAAGATATGGGAGGTCTTGCTGCCTGTCGCTCAGTGGCTATTCTGTAATTGAAGCTACGGTACCTATATCTAAATATGATACAGAGACTATAACAGCTAATGAGCGACAGCCATTAACCCTAGCACACCGCAGCCTTCCAATAAAGATGCCCACGAAAGAGCCCATCGAAAATTAATATTGAAACATGTAATTAATTTGAGTGAAAAAATATGTATTACTTTAGATTTATTTTCGTTCATGTTACGTAGCGTTTTCTTTCCATAGGCTAGTCATAGGTTCAGCAACTTAACCAAAGTAAGTTTACTCTTGGTTATTAAGCACTATATAAATATATATATATATATAATATTGACGTCGTCCGACCGACGACCATCCCTAAGCCCGACCTGCAACCGCCAGTATACTCTCCCGCTAACGGAACGCACCCCTGGCCGTGGCCCACCCGAGTCGAGCGAGCCACCGAGCCGAACGGCCAAACCAGACATTATTATTATAAAGCACACTAAATCCGAGTGGACTAGAGACGAACCACACCCATTCCCCCTCAAACAATTAATTACGAATTTTGCGACCTTAAAGTCTCTTCCAGACGCAGTCATTTAGTTGTTAACGTAACTTTGCGCCACGTCATTTGTGCGCGCCTAATTTTCATTAAGTGTACTTTGTTAACGTAACTTTGCGCCACGTCATTTGTGCGCGCCTAATTTTCATTAAGTGTACTTTGTTAATGTAATTTGGCGCCACGTCATCTGTGCGCGCCTCTCTTGCACCAAGTGTACTTGGCCTGCATACTGTTACCCGAGAAACCAGTGCCACGAAACATTGAACATGTACCGGCCTGCACCTCGCAACGGACAAGTAGCCCTCAGGGGCATGTCTGTGCTCAGTAATTGTATGGTGTGACGTCAATCCCTTGAATAAAGGCACGTCGCTACTACGGCAATCCCACGCATTCTTCTTTAACGTAAATTCCCAGACAAGACCGCCGAGGGTTCTAGCGGACCACGCTGGGGCAACGAACCACGAACCCTCATTGGTTAGACACCGAGCTAGCCTGGCGCCCTCCCGGAACATAAAACGTTAGTCAGACCAGCCACCCCGCTAGAACTCGCGCCCGGACTCGAACACGAGACCGCGGGCGACGGCAATATAATACATATAAAGTTCACAAGTAGTATATGATAGCCGGTCCGGAAACTGGCTTCTGGCTGTGGTGCCGGGTGCCGAGCCACATCTATGACGTCACGTCCATCTCTGACGTCACGGCGGCCATCTTGGACTCAAAAATTCCTCAAAATTCCTCAAAAATGACTCAAAAATTCCCGTTTTAAGAAAAAATTTCCCGTTTTCGAGGGAAAAATTCCCGTTTCGTGGGAAAATTTCCCGTTTTAGTCCTTAAAAATCCCAGCGGCTAGAAATGTCCTGATAGAGGCTTAAGCATCCTTAACTCAAGCCTCAGTTAAGCCTCTATCAGGATGTGACCTTGACCTTTGACCTTGATCTTGCCCCGACGGCTATTTTGGATCCGCCATCTTGGATGACGTCATTGTGTTCTCGAACATTCCGGCGATGTGTTTTCCGCCATATTGGATGATGACGTCACCGTTGCAATTTCCGTTATGGTCGCCATCTTTAATTTTTTTATTTATTATCCGATTTTAATAAAAAAATTTTTAAAAATTATAAAAAATTCACTTAATAAAATTGAATAAATTATTTATAAAAAATATACCTTTACGACACGGAGCTCGGAGTCCTCGGTTCGAACCCGATGAGTGCAAAAAAAATATAAATGACGACCGATCCTTCCCCCATGGTGACTGCTGGCAGACTGACTCCCACCACTTTTTTTCAAAGCATATATAACATCATCAAGTATGACGTCATGACCGCCATCTTGTCTTCGATGCTGGAAGCCATCATCATTGTATCGTCGGCTAGAGTCCACCGACGCCATGTTAGTTTAATTCGTATCCGCTAGAGTGCAGTAATCATTTATTACTAAGGTGCCCGCCATTTGAAATTTGGCCACCATCTTGAAAATCCGTAATTATTTAGCTAGAAATTCGGGAAAAGTTCCAAAATTCATTAAATAAATCACTCATTAATTAACATATTGATTCGATCCGCTCTTGTCCTCGGTTCGATACCCAATCGATGCAATAAAGTATAATTTTATGTAAAAAATATCAATTTCAATAAACCATGTTCAACATTCTTAAAGAGAGACTAAATCCTCTACGACCATCATCCTATCAGACATCAAGACCACCATCTTGAAAAATCCTTATTTATTATCCGATTTTAATGAAAAAAATTCCAAATTCATTTAAAAAATTAACTTATTTGAATTCTGTTTGATTAGATCGACTAAGGCCCTTTGTTCGATCCCTGGCCGATACAAAACAACTTTAATTTAAAAAAATACTAAAAAAGTGTTAGGTTTAAGAAAATAAAAACACCACAAGTTCTTTTAAAAAATTTTATTACATAAATTCAATACACTACTACAAGTACAAAAAAAAACACTGACAAAATACTAAAGCCTTTTGAGTAGTATATAATAGCCGGAGCTGGGACAGGCGCCAGGCGGTGGTGCCGGTGCCTGTGTCCGCCATCTTGGATTGTGACGTCACGGCGGCCATCTTGGATGGATGTGACCTTGACCTTTGACCTTGACCTTGAATTTGATCCTCAAAAATCGCCAAAATCCGCCAAAATTGGGCAAAATTTGCCCAAAATTCCTCAAAATTCGCCAAAATTTCCATTTCTGTGGAAAAAAGTTCCACCAAAAAATCTCAAAAAATTCCACAAATTAAAAATTTCCCTTTTCGAGGAAAAAATTTCCCGTTTCGAGGGAAAAATTCCCGTTTTAGTCCTTAAAAATCCCAGCGGCTGAAAATTCCTAAAACTGGCTTAAGCATCCTTAACTCAACCCTCAGTTAAGCCATTTCTAGGATAAAGGATACCATGACCACCATCTTGGATGATGACGTCATCGTTGCAATTTCCGTTATGGCCGCCATCTTTAAATTTATTATCCGATTTTAATGAAAAAAAATTTATAATTATAAAAAATTAAATAATAAAATTTTTAATAAAATATTTAAAAAAACAAACATTTACGACACGGAGCTCGGAGTCCACGGTTCAAACACGACGAGTGCAAAAAAAATAAAAATAGCGACCGATCCTTCCCTCGCGGTGGCTGCAGGCATACTGACTCCCACCACTTTTTTTTCAAAGCATATATATCGTCAGGTAGTATGACGTCATGTCCGCCATCTTGTCCTCGTCTGCTGGAAGCCATCATCAGTGTATCGTCGGCGAGTGTGTGCTGACGCCATGTTAGTTTAATTCTTATCCGCTAGAGTGCAATAATCATTTATTATTGCTGTGACACCCGCCATCTTGAAAATCCGTAATTATTTAGCTAGAAATTCGGGAAAAGTTCCAAAATTCATTAAATAAATCACTCATTAATTTACATATTGATGCAATCGATTCCCGTCCTCGGTTCGATACCCGATCGTTGCAATAATGTTTAATCTTATGTAAAAAAATAATTTAAATAAACCATGTTCAACATTCGTAAAGAGACTCTAAATCCTCTACGACCACCATCCTATCAGACATCAAGACCACCATATTGGAAATGCGTAATTTTAATGCTAGAGATCCGGGAAAAAGTTCAGAAATCATTAAATAAATTTCCGATCAATATACTGATTAATTAGATCGACTAAGGTCCTTGGTACGATCTAGGATGATGCAAAAAAAATTAAATATAATATCAATTTAACATAATAGTAACAGGTTCTAGGAATAAAACACAGCAAGTTCTTTTTCAAACATAATATTTATTACATAATTTCTATTCTACTACAGGATCACTTACGAAAGCCAGCAATCTTATAATCATTTAGTTCCGCAGCGGTGTGAAATGACTAATTCGTAGCTCCAATCGGTTTATACTAGACAGAGTCCAGCCAGAACCTTTACAGACATAGTCCACCTCTTCTTGACAGAGTTTCTGGATATAGTTTTTAACAGTTTGCTTCACATCGTTAGAACTGTAAATTACTGCAGCCGATGTCTTGAATGCACACTTCTTCACTTTGTCATCGAACGGATATGGCTTTCCATATATACAGTCCAACCACAAGTTATATTTCAAAGGTCCGTTTGTTGCTACATCATCAGTAAGCTGATTGATTATCTTCTGTCTGATATCGTCAAGAAAATTACAAATATCCTTCGACTCACCGACCGTATTTAGATAATAGTAGTCTTTCAACGTCCCACGAAATGCAGACTGCGCCAAGTAGAAGCCATTATCGTTCACTTGTAATGCTCCGAACACAGTCTTAGGTTTAGTTCCATGTTCAGACGTCATAACAATCGGTTGCTGGGCATCTGTTTTTTTAGTTGTACGCTTTCGTGTCTCCAATCTAAAGCGAGGAGTCGAAATGTCGGCAGGTAGTTCAGCAGTAGGAGCACAGACTTCACCTTTACATTTTTTCGCATGATGTCGCAAACTGTCAATTCGAGTAAACCATTTAAGGCACTCATCACATCGAAACTTCATGCGAGAAGGATTCTTCGTGCATTTGCTCCGCTCATGTCTTCGTGCATCATGGGAAAATGCGAACGACGTATCACAGTAGCTGCAAGGATACCGTGGTGATGAAGACGATCCTTTCAGACCCGATCCAGATACAGGCGTTGCAACAGTAGTACCATTTCCAGGCATACTCTTATGCACACCGATGCATCGTTGTTGCGCCGAAACCTTTACTTTCTGCCGCACAGCAGGACCTTTGCATGCCTTCATGTGCGTTTTCATATTATCTTTTCTGGCAAACTGCTTATGACATTTCTCACAAACAAACATTTTACGATATAAGTTCTTGGCACATTCGGTCCTCTCGTGTCGCCGAGCATTGCTGTTGTTTGAGAAAATCTTGTCGCAGTAACAGCACCAATGTTCGCTAGCTGTCAAATCAGCATCCATTAAGGTCTCCATCGAGGTCGTATCGTCGATCTTCGTGGTTTCCTGCACATCCAGCTCAGTAGTCATTAAGCTATCTTCTGCTGGTGGTATCACATCTGTTGAAATCCCCTCCAATGTTGACGTCGTCGTCGTTGTCAACGGAATCTGCTCCACCATTGTCGTCGCTGACGTCAAGGTTCCCGTAGACGATGGTACAACGTCCATCGAGTTCGACGTTAAAGTCGGTAAAGATGCCATCGAGTTCTCAAGAACAGGTAATTACGCGACTTATGCACCAGATGAAATAATCTAGGTGATCCTTACACCGTCGACGACAGTAACAAACTGAGCGACCTGCCGTCTAGGACTCGCTTATATACATGAACCGGATGGAATAATACGCAAGTCAAATCAAGAACAATTTACATAATACTAGAGTCAAAACAGCATTAAAAAATAGAAGCACCATCAACGAAAAGGCATCACATTTGTAAGCACCGACAACGAAAAGGCAGCACATTTGGAAGCACCGACAACGAAAAGGCAGCACATTTGGAAGCACCGAAAACGAAAAGGCAGCACATTTGGAAGCACCGACAACGAAAAGGCAGCACATTTGGAACCACCGACAACGAAAAGGCAGCACATTTGGAAGCACCGACAACGAAAAGGCAGCACATTTGGAAGCACCGACAACGAAAAGGCAGCACATTTGGAAGCACCGACAACGAAAAGGCAGCACATTTGGAAGCACCGACAACGAAAAGGCAGCACATTTGGAAGCACCATCATCGAAAAGGCAGCACATTTGGAAGCACCGACAGCGAAAAGGCAGCACATTTGGAAGCACCATCATCGAAAAGGCAGCACATTTTGAAGCACCGACAGCGAAAAGGCAGCACATTTGGAAGCACCGACAACGAAAAGGCAGCACATTTGGAAGCACCGACTACGAAAAAGGCAGCACATTTGGAAGCAGCGACAACGAAAAGGCAGCACATTTGGAAGCACCGACAACGAAAAGGCAGCACATTTGGCAGCACCGACTACGAAAAGGCAGCACATTTGGCAGCACCGACAACGAAAAGGCTGCACATTTGGAAGCACCGACAACGAAAAGGCAGCACATTTGGAAGCACCGACAACAAAAGTCAGCACATTTTGAACGCACCGACAACGAAAAGGCAGCACATTTGGAAGCACTGACAACGAAAAGGCAGCACATTTGGCAGCACCGACTACGAAAAGGCAGCACATTTGGAAGCACTGACAACGAAAAGGCAGCACATTTGGAAACACCGACAACGAAAAGGCAGCACATTTGGCAGCACCGACTACGAAAAGGCAGCACATTTGGCAGCACCGACAACGAAAAGGCAGCACATTTGGAAGCACCGACAACGAAAAGGCAGCACATTTGAAAGCACCGACAACGAAATGGCAGCACATTTGGAAGCACCGACAACGAAAAGGCAGCACATTTGGAAGCACCATCATCGAAAAGGCAGCACATTTGGAAGCTCCATCAACAAAAAAAAAAAGGCTAAAAGGAAGCAGAAGTAACGAGATCTAAGTCTTAGTTAGAAATCAGAATACAAAAATAAAAACATTAAATTCTTATAATTTAAATTATTTATTTTATTGCTATACATTATACAAATGCAAGTAAAAAAAGCCATTATTGTATGTAGCTAGCATTCCTCAGTTCCTTGAGTATGAAGGATATTTATTTGATGCACGAATAGTTTCCTGCACAAAGCGAACCATGTAGAAGTCTTAGCTGGTCAACCAATATGTTTGGATCTTTCCATGATGTGTAATCATTCTCTTCTACCACCATCTTCCTTGCACCTTTATAATAAATATTATGATCTCTGGTGTCTTCCGTTTTACCACCAACCTCAGGGTAACTTTCATGTTTGAGACGGTGATCATCACAAGCTTGATCAGATTTATTTAATATATCACGTCGTTTCCACCGTTTCGGTCTCAGGACACCGCCACATTCTTCGGTCTTGGCAGCTTTAGGTGCTTCATCATAGTCTATGTCTTTGTCAACAGCCTCAGAGTCACTGTAACAATCACTGTAGAAGGAATCGTCTTCACCCAATTTACCGTAATAATTCGATGTTGATGATGTTGAAGTGTCTTCATCGTCTTCATGCTTCCATTTTAGGAGTCCATCATTTTTACAAAGTAGGAAAGATCTACTTGAATTCGGCTGGAATATATTCTCACTTTTCACGTTAAGGATTCTTCCATTGTCTTCATTCTTCCGTAAATCATCAACCTTCTTCAATTTAAGTTCTTTGTCGAGATCGGAAGAGCCAAGAAAATTATTGTCGTAATGCAGATCACTCTTCCTTAGGCTATTAGATTCATCGTTGTCCTCTAGCTTGTATGCAGGCTTGGCGCTACAAGTTCTGCCATGTCTTTTTAGGCTCGCTCTCCGCGTAAACGACTTGCTACATCGAACACAACTTATCATATTGCGCAGTGGATTTTTAACACAGTCATTCTTCTCGTGTTGTCTTTTATTCTTTCTCAAGATAAAGTCTTTACTGCAAAACTTACACCTATGTTCTTTCGATACAGCGTCAGATCCCAAATCGGAATTCATATTAGTTACTGAGACTAATGCCAGATACCAATTGAGTGTTTTAAATTAGATTCAATACTTAAATAGAAATTTTTTCTTATTTCATCAGCGAGAATTAATATATCTCATGCAAAAGTACTTTATGCTTGTAGTTCTGCTTTTCAACAACAGATGTCGGCACATGTTGCTTGCAGGTAAATAATATTTAGTTATTTTATGCGGGATGCGGGATGCTCACTAACGATCGCAAAAGAAGGATGGCTTCGCTAGACTCCAAGGAAAAGGAAGTTCGTCTTGCATGTTGGTGCTCCACAGATGTCTCATGGCGTAATATTAATTTGACTGAGTAATAATATTTGTTAATTCCACCTGATAAAAATATTGCAAGTTTTGATTTAGTAGCAGAAATTATCGAATTAAATGTAACTCCAAATAAAATGACATGTCTCATTAGACCAAAAAAAATCCATGCACTGAGCGGTTTCTCAGAATAGTCAGAAACACTTGAAGAAACCACAGGAATGATTGCAAGAACACGGGAAAAACCATCAAAATATTGTCAAGAATAATCAGGAGCACACGGAGAAAACCACCATAATATTAACAATAATAATCGGAAGCACACGGAGAAAACCATCATAATATTGACTAGATTAATCGGAAGCACACAGAGAAAACCACCACATGTTTTCTTTGATATCATAAAATTACAGGAAAAAATATTTAAAAATAAATTAATAAAAAAATTTAAAAAAAAAGCATAAATTTCTGGCTTGTACAAGAACTCTATCTTTGCTCAACAGTGATAAGTTTACAAGCTAGCAGAAACTGTTTATGCATTTTTTTTTTAAATTTTTTTATTAATTTATTTTTAAATATTTTTTCCTGTAATTTTATGATATCAAAGAAAACATGTGGTGGTTTTCTCTGTGTGCTTCCGGATAATCTAGTCAATATTATGGTGGTTTTCTCCGTGTGCTCCTGATTATTCTTGACAATATTTTGATGGTTTTTCCCGTGTTCTTGCAATCATTCCTGTGGTATCTTCAAGTGTTTCTGACTATTCTGAGAAACCGCTCAGTGCATGGATTTTTTTTGGTCTAATGAGACATGTCATTTTATTTGGAGTTACATTTAATTCGATAATTTCTGCTACTAAATCAAAACTTGCAATATTTTTATCAGGTGGAATTAACAAATATTATTACTCAGTCAAATTAATATTACGCCATGAGACATCTGTGGAGCACCAACATGCAAGACGAACTTCCTTTTCCTTGGAGTCTAGCGAAGCCATCCTTCTTTTGCGATCGTTAGTGAGCATCCCGCATCCCGCATAAAATAACTAAATATTATTTACCTGCAAGCAACATGTGGCGACATCTGTTGTTGAAAAGCAGAACTACAATCATAAAGTACTTTTGCATGAGATATATTAATTCTCGCTGATGAAATAAGAAAAAATTTCTATTTAAGTATTGAATCTAATTTAAAACACTCAATTGGTATCTGGCATTAGTCTCAGTAACTAATATGAATTCCGATTTGGGATCTGACGCTGTATCGAAAGAACATAGGTGTAAGTTTTGCAGTAAAGACTTTATCTTGAGAAAGAATAAAAGACAACACGAAAAGAATGACTGTGTTTAAAATCCACTGCGCAATATGATAAGTTGTGTTCGATGTAGCAAGTCGTTTATGCGGAGAGCGAGCCTAAAAAGACATGGCAGAACTTGTAGCGCCAAGCCTGCATACAAGCTAGAGGACAACGATGAATCTAATAGCCTAAGGAAGAGTGATCTGCATTACGACAATAATTTTCTTGGCTCTTCCGATCTCGACAAAGAACTTAAATTGAAGAAGGTTGATGATTTACGGAAGAATGAAGACAATGGAAGAATCCTTAACGTGAAAAGTGAGAATATATTCCAGCCGAATTCAAGTAGATCTTTCCTACTTTGTAAAAATGATGGACTCCTAAAATGGAAGCATGAAGACGATGAAGACACTTCAACATCATCAGCATCGAATTATTACGGTAAATTGGGTGAAGACGATTCCTTCTACAGTGATTGTTACAGTGACTCTGAGGCTGTTGACAAAGACATAGACTATGATGAAGCACCTAAAGCTGCCAAGACCGAAGAATGTGGCGGTGTCCTGGGACCGAAACGGTGGAAACGACGTGATATATTAAATAAATCTGATCAAGCTTGTGATGATCACCGTCTCAAACATGAAAGTTACCCTGAGGTTGGTGGTAAAACGGAAGACACCAGAGATCATAATATTTATTATAAAGGTGCAAGGAAGATGGTGGTAGAAGAGAATGATTACACATCATGGAAAGATCCAAACATATTGGTTAACCGGCTAAGACTTCTACATGGTTCGCTTTGTGCAGGAAACTATTCGTGCATCAAAGAAATATCCTTCATACTCAAGGAACTGAGGAATGCTAGCTACATACAATAATGGCTTTTTTTACTTGCATTTGTATAATGTATAGCAATAAAATAAATAATTTAAATTATAAGAATTTAATGATTTTATTTTTGTATTCTGATTTCTAACTAAGACTTAGATCTCGTTACTTCTGCTTCCTTTTAGCCTTTTTTTTTGTTGATGGAGCTTCCAAATGTGCTGCCTTTTCGATGATGGTGCTTCCAAATGTGCTGCCTTTTCGTTGTCGGTGCTTCCAAATGTGCAGCCATTTCGTTGTCGGTGCTTCCAAATGTGCTGCCTTTTCGTTGTCGGTGCTTCCAAATGTGCTGCCTTTTCGTTGTCGGTGCTGCCAAATGTGCTGCCTTTTCGTAGTCGGTGCTGCCAAATGTGCTGCCTTTTCGTTGTCGGTGCTTCCAAATGTGCTGCCTTTTCGTTGTCGGTGCTTCCAAATGTGCTGCCTTTTCGTTGTCAGTGCTTCCAAATGTGCTGCCTTTTCGTTGTCGGTGAGTCCAAAATGTGCTGCCTTTTGTTATCGGTGCTTCCAAATGTGCTGCCTTTTCGTTGTCGGTGCTTCCAAATGTGCTGCCTTTTCGTTGTCGGTGCTGCCAAATGTGCTGCCTTTTCGTAGTCGGTGCTGCCAAATGTGCTGCCTTTTCGTTGTCGGTGCTTCCAAATGTGCTGCCTTTTCGTTGTCGGTGCTTCCAAATGTGCTGCCTTTTTCGTAGTCGGTGCTTCCAAATGTGCTGCCTTTTCGTTGTCGGTGCTTCCAAATTTGCTGCCTTTTCGCTGTCGGTGCTTCCAAATGTGCTGCATTTTCGATGATGGTGCTTCCAAATGTGCTGCCTTTTCGTTGTCGGTGCTTCCAAATGTGCTGCCTTTTCGATGATGGTGCTTCCAAATGTGCTGCCTTTTCGATGATGGTGCTTCCAAATGTGCTGCCTTTTCGTTGTCGGTGCTTCCAAATGTGCTGCCTTTTCGTTGTCGGTGCTTCCAAATGTGCTGCCTTTTCGTTGTCGGTGCTTCCAAATGTGCTGCCTTTTCGTTGTCGGTGCTTACAAATGTGATGCCTTTTCGTTGATGGTGCTTCTATTTTTTAATGCTGTTTTGACTCTAGTATTATAGTAAATTGTTCTTGATTTGACTTGCGTATTATTCCATCCGGTGCATGTATATAAGCGAGTCCTAGACGGCAGGTCGCTCAGTTTGTTACTGTCGTCGACGGTGTAAGGATCACCTAGATTATTTCATCTGGTGCATAAGTCGCGTAATTACCTGTTCTTGAGAACTCGATGGCATCTTTACCAACTTTAACGTCGAACTCGATGGACGTTGTACCATCGTCTACGGGAACCTTGACGTCAGCGACGACAATGGTGGAGCAGATTCCGTTGACAACGACGACGACGTCAATATTGGAGGAGATTTCAACAGATGTGATACCACCAGCAGAAGATAGCCTAATGACTACTGAGCTGGATGTGCAGGAAACCACGAAGATCGACGATACGACCTCGATGGAGACTTCAATGGATGCTGATTTGACAACTAGCGAACATTGGTGCTGTTACTGCGACAAGATTTTCTCAAACAACAGCAATGCTCGGCGACACGAGAGGAGCGAATGTGCCAAGAACCTATATCGTAAAATGTTTGTTTGTGAGAAATGTCATAAGCAGTTTGCCAGAAAAGATAATATGAAAACGCACATGAAGGCATGCAAAGGTCCTGCTGTGCGGCAGAAAGTAAAGGTTTCGGCGCAACAACGATGCATCGGTGTGCATAAGAGTATGCCTGGAAATGGTACTACTGTTGCAACGCCTGTATCTGGATCGGGTCTGAAAGGATCGTCTTCATCACCACGGTATCCTTGCAGCTACTGTGATACGTCATTCGAATTTTCCCATGATGCACGAAGACATGAGCGGAGCAAATGCACGAAGAATCCTTCTCGCATGAAGTTTCGATGTGATGAGTGCCTTAAATGGTTTACTCGAATTGACAGTTTGTGACATCATGCGAAAAAATGTAAAGGTGAAGTCTGTGCTCCTACTGCTGAACTACCTGCCGACATTTCGACTCCTCGCTTTAGATTGGAGACACGAAAGCGTACAACTAAAAAAACAGATGCCCAGCAACCGATTGTTATGACGTCTGAACATGGAACTAAACCTAAGACTGTGTTCGGAGCATTACAAGTGAATGATAATGGCTTCTACTTGGCGCAGTCTGCATTTCGTGGAACGTTGAAAGACTACTATTATCTAAATACGTTCGGTGAGTCGAAGGACATTTGTAATTTTCTTGACGATATCAGACAGAAGATAATCAATCAGCTTACTGATGATGTAGCAACAAACGGACCTTTGAAATATAACTTGTGGTTGGACTGTATATATGGAAAGCCATATCCGTTCGATGACAAAGTGAAGAAGTGTGCATTCAAGACATCGGCTGCAGTAATTTACAGTTCTAACGATGTGAAGCAAACTGTTAAAAACTATATCCAGAAACTCTGTCAAGAAGAGGTGGACTATGTCTGTAAAGGTTCTGGCTGGACTCTGTCTAGTATAAACCGATTGGAGCTACGAATTAGTCATTTCACACCGTTGCGGAACTAAATGATTATAAGATTTCTGGCTTTCGTAAGTGATCCTGTAGTAGAATAGAAATTATGTAATAAATATTATGTTTGTAAAAGAACTTGCTGTGTTTGATTCCTAGAACCTGTTACTATTATGTTAAATTGATGTTATATTTAATTTTTTTTGCATCATCCTAGATCGTACCAAGGACCTTAGTCGATCTAATTAATCAGTATATTGATCGGAAATTTATTTAATGATTTCTGAACTTTTTCCCGGATCTCTAGCATTAAAATTACGCATTTCCAATATGGTGGTCTTGATGTCTGATAGGATGGTGGTCGTAGAGGATTTAGAGTCTCTTTACGAATGTTGAACATGGTTTATTTAAATTATTTTTTTACATAAGATTAAACATTATTGCAACGATCGGGTATCGAACCGAGGACGGGAATCGATTGAATCAATATGTAAATTAATGAGTGATTTATTTAATGAATTTTGGAACTTTTCCCGAATTTCTAGCTAAATAATTACGGATTTTCAAGATGGCGGGTGTCACAGCAATAATAAATGATTATTGTACTCTAGCGGATAAGAATTAAACTAACATGGCGTCAGCGCACTCTCGCCGACGATACACTGATGATGGCTTCCAGCAGACGAGGACAAGATGGCGGACATGACGTCATACTACCTGACGATATATATGCTTTGAAAAAAAAAGTGGTGGGAGTCAGTATGCCTGCAGCCACCGCGAGGGAAGGATCGGTCGCCATTTTTATTTTTTTTGCACTCGTCGGGTTTGAACCGTGGACTCCGAGCTCCGTGTCGTAAATGTTTGTTTTTTTAAATATTTTATTAAAAATTTTATTATTTAATTTTTTATAATTTTAAATTTTTTTTTCATTAAAATCGGATAATAAATTTAAAGATGGCGGCCGTAACGGAAATTGCAACGATGACGTCACCATCCAAGATGGCGGTCATGGTATCCTTAATCCTAGAAATGGCTTAACTGAGGCTTGAGTTAAGGATGCTTAAGCCAGTTTTAGGAATTTTCAGCCGCTGGGATTTTTAAGGACTAAAAACGGGAATTTTTCCCTCGAAACGGGAAATTTTTCTTCGAAAAGGGAAATTTTTAATTTGTGGAATTTTTTGAGATTTTTTGGTGGAACTTTTTTCCACAGAAATGGAAATTTTGGCGAATTTTGAGGAATTATGGGCAAATTTTGCCCAATTTTGGTGGATTTTGGCAATTTTTGAGGATCAAATTCAAGTCAAGGTCAAAGGTCAAGGTCACATCCATCCAAGATGGCCACGGTGACGTCACAATCCAAGATGGCGGACACCGGCACCGGCACCACCGCCTGGAACCTGTCCCAGCTCCGGCTATTATATACTACTCTTTTGGATTCCTCGATTCAAACAGTCTTCTTATTGTACGGACTAAGCCTTTTACATGACTTTAAATGTCTATCCGATCCGGTCATCACCGCAGCTAGAGACGGACTGAAGTTCATATCACATATATAGTCTCATTAGCCGGTACAACACATGAGTCAAATCAATAGCCATGTTCATTATACATCTCGGAGCATTTTTTATAATGACGATGTAAGCTATCGATACGTTAAATTAGTTTATTGCACTTATTGCACTGAAATTGTATTTTTTTCAGTAAATTATTCGGACAACTGCTTCTTTCATGTCTGCGCGCATTCGTAGGTTTTGTAAAAGATGCGTCACAATATTCGCATTGATGCGCTGTACGCTCTTCATTAATTGAAGTCTGGAATGCAGATGATGAAACTTCAGATAATGATGGAACAGCACGTATCGTTGTCTCCTCCAGTGTTGTCAGAGGCGTTGCCAACGGGATCTGCTCCAACATCGTCGACGCTGACGTCATGATTCCCGTAGTCGATGGTACATCCTCCATCGACTTCGTGTTAAAGTCGGTAAAGATGCCATCGAAGTCTCAAGAACAGGCAATTACAAAACTTATGCACCAGAAGAAACAAACTAGGTGATCTGTACACCGTCGACGGCAGTAACAAACTGTGCGTCCTGCTGTCTAGGACTCGTTTATATACATTAACCGGTTTGAATAATACACTAGTCAAATCAAGAACAATTTACTAGAATACTAGAGTCAAAACAACATTTAAAAGCACCGTCAACGAAAAGGCAGCACATTTGGAAGCACTGACTACGGAAAGGCAGCACATTAGGAAGCACCGACTAAGAAAAGGCAGCACATTTGGAAGCACCATCAACGAAAAGGCAGCACATTTGTAAGCACCGACAACGAAAAAACAGCACACTTGGAAGCACCGCCATCGAAATGGCAGCACATTTGGAAGCACCGACTACGAAAAGTCAGCACATTTGGAAGCACCGTCAACGAAAAGGCAGCACATTTGGAAGCACCGACAACGAAAAGACAGCACACTTGGAAGCACCGCCATCGAAATGGCAGCACTTTTAGGAGCACCGACTACGAAAAGGCAGCACATTTGGAAGCACCGACTACGAAAAGGCAGCACATTTGGAAGCACTGTCAACGAAAAGGCAGCACATTTGGAAGCACCGTCAACGAAAAGGCAGCACATTTGGAAACACCGACAACGAAAAGGCAGCACACTTGGAAGCACCGCCATCTAAATGGCAGCAAATTTGGAAGCACCGACAACGAAAAGGCAGCACATTTGGAAGCACCGTCATTGAAAAGGCAGCACATTTGGAAGCACCGACTACGAAAAGGCAGCACATTTGGAAGCACCGACAACGAAAAGGCAGCACATTTGGCAGCACCGACTACGAAAAGGCAGCACATTTGGAAGCACCGTCAACGAAAAGGCAGCACATTTGGAAGCACCGACAACGAAAAGACAGCACACTTGGAAGCACCGCCATCGAAATGGCAGCACATTTGGAAGCACCGACAACGAAAAAGCAGCACATTTGGAAGCACCGTCATCGAAAAGGCAGCACATTTGGAAGCACCGACTACGAAAAGGAAGCACATTTGGAAGCACCGACAACGAAAAGGCAGCACATTTGGCAGCACCGACAACGAAAAGGCAGCACATTTGGAAGCACCGACTACGAAAAGGCAGCACATTTGGAAGCACCGACTACGAAAAGACAGCACATTTGGAAGCACCGACTACGAAAAGGCAGCACATTTGGAAGCACCGACTACGAAAAGGCAGTACATTTGGAAGCACCGACAACGAAAAGGCAGCACATTTGGCAGCACCGACTACGAAAAGGCAGCACATTTGGAATCACTGTCAACGAAAAGGCAGCACATTTGGCAGCACCGACAACGAAAAGACAGCACACTTGGAAGCACAGCCATCGAAATGGCAGCACATTTGGAAGCACCGACTACGAAAAGGCAGCAAATTTGGAAGCACCGTCATCGAAAAGGCAGCACATTTGGAAGCACCGACTACGAAAAAGCAGCACTTTTGGAAGCACCGACAACGAAAAGGCAGCACATTTGGCAGCACCGACAACGAAAAGGCAGCACATTTGGATATACCGACTACGAAAAGGCAGCACATTTGGAAGCACCGACTACGAAAAGGCAGTACAGTTGGAAGCACCGACAATTAAGACTTAGATCTCGCAACTTGTGCTTCATTTTTGCCTTTGTTGTTGATGGAGCTTCCAAATGTGCTTCCTTATTCGATGGTGCTTCCAAAATGTGCTTCCTTATTCGATGGTGGTGCTGCCTTTTCGTTGTCGGTGCTTCCAAATGTGCTGGTTGTCGGTGCTTCCAAATGTGCTGCCTTTTCGTAGTCTGTGCTTCCAAATGTGCTGCCTTTTCGTTGTCGGTGCTGCCAAATGTGCTGCCTTTTCGTTGTCGGTGCTTCCAAAAGTGCTGCTTTTTCGTAGTCGGTGCTTCTAAATGTGCTGCCTTTTCGATGACGGTGCTTCCAAATGAGCTGCCTTTTCGTAGTCGGTGCTTCCAAATGTGCTGCCATTTCGATGGCGGTGCTTCCAAGTGTGCTGTCTTTTCGTTGTCGGTGCTGCCAAATGTGCTGCCTTTTCGTTGACAGTGATTCCAAATGTGCTGCCTTTTCGTAGTCGGTGCTGCCAAATGTGCTGCCTTTTCGTTGTCGGTGCTTCCAAATGTACTGCCTTTTCGTAGTCGGTGCTTCCAAATGTGATGCCTTTTCGTAGTCGGTGCTCCTAAAAGTTCTGCCATTTCCATGGCGGTGCTTCCAAGTGTGCTGCATTTTCGTTGTCGGTGCTTCCAAATGTGCTGCCTTTTCGTTGACGGTGCTTCCAAATGTGCTGCCTTTTCGTTGTCGGTGCTTCCAAATGTACTGCCTTTTCGTAGTCGGTGCTTCCAAATGTGCTGCCTTTTCGTAGTCGGTGCTCCTAAAAGTTCTGCCATTTCGATGGTGGTGCTTCCAAGTGTGCTGCATTTTCGTTGTCGGTGCTTCCAAATGTGCTGCCTTTTCGTAGTCGGTGCTTCCGAATGTGCTGCCTTTTCGATAGCGGTGCTATCTTTTCGTTGTCAATGCTGCCAAATGTGCTGCCTTTTCGTTGTCGGTGCTGCCAAATGTGCTGCCTTTTCGTTGTCGGTGCTTCCAAATGTGCTGCCTTTTTGTAGTCGGTGCTTCCAAATGTGCTGCCTTTTCGATGACGGTGCTTCCTAATGTGCTGCCTTTTCGTAGTCGGTGCTTCCAAATGTGCTGCCATTTCGATGGCGGTGCTTCCAAGTGTGCTGTCTTTTCGTTGTCGGTGCTTCCAAATGTGCTGCCTTTTCGTTGACGGTGCTTCCAAATGTGCTGCCTTTTCGTTGTCGGTGCTTCCAAATGTGCTGCCTTTTCGTTGACGGTGCTTCCAAATGTTGTTTTGACTCTAGTATTTTAGTAAATTATTCTTGATTTGACTAGCGTATTATTCAAACCGGTTAATGTATATAAACGAGTCCAAGACAGCAGGACGCTCAGTTTGTTACTGCCGTCGACGGTGTACGGATCACCTAGTTTGTTTCTTCTGGTGCATAAGTCGTGTAATTGCCTGTTCTTGAGACTTCGATGGCATCTTTACCGACTTTAACGTCGAACTCGATGGATGATGTACCATCGACTACGGGAACCATGACGTCAGCTTCGACGATGGTGTAGCAGATCCCGTTGGCAACGCCTCTGACAACACTGGAGGAGACAACGATACGTGCTGTTCCATCATCATCTGAAGTTTCATCATCTGCATTCCAGACTTCAATTAATGAAGAGCGTACAGCGCATCAATGCGAATATTGTGACGCATCTTTTACAAAACCTACGAATGCGCGCAGACATGAAAGAAGCAGTTGTCCGATTAATTTACTGAAAATAATGCAATTTCAGTGCAATAAGTGCAATAAACTAATTTAACGTCTCGATAGCTTACATCGTCATTATAAAAAATGCTCCGAGACGTATAATGAACATGGCTATTGATTTGACTCATGTGTTGTACCGGCTAATGAGACTATATATGTGATATGAACTTCAGTCCGTCTCTAGCTGTGGTGATGACCGGATCGGATAGGTAGACATTTAAAGTCATGTAAAAGGCTTAGTCCGTACAATAAGAAGACTGTTTGAATCGAGTAATCCAAAAGGATTTAGTAATTTGTCAGTGTTTTTTTTTGTACTTGTAGTAGTGTATTGAATTTATGTAATAAAATTTTTTAAAAGAACTTGTGGTGTTTTTATTTTCTCAAACCTAACACTTTTTTAGTATTTTTTTTAATTAAAGTTGTTTTGTATCGGCCAGGGATCGAACAAAGGACCTTAGTCGATCTAATCAAACAGAATTCAAATAAGTTAATTTTTTTAATGAATTTGGAATTTTTTTCATTAAAATCGGATAATAAATAAGGATTTTCAAGATGGTGGTCTTGATGTCTGATAGGATGATGGTCGTAGAGGATTTAGTCTCTCTTTAAGAATGTTGAACTCGGTTTATTGAAATTGTTATTTTTTACATAAAATTAAACATATTGCATCGATTGGGTATCGAACCGAGGACAAGAGCGGATCGAATCAATATGTTAATTAATGAGTGATTTATTTAATGAATTTTGGAACTTTTCCCGAATTTCTAGCTAAATAATTACGGATTTTCAAGATGGCGGCCAAATTTCAAGATGGCGGGCACCTTAGTAATAAATGATTACTGCACTTTAGCAGATACGAATTAAACTAACATGGCGTCGGCGCACTCTAGCCGACGATACAATGATGATGGCTTCCAGCATCGAATACAAGATGGCGGTCATGACGTCATACTTGATGATGTTATATATGCTTTGAAAAAAAGTGGTGGGAGTCAGTCTGCCAGCAGTCACCATGGGGGAAGGATCGGTCGTCATTTATATTTTTTTTGCACTCATCGGGTTCGAACCGAGGACTCCGAGCTCCGTGTCGTAAAGGTATATTTTTTATAAATAATTTATTCAATTTTATTAAGTGAATTTTTTATAATTTTTAAAATTTTTTTTATTAAAATCGGATAATAAATAAAAAAATTAAAGATGGCGACCATAACGGAAATTGCAACGGTGACGTCATCATCCAATATGGCGGAAAACACATCGCCGGAATGTTCGAGAACACAATAACGTCATCCAAGTTGGCGGATGCAAAATAGCCGTCGGGGTCAAGGTCATGGTCAAAGGTCGAGGTCACATCCTGATAGAGGCTTAACTGAGGCTTGAGTTAAGGAGGCTTAAGCCTCTATCAGGACATTTTTAGCCGCTGGGATTTTTAAGGACTAAAACGGGAAATTTTCCCACGAAACGGGAATTTTTCCCTCAAAAATGGGTAATTTTTTCTTAAAACGGGAATTTTTGAGTCATTTTTGAGGAATTTTTGAGTCCAAGATGGCCGCCGTGACGTCAGAGATGGACGTGACGTCAGAGATGTGGCTCGGCACCCGGCACCACAGCCAGAAGCCAGTTTCCGGACCGGCTATCATATACTACTTTGACATATATACACAACGAGTATTTAAAACATACGTACAAACTTCGGCAGGCTGTTTCTGGAAATAATACAAGACGAAAGCCTAATAACCACTTTACTCATAAATCGAGTTACGAACCTCCGAAAATGAAATTTTCTATATTTTGAAATTAACATCATCAGTAAGTAAACTGTGGCATTTTTTTTTAGGAAGGAAACTTTACACCTTGCAAACGTGCTTTGTAATGCCTGCCCTGGTTTATTTTTTATTAGCTTTTCAGGTGATAAAATTTGCTAAAACAGAAAAGCTGTTATATTCATTGAAGGATGTTCATTACAACCCACGTATCTCGTGGTGAACAATTTGCGTTCTACAAAATCATCAGACTAGTGCAAGTTATTCAAGAATAGGAAAATTTTATTTTTTGGGGTTCAAAACTCCGAATCCATTTACGAGAAAAGTATGGTACACAGGTTTTCGTCTTGTATTTTCGCCAGGAATATTTTGCCAGAGTTTGTCAGTATGCTTTAGATACACGTTGTACATATAAAGAATGCATTAGAAAGTTTACACACACACAAACACACACATATATATATATAAATAGAGTACAGGAAAAAAATTGGTTGTCTGTAAAGTCGGTTTACGGACGATAGTTTAACGTGATAACGTCATAACAAAACATGATGAAATGATTGCATACTTTTATGAATAAAATTGAATCATTTTTATTGAATTATCACTATTTTGTATGGATACAAAGGAGTGAAATGAAATCTACAATTTAATTGATAAATTTACTTTTATTTGCACTCATTAATTCAATTATTTTTATTACTTTAACGAAGAGATTATTTTAACTATAACGTTTATACATGTTTGCAATTTAACTTCTTCCAATCTGTGTTATTCTGTTAAGAATATGACGATGGTAGGAAAAGTAGGAAACGAATGGGAGTGTTTCAAGGATGATGTGAAGGAAAATGGCTTACGCAACACCAAGATGCTGTCAAAAATAATATATTTGCGCCACGGACTCTGCAGCAATGCTAGGAGGAACGGGTTAGCAAAGAGCAATGAAAATGTTACATTGAAATGCATGAAAACAGAATTACGCCACGGACTCGGTCGCAATGCTAGGAGGTTCAGGTTAGCAAAGAGCAATATAATATGAGCGTAACGGGACACAGAAACGGGACAATGTGCGTAACGGGACACTTTTTCGTGCGTTCAGCCGGCGTTCATATATTTATTAGACGTGGTCACGTCAAAAATTTTACACATATGATATATAGAATACATTACTAACTTAAAAATGTATATAGAATACATTATAAAGTTCACATTCCGTGTTCGGCCCTTGCAAGAATCGAAGTTTTACAATTCGCATCCACAAAATAATAAGTAATGTGTGCAGAAAAGATTAAAGATTATGGAGTATATATTAAGTTAACGATATGAAATGAATTTACAGTAGTATAGGTCTTACAGTAAAGCACACAAAAACACATTTACTATGTACTTCTTGCATCAGAAAATAGCTTTGGCGAAACCTTGTATTCATTCAAACCTTCTTTTGAAAGTTAGCCTATCTTGTGTACATGCATCGTAGTTAAAACAAATTTTTGTTTCAATTTATACAGTTAAAAATAGTAAGGAACATATTCACATATCATTATAATTTAGGTAACTATTCTATATGTAAATTAATCAAGAATATACCTTACAAAATGGCGGGTTTTAAAGCATGCTTACTTATAATAGGCCTTTTTTAAACATTTTTATATTGAACCCTAGAATACCGCACATAACATATATTTTGGGTTAAAGTTACAAGAACAGTGAGATACTTAATTACTAACAATATGTAGGCTACACTGATACAATTATGATTGCTACAATGAATATTTCAAACAACATAAAAGAAAACATCTGTTGTTTGAGTTAATATGCACACAACTGGCACTTGTAAAAGCTCAACTAACCAAAAAATGTTTTCATAAATCGTACGCATCTAGGTACATAATTACATAACGAAGTAGTCGTTTTATTACATTATTCTACTATAACTGGGAAGTTACTCCACCTGGCTCCACTTGCATTCAAACATGCTAAATGGTACTAAGATTACTTTCTTGTGTAACTAGAGAATTTGACTTGGAATAAATTAATGTGAAGGCTTCCATGAGCTTCATGGGACAGTGTAAACAGGTGAAGTACATTCACGTGAACCTTCAACTGCGTGTAACACTATCCTAAAAATACTGAATAAATTATGCTGAATAAAAGGTTTTCAAAGAGGTAATATAACAATTATAGCCAAGGATGGATGCAAAGGTTGAATTAGCAAGAATGAATTTACATACATGTCGTTTAATCCTGGGCAAAAGCCTCACGTAAAACATTCTTTCACATACAAGAGTAATACTGGGTTTTTAATAATACTGATAGCAAGAAAAATTAGCGGTACAAATGCTACGGCAAAATACGTGAACACATATCCATGTTTTCTTTAGGATTAAATGCTTGATTGAATACATAATATTAACTTGATAAGAAATTTTACAATTAAGTATTAACGCTTACACACAAGGATAAAGAACACTAACATGCCTCATTAGAGAATACAAAAACGTCAAATGAACATGCAGGCGACCGCGGCCTAACCTACACTAGGCGGTATAAGCTTACTGTAAAGCATGATAAGGCATGGTATAAAAGGAAAATTTACAAATTAATACATTAAATTCATTACGAAAAAACAAGTCCTAACGAAGACTGTAGACCAGACGGGGAGAGACGTCAAACAAACTATGCATGGTATTAATACAAAAACGATCAAGGAAAACAATAAATGCCAAATAGAATTTAGACGGTGACGGCCGAAATGGAATTTATAATACAGCTATTACCAAGTACCGTTTACATTACTGTAAGGGTCACCACCTTACAACACTTACGTGCATTCTCCCCGCTGTCACACACTCTCTCTAAAGCAAGTATCAGACTACATGCTTAATTCACGACCAGCACCGACTGACTGCTAACGAACAAGAAGAGCCTTCATGGCATTACACCTAGTTTTAATTAAGCAAGAGGGCGCCACGCGCATGTGCGGACACCTCACGAGGGGAAGACAAAACACAGCACTGGACGCAGAGAGGGGGGGGAAGGTAGGAAGGGAAGGAGCGCCGAAGTCCGCCGCGCGGCGCGAAGTTCAAGTGACGCGCGCCGACCACTTCAAATGTTGTAGATAAATTCAAACCTATAATGTCGGTTTTTAAATAAATTAAATGAAATTATACAGATGCTTTGAATAATAATAGACCATTAGCTTCATTTTGAATACAAATAGTGAACGAACGGTGCGCGATTGTTAAAGTCGCTAGTAGCCAGTGGCGGATTTACAAATTTTCCAGGTATAGGCTGCAAAGTTTTTGCCGCCCTTGCCTCTACAATTTTCATGTCCTAGATTAAGTTCGTTACAATCCCTTTTTGCGCGATTTTTTGTTGGCAAAATCATCGATTATATCGTCGTAAGTAATATTGTTCATTAATTCCGACTCTATGCACAAAAGTGCTAAAGCGTTTAATTTTTCTTGGCTCAAGGTCGATCTCAGATAATTTTTTACCCTTTTTAGACAAGAAAAACTTCTCTCACCCGAACAATTTGTCGCTGGTGTACATAAGGCCATACGAAGGGCTATGTCCAAGTTCGGATAAACGTTCTGCAAACTTTGTTTTCGCAGAAACGAAGATAGACTCTGTAATGATGTAAAATCTGGTTTTACCAGAATGCTTTGCGAAGATATGTGGCTTTGAAAATGTATGCATTCTTGAACCAACTCAGTCTCTAAATCATTAGGATACATTTTTTCTAAGGACAGAGCCTTTTTCGTAAGGGTTGATAATGATAACTCGCTCATTTTGGTCAGAAATGAAAATTTTTCATTGAAATTGTCGTATGCCTTCTTCCTTTTTTCTAATTCGGATACGAGTCTATCAATGATGACGAGAAATGTATTAACCCTGAAAGTATCGCTAGTATCACTCGCTGTCATACTCATTTCTTCATCGGGTGTTTCATCAGCAAATTTTTTTCTTTTCAGTTGTCTTTTTCCCAAGTCTTTTGTGTACTGCTTCGACGCACTTAATTCCATTGCCATTTCTTCGAAATACTTGAAGTTTTCTCGTTGCTCTACGAAAAAATTGCGAAGAGATTCATAAAGATCGGCTACAGTAATCAAATCTACGGTAGAAGCCTGGATTTGAACATTTACTTTGTTTATTCTTTCCAAAAAAACATTCCACACAACAACCATTAACGCTGTTTCCAGTTTTTTTAATTTTGAAAGAATTCCCATTGCTTCATTTCTTGTGACAGGCTTTTCGGTGCAGTCATTCCTGATTGTTTCCAAAGCTTTAATGACTTCGTGCCACGAATCTCTCAAACTTCTGCATGCATCCTCTCTAGCTGACCAACGTGTGAGGTTTACTCTCTTGACTGTTTTGCCTTCTCCGACTTCAGTCATCAATATCTTCCAGCGTTGTGTTGAACTTGAAAAAAAAACGTATATTTCTTGGAGCAACATGAAGAATCGACAAGCTTCTGTGCAAGATTCAGCAGTCGCAGTTGCCACTAAATTTAAAGAATGGGCAGAGCAAGGAACGAAAAAAGCAAACGGTGCTTGACTTTGAATTTTAGCCTGTAAGCCATTGTATATGCCAGACATATTTGCGGCATTGTCATACGATTGTCCACGGCAGTCTTCAATGTTCAAACCCAAGGTTTTTAGTTCCGAAGTAATGGCAGCAAACATTTCTTCAGCTTTATGTCCCACTGAGGGAAAAAACTTGAGGAATCTTTCACAGGGTTCTCCTGTTTCTAAAACATACCGAATCACGAAGGTGAGCTGGTCCACATGTGCTATATCCGGTGTTGAATCGATGATTAAGGAAAAGTATTTCTCCCTTCTTATCTCGTCTCCAATTTGCTTCAAGACTTTATGGCACATCAAAAGTATAAATTCATCACAAACGGTCTTCGATAAGTAACTGGTACTTCCGGATCCTTGATTCCCAAATCGTTCAATATGACTGGCTAAGAAAGGATCAAACTCAGCTAACAGTTCCAGAATCATAAAATAATTTCCGTTGTGTGGATCACCGAACTTTTCACTTTTTCCTCTAAAAGCGAGACCTCTTGAACACAGCCGCTTCACTACAGCAACAACCCTTTTCAGAACATTTCTCCAATAAGTAATTTCTTCATCAATTTGCAAATGCAGTAAATTGTCGATTCGACCATCAATCGCACTTCTAGCTTTCAGACTAAGGATACTGGATTTATGACGCGCAGAGTTTTCATGCTGAGCTACTCGGTGTTCTGCATTTTTCCAGTCATTAAATCCTTCGTTCTCGAACTGAGTTTTATTCTCCAATGGACCGAATGCTAAACATGGTCCGCAATATACGGAACTCTTACTTTCAGAGTAAACCAGCCAATTTCGGTCCTTCACTTCATTGTTTTTCATTTTTCTTTGAAAGATACTCACTGGCAAGAAACGACGTTGATCAGCATATAGTTTTCCACTTTTAGAGAAGTCAGAAGACTTGTTTTGATAAAAGCCGCATCTTGCAATAATTTCCCTTAAAGTATCGTTAATTTCCCATAAAGCTGGATCTTTGTTTTGATCTACAGTTGTTTGCTTTTGGTCATCATTTAACGATTCGGTCTGAGAGGCATCTTCAATTTTGGAGCACTCGTCGTCAAGAACGTAATCATCAGTTTTTTCTTTAGTCGATAGTTCAACAGATGACAGTTGGGCAGCAGAATTAAAGTCCGTTTCATCCTTTCCAGATTGCATTGTTGAAGTTCCCGTTTTTTCGACCCAATTTTCATTTTTAAAAAAACTGTCAATTTTTGTGGTTTTTCGTATAATTTGCTCTTGTTCTTCTTTTTTTATTTTGGCCTTCTTTTTGTACTCCGCTCCACTAAGTCGCTTTCTCCCATCACTCATTTTCACAATTTTTTCTTCAGGAACTGAAATGGAAAGGATTAAATTAACAAGTTTATTTTTCGTACACAAGCAGCGATAGGGGAGGGCAGGGTAACGTAGCCAGAGCGAGCAAAGTGGCCATTGGCTGTTACTCAGCTGGAGAGTGATGAAGTTTGGTAGCGAGGATGTGAAACATTTGTAAGAGACGCCATTAGTGTTCTGAGAGCACCCGGTCTGTTTTCAGTGAAAGTTATTTGTTTTATTAAGGTTTTACTGGTTTTACTATTTCTGATGTAACATGTAAGGTAAGTAATAATTACTGTTGATCATTATTAAATACACAGTAATGCCATAATTATTTAATATAGCCTATCCAAATTAGCATGTTTTAAACTTTAATACCACATATTAATAACTGTAGAAGATGTCTTTTTTTTTGCTAGTTTTTTTGTAATGGCGTCTCAGAGGGCAAAGTGGCCAGCCACCACCGCATGTTCACTTTGCCCGAACTGTATATACTTAGCTCTATTTATGTATTACTAAATAATAAAACAAACTATTGAACATTTTACATTTTTTTTAATCTACACTGTAAATTTCTAACGTGTTTTGCAATGTGTGTGTTGTTTTCGTGTGGGGAACGACCTTACACAAAAATTTGCCAGCAGGAGAGGCTTGGCAGATAAGGTGGCAGTATCTCAAGGACGGCTCATATTTCACAAACAAGTGCAGGTGGCCGGAAATGGTATCCCGTGATTTAGTTTCCTTAAGATAAAAGAAAAATGAAAAAAAAATGTCATATCATTTACCCGATTAGTGCGACGGGCAAACAAAAAACAAACATGAGTCGCTCCAATATTTACATTTTAATGGTGTTTTGATTGTACGAAAACTATATTATTGAAGGGTTATTTTATATTTTGATTTTAATTACAATATACAATTTATGTATCGTTTTATCTTAGGATGGCCACGTTACCCTGCTCACCCCTATCCTTCATTCAGAATTCACATAATAAATAGTTAACGTAAAAACGTATTTTTTTAATGCTATCACGAAAAAATTAAAATTTCTTTGCATGGTTTCCGATGAATTGTTTATTGTGAATTATTATTTCTATTTTTTGATGTTTGCTTCATTGAAAAAGACAAAATGACAAGATAACCATGAGCAATCTTTTAGAATACTATTTATAGTTAATATGAAAATGTTCTAAATTTAACGTGACCATGTTCCAAGCTTCAAAATGAAAAATATTATTGCAGGGCTTTTTCAATAAATTTATTCGTTATCGTTACAGATGCTTTATTATAATGTATTATGATTATAAAAAGTTTTTACTTACCGGTGCTGTGAAAATATTCATACAATGATACAATTCACGAAACACTTCGAAAAATAACAGTCCACACGACACACCTACGTAGAAATATCAATTCGTTATGCAATACACGCGTAAGACAACTGTGGTCCCGACTCCCGAGGTAACAGCTCTAATTGCCGCCCCACCCGCGACATGACGCGGTTCGACCCTTGAGGCGGACTAGGAGAAGGGAGGGGACAGTCTGGCGGAAGGGATAGCGGCGGAGGGAGGGCGGAGGGGCCCTTCTGACCTTGGGTAGTCACATTTTTCCCGGGACCATAGTTGTCTTGGGCGTGTAGTGCCAACCGAGGCCTTGTCCATTAAAATTCGCATTTACTGACTAGCGAACTAGCTGTTTTACTCTGGAATATGGAAGTTTGCTACACGGATTCACGGAACGTACAATGACAAGGGAGAGGGGAAAGTCATCGGCAAAATTTGTTGCAGACTTCTATTTGTAAAACATCAGAAAACAGAAAACCGTCATGCAGAAATATTTTTGATTTCTATGAGGTAGCAAAAAAAAACTCGGTCCCCAAATTTGCTGCCCCAAAAATCTGCCGCCCTAGGCTCAAGCCTACTCAGCCTACTGGTAAATCCGCCACTGCTAGTAGCTAAAGTATTGGCGCCTACGGAACTGTATTTGATGTTCTGAAACATTGTTAGATAGTGTTATAAAGATAAGTATTAGTAACGGTTGTTCTTAAATTTCATTAAGATCTTCGGGGTATCGAATTGCTTCGAATCTGTAGGTTCCAACAAGTCTTTGAGCGATAAAATACATAAACTTTCAAGTTATTTTCCACCAATAAGTATTTTAAATTTACTATATAAAGTATGTCAAAATTTATTTTGAAATGAAGTATAATCTTAGTAGAAAACCACATATGATACCACAAATTAACGATTAATTGTTAAAGAAGCTGGAATAGAACTTTAGTAGTCATTGCAATTTGTTTTCTATTCATCTGTTCATGCGTATTTATGAAATTTTTAGACACGTGAGATTTTATACAATGTTCTCCAGTATCAGTCGCGGTGAAAATTACGATTATTGTAATGTACTCGCACAAAACAGAACAAGGGTACAAAAGGCTTCACCACCAAAAGTAGTACACATTAAATAATTGAAGCTATAGCATCTCGTAAGATTCGTTTACCGTGCCCAAAAGTTTGAAATACTCCTAACTTACAAATAAGTGTAACTATGTTACACTGCGTATTGATAAAACATTTCGGGACCAATAACATTTTACGATGTAATTATAATATTCTATTAAACTGTAGTCCTCCCCCGTGCAACCATGTTCCCCTCTGTCAAACCCATAACACCCATTCACTTGCCTTTTATGGTAGACGCGGTATTTGCTTACAGCGCTACACCTTATCTTTCAGGTCGCACGTCGACCTCGGCCGGCAGCTAGTGCTATAGCCCGTCCCACTCTTAGATTGCAGTACATGGCTTATGGCGCGCGCTGTTGCCAAATCTCTAACACATTACGAATTTCAGGAGATGCGTGTCTTTGTAATTCGGATCGAACAAGAAGCATTTTAAGAAATCATATCGTAATTTATAATATTTTATACTATTACACATATAAATTTGTAATAATGCCACTTTTATGTAAATTTCAAATAAAAACTACCTATTGTAGACGAAAATTTCTTATAGTTTTCTTTTATGTTCTAAAAATCCCATATCACATTTTCATGGGCCCGATAAATGTCGTATTTTTGGACAAGTCATGTCCAAAATGATAAATAAAATACGGTAATGGAAATTCTCGGTTGAGTAAGTTATGGGAAAAATCCGAACAATTGGTTCGAAATTGGGAAGATTTTTAGAAAAACAGAAAAATCGCAACAACTCCCATAATATGAATAATATCGAATCCGTTTTAACGTATGATAACTCGGAGTACCTAATGCCAAAATATGTTTTCTAAATAAATTTTTGATACGACCAGCCATAACTGCATGGGTTCGAAAAAATTTTCTCCGGACAAAAAAAACGTAACTGCCTTAGTAGACACCTTATAAAACCTGTTTAAATTGTTTGTAAATATCATAATTATTTTCCAAAACTTTGTCTAAAACAATGTTTGATAAGATGCTTGGTGTGGAGAAGGATAGAAAAATAATTCAAAATTTTGTACCATGATCGCTATTAAATTCCTTCGTATTTATTTCATACATTTTACATTTTATGTTCAAGAATCGATTAAAATATTTTTGTTGACTAAGGAAGCCATGTATTTGAAATTGCTTGTAGGACAGAACCCCACTTATCTAAACACACGACCCTGTTTCCTCTTACGACGGCAGCGCGCGCTCTTGTACTGATAAGACACATCTTTAACAGCTATTTCCACGGAAACTGTAGAAGCAATTGAGATGGAGCTGCTTTTAAAAACTAATTCAATTCATTGTGAACATTTTTCACGCTTTCGTCCCCCATCTATCTTTAATAGAAAAAAAAATTTCCGCGGGTCAACTTTTTGATGTGTCAGTTTGTGAGAAAATGCATTTCAATATATTAAAAAAACTTATTTAAGTGAAACCTGTACAGTTTTTGTCTTAACATTTTTTCGGTGGCGTCCTAAGGCATTAATTTATTAATAAAAAAATCTGAATGAAATACACATGTAGGTTTTTTTTTTGATGTGAAACATATCGGAATACTTCAAAACAGTTCGCAGCGAATAAGTTATGTTTTTTAATTTTTTCGGACACTAAAAATATTGTTAAGTATTCAAAATACGCATTGCCTGATGCGTATTTCGATGCTATACAATATGAAAAAAAGCTTGGTCGAAAAATTAAAATTTTAATTTCGTTTGATATTTGGCAACAACGCACGAAGAAACAAGGACAGTGCTAACGGCAATCGGCGTTTGTTAGAGAGAGAGAGAATGCGCCCATTTACTTCCACACTGCAATCTAAGAGTGGGATACTCTATAGATAGTGAACTGGCAATGCAGTTGTGGCGTATACCTATATTTTGGACGTTTAGTATTTGTTTATACTGTGTTATGTGATGTCAGCAACAATTAACATTAATGTGTGTCCAGATGTAGCAATCCCAAATATGTAATGACCAAAAAGAGTCCTGGATAAATGTTTTAAATTCTTTAAACTAATGTTTTTAATAGACGCGATATATAATTGCTATGCTACGCTTATTTGATAAGTTTCCATTCACGTGTGACATTTGAAGAGTAGTATTGCATAAGGCTGTACGAACGTTCGAAATTTCTTACTCGAACCGAACTTTAAAATGGTTCGGTTCAAGTTCGTGTCAACAAATTTGGGTTCAAGTTCGCTTTTTGTGACAACACTAGAACTTGTTAGTTTCCACATTTTAATAATACTAGAACTACGATTTTATGTATGCTCACGGCAAGGGCGCCCATATGGCAGTTTGTAAGGGGGGGCCAGACTATAAAATAGTTTGTAAGGGGAGGGGGCAGACCTTCAAAAATTGACAAAAAGTGTCAAAAATTACAATTTGCCAAAAATCCTCAAAAACCCATACAATTTTTCCTCTTCCTGAAAGCTGGGGGAGGCGGCCACAGCCCTACCCTGCTCATGGGTATGGGCGCCCTTGGCTCACGGTTCCAAGGATAGCATTCGTAAAATCGCTGCCTTTGTAAAATCGTGGCTGGCCCATTTGCCCCCCCCCCCCCCCCCCATTTTCACACCATTTGATTTCTTTAACTTTTCGAACTAAATATATTTGGTATTACTTGTGTGTATTTTGTCGTTATAAACAACATATAATTAAATATTAACGACTATTACTGCAAAGAGGGGGGGGGGGGGGGGACCTCCGGCCGTAGCATGTGAACTAGAGCTGTAGCAAACCGTATTGATTCGTTACTGAGTAACGGGTGCGCCGTCTATATACGAGTAACGAAACGTTACACACGGCTGCATTTCGTTACTCGCATTTTTCGTATGTTTCACGCATGCGCGCGCATATTCGATGAATTTACGTTACAAAGAACGATGTTTGTTTTATTAAGTAAAGTATAATTTGAAAATTCGTCGTCCAAGTTTTTTACTGTTTATTAAAGGTATTGTGTGTGTAGACAAAGTTTGAGATTGGAACAGAAACAACGTAAGAAAGTATTTTTTACAAATTAGAAATATGTATGTTTTTTATTATCGCGAATTTTCAAGTTTTTTTATTATCTTAAAAGCGATAATATAATAAAGCCGCTCTAATGAGATTTAATTGTTTCTTGGTTAACAAAAACGGTTAATCATCAAATATTGTTATTTGTATATATTCTATTTATTATTATTTACGCGACGTCATACTGTACGCGTACGCAATACGACTTGTTTCGTTGCATGTTATGCGGTATCAGAAGTAACGAGTAACGATACGATAGTAACGAGAACTGATTGTTATAGTAACGAATACATAAGGTACGCTTTTTTTCGTTACGTTTACACCTCTAGTGTGAACGTGGAATGCGCACTGGCCCGCCCCGCCAGCCCGGCGCCGCGCCGCCCGCCCTTTCCCGCGCTATCTTCCCACGCTCGCTGCGGCCGGTCTCGGATGCTACAGTCTCTGCGCTGCTGTTATTTGAAATATTCAGATACATGGAAAGTGTTATACACTCGTTTTAAAGATTTTGGAATCAAAAACCAACTAATATCATCAATTTAAAAATAAGTTACCTAACTTTTATTTTTCCGCCTTGCAGAAAGAAGCAGGTTTCCTTTGTCACTATTCTTTTTAAAACGCGTCTTATTGCCACCAATTGCAGCGTTTCCCATCTATTTCAATTTAAAAATGTGGCTTCGTGGTAGCGCGATACAACAAAACAAGTAGTGTCGACCTCCGACATGTGCGACATCTGTTATATGTTACTGCAATGAACCTCTGCGTGCGGAGTGCCCGACATCTGTGTGTGGACGCGTGAACTACGATGTGTAAAATTCGTTCTTCGTCTACCGATTACAAAGGTTACGGCGGAACATATTTTTCAGCTGGTATTGCTTCTAAATGCATCCTGCTGTTTCTAACTCATGCACAAATATGTGTTGTATAATATTATTATTTTGTTTCCCATTTCCAATAAAATTATACTAGCATTCGTCTACTAAACTTCGCCGTTTTTAGGAATAATTAGTTAATAAAATAAGACTCATACCGAAATTTCGAGTAATAACATTTTAAGATCCATCCTTACTCTGTAAATAATATTTTACCAAAATCCAATTTATGTCATGGCATTTACAGAATCTGCTCCACCGCAAACATCGATTTTGCTGCTCGGAACCACATGTATCGCGCACTCTTAATATTCACCTCTCACTTTTCTTATCCTGTATTGGAATTCATTTAAAAAATGGTTTACTCCATAAAAGTAAAGGGCTAAAAAATTTAATATAACCAAATAAACACTTTAACTCATTATTCACCTTTACTCTTAGCTTTCAGCAACGGCAATATTCTTCCCAAGCCCACACGTTCATATCTGATCCCGCGCACATGTTTTTTTTCTTCATCTTTGTTTTCTACTTCTATTCTCTCCTTTTTATCTTCAGAACAAAGCCCGACTAGTTTACTAAATAATACTGAAAACCTGTACACGCCACTAATCAAAACGTTTACACAAAGAGGACAGCAAAATAAATTAATAGTACATCTGAAAAATAAAATGTAGAGAAGCACTACACGACTGGGAACAAAAAAAACACACACGTTTTCATCCCAAAACGTTCGTGTACTTGTACCACAGTTGCCAATAATACGAGAAACAAAAATAAAACTATCTCTGTCATATCGGTGTACTATGAGCTATAAAACTAGTAAGCATAGAATAATTTGGTACACGTACCATTACTATGGGGCAATACAATGCTTGCGCGCGCGCGCCAGCCAGTTGTTATCAGCAACGCAAACACAGCAAAGTGTTTTTCATGGACCCGCGTCATCAAAAATGGCTTCATTAAAATTTCAAACTTCGTATAAATTATAGTATTCAGAATTTCAGTTAATAATTCGATACATACAATTAACAAAGACTATGAATAATATTAAGCTGTAAAATGCTGCAGCAGGAACTTTAGACAAAATTTAATTTTTTCCCTGACTATTTGAAAAATTACCTGACTTTTCCATGACTTTTCCCTGCTGGCAAAATTCCCTGACTTTTCCCGGTTTTCCCGGTTTTCCCGGTTGGTCGCCACCCTGGACTGTGTTTGGCGCCCTATACGAGGACCTGCACATTAATTTTCAGCGTGGATGTGAGGACCTGTGGCGATCCGAGGTGTAATACCCCAAGTGTCTTAAAGAATAATTAAATAAGTAGTTAAAAAGATTTGGAAACTCTGAATACTGGGGCCCAGAATTAATACCTAGCTATAAAAGTCAACATCAGAGGCGACACTAGGAGTAAACAAAGAAAATTTAGAGACTCCCTACGAACACTTGAGAGAAAAAGGATCGTTATTATATATTAAATAAATAAAAACAACTGTTACGTCTATAGACTTCCTTATTTTATTAATCATTGTTCTTTCTTTTTTATAGATTAAATTTTCCTTAGTAACATCTGTTTTTCATTGATAAGTGATCTTACTTATATTCCTCACAATTACTCTTATTATATTAATTGAACTTATTTACTATCGGGCCGGCCCTGAATGCTTAACAAAAATTACAATATTTAAAAACAGGAATGAAATCAACATTGGTAACTTTAAAGGTTGTACATATAGTCCTTGCAAAACATAATATAAATTTCTTCTCCTCGAACTGCTTTTACTGTCCGCTGTCTTAACTGGGTTACACTATTTTTTTTTTTTGAGTTCGTGAATAGAATAATAGAATTATGCGGGTATCACCCGGGGCTGTAGGTAGACGGTGATCGAGGTAGTAGGTCTAAAGATGGTGGATTCTGCTCAGGAACCGACTCCAGAGGTTCTGGCAGAGGATTTTGGTTGCCCCAAACTTGGAACCCAAAACAGGGTGTTGGTCCTGGCGCTCAGTAGAGGGCGTCTCGTCTCCGAAAACCCGAACCACGATTCGCGGTAGACACGGAAGTCATCATGATTAAAAAAAATAAGTATATATAATTTAAAAAAAACTAAGGTTCTCTACTTTCAACTAAACTACTGACTGGTTAATATTAATTTTGGATAGGGACTTCATCCCTCTAGTCTGAGCAGACTACATAATATACGATGCGATGTCGATGATTCGCCGAAGATCGCAGTTATTAACGGTACCAGTCAGTCAGGAGGCGCGCACCGAAGTAAGTTCAGAGCGGGATATCACCAGAATATCATAAGCGCGGGGTCTCTAGAGAATGGGAGGGGAGGTAGGCTCTGAGCTGAAAATTACCGAGTCCACCCGAAGGTGTCCGGCATAAAAAAAATTAGATCTTACTGGAGTGACTGCGCGACTGAGGCGCTATCTTTTGGTGGCGAGAAGAAGTACTAATAAATCGACTAGTGACCGACGAGAGTGTCAAGCTAGGGGGTAATGGAGTAACCAGAGGTGCCACCTAGCGGCCTGAGACATAAGGAGGGGAAAGGTTGTCGTTACCTCCACGCGAGCGCTGGTGTCGGCGCTGCCGACGCCCACAAGTGGCGTTAGTGACCACAGCCGTCGCTAGATGTCGTTAAAGTCCAGAATCGTAACTGCGGCTGTCAAGCCTGAGATGGCCTTGTCTTCGGTTAACGTACCCGTGCGGTCGTCGCTCCTGGCTTCTCTTCTGAGAAGAAAGGGTGGGTGAGCAGGAGGGGGATGGCTTCAAAAAACGCATGGTCTGTGGGACGCAAGGCCCACGGGATCCTCCTGTCGTGTCTTGCTGCTAGTGAACCTTATACCGATTCGTGACAGAGTTAGCAGGGCTCAGCACTGCTTCACAAGCTGCTCTAGGCAAAAGTAGTCCCGCGAAGAAATAAAGTTACCGGTCCCCGACGTGCCTGGAGGCGGGAGAAATATTAGCCAGAATGCTAGCCTAGCATGAGGCTGGGAAAGAAAATCAGCTCGCCTCTGAGAACAGAGGCTGAGGGCCTGGCCGTAAAGAAAATAAGATGAGAGAGAAAAAAAAATATTTCCAAAAATATTTAAGATTACAAAATTTTAAATAAAACGTGCCTAAATCCCTAATACACGGCACATACTCCTCCGCGTTAAAGCGGAGCTTAGGCGAAAGCAAAAACAAAACCCAAAAACTTCAGTAGGACGAGTTACCAGGTTCGCCTGTATCCTACTACTTACATGCTAACACACACAAAAAAAAATTAAACACTCTTATGAACTAATGTGCACATTCTAAATGACTAACATGATTAAATTCATTAACTTAATTAAAATTATTAACTTAAGTGGCCACTTAAACAAACACCTTATATTAGGTTTCTTACAAACTAGTACCATGGATTTTTATTGTTATTTAATGTTACTACCTAGGTTTTGTATTCTTCAGTTAAACTCCTTATTGAGTCTTAAATATATATATATTTATATTTGGCATGCCAAGGCTTAGAGAAAGTAATCACTCCTATTTTAAATTCGGATGCGCTTTCTTAAGGTGGGAGATGTGCGCTCGTGTCACATACTCTCCGGAACTGGGGTCGGCTAGATTCACAGTCACTGGGGTTAGAAATCGTTGGATCTGTAATGGTCCAGTCCAGCGATACGATAACTTGGCCGATCGCTTATCGATGGCCTTACTCTGCGGGTGTGCTTTGCACATTACCGTGTCACCTACCCTGTAGGGGTTAGGGGAGCAGTACTTATTGTACCTTCTCTGACTTGTTTGGTGAGCCAAATTTAAATTCCTACGCGCCTTTCTCCAAATCTCCGTGATGTCCTTGGGATCATCCGGCAGAAGGTCTTCGAGAGACCAAAGATTGGAAAGGGGTGTGTTGGGCTTATAAGTAAACATAATCTCAAATGGGGTGGATTTGTGTCCTTCATGTCGGGCATAATTAAATGCCATCTGTAACCACACCAAATTACTGTCCCATTTTTCCTGCGCATTCGCGTGGAACGCTATGAGCGCCGAACGAAGATTTCTATTAAATCTCTCCGCGTGCGAGGGTTTAGGGTAGTATGGCGATGTCGTCACATGCTGTATACCATGCGAGAAACACATGTTCTTGAAAGTTCTGGATGTAAACTGTGTTCCGTTGTCGGATACAATTATGTTCGGTAATCCTGAAGTTTTAAAAATGTGATTTTGTAATGCACGCACAGTGGTGTCAGCTGTAGCCTTACGGAGTGGAATAAGCCAAACAAATTTCGAAAAGGCATCTATGCCCACAAGAAGCATAGTGTCCGGATTTGTATCGAGGAAATGGCCCTACAAAATCAATAAAAAGTTTTTGCATAGGTCTTTCGGCTACTTCTGAGGCAAGAAAACCGTACTGTGTATTTTGTGCAGGTTTACTTAATGCACATAGCTTACATAACTTAACTCGCTGTGTAATGTCCCGGTGCATTCCTTCCCAAATAAAATGGCGTCGGATACCTTGAATGGTTTTATAAATACCTAAATGGGCACCGAGAGGTGAACTATGTTAATATGTGAAAATCATATCACGTAGATTTTGTGGAAGAACAATTTTAAGGTGCCTTGACTGTTGTGCACGTTTTTGTAGGAGACCTTTAGCTAACTTATAAAATTTCGGAGCTGTACCCGCTTTAACTTGTTCAATTATTTTTGCCAAATATGGGTCGGCTTGTTGATGTGTTTGTATGTCCTGAAAAGATAAGGGGAAATCGGTTAGGAGTGCCTGACACGAAATCTGAGGTTCCTCCTGAGATATTGTTTCGGAGGGGTTCTCGAACATTCGAGAAAGTATGTCAGCCACAATGTTTTGAGTACCGCGAATATGTTGAATATTAAATTTGAGAGAAGAAATTTTGGTGATCCACCTTCCAAGTTTTCCTAATTGTTTAGGGTGAGCTAACAGCCAAGAGAGTGCCTGATTATCAGTTTCCAATAGAAATTCCCTATGTTCCAGAAACTGTCGGAATTTATCAATACCAAAAACTACTGCTAAACATTCCAATTCATACACTGAAGATGCTTTCCTTTCCTGAAAAGTTAATGTACGTGAGGCAAAGGCAATGGGTTGCCTGGCACCATCTATTTCCTGAGACAATACTGCCCCTATAGCAACACTTGAGGCGTCTGTTTGTAAAATAAAGGGTTTACTAAAATCTGCCATGCGCAGAACAGGTGGATTCGCTATGGCTTCTTTCAAGAAATTAAATGCCTTGTCTTGTTCAGGACCCCAAATATATTGTGTATTTTTCTTACGTAATGCATTCAAAGGTGCCGCATGCTCGGCGAAATTTGGTATGTATTTGGCATAAAAATTAGCCATGCCAATAAAACGAGCTATGCCTTTGTGTCTTTAGGTGGTTTGAATTCCCTGATCACCTGTGTTCGTTCTGGATCAATTGTATACCCTTGTGTGATACCAAATGTCCAAGAAAATAAATTTCGGAAGCAGCAAATTTTACCTTTTTTGTATTTACAGTGAGGCCTGCCTTGCGCAGTCTTTCAAGGACAAGAGTCAGATGCTGGATGTGTTCCTCAAAACTTTCTGAATAAATTACAAGATCATCTAAATAATTGTAAACAAATTTAAATTTAAAATCTCCTACTACTTGTTCAAGAAGTCGTGTGAGTACTTGAGCACCTGTGGCCAAGCCAAAAGGTACCACATTATACTGGTAAAGATTCCAAGGTACGCAAAATGCGGTAATAGGTTTTGAGTCTTGCGTGAGTGGGATCTGATGGTACGCCGAATTGAGATCGAACACACTGAAATACCTGGCCTTACTAAACCAATGAAAGGCCGAGTTCAAATCTGGGAGGGGTGTTTGCGGTATTTTAATCTGTTTGTTCAGTTTTCGATAATCAGTGACGAAACGTTGTTCCGTGCCCTTGGGCACTAGAAATGCAGGTGAACTGAAAGGAGAATTAGAAGGTTCTATTACCTTATTATCTAACATTTTATGTACGTGTTTTCTCATAATTTCCATTTTAGGACCTAAAAGTTGATAAGGATGACTTTTGACTGGCGTGGTATCAGTCAATTCAATTTGATTTTCAATTAGGCTAGTTCGACCTAATTTCTTAGTTAGCACATCTGAAAATTCATTACACAAATCTCGAATAGCAACTTGTTTACCGGGCTCGAGATGATCCAGAGACAAAGAATTTCTCTCGTCAGTGTTGGTAGAAACATTAGTAACTTGTCCTGACCTTTTATTTTCAGGTTCCACGAATGATATGACAAGATTTTTATTAAATTTAAATACAAAACTTCCTGCTTGTAGATCAATCAAAATACCTGTTTTAGCGATGAAGTCGGAGCCTAGAATAAGCTGCGTGGCTAAGTTTTCTGCCACAAGAAAAGGGAAATTCCAAGTGAATAATTCTATCCTGATTTTCACTATAGCCACTTTGGATATACTAATTCGTTCGTCCGCTGCAGTAAAACAGCGCACATCCGTGACTTCTGTTTTCAGAATCTGCTTGTTCTTCTGTAATTCCCTAAACAAATCGCCTGAAATAAAACTACGAGTAGCTCCTGTATCAATCAGACCAATAACTTGATTTTTGCCAAACATTGCTTTAGTGTATGGTACTACAGTTCGGACGTGGCCAAAAATGTTGTGACACTTACGTTTTCCCTTGTTAGTCAGGCTAACACATGTTTTGCAAATTCTTGTGAATTTCTCAGAATTTTCTTTATGATTAATTTTCTGTGTTATAATCTTCTGTTTGTGTTTTCTGTCTTTTTCTGTGTATTTCTTTCGTTTATTTTTCTTGTGTTTTTGTTTTCCTGTGTTATGCCTTTTTTGATTTTTGTTTTGTTTTTGTGATTCGTTAGTATGCACATTATGCACTGAAAAATTCCTCTCGGATGAAGTTTTAGGTGGACCAGGTAGAAATTTGCCTGGCCACCGCCTTACGCGTTTTTTGCCTTGTTGAAATTTGGTTTGAAATTTTTGTGGTTACATTGCTCAATGTAATGTCCTGTTTGCTTGCAATAATTACAGAAAGGTGTTTGTTGTTGTATGTTCTTGTTTGAACCATATTTATTATTTCTGTAGTAGTTTGTTTTCTGTTGTGGGTGGCTATTCTGTTGTTTCGTGTATGGAAAACTATTTGCAGTTTCTGCCTGAGGATCATGCTTATCTACGGACTTCGCTGACCTGTTTCTCTGAGTGTCTGCATATTCGTAACTCATGGCCTGTATACAGAGTTACTAGTTCTACAAAACTCCGTGGCCTAGCCTGGAAAACAGCGCGTGAGCGCTCTGCCTGATTTAGTCCGTCTACTATGCAACTAACTATTTCGCTCTCTGATACGCCCAATCTGAGAACCGCCGCGGCTTCTCTGATTGATGCTACATAGTGCGGCAATGCTTCATTACTTCGCTGTAGCCTGTTGTACCATTCCAAACGGTAATTTGTCAAAAGTCTGGCAGGTATAAAAAAATTCAAAATTTCTTCGTGGTATTTGTCAAAAGAGTAACTATTTTCTATAGCTTGACTCGTTCTTTCACTCAGTGGTGGTTGGGTGTAAGGAAAAACTATCTCCAACAACTGTTTGTCAGGAATGCCCCCTTTCTGTCAGATTTTAAGTAAGTGCCTTATGAATTCGATTAATTTATCTGGGTCAAGACCACTTGTTTCTGGAAAACCAACAAGTAATCTCTCGACTGGATGGGCAATTTTCCCATAACAGCTATACTCAGCCGCCCTTGGCATAACTGGTAATGTTGTTTCTGGTTGATTCTGCGTTGATGGCGAAGGTGGGGGTGAAGGATGTGCAATTTGCGCGGTGGGGATGGTAGGGATCGGAGTTCCTTGCCCGGATGTCCATAAAGAATGAAACTGGGAATATGGATTAAAATATGACTAGTAGTGGCGAATTGAAAAACAAATTTTGCTGTGTTAAAGGATGCGGATTTGCAGGCAAGTTGCCGGAAAATGTGACACTGGTGATGGGAGCTGTAGAAGCATGCATGCCTGAGGGAATTTGAGTGGTGGCTGCTGGGATGGGAGGGGATGGAACTGTGATGAGTGATTGAGATGTTGATGTTGATGAAATGGGCGGAACTTGCTTTGTTTGGCACAAAGATACTTGTGTGTCGGGTTGCCTTATTTCCTGAGGAAATTCCGGATTTTCATTCTCTACATTTCCTAGTGTTTCCATTCCTAGGTTTTCTGCCTGGGCCATGTTGGCCCGGAGGTCCTGTTTAGTTTCTAATTGGGCTGCCCTAGCTTTCAATTTAATTTGGAAGGCGTTTGTCTGTTGCAGACAACGATTTAGCTCTGTTCGATAAACACCATTGAGCACATCTGCGGAAAGTACCACAAGATTTTCCAGTCGTCTGGTGACATGCTCTAATCGCATAATGTGTCGCTTTACATTGGGCAAATTCTCTTCCACATCTGAATAACTTACGAAAGCAGCTATGTCGTAAAATTTGGAGCAAGCTATGTTGAATTCCTCGAGTATTTCTAAATTTATATTATGTACTGAGGTAGGTAACTTATCACGTACTGCAGCTCGAAGCCTCTTTCGCAGCTCCTGCGCATTTCCAGTAGTTGGTAAATTACGCAACTGCAACTCGTAACTTAATTCATCTACTAGTAATAGCTCCGGAGTAATCATCCTGTCCGGATTCATAGTATTACACAAAACAAAACACTACCCTCTTAAAATTATCTCTTAAACTTTAAACTTAGGAATAAACTTAAATCTAGCTTATGATTAAAACAATTGCTTCATTGCGTGGGAAGTATGTGCCTTCATAATTTATTATTATTATTATTACTACGCACGTCGGGAAACGAACAGTGTACTCGGGTGTAACAAGCTGTCAGGTTAGCTTGCACAACACGGTACCGACAATGAACGTCACGTCAGCCGGCAGGACTGACCTTGGCATGCAGCGCCTTTAACTAGGGGTGTGGGGGGAGGGAGTATCTTGTCCAGCGGACACGTCTCTGTTGATAAGCCACGCGCGAGGCCCGAGTTGCGTGGGCGAGCAGCAAGCTGCCTCTCGGCGCGCGCTCAAATGTAAACACAGAGACCGACGTGCAACCAAAACTTATGATAATTTTAAAATTCAAGGGTCAATTTAGCTACTACGTGTATCAGCGGACAGTTCACAAATTACTTACTACAAAAAGATTCTAAGTGACTAAGAAAAACATTAAAAAAAATTTTTTTTAATTCAATTTTTTTTTAAATTTTTATTTTAGGTATGACCTTTTAACTTAGGTATGCCTATAGACGTAACCATGCTCTGCTACCATTTTGTAATACCCCAAGTGTCTTAAAGAATAATTAAATAAGTAGTTAAAAAGATTTGGAAACTCTGAATACTGGGGCCCAGAATTAATACCTAGCTATAAAAGTCAACATCAGAGGCGACACTAGGATTAAACAAAGAAAATTTAGAGACTCCCTACGAACACTTGGGAGAAAAAGGATTGTTATTATATATTAAATAAATAAAACCAACTGTTATGTCTATAGACTTCCTTATTTTATTAATCATTGTTCTTTCTTTTTTATAGATTAAATTTTACTTAGTAACATCTGTTTTTCATTGATAAGTGATCTTACTTATATTCCTCACAATTACTCTTATTATATTAATTGAACTTATTTACTATCGGGCCGGCCCTGAATGCTTAACAAAAATTACAATATTTAAAAACAGGAATGAAATCAACATTGGTAACTTTAAAGGTTGTACATATAGTCCTTGCAAAACATAATATAAATTTCTTCTCCTCGAACTGCTTTTACTGTCCGCTGTCTTAACTGGGTTACACTATTTTTTTTTGAGTTCGTGAATAGAATAATAGAATTATGCGGGTATCACCCGGGGCTGTAGGTAGACGGTGATAGAGGTAGTAGGTCTAAAGATGGTGAATTCTGCTCAGGAACCGACTCCAGAGGTTCTGGCAGAGGATTTTGGTTGCCCCAAACTTGGAACCCAAAACAGGGTGTTGGTCCTGGCGCTCAGGAGAGGGCGTCTCGTCTCCGAAAACCCGAACCACGATTCGCGGTAGACACGGATGTCATCATGATTAAAAAAAAATAAGTATATATAATTTAAAAAGACTAAGGTTCTCTACTTTCAACTAAACTACTGACTGGTTAATATTAATTTTGGATAGGGACTTCATCCCTCTAGTCTGAGCAGACTACATAATATACGATGCGATGTCGATGATTCGCCGAAGATCGCAGTTATTAACGGTACCAGTCAGTCAGGAGGCGCGCACCGAAGTAAGTTCAGAGCGGGATATCACCAGAATATCATAAGCGCGGGGTCTCTAGAGAATGGGAGGGGGGGTAGGCTCTGAGCTGAAAATTACCGAGTCCACCCGAAGGTGTCCGGCATAAAAAAAATTAGATCTTACTGGAGTGACTGCGCGACTGAGGCGCTATCTTTTGGTGGTGAGAATAAGTACTAATAAATCGACTAGTGACCGACGAGAGTGTCAAGCTAGGGGGTAATGGAGTAACCAGAGGTGCCACCTAGCGGCCTGAGACATAAGGAGGGGAAAGGTTGTCGTTACCTCCGCGCGAGCGCTGGTGTCGGCGCTGCCAACGCCCACAAGTGGCGTTAGTGACCACAGCCGTCGCTAGATGTCGTTAAAGTCCAGAATCGTAACTGCGGCTGTCAAGCCTGAGATGGCCTTGACTTCTGTTAACGTACCCGTGCGGTCGTCGCTCCTGGCTTCTCTTCTGAGAAGAAAGGGTGGGTGAGCAGGAGGGGGATGGCTTCAAAAAACGCATGGTCTGTGGGACGCAAGGCCCACGGGATCCTCCTGTCGTGTCTTGCTGCTAGTGAACCTTATACCGATTCGTGACAGAGTTAGAAGGGCTCAGCACTGCTTCACAAGCTGCTCTAGGCAAAAGTAGTCCCGCGAAGAAATAAAGTTACCGGTCCCCGACGTGCCTGGAGGCGGGAGAAATATTAGCCAGAATGCTAACCTAGCATGAGGCTGGGAAAGAAAATCAGCTCGCCTCTGAGAACAGAGGCTGAGGGCCTGGCCGTAAAGAAAATAAGATGAGAGTGAAAAAAAAATATTTCCAAAAATATTTAAGATTACAAAATTTTAAATAAAACGTGCCTAAATCCCTAATACACGGCACAGAGGACTTTACACATGTCCTCGGATTAAAATTCCTTGGATTCGCGTTCTACGATAAACCTGGTGTGTGAAAATGAGATTGGAAGGATTTTTGCCGGGTCCTCGGATAAAACGTGAAGGGTCAACCATGTAGTTCGCGTGTGTATCCACCACGTGCTACTGTCGCCCGTCTTTACACACGCTGTGTATCGTTTGGCGTTGCTCATCTTATACAAGGACCCTTTCACAGCTATCCACACACTTTCAAAAACACACACTTAGATAGTGAGCGCGGAATCCGAGGACGCAGTCACGACACACTTGTGCTTAGCAGCCGACTCTGAGGACGTGATATTTTTTTTACACACTATATCTCAAAAGCAGAATACGAGGACTTCGCTAGATGCAGGTTACATCGTATTTATGAAAAATTTTAATCATTTAAGCGGTGGTATTTTCTCTGCTTTATTAATGAAGCTTTTCATTAGGCTCCATATGTAATTAGGATCCTGCTTACTTAATTTAGATATTTTCTCATCTCACATGCTCGTGCGTCTAAAAGCTGCTTCGTTAAAATTATGCTATTCAATTAATTCTAGATTAAAAGCTATTATTCGTTATCGGTGCCTCAAGCACCACCTACCCAAGTGTTTATTATAAATGATCAAATTTTTCATGTACTGCTTAAAGAGGTAAGTTTGTGTGTAATTTTTTTATATTTGTACTATTATTAATTTATATTTAATAAAAATTTTCACACTATTCTTAATTAAAACTTATTAAAAATTTTTTTTTTGTTATAATTTATATTTATTAGTTTGGTTTTTTATACAAAGCATGTTTTTTAGTGTTTTTAACTATTAATTATTTTCTACTATTTAGTTTAGTTTATTTATAAAAGCGTATTTTTAGTTTTTTTGAACTATTATTTTTATTAGAACGATATTAATAGGTAACGCAAAAACCATTCATTACAACAGCAAACAAGGCTCTTTCCTCAAAAAATTGTAAATTTAAATTCCTGCTTATTTTGTTGAATTGAAAATTCTCTTTGGTATTCGGAAATTTGTTAATATTAGAGAAATCGGCTAAAGATAATGGTTGGAAATTAATTTTAACATAAATTCCTGCCTTATCGACTAAAGATGAAAATTATATAAATTGACAAAAAATCTTATTTTGCAAATTGAACAATGGAATAATCTTATTAAATTAGTGTACTGTCATCGGTCCTCGATAAATATAAAAAGTTTGAATGAAATCAGGCCGTTTAAAGTGGGTCAAAATCGCACCCAAAGGAGTCGGTTACAAACATACAAACATACAGGTGAAGCTAATATAAGGCGTGGTTGAGGTTTTCTCTGGGAATAACTGCCTGAATCCTAGAATTTCTTACCAATGGCGGCTCCAGGAAGACCTCTCGGACAGGGTTCTCACACACAGGAGGATGCAGTTAATAATCATGACATTGCCCTTGGGATATTCACAAAATATATGGTCTCAAATACTGAAATGAAGTATTTTCGTACAAATTTTGATTGAAAGAAGAGTTTTAGCACATTTACTAAAGTACTTAAGTTAACATTAATATTCCCTACAAAGAAATAAGAAGTAAAATTTGGGCTCGGAAGAGGCTATCGCCCGCTGCGTCCTTCCTCTGGAGCTGCGCTTGTTTATTACTTCCCGACCAGGCAGCCTCAGCGGTAGACACTTTTCCAGCGAACACATGTGCTTATCGCGATATCCGATACCCCGACGCGCTGATAAGCGACCGAGCAGTCGCCAGACTGCCTTCACAGCACCGCTAGCCCCACTTCTCGGCTCCAGTCGCCGGCTGAAGAATACGCCGCGCGAAGGGAGACACTTCCCGGCAGAATAAATGTGCGGAAATGCATTTCGTAGTAGAAGAATTCTGGGAGATTTTCAGCGGTGACCTATGTATTTTTTTACACCATTTTTTTTAACGATTAATACTCTATCGTTGTGTGTGTCAACTTTTTTGTATGCATTACACACGATACATAAAACAGATGCGTAAAACCATACCTATGTTACGAATTTTAAAAAGCATTAAAATTATAGATCAAACCATTCATCCTTTCCCTATATACACAAAAAAAAACATGAAAGTTATATCTGTAATGGGAAGCAGCAAATTCTTCCAAACAAAAGGCCCTACAATCACGCCCTGAAGACTATTTGTATAGGCCTCTTAATGGTCGTCCATGACGGCCATGAATGACAAAACACAGACGAAACCTTTTCTTTTAAGATGAAGGTGGAAAGTTTATATCGGTGGTAAAATTAAAATTTAGGATTTTATGAAGATATTGATTGTTCAATTAATTTTACAAATTTTACAAAATTTCAGTTTACATTATTTTTGAAGCCACGACTAAACTCGGTTTACAAGACGTCAGATAATTAGTAGATGCCTCAAACAGATAAACTAGGAAATTAAAACATGAAACTGCACGCGGTACACAGACTCACGGCGAAAAACTTTAGGAAGTGGGGTACGAGGCTTGGGCCTCCCTCACCCACCTCAAAATAGGTGTATGTCGCAAGACCCGATCTCGGTTAAATTTTGTCAGTGGTTTATGCTCAGTTTGTGCTAGTTTGTGCCGCAAATTTTAGAGTTTGTGCTAGACTGGTTAATGAGCTATTAATTAATTAAAGTGGTGGGCTAGCATGTCGCCAGCCCCCCCCCCACCCCCTCAAAAACCGATCTCGATTAAATTTTGTCAGTGGTTTGTGCTCAGTTTGTGCTAGTTTGTGTCTATTCAGGGACTTTGACAATGAAAATTCTCGTGTGTGAGTGGTGCGCATAAGGGTACGTATACTTTGACACATCATGCCACACCTCTCCGGCCAAGATGGTTGCTAGTGACGCTATCTACCGACTAGGTTTTTTAATTTGAATTTGGCACGCTCCGGCGGTAACTTTAAGAATTAAAGATGTCGACGGTGGCACACTCCGGTAGCAGCACTAGGAACTAAAGATGGCGACGGTGGTGTCATCTGGTACAGATTATATGAACTAAAATATGGCGATGGTGGCACCATCTACCAGCCAACTTGAGAACCAAGATGGCTGCATGCGACACCTGTCTGCCGACTCCCTTACTAATATTTGAAATTGGTGCCATCTGATAGTCTGTGCTGAAATTAAAGATGGCGGTGGTATAATAATTTGAATTTCAAATGTGTGCCTTTGTATGCATTAAGGAATGCAAAAAACCCCTCCCCCCTTTTATTATAAACTATCCATCAGTACGTAGCATATATAGATTATTTATTCCCTTATATCCCAACTGGTCTCGTAGTCCTGTGGATGGAGCGTCTGCTTTCTAACCTCGACTTCCTCTATGTTTTCATGTCCCATGGATCCAATCCCAGCCCCAGAACTGAGAATATTTTAGTTAAAGAAAAAAAATAATCCCTGCTGCTACCTGGTGGCGACCAACAGAACTATATGACGTCACAAGATAGTGGCCTCTAGCAGACGAAAACAATATGGCGGCCACCAGCAGAGGAAACAAGATGGCGGCTGATGTTTACATCGAATTTCGAAAAGATGAAGTTCGAAAAAAAAATTCGAATCCAAGATGGCGGTCGTGACGAAAAGTGCAATGGTGACATCACGATTCGAAGTTGGTGGAAATTTCTTGAAAACCAAATGGCGGATGGATTAGCATGTATTAGCTTATGGATTAGCATAGATTGGCATACGGATTAGCATAGATTGGCATAGATTTACATACGGATTCGCATAGATTGGCATGGAATAGCATACGGATTGGCATGGATTGGCATGGATTAGCATAGATTGGCATGGATTAGCATGTATTAGCATATGGATTAGCATGGATTAGATGATGACATCCAGGATGGCTACCATCCAAGATGGCGGTCGGATCCTGGCACCTGTTCAAGGTCAAGGTTAAAGGTTAAGGTCAAGGTAATAGTTAAAGGTCAAGGTAAAGATCAAATGTCAAGATCAAAGATAAAGGTCAAGGTTCAAGGTCATGGTCGGCTCCTGGCTCCTGCGCCTGTCCTTGAATCGGCATTTTCCATCAACTGGATCCCCGATCCCCCTCCGGCCACCACATACGAACTATATACATCTACTAGGCAGAAACCGATATGACTTTGAATCTGGTATCCTGAGTTGTACCCAGAGTAGCGTAGTTTAAGGTGGTGTTATTGGTAATAAGGTAGAAAATTCGGTTTTCCTTTTAAATCACAAACTTGGCAATATTGACCTATGGGTGTTTAAATGTGCCAAGTTCGGAGGACTGTAAAAGAGGCAGAAACCGATATGACTTTGAATCTGGCATCCTGAGCTGTACCCAGAGTAGCTTAGTTTAAGGTGGTGTTATTGGTAATAAGTTAGAAGATTTGGTTTTCCTTTTAAATCACCTTAAACTTGGCAATATTGATCTATGGGTGTTTAAATGTTTCAAGTTCGGGGGGCTGTAAAAGAAGCAGAAACCGATATGACTTTGAATCTGGTATCCTGAGTTGTACCCAGAGTAGCGTTGTTTAAGGTGGTGTTATTGGTAAATAGTTAGAAAATTAGGTTTTAATTTTTAATCACTTTTATTTATTCATTTTTGAATTTACATGCTCTCAAACATGGCATTTTGATACGAATCTGATATACTATTGTGTAATCAAAGGAGTGCTTTTTAAGGTGAGGTACGTCTCTATAGGGTACGTAATTCGAGTCACCTCAAATAACTTCATGAACTTGGTGATTTCCACACATTTCAGTGAATATTGGTAATTTGACTGGGCTGTACATGGAGCAGAAACCTGTCAAAACGAATCTGATATACTATTGTGTACTCAAATGTGTGCTTTTTAAGGTGATGTACCTCTCTATAGGGTACGTAATTCGAGTCACCTTAAATAACTTCTTGAACTTGGCGATTTCGACACTTTGACAGTGAAAATTGCTAACTAAACTGGACTGTACATGGAGAAGTAACCTTTTTAAAACGTATATTATATTCCCCCCCCCCCCCCCCCCCCCCGGTTCACTAACATATTAAGATCTTTGAAGTGTTTATAATTTTTTAATTTGTTTATAATAATTCTTTTTTGTTAAATACATATTTACCATATAATTTCCTTATGTCCTTATTGCACTGAAGCCCTGGATAATTTTCGTTCGGTTTTATCGTGCTGTACTATAATTATGGTACGCGTTGGAAAACGAATCTGAGATTCGAATCTAACTTCACCTCAGTGCCCACATCTTCAGACCACCGACCCAGCATTCGCTGCCACCCCTCCGCAGGAATGATCCCCCCTCCACCCGGCCTAGGAAGCAGGCCTGCTGCGCGCGACCCGCCAGGGAGGACCACTCTGCAGGGCCAGAAAAGCGATAAACAGCGTTTCTTTGCGAGAGAATCGCGCGTGATTTTCAGCGGTGACAGTATGTTTTTAATATACCATTTAATTAAGCAAAAAATACTCTATGTTTTGGTATAAATATATCTTTACTTCGAGCAATGCTCTGAACGCAATAATGTAGTGAATTATGGCAAATAAAATATTTTTTTCTGTTGAATTTTATGAAAATTGCTTATATTTTGATATCATACAGACATGTGGACGTTCTTCCCTATATACTCCCTGAAAATCCCAGTCTCCTATCTCTCCCCAGTGTTTTTAAAAACATTTTATTTCAAGAACAATAATAAAGTAAATTCGCATGGTGGTACAGTGAAAACGGGTAAGTATGGTTTTGAGATTATTTATTATATCTTTGAAATTAATTAAGCATAATAAATTAATTTGAGTAACAATAATAAACATACCAAATGTACCAATCACAATTTTACCATTTTGCGAAATTCAAACCCCAAGGTTGATAAAGGGGTAAGTGTGTTTTGAAAACAAAAAAACTAACACACTATTAAATTAGTAAAAGTATTTATAAACTAAAAAATCTTGCATTTTGAATTAAATGTTGCTTTTTTTTTTGCATTTATTAAAATTTGTTTTTAATAGGGGCGAATAACGATAAGTTTAATTTATTAAAAAAATTGTATCTCTGAAACTAATTACGTGAGATGTAAATTAATAGTAAAATAAATAAACATAACAATAATTATTTATCTTATTTTTAATATATCGCCCCTAATGGTGGTAAAGGGGTTAAGTTAGGTTTAAAAAAATGTTCATAATTCCAAATATATAATGTTTAAATATATAAAATCATAAATTGTAATTTTTAAGTTTTTTGGATTTCATCTTTGAAAGGTGTGAAAAGGAAGTAAGTTTTTTTTACGGTAAAAATACCTTAAATAATTAATTACATATAGTAGTTTTACCTTTTTTGATATTTTTGCCAAACACAGTGAAATGAGGGAGCTTTAGTTGTTATAGTAATAAATCATTTATCCAAGCAAATTAACATGAAGGTAAGAAACTGAGAAAGAATAATGTACAAAATTATGGTTTAATATTATGTTTTAATTTTAACAATTTTTTCAATAGTTGACCACAAAGGGGTCAAAAGACTGTCTATTTTTTTATTATTATAAAAGTCGTATCCCTGAAACTAATCAAGCAGGATGCAAGTTATGTGGTATGATTTATAAACATGCAAAATCTACCTAGTCTTTTCTCCAATTTGCTGAAGTTATACTTTTTAAAAGGTGAAATATTGTAAATATGGTTTTAACATTTAAAAAATCTTATGATCAAATAAAACTTAATTTAAGATATTGAAAATTATAGATTAACGTAACTTTAGCTACCGTTAGTCAATGTTCTCCGAAATATCTTAAGCTGTAACAGGGGTTAATATTATTTAAAACATAATAAAAAAATTAAAAAAAGGAATGAAATCCATTAAATCAGAATTGGCAAGATAATTTAAACTTAACATAAATATAAGTTTAATATAATTATTTTGGAATTCACATCTGCTGTAAAAAGGAAAATACGGAATGAGTTTGGTTTTTGTTTGGTTGACGAATATTACCACATTAACTTATTAGTTCTGAATTTTTACATGGTAATCCGCGTGGGAAAAGAGGAGAGTGTAAGGTCTTTGGTGCACCTAGTGGGTCGTTCGTGTAGCCCCACCCGGTAGCTCCCTGCACGCCATTGGCTAGTGGTCGCCGCGCGGCGCAAAACTGTGGTGTCGGCGAGGTGCCGGGGGGAGTCGGGAGGAGGCGGCCACTGGGAGAGGACGGACTTGCGCTGATGACGCCTCGCTCGCGGGTGGACCCACAGTCGCGCGACACGCGGTGTTGATGTTTAGGAGCAATCCTAATAAATGAGTTCAAAAGTACGTAATGCGCGTTATTATTCATTCGCCTTCGGTTCCCGATAAACGGCACACCCCCCTCCCCTTGTCTGTTGGGGGCGGGCGGTACACCAGGGGCGGTAGCACTGTGCCGAGGCACGGTGACCAGTGGGTCGAGCATGGTTCTTTTCCTCGCCACCGTCATAGCGACGACGCGTCGCCGGTATGACGGCGGAGTTATGACGGCCGCGTGAAAATGCGAGCACGGATCCCATCGTCATATCTCTCCCGTCATCGCTAAGGCGCCTTACCTACGACGGCTTGGCAATCGATAATATGCAGAGGTTGGCAGTGAATTTACAGAAAGGATGTGTTTTATTTGGCCGTTGGTGTATCTGCTAGCAATTTACAGCCAATAGAAAACTACCTACACGAAAACAAGATTGTGGACATTCGTAAAACTTAGACATGATGTGACTATCGAATTATATATTTTTCACAACTATATTCAATATTTATATCATTTTTCATTGTACGCCTGTTGGCGTTCCGTAAATATAAGTTTTACAGACTATTTTTTGCTCAGTAAAACACCTGTCACGTCTCAGTCTCAAAATATAATAAAATCATTTTACATAGCAAAGTCGGTTATAATTATTAAATAGTATATAATAAGGTTAAGGAGTGCATTAGAAACTGTGAAAGTTTGTAGTTTTTAATATGAAAATATTATTTTGCGATCTTGTGAAATGTGTTGCCCGTTATTATTAATTTTGTTTTCAATGGTCAGTTATTATTACTTTAAATCATATGATGAAAAAAGAATTTCAAAACACTTTTGTGATTCGACGTGAAACATTACAATACTAGACCTGATTTAATCATTATTTGGTAATTTTCGTCACCGTTAAAGTTAATTTGCCGATTTGAAGGTACCGAAACAACTCGGTGTGCTATACGTCCCACTGTTCAAAAAATACTACTGTTATATTTAATTACATTATCCTTAGACTTGTTTATAGCATATTTTCTAGTGCACTACAAGTTTTATTCACACTATTTTGTACCGTAGCATATGTATTGGGTGAATACGCTGATAATATTTATTTAGCATCTTGCAAGCTTGAAACAATATAACACGAAGTCGGTGTTGTTAATTAAATGCCTGAATATAATTTATTACGTAAACTGTAGTTGACAATATTGTGTCTGCATTTTATAACTACCAGAAGAGTATAGGAACTAAAAATACCCTTTAACGGAATTAATTACTTTCTTTTCACATAAGCCGCTCCTCTCACAAATTACAATTTTCGTATGAACTATAAACACGAAACCTCTCAACTCTACGTGAAACACTATTATTCCTACATTGTTACCATTTTATCATACTGAAAGTATTTGAGCGAATCTTAGGTGAATAAAATACGTTTCAATATGCGATACAGCAGGAGCAAACCTAGCCACCAACGAGGGTGGGGAGTAGGCCTAACCTAAAAGTCACTAAATCTTGGGAGGAAATGCTTTGTGTTTAAAATGCGATAAAACGAAGGTTTAAAATAACCGTCAGACTTCTGTGTATTTATCAGCAGCATTCTTGTGTATTTTCAACCTTATGAATGCATGTATTTTATTTTTACAAGTGATTTTTTTTATTACACGTATGGAAGCTGAAGGGGAAATGAGTTGTTTTTAGAAGTTTAATAAGCCACACGCGTATAGGTGTTTTACACTTAACTTTTATACAGAATAATTAACTAATGTGATGTTATCTTCTATCTAGTTGAAATATTACGTTATTTTGTCCTGACCTTTATTTTTTTATTAAGTGATATGACAAAAGTAGGCAGATTGGCAGTTTTCTTAGTATGATATATTTTGGTTAACTGAGTATTGTGCAATTAAAAATAACGAGAAAAAAGAATCAATGTGTCTTATTCACACGAAACATAGAAACTAAGTATTTATTTATGCGGCGTGATTATTATCGGAAACAAGTTGTTTCGAAGTTTGTTCAGACAGAGAAAAACATAACCCTTTTTTTAGATACATCGTATAACTCACATACGTAATTTCTGAGTAAATATAATTAAGGCAAAACCTTAAATTTCACGAAAATATATTATTTAACTCATTTGAAAGAATTATTTCCCAGTATTAAATGAAAGTTACACACGTAGTCGGCTGTATGACGGGGTTATGACTGGCAAGCCATTGCGCCTTACGTATGACGGGCATGTCGTAGCTAAGGCGTCTTCCAGAAGGCGAAAAAAGATCCATGCTCGCTTTTAGTAGCAGAGCGTCATACCGATGACGCGTTATCCCTATGACGGGCGAAAAAGAGAACCATGCTCGCCCGGCAGGACCCGTCAACGGCAGCGAAGATCAGCTGTTACAATTTGGTGTCAGAAGTGGGATTCCACCGCCTCGTGCTATCGGTTATCGGGTTGCAGGAAGTTATGTCACGCGCATCCGCGTTGCGCTGTATAAGGAAGATGTCCGTGTTTCGGTTCGACAAAAGTTGTCGCAGGTACTAGTGAATGCGAGTACTGTATGCGGGCGTGGACGTGGCCGTGCAAGAGCCTACGTTACCGTGCCGCGAGACAGCCGTCGCCGACCGTCCCTGCTGTCGCGCCGCGCATGCATCCGTCCGGCCGCCGCGCCGTGCAAGCTGGCTATCGCGCGCGCGCTCGGGTTGCATCCTGCCGCGCTACGCGAGACTCGCCGCGCTGCAGAGCTAGAGTCCAACCGCGCCCGGCTTCACCACGTGCGGTGCATCCGCGAACACCATGACCAGTTCATGCAGTCTGGATCTCGACATCGCTGGAATGAGGTGAGGTATTCTTTTCTGATCTACTCTACAATCTAGTAACCATGGCATCGACCGTGCAGCTGGAAGGCCGCGAGCTTGATCTGCAAGCCGCCCTGAATTTGTTAACGTCCCGCCTTGAACACCTAGAGCGCGAAAATTCGGAACTGAGGAGAAATGCCACAAGTACACCCGTGACTGTAAGTGAAAATAATCAGGAAATGTCTCAGTCTGTTTCTTCACCTGTTCGAAACTTCACTCTATTGCCCACGATCCCAATATTCCGTGGTAGGCCGGAAGATAATGTTAAAATATTTTTCATTAAAATCGAGCAAGCTGCCAAGGTGTGTGGCTGGTCTGAAAGTGAGATGCTTGCCTTCGTGAAGCTCAGGCTCGCAGGTGAAGCTTTAGATTTTGTTCTTGCTGACAGTGCATGTCAAGAAGCTGCCGCTTTTGAAGAGCTTAAAAAACACCTTTTGGAACATTTTGGCAGGAAGCACACGACTCGGTTCTATCGCGAACAATTGAGCCGTCTCAAAATCTCCGACCATGAATCCATTGAACAGTTTGCTGACCGGATACGCAAAATAAATGCTAACACATATGAATTAGGTCCTAATGACGAAAGAAATGAAGCCATTAAACACGAGGCTGACCAGAGAGCTCTGGATGCTTTCCTGAATGGTTTAAAGGGTGAGGTAGGCAAGTTTACACGTATTTCTCGCCCACAAACATTTAAAGAGGCCGTTGAGTCCACGATTAATGTGGTTGAAGCAGATAAACGCCCTGGTAAAGAGCCCGAGAACACTGGTAAGTCGGTACTTGCCTTGAACCGAGTAGTGGGGAAATGCTTTTTCTGCAACAAGGTAGGTCATAAGCTGAAAGATTGCCGCAAGAAGACGAAAGCATGCTTTGGTTGTGGGAAGTCAGGACACCTGGTGAGGGAGTGTCCTAACAAAGGGATGATGGCCCCTAAGCCAAACTCCCTGTACATGAAAAGGGTAAGTTAAACACTTACAGGACTGGACTAGCCACGAGTCCCAGTCCTCAGTGAAGTGTATACCCGCGACAGTGTCTGACAATGACTTAGAGGATTTGACAGTAGTTGTGAGTTATGGAGGTAGACCACTCAAGTTGTTAATAGATACTGGCGCTCAAGTATCACTTATGTGGCAACATGTCGTTGGAGATGCAGCTTTGACGAATCTTGGGAAGCCTAAATTTTGTATTTCAGGCCTTTCGGGTCACAAGCTAAAGAACTTGGGAGTCACGACTGTTACTGTACAGTTAGGTGAAATAGCCTATGAGATGATTGTACAAGTCGTCCAGAACAACTGCAAACGTTATGATGGGATTATCGGGCTAGATTTCTTGACACTTCACCGAGCAACTATAGATGTAGCAAAACAGAGTCTGACGCTGGGAAACAAATTGTACTCCTTGGGTCAGCGATCTGATGGGCAGACAGTATGTGTAAAGGACTGTTACTTGGGAGTGATCAACCCATCTGGTCCAGAACTACTTACACCGTCCCCAGTACATCTAGCAGCTGCCGAGAAATTACCGCCAGGTACAGGAAAACTTGTCCGTGTTATGGTCCCGCTCCCTAATGTTCGTAAAGGAGATAACTGTACCCTGTTATCAGAACCTGTTAAGGGTTGCGATGTGTTGAATAATCAGCATTGCTATGTGGCTAGAAGCATTACTACAGTTAATGCTCAGGAAGGAAAAGTAGAAGCGCTAGTGAACATGGTGAACATGAGTCATGCTGAGGTAGAAATTCCTCGAGGTACCCAGATAGCAGTAGTAGAGCTGCTGAATAAAGAAGCTGTCCTGTCTTGTTCGTGTGATGAGGACAAGTCAGTCGTTAGAGAAGACATAAGTCAGGCGAAGTTTTCGCAAGATTTGAAATTATGTGGTCGAGTTAAGGCTCACGAAGCAGAAATAGATTTTTCCAGTAAGTTAAGTCATTTGTCAGGTGAAGATGCACAGTTGCTAAAGCCATTATTACAGAAGTACCAACATATTTTTATAGAGAGAGAGAGAATCTGCCAGTAACACCTTTGGTACAACATCGTATTAATACAGGGAACCACAAGCCTATTTCCTTGAAACCTTACCGTGTGCCTTTTCAACAGCAACAGTCAGTGCAGAACATGGTGGAAGAACAGCTGCAGTATGGATTTATAGTACCACGAGAGTCCGGAGATCCTCCTTGGGCTTTTCCTATTGTCATTGTTAAGAAGAAATCGGAAACTGGCGAGCCTAAATTTAGGTTTTGTGTCGACTATCGTTCCTTGAACTCACTGACTATCCCAGATGTATATCCATTGCCCAACATTGTGGAGACCCTAGATAATTTAGGACAGTGCAAAATTTTCTCAGTTGTGGATCTCACCAGCGGATACCACCAGATAGGGGTGCATCCTGATGATCAAGCCAAGACCTCTTTCATTACGACAACAGGTGTGTACAAATACACCCGGTTGCCATATGGGTTCATTAATGGCCCTGCTACATTCCAGAAGCTCATGGACAGTGTTTTACGAGGCTTGACACCTTCACAGTGTATGGTGTACATTGACGATGTGATAATTTTCAGCAAAGACATGAAGCAACACATAGAATGCCTGGACTCAGTTTTTGAAAGATTAGACCGAGCCAATTTGTCACTATCATTAGGAAAATGCCAATTTGCAGTAAAGGAAGTTAGATACTTAGGTCATGTGATAAGTTCCTCAGGAGTGAGACCTGACCCGAAACTTGTAGAAGCAGTACAGAGTTACCCGTGTCCCACCAACATAAAGGAGCAGCAGAGTTTCCTAGGTTCATGTAATTATTACCGGCGATTTATGAAGAATTTTGCTGTCATAGCGAAACCTCTGACCTGTTTACTCAAAAAGGGTATGAAGTTTACCTGGACACAAGAGTGTGAAGAATCTTTTCTAGCCCTGAAGCAGATGCTCATTTCATCCCCAGTTCTTACTTACCCTGATTTTAGTAAGCCTTTCATATTGGCCACCGACGCAAGTCAATTCGCCATTGGTAGTGTTTTGTCACAGATGATAGATGGGGAGGAACACCCAGTAGCCTATGCATCTCGACAGCTAAATAGAGCTGAGATGAACTACTCTGTCACTGAGAAAGAGCTGTTAGCTGTTGTCTGGAGTGTTAAGCATTTTCGCTGTTATTTGGTTGGAAGCGAATTCACAATAGTCACAGACCATGCTGCACTTACTTGGATGTTAGGTCTTAAGGATCCTAGTGGCAGACTAATGAGGTGGTCTCTTCAGCTAAGTGAGTATAACTACAAGGTACAGCATCGACCAGGTAGAAAACACGGTAATGCAGACTGTATGAGCCGGCGAGTGCGCAATGTAGATGCTAGTGCTGAAGAAAGTATGTCAGTCGAACAACTACAAGATGAGGAGAGCCAGGGATACAGGCAGCAGCCAAAGTTTGTCGAACGAAATGGTATCATATTTAGAGAGACTCGTTTGGGGTTAAGGTTAGTTGTCCCAAAGTCCCAACAAACCAAGATCTTACAAGAGTGTCATGACTCCATGTATGCTGGTCATCGAGGTAAGAAAGCTACCAACCGAAAAGTTGCTGAACGATATTGGTGGAAAGATAGAAAACAAATGGTAGAAAATTATGTAACATCCTGTATACCTTGTAATCGCCGTACTAGCCAAGGGAAAACCCGAGCTAATCTAGTGGAACTTCCGGAAACTGGAAGACCTTTCTAGAGGTTAGGTCTAGATATTGTGGGACCAATGCCCAAAACCGCCAATGGTAACCGCTACATTTTGACAATACTTGACCACTTTTCCAGATATTTGGTAATGCGAGCTCTTCCTGACGAAACAGCAGAAACCATAGCAAAAACTTTTGTTTGAGACTGGATTTTGAAATTTGGTGTGCCAGATTCCATTATCACGGATCAAGGAACTAATTTCCTTTCAGAACTAATGACACAATTATGCCAGTTGCTGCATGTAAAGAAGTTAAGAACCACTCCAGGGCATCCGCAAGGAAATGGGAGAACAGAACGTGTACATAGGACCATTGCTAAAATGATTAGCCATTATGTCAGTAACCGTCATGATGACTGGGATGTCTACTTGCCATATGTGTGAGCCGCATACAACAGCCAAGTGCACACCAGCACTCAGCTGAGGTAGTCCATGGAATGAAGATGTCCACTCCTTATGAGCACCTGACTGTACCTCCGTCAGTTGGCAACAGCCATGTCGCCGAGTTCGCAAGAAAACTGCGCGACGTGTGGAAAGCAGTGAAGCAACGCAACAACACCGCATTCTTACAGCAAGCGCTACGCAGTACAACAAGAAGGCCGTGCCAGTGAAGTACAGGATTGGCGATCTTGTGTTCCTGTGCAACCCAGTATTAAAGAAGAACCAGGTGAAGAAATTTCAGCAAGCGTGGAAAGGCCCGTATCCAGTCATTGAGGTGTGTTCGCCAGTGACCCTCAAGCTGCAGCTGCCTTTCCGCTCTATCACCGTTCACGTTAATCGAATTAAGCCATACACGGGTACAGCCATTCCACCTTCTGCGTCTGTCGACCACGACCGTCCGAGAGGAAGACCTCGGAAAGAACCACCAGCAGCACCTGCAGTCAAGAAGTTGCAACCTCCTGCTGCAGACGCCGTTGCTTTGCCAAGGCAACGCCAAGCAACATCGAAGGTACCCTCCTGTAAGCCACCACCGTCATCGGTAAGACCGCCCATCCCCTACAACCTGCGAAGACGTCCGTGAAATGATATCTGTGTGTGCTGTTCTGTGTAACATCTTTATCTTTTGTTTTGTCTTAGCAGTGGAAATCCAAGTGCGTCAGTCTAATGTGGGTATTGTGTTTGAACGTCATAGTGATGTAATCGTGTCAGACAGTGAGTACCTAGTTGTAGTTAATTTTAATATTTCTGCCTTGTCTCAGGAATGTAAGCTGTTAGGTGACATGTTAGACCTAGTTTATAGTAAACACCAAAATGAGTCACGGAATAATGATAGTAGTTATGACAATAATTTTTATCTTGCATTGTCCCAGTTGCATGGTGCCTATGATTATTTCAAAGCAGAAGTTAATAGCTTCACCTATTTGCTTCCAGAAGACGATACTCAAGTCAGGAAGAAAAGAGGACTGTTTAACCTAGGTGGTAAAGCTTTAAAAGCTATGTTCGGCACTGCAACTTCTGCTGATATTGAGCATTTGAGCAAGCTCCTCGATAATGTTGATTCGAATTCTAAGAGTCTAGCTTCTGATGTCTCTAATAATGTAATTCTTCTGAGACATCTAGAAAAGCGCATTGTAGATAACACCCAGATTGTTAGAAAAATCGCGACAGATTATGTTAATCACTATGAGAATTGGTACCAGAATATTAGTAGTAATGTAGAAAAATTGTTGCAAAATGCATTTGTCATGCATTCTAGGATAGATTTGCAGGGTATATTGTTGCGTGCTAGCGTAGCACTTACTAATGCACGTTTTGAATCTAGCAATTTACGTCAATCTATTGAGAACAGCGTTAATCATAAGCTTAGTAGTACACTCATTAAGCCAAGTATGTTTATAGATATTTTGACCTTGATAAGTGATAGCCTAAATCTACCTATTCACATGATCGCAACCGTGGAAGCAGCTAATTTGCATATTTATTATGGGTTGTCAACAGTTCAAGCAGTAGTTCATGATGATTTGTTGAGACGTGTAATATCAGTACCGCTTGGAAATGAAGTAACAAATTTTGAATTATATGAGTTACACCCTTATCCTGTATATGTTCGTAATTTAAGGCAATATGCTGAATTCGTCACACATGATTTTTTGTTATTAAGCTCTGATAGAAATTACTACAGTTTGCTCAACCGTCATAGCCTAGAAAACTGCCGAACACATGGTTTTACCCTATGTAAAAGTGACTTTGTGTTGTACGACCGGAGTGAGTCATCCTGTGAAACTAGTTTGTTCCTAGGCAAGAATGTAACTAACTTGTGCCCTGTCAACATTGTGAAATTGTCAAAACCATTCTTTAAAAGAGCTCACTCTACTTGGTTATTTGCAGTAACTGATCCAGTTGATATTACTTTTGTATGTAAAAGTGCTAAGTTGACCTGGCCTCCCATAAGTAAAACCATATTTGGTAATGGAATGATAGAGAATGCTTCTCACTGTGATTTGATGTCAAACCGTTTTAAAGCTCTTGCCACGATAACTGATGTAATGCATTGGAATGTCACTTATCCTGTTTTGCATATACCAGATGTCAGGCTAGAGGTCACATCAGAAAAAATGTTTGGTTGGTTACCAATAGATACTTCAGAAGACAAAAACCTGCTGTCAGAAATTGACGAGTAATGAATATAGTGTACCCTATAGTCGAATCATGCATCTAGTACGTAAGCCTGAGTCTAGTGTAGCTGGCACCCTCAGTATTGTCAGTGTATGTTTAGTGGGTTTAATTAGTATTATGGTAGTTATCCTGTTGGTAGTGTTTAAAAAGTACTACTTGGCTAAACTAGTGAAAGATTGTTCCACAGACTTAAAAGAAGTGACTGCTTCAGAAGTAAAGGTTGTATGGCCCCATGCCAGAGAGCCAAGTGTGGCAGACCAATAGAACCATTGTTCATGTGTGGTACTTGTACTGTATGTCGTGTATTGTATGTTGGCATGAGTGTCGCTGTGGGCTCCACTCTTCGAAGGGGAGAGTGATTGTAAGGTCTTTGGTGCACCTAGTGGGTCATTCGTGTAGCCCCACCCGGTAGCTCCCTGCACGCCATTGGCTAGTGGTCGCCGCGCGGCGCAAAACTGTGGTGTCGGCGAGGTGCCGGGGGGAGTCGGGAGGAGGCGGCCACTGGGAGAGGACGGACTTGCGCTGATGACGCCTCGCTCGCGGGTGGACCCACAGTCGCGCGACACGCGGTGTTGATGTTTAGGAGCAATCCTAATAAATGGGTTCAAAAGTACGTAATGCGCGTTATTATTCATTCGCCTTCGGTTCCCGATAAACGGCACACCCCCCTCCCCTTGTCTGTTGGGGGCGGGCGGTACACCAGGGGCGGTAGCACTGTGCCGAGGCACGGTGACCAGGACACGTCAACGGCAGCGAAGATCAGCCGTTACAAGAGGGTAAAAAACTTGAGGATTTTATTTTAAGTAATACTAAAGAAATCTAAGAATCCACTAATACATTGGATAATAAATTTTATATTTGTACTCTATTTCAAATATAAAGATGTGATTGTATCAAATATCCTTAAATAATGGGAGATAATTTTAATTTATTTATTCTAAGCACAGCTTTAACTGCAGTAAATGAAAGTGTTAGGTACCGTCAGTTGGGGTAACATTGGCCCCTCAAAGGGCCAATGTTACCCCAACTGACGGTAGTGTAAACAGTGGCATAAACATAGTTAAAATGAAATAGGTGCGTGTTTAACAATTTTTAAAATTTTCTACCTCATAAAATGAAGAGGAGCTAAGTGTGATTTCATCAAGGTAAAATATGTACTTGAAAACTATAAAAACATGAGTTTTAAAATCAGATACTTGATCTATACTAAAAAATTAAAAAGGCATACGCATATAAACTAAAAAAAAAGTTCTTAAACGGTTATAAAATTAGTCTTTTACGCACCTGACGAATGTATTGTGTCTATTTATTTAGTAAAATGTGTTTTGAATTAATTTCATACTTTTCCTTTAATGGTAAGATTTTAGCAATACTCTGAAATTGTGCGAACGAAGCAGTGGGTTTTAAGCTAGTAGGCCTACTGATTATAGAGCATGCCAAGTTCGTGAATGACCAAATGAAAATAGAAAATATTTACTCACTATTATTACCTCTCTTAGGTACTTGACGTGTTGTACCCTACCTACTAGAGCAGTGGTTCTTAACCGGTGGTCCGCGGACCACTGGTGGTCCCTTGAGGCATTCCAAGTGGTCCGCGAAGCCATCCTAATAATATGTGACGTAATGAGTAGAGTCGAAACAACGCGAGCCGCGCGTGGCACGAGTCCGAAGGCGAAATGCGGTGCAAGAGGGCGGGGGGTGGCGGTTTCGTTCCATTCGTTCTTTGTTTTATCGGCGCGGGTTGCCGATCGTCACTTGTAGCGTCGACGATGTAATGAGCGGTAGGGATTTGTAACGTGGCCTTGAGAGAGTGACGAGTACCTACCTACTACAGTACTTGGTTTAATTTTTAAAGTTCGTCAGCAAAAAGCAAATTTCCTTAGTGCACGAAGGTAGTTATAGTAAATAACTACTACAGATATAAATACTACGTAGGTAAGTAAAATAAATATTATCTATTTGTTTGGTTTAGGTATGCCACACAAGTAACTAATTGCGGATTACTAATTTTACTTTATTTTCGTCACATTGGAAATCTGCTAGGTTTCTTATTAGGTACCTACTGTTGTTTTTAATCATTTTTATAAAACGGAAAATAATGCACATTTCAGTACTTTTGTAGGTTAGGTTAACTGTTTTAGTGAGCAATTAAAAACGAGCCTTATTTGACTTGCATTGTTTGTTTTTTCGGGTTAAACCTTAAGGTACGATTCCACCGGTGTGCTGCACAGTATTTTGGTGGAATCGTACCATTACAACTTAATATTTAAAAGCAGTTATTCTCAACCAATTGAGAGGCAAAGTCGGGAATACATAATAATGTCATTTCGGTGACAATGCAATTGTTTGGTATAATTGAGCAGATTATGATGTATATGTAAGTATAGGTACCTACTTAATAATACCGACGTATTTGGGCTCATTTGATACATCTTGAGTAGTAGATACTTTTACCGTCATTCCCACAGCTGGCCATAGACCTCACAAATAAAAGCTTGTCAAAACAACACATTTTTATTATCCATAAGATAAGGTATACATGTAATACATAAGGTATACATAAGATTATACCTGTCTGTATTATCACTAAAACTTTGTTTTCAGGAAAATGCCACCAGAAAGAAAATATGACGACGACTATATTAAGCTGGGATTTACTTCAATAGAAATTAATGGAGAAACAAGACCGCAATGCGTTTTATGTGCAACTGTTCTTTCTAACGACGCTTTAAAACCGGCAAAGTTGGAACGTCATTTGAAGACCGTGCATCCGAAGTTCTGTAACCATTCGCGAGAATTCTTTGAAGGCAAACTAACAAATCTTAAAGAAATGAAACTTGGACCCAGTGGAACAAGTTATTCAACATCTGAAAAAACATTATCTGCATCATTTGAAGTTTCAAAATTGATTGCGAAATCGAAAAAAGCACACACAATCGGCGAATCTTTAATAAAGCCCTGTATGCTCAAAGTTGCAGAGGAGCTTTTAGGCGCGGAAGCTCAAAAGAAAATTCGTGAAATACCGCTTTCTAATGACACAGTTAAGTCACGCATTCAAAAAATGTCAACTGATATTGAAGACCAAGTTATTGACAAGATTAAAAACAGCCCTTATTTTGCATTACAATGTGACGAGTCTACCGATGTTTCGCAATGCTGTCAATTACTTGTATTTATTCGATTTTTGGAGGACAATAAAATGTTTAAAGAAGAGTTATTATTTTCTCATGAACTTAAAACGACGTCGCAAGGTGCAGATGTTATGAATGCTATAAGTCAATATATGGAGGAACATGGACTTATGTGGGAAAGGCTTGCCGGGTTTTGTACTGACGGTGCTCCTGCTGTGCTTGGTTCTCGCTCTGGTCTTGCAGCATTGATAAAAACCAAAAATCCCTCCTCAATTACGACGCACTGCGTTATTCACCGTCAAGCATTGGCTGCCAAAACGCTCCCGGAATGTTTCACTATGGCTCTGAAAACTGCTATAAAAGTAGTTAACTTCATTAAAAAGAGCGCACTCAATACTCGTCTATTCAAACAGTTGTGTTCTGACATGAACTCTGAACACGAAACTCTGCTTTTCCACACAGAAGTTCATTGGCTTTCCAAAGGAAACATGCTGTGGAGGCTGTACGAACTAAGAGAGGAAGTACAAATATTCTTAACTAACAAGGAAAACAAAGAGTTGCTAGATCAGTTCTGCGAGCCCGAATATAAGGTACGTTTTGCTTATTTGGTCGACTTTTTTGCGCAAATAAATAAATTGAACCTTCAACTGCAAGGGTCAGGAAATTTGAAGTTGCAAGGTGTTGGGAATTGTAATAACGTAAATATGTAATCCTCAGTTTTTCGTTTCGTAGTTAGACCATAATTGTTTTTGTTGTCACCTGCCGAAATCAAGTGTGTACATGTAAAAGTGCCTTTTGACTAGAGTAGTAGGTGACATGATGGCGGCGGAAGGTCGTGTTTCGTTTAGTGTGTATACAGTAAAAATACAAGTGAAACGGTAAATAAAAGCATTGTTTGTCTGAAAACTTAAACTGGGTTTATTATGTAATCAGTTTGGCAAAATCTAAATACGAATTACAACAGGTTATGGGCCCAGTATCGCGCAAAACAGTGTGGATGCATTAAAAGGTCGCTGCGACGATATTAAAATGGCTCACTCCGAAATGAACGAACTTTCATTGGTGGAAAAATTAAAGGAACCTTGTGATTTTCAGCTGTGGAAGTTCAAAGTGAATATACTATTCAAGTCACAAGGTTTGTACGACATCGTAACTGGAGAAACAAAATTACCAGAGCGAGATAGTGCAAATTATGCGGAGTACATCAAAAAGGATGCGAAAGCACAAAGGATAATAATAGCCACTGTCGACAGGATTCCTCTGACGCATATTCTTACGTGTGAAAATGCGTACAGCATGTTCAAAAAACTGTGCGACGTATATGAACGGCACGCATCGCAGCAGAAGTTCGATCTAATGCAGGAATTTTTTGCTTACAAATACACAGCAGGGGTAGACTTGGCGACGCATGTAAGTAAGCTTGAAAACCTGGTGTTCAGGTTGAAGGCGTTGGGAAACGATGTTCCAGAACATATGTTGATTTCTAGGATCCTGACGACTTTACCTGAAAGGTACAGCTATTTTATTAGTGCATGGGAATCTACTCCAATGGAAAGTAAAACTCTGGCAAATTTGGCAACACGATTGGTGGCGGAGGAAAAAAGATGCACTGACTCCAGGGCCGAAACTGATGCAGTAGTATTCAAAGCTGAAGCAAGAAGATGCTACGAGTGTGGTTCAGACAAACATTTAGCGGGGTTTCACAGAGCCAGTGCAGTGAATAAAAGGCAAGGTACCTCCACCATTAGATGTTTCTCATGTCACAAAACCGGACATATGGCTAGGGAGTGTCCGAGCAAAGTGAAGAACTGTAGCATATGCAAAAGAACCAACCATGAAGAAAAGGACTGCTATTTTCGAAATAAGGCGAACAAGGAGCCACCAGTTTCCTTCATGACAGCGAGCTGTGACTTAGCAGACACTGAATGGATCCTGGATTCAGGGTCGTCATGCCACATGACCTACGACAAAAGCATACTGGAAGAAACGAGAGCTGCTAGGATGAATATAGGCCTTGCGAAAAATTCTGTGAGCATGAGTGCAGAGGGTGTAGGGAAAGTAGTGACAGAGTGTTGTGAACTGAAGCAAGTACTGTATGTACCTCAGCTCAGTAAGAAAATATTGTCAGTGGGGTCAATCACAGGAAATGGGGGAGAAGTGAATTTTTCAAAGAATGAAGTGAGAGTGATCAAAAATAATGAAGTGATGCTAAGGGGCGAAAGAAGTGCAAATGGACTGTATGTGATAAAAATTCCCAAAGACACACCATCAGAAGCTCTGGTGGCCGAAAGTACAAATCCTGACATAAATTGGCACAGAAGAATGGGTCACATCAGTCAAGATCGTCTTAAAGCTACATCAAAGGTTGTGAAAGGAATGACGTTGAGGAGTGGAGATCTGAACCATGAACCATGTGTAATGTGCATACAAGCAAAACAGACAAGGGCTCCATTCGTGAAAGAACGGGCACAAGCCAGCAAGCCCCTGGAAATATTACACTCCGACTTGGTGGGGCCAATTACACCACATAGTTGGAATAAGAAGAAATATATCCTGACTTTCATTGATGGATTCACACACTTTGCTGAAATCCGCTTGCTCGAATCAAAGGCGGCGGTCCCTGAACTAGTGATTCAGCATGTGAAGAAAATAGAAAGGCAATGGAATCTGAAAGTTCACAAACTGCGAACAGACAATGGCAAGGAGTATGTGAATGAGAAGCTCAGAGCCTGGATTGAAGCTGAAGGTATTGTTGCTGACACATCTGCTCCATACACACCTCAACACCAAGGAATGGCCGAACGTTTCAACCGAACCTTGATGGACAAGATTAGAGCACTAATGCTGGACTCCTGCATGCCGGAAGAACTGTGGAGTGAGGCTGCATATACAGCAACCTATCTCATCAACAGAAGCCCAACAACAGGCCGGAGTGAAACCCTGGCAGAGCTGTGGTATGGAAGAAAACCTGACGTTTCTAACCTACGAATATTTGGATGCGCAGCTTATGCAAAGATTAACAAGTACCAGTTAAAACTGAAGTCAAGAAGTGAAAAACTGCTGTTCGTGGGCTACATGGGAACGGGTTACCGGCTGTGGGATGAAAATAGAAGAGAAATTGTGGTTAGAAGAGATGTGGTGTGCATAGAAGGCTGGGACACTCATAAAGAATTAAGCGACCCTCCGCTGATGCTGCCAGTGCTGCAGAAAGAAAATGATGAAGACAAAACAGATAGGATGTCAAATTATGATGAAAACACAGACAGTGATGAATCATTTCATGGATTTGAAATTAGTGAGGAAACTGACGAAAATGCTGTGCATGAACAGGGGAGAGCACATGGAAGGAACAGAAGGATCCCTGCGAGATTTGAAGATTATGTGATGCTGACATATGAAGAAGCTGTTTCTTCCTGCACCGAAGGAAAGCATTGGAAAGCAGCAGTTAAAGAAGAGAAGAGATCGCTGCTGGAAAATGGGACGTGGACAGTTGTGGAAAAGAAAAATGTTCCAACCGGACAAAAGATACTGACCAGTAAATGGGTTTTTAAAAGGAAGGAGGATGGGAAATATAAGGCAAGGTTGGTCGTACGAGGGTGTCAACAAGTAAACTGCATTGACTGTGGTGAAACCTACAGCCCAGTCTTGAACAGCGGACCCATGCGGGCTCTCCTAGGCATGGCTCAAAACGAAGGGTATGTGGTGAGAACGTTTGACATCAAAACAGCATTCCTCTATGGCCATCTGGAAGAGCCAGTCTATATGCATCCCCCAGATGGAATGAACATTGATGGTGTGTGCCGACTTACAAAGTCGTTGTACGGCCTCAAGCAAGCTCCTGCAAGGTGGAATGAGAGAATTACAGACTACTTGAAGTCAGCTGGTATGCGTCAGCTGAAGTCTGAACCCTGTGTGTTTAAAAATTGCGATGGCTCTGTGATCCTGGGTCTGTATGTGGACGATGGTGTTGTAGTGGGCAAGGACAGTAAAGCTGTAGACAGTTTACTGGAAAGCCTGCAGAAGGAATTTGAAGTGACTGTTCAGAAAAACCCTATCAGATTCCTGGGAATGGAAATTAGCAGAAATGAAAGAGGTCTTCATCTCAACCAGACAGGGACTGTGATTCAGCTCATGAAAGCCTACAACATGTCGGAAGCAAAGCCTGTCCCAACTCCAGCGGTGGAGAAAAAAGGAGAAGAAAAAGAAAGACGAAACAAGATTTTTCCATATAGAGAGTTGTTAGGGAGTCTCATGTATCTGTCCAATAAGACAAGGCCAGATATAGCGTTTGCAGTGAATCGCTGCAGCAGAAGTGTTGAGAAACCAACCGAAGAAGACATTATCTCAATCAAGCGAATTGTGAGGTACTTGCGAGGCACTGCAAATCTGGGTATCAAATTTGAAGGTTGCAGTCCTGTGAATAAATTGGTTGGATTCTGTGATGCTGACTTTGCTGGGGACGAAGAATCCAGAAGGAGCACCACAGGGTACGTCATCTTCTACTGTGGAGGCCCCATCAGCTGGTGCACCAGGAAGCAGCCAGTGGTCGCACTTTCCACTGCAGAGGCGGAGTACATTGCAGCAGCTGAGTGTATGAAAGAGCTGATGTATATGAAAGCTGTGTTGGAGGAGATCCTGGGTGAAGAGGTGACAGCAGAACTACATGTGGACAATCAGAGTGCATTGAGTTTGATGAAGAACGGTGTGGTGAACCGCAGGTCTAAACACATAGATGTGCGGTTCCACTACATTCATGAGAAGGTGAGCGAAGGCCTAGTAAAAGTATATTACTGCTCCAGTGACAAACAGACAGCAGACATCTTTACGAAGCCCCTGCAAAGTGTAAAATTTAAAACACATGCAAGTAAAATAGTCTCCTGAGAACTGAAAGGGACACAAAAACTGAGAATTAAGGGGGAGTGTTGGGAATTGTAATAACGTAAATATGTAATCCTCAGTTTTTCGTTTCGTAGTTAGACCATAATTGTTTTTGTTGTCACCTGCCGAAATCAAGTGTGTACATGTAAAAGTGCCTTTTGACTAGAGTAGTAGGTGACATGATGGCGGCGGAAGGTCGTGTTTCGTTTAGTGTGTATACAGTAAAAATACAAGTGAAACGGTAAATAAAAGCATTGTTTGTCTGAAAACTTAAACTGGGTTTATTATGTAATCAGTTTGGCAAAATCTAAATACGAATTACAACACAAGGCATGAGCAACATATTTGCATATGAAGATAAAATCAGGGCTTTTATTGCTAAAATCGAGCTATGGATCAATAAGGTCGAAAGAAAAAACTTTTCTGCATTTGATACGCTCAACCAAATTATTGACGGACTAGGTGCAGATATTAAAGAATAAATTCAGAAGAACATGATGATCCATTTGACTAATTTAAAAAGTGAATTCAATCGCTATTTTCCTGACTGTGAAGACAAAAAAGTATTCAGAAACTGATCCGGAATCCTTTCATTGTCAACGTTTCCGAAGTCTCTGATGAAATTCAAGAAGAAGTGATTGAAATGCAACACGACACGAACTTAAAAGGTACATTCGAATCAGGAATAAATCTTGAAGATTATTGGAGCCAAAAAGCAATTTCTTTTCCAAAGCTTCGAGACATTGCTATACGTTACCTAACTTTATTTTCATCGACGTATCTATGCGAGCAGGGATATTCGACGCTTCTGATTATTAAAAACAAGCATCGAAATCGGTTGGATGCCACAGCCGACATGCGTTTAGCTTTGAGTAGCACTGAACCCAGAATTCAGAAGTTAGTAAAGAGTATGCAGCCACAAAAATCACATTAAATTAAAATCTGTAACTTTTATATTTTTGCCAAATAATTAAGAAATGAGTGCTAATTATAAAATTGTGCTTGTTTTCTTTATCAAACAACCCTTAATTTAGGTTTTTAGGTAAACCAACTGGGTGGTCCCCGGCAAGACATACATTTGGTAAAATGGTCCCTCATAACTAAAAGGTTAAGAACCACTGTACTAGAGGAATCACTGTTGGTAGTCAGTTTAATTATGTGCAGCTACTAGTTTAACTGCTGTTGCTATTTACTTGTATTGACACATAGAAAGAGTTGATAATAGGTGTATTACAATGTTACAAAACACACTAGTAATTTTAATTATTTATTAATGAAATTCAAAATATCTCAGGTTTATATCAAATGTAAAAATATTATTGCTTTCAAAATTCTAACAATTGTTGGCACTGCAGAACACATATATATGGAAATATGTCTGCACTGACTAAATAATCAAATGTCTCTTTTGTTCGGGTTAGAAATCTGATACACAGATTCAGTATATAATTAAGATTTACTTATGTTTTTACCTCGGATCGATCAAAATAATTTAAGTCGCTAGAGCTTTGATGCTCTCTCTCCCAGACCACTGGGTAATCAAAGTTCTGTGTTAAAACTATTGTCAAATTAGATTCACGTAGTTAATATTACAATATTTAAGTTTCTCAATGTCTTTCTTGAAGTTAGGCCGCAAAATAACTAAGTATGGGTGTGATACGTGTTTCATACTAACGAAATGGAATAACAGACACAGTCATTTCTCACTCTCGTATTTATACACTCCTATAATCTTTATCCTTTTGGATAAAGCCCTATTACTATACACTGACACTTAAACAATCAGTTCCTTTCATCCTTTTGTGTGGATGCCTATTTCTGAATAGCTATTCTTCTGGATAAATTTTCGACGATGTCATATACGTGTCCATTCATTTATAGGCCATTACATTCTTTTTAAAAACCTTCTTAATTTAAGTATGTAATTTAACGATGCGTGCCACATTTGAAATACGGCTCCTGATTGGCCGAGAACTAATGATAGTTACACATATTTTAAATAAAACACATCAATTCCGCGCGCAACAATAGCGCGGAACACAAAATCTCACATTACATTCAAAATAAAAACATGTAGTAATAACATTTTACATTAACAAACACAGTGTCAAATTAGCAATTTACCGTTTAAATTTCAATTGCTCCTAGAGGGGTCCTTGCAATTGCCAGTCCTCAAATGTTCGTTTTAGTCATAGAGTTTCAATTATATAGATATGCATATAAAATCCAAAGAGTTTTCAAATAATAAAAATATATACATGAAACGAAGAAATATAAATTAAAATAAATTATTAACTTAATCTGGGCTGGAAATGTACATAGTTGTAGTACAGATTATTGCCGCCCTTGGCAATCATATTGAGCTGATACCATTGTCTTGTTTAAAACAGTACAATGTGATTGGCACTTTTCTTTCTCTGTCGCACAATATACTAAAAAATAACCTCGTCGCCTAGCGACGCGCGCACACAACACACCACAAAAAAAAAAAAAAAAAAAACTTTGGTGCGACCGCGTTTCTTTTTTTATCAACTTTTTGCCCGTTACACTCCTGAATTCGCTCAATTTTTTTACCATTTCGCCTCGGGTCTTCGTTGCTAGCAGACCTGTGCTGGGATGATCCACAGTTTCCCGCGCGAAATCTCCGTCGCTGTAGGAGCTGCATCTTCCCGAAGGCATCTTCTTCCTTGAGCCTCTCCTGATGTGAGGGACGTGGGAGGGCTTACTTACTGTAAGTATTAATCACACAGGGATGCAACGGGTGTATTTACATGTGAATCAACAATATGATGTTCTACAGGTCACGTCACGGCAGTGGATCGGCGTCCACCTGCGGTGATGACAGCATCCTCGACGGCGGCTCTCCCCTAGTTGGCAGCAGACGAGGCATCGGGACGGCGCCTGTCCTCAAAGCGGCCAACAATCCTGGCCTGGCCTGGTTCACCTCACGTCGGCGGGTCCTGGCGTGTGGCGACGCCGCAGTACCGGGAGCACGACTCCTGGCTCTGCGGCGATCATCTGCAGCAGCGGACTGCACCTGCATCTGCCGCCCTACCTCACGACTACGCGCGAGGCGGCGTCGGGGCGTCTGCGGCGCTGCTCGTGTCGGCGGGATCACCACTTCCCACAAGGAAGCACTCGTCGGTTCCCATCACTGAAAGGTACACAACCGTTGCGAACCGTATTGTGTCTAGCTTAACTCGGTGTAACCTTCGCACCTGTCTTAAATTATAGGCGTCCGGGTTTTAGTCACTAACTTATTCACTATGTGCGTACTTGTACTCTTGCAAGTACAAGTGTCTGCAGGCAATTAAACTTGTGTTCTTGCAGTAGCGTAATGGAGTGCCAACAATTTAACTACCTAACTCTAATCAATAAGAATATAAAATTCTTAACTTATTAACACAAAAAATCAGATTAGTAATTAATTAACATTGTTTAAGTTACAATTTACAATTACTCTCTATTTAAATTGCACAACAATATATGGTTATTAACAAAAAAAAAACAAATTTGATATTTTACTACTAACATGTCACATTTTTAGTTTACATTTTGTCATAATGCATCACAGTGCATTGAATTGCTCATGTTTTTCTTTCAATTAACATTTCATACAATAATATTTCATACTATTTACATATACATAATATAATCAACATGTCATTATATTTATACATCTTGCTTTTATTAGTAGGCAAGACCGTGTAGGAAGAGTTGCTTGTTTATTTTCTTACAACTTATTTTATTTTCATTCGGCTGCGATTTACTGAATCGCGCAGCTGTCAAGTCTTATTATCTCTTCTCATCTTTCACTGCTTTGTGCGGTCTATCCCGCAGCGGACTCGCTGGGTTGACTAGCGCGTTCATGCCTCGTTACTTTTTATCAGCAACTTGAGTCTTGTCGGCACTCGAGGCTCCTGGCTTCAGTGTAAATAAAATTATTTTCAATCAGCTGTTTCAAAACATGCTGGTTCAGGATAGCTTTTGATGATTGAAATCATATGTTCAAAAAAAATTTTTCTTTAAGTTAATAATTTTCTTGATTTTAAATCTCCATACTTCCAGTTCAATGAGATTGCTTGTGGACACTTGCTTGCCAGAGTGCATTAATTTCTCGCGACAAAGGGCTTAGATATTGTGTTTTTCAGGTCCACAATCTTCTCTTCCCTTCACAGTCGTCGACGAATACAATACAAACAATTACACAAAAATGCGAGTGCTTAGTGCAGTTAAATTACACTGCAGCGGGGGGGGGGAGGGTTGAGAATGGTCCCTACCTATCCCTAACTGCAATACAGAGTGTAACAAGAAGAAAAAAATAAAGGGTTCTATTACTCTTATTTAAGGCGCAGTAAGGTTTTGAAGTAAATCCAAAGTTACCAAAAATAACATTTTATTATAGACGAAACAGGTATATATATATATATATATATATATATATATATATATATATAAAAGTACAATTTTAGATAAAGGACATAAATAATAACAATACTGATGATAATAAGCTGCACACACTAGCTTAATATACCAATTGGGCTGTAGTAACAATTCCGTGCATAATAAATTATTCATGAGTCAATTTGGCACATGGCCACAAACATAAAATTCTTTGCATTATACATTTTTGTATATTTGTATATTTCAATCGCCTTAAATCTTTTACTTAAGTGTTTACAATATGATAACGTGGTTTTCGTGATTCATTTCCGAGATTTTCATAGTCCAATAAATTTGCAATCAACTGCATTTACACGTGAAATCTTACTGCTAATAAAGAGGGTATGAGATACAAATAATTTACATAATACGCAGTTTAGATTACGAGCATAACATTCGTATAAAACATAAGATAATAGTCTGCTGAAATAATAGTGCAGAAAAAATCAAATACACACAACTTTATCCAATAGGACGAACGTTACTTGCGCAAGACCTCTGAACTGTATTAAACAGATGGCTATTCATGACTAACATGATATAAGGTACAACGTATTCTTTCAGCTTACGTCAGTATATTCTTATACCTATCGTGATTTTAGGAAATAACGACATAGCCTATATATATATATATATATATCGATTTCAGAGCAATACAAACTTAAATGGGCCAAACGCCCGTTCTACAACTCTATTATTAAACCTACTACTGACTTGAAATATATCAGACGTCTGCACGGAAGTACGTCGGGCAGTGACGTGAATGAAGCTACAATCATAAGCAAGGAAACACGAACTCTGGCGCATCTACTACCGACAAGAGTTTGATGTAAGTAAGCCTTACTGAGCGCGACGCGAGTGCCATAAAAGAGAGAAATTCAAAGAACTAGTATTCAAGTTTGCACTAAATAACAACGAAGCGATACGGTAGGTAACCATAACATAACTGAACCTACTACCATCTGACCGCATACGGACATAATAAGCTTCCGAAACCTAACGACGGCGAGCGAGACCCCATCGATATTACCACTAGCATAGATTCACCGTGTTTAAGCCTAACATCGCCTAATGCCCGACGGACTGTCGATCACTCCGAAGAGCAAGCAGACAGTGGCAAAACATGCAAAATGTGGAGTTTATATAGGCCTCTGAAACTACGCCACTAGGCGCGCTAAAATCGCGGCGGGGATGGAGGGAGTAGACGGGAGTGGGGATGGAGGGAGGGAAGGAGACTATAGGGTGGAGGGGGAAAAGGGGAGGAAGACGATGGGAGCGCTACCTATACCGACCGACAGTGTAGCCAACTGCTACAACACAATTTTCTGAATAGGGCCTTATTACATAATAAATCTTCGAAAAATAACGTTTGCAAATATATTGTGTTCTTATTTCATAAAATATCAGTGTTTGGACAATCAACGTCAAAATAAATAAAATTCATTAAGTTAAATTCATAATAAAATATGATTGGATTTGTATGCGAAATGAATGCATACTTTTCTAATCAGCATTTTGGGAAGAATGCAACCCTACAGATAATTATCATCCCTAATCAACCCCAGAAATGGCAAAAAAAATAAATTAAATTTTACAATTAGAATTTCTTCTCTTCTATCAGTGTTCATAAAACAAATCAAATATTTATTTTCAATAAAGGAAAATCTTGGCGATTTCTTCATGATATTAGTGAAGTGCTTCGCAATTGGATTAACCAGCCACCTCAATAATCCAAGGTAACTTTTACAATTTTGCTTGTAGTTGCAAAAGTGCTATGTGCTTCTAGTCTAGAGATGCTATGCATGCCAGTGCCTACACATATATACACAGCAGGATGGGTTCATACCACATAGGTTCGTCGACAACATATAAGCTCAACTTTCTTCTCGTTAGTCAGTACTAGGTATTCACAGTTTCATAAAAATAGGTGAGTCTAATTCATATGTTTTGGTATTAGTGATAGTGGGTTCATACTCATACGAAGAATTGAGTAGCCCATTTCCAAACACCACTATGTCCATCAGAACATATTTTGAGATAAAGAGCAAAAACACTGTCACACAAAACTAATGGTTTGTGAATGCCATAAATGATCTCAGATGTTCATGTCGCTCTTCAGGTGGATCCAATGAAAGAATATAAGTGTAAACCCAATAGTTTATAAGTTATTAAGGGCCAAAGTTTGGACAAAGCTACTTTTAGAAGGGGACGCGGCAGTAGACCGAAAATTACAAGACCGAAAGGCACAAGACCGAAAGTCACAAGACCGAAAGGCACAAGACCGAAAGGCACAAGACCGAAAGGCACAAGACCGAAAGGCACAAGACCGAATGGCACAAGACCGAAATACTAAATATTTCTCTCGCTAGGAATATGTCTTAACTCTGGCGTCAGGCACAAGACCGAAAGTCACAAGACCGAAAGGCACAAGACCGAAAGTCACAAGACCGAAAGGCACAAGACCGAAAGGCACAAGACCGAAAGGCACAAGACCGAAAAATGGAATATTTCTCTAGCTAGGAATATATCTTAACTCTGGCGTCAGGCACTACACCGAAAGGAACTAGACCGAAAAGGCACAAGACCGAAAGGCACAAGACCGAAAGGCACAAGACCGAAAGGCACAAGACCGAAAGGCACTAGACCGAAAAATTATCTCGAATGGAATATCTCCTCACTCTGGAAACAGGCAGTCGACTGAAAAATCGATATTGAGAATTGTTAATTTTATTTACCGAGAGATGGCAGCCGTGTTTTCTCGAGCTACTATAACTAAGTCAATAACATTCTGCAGTTTATTTCTTGTTATAAGTGATGAATTATTTCTCAAGGTTCAGTTTGACACCGCAATTTTTATAAAACATATTTGAAAATATTGGTATCTCTTTAGAAAACGTTTATGCATTTATGTCACTATGATAAAAATATTTATACTTACACTTTTAAGTTACAAAGTTTTGTGTATATTTTGCATGTCTTAGTTATTAACTTTTAGAGAATGATCAATTGAAAATGATTGGAAAAAAGTCATTATCCTAAAAAGGATCGTCAATAATAATGATTTTATACATGCTTTTTATATTATTATTAGCTTCACCTGTATGCTTTTTTACACGCTTGAGACCGGACAAAGTGGCAGTCATGTTGAGATTATTGCAGAGAAAAGACGTACCGTGGCTGCTAGGCAGCGATAAGTGTGTAGTGGAAAGATTATTCCATTTTTCAATTTTCGAATTGAAATTTATTATTTTATATAAATTTCATCTATAGTCGATAAGGCAGGAATCGATTCTAATAATAATTTCTAATCATTGTCTTAAACCTGATTTATCTTATATTAACAAATTTTTCAATACCAAGAGCATTTTAATTCAACATAACATGCAATAATTTAAAAAAAAATGCTTTTAAAGAAAACCAAACTAAAAAATAGAAAAAAAATAATAAATTTGAATTAAGAATTGTGTAAAAATTTTAATAAATATAAATTAATAATGGTGTAAATATAAAAAAATAATTTAATTAAAAAAGGGTGGTTTGCTTTTTTTTACACGCTTTTTATTAGCTTCACCTGTTTGTTTGTTTGTTTGCTTGTATGTTTGTATGTTTGTAACCGACTCCTTTGAGCGCGATTTTGAACCACTTTAAACGGCCAGATTTTGTTCAAACTTTGTAGATTGATCGAGGACTGATGACAATACACTAATTTGATAATATCATCTCTTTTTCCGAATTATGATCGTCAGGATTAATGATTTTCTCACAAATCCTTGGACTAGATATTAACCCACTTCAAACGGTCAGATTTAATTTAAACTTAGTAGACTTATCGAGGACCGATGCCAATACAATATTTTAATAAGATAATCTCATTATCCTAATAAGGATCGTCAGGATTAATGATTTTCTCACAGATACTTGGACTTGATTTTGACCCACTTCAAACGGTCAGATTTCATTTTAACTTTTTAGACTTATGGAGGACCGATGACAATTCAAATAATTTGATAAGATCATCTCATTATCTTAATTAGGATCGTCAGAATTAATGATTTTCTTACATATCCTTTTTATTCAGTTTAAAACGTTGGATTAATTAGAAATTTTGTAGACTTATCAAGAACCGACGACAATGCAATAATTTCATAAATCCGTGCAGGATACTGGTCAGGATTGGCAGGATAGCAAAACATGAAGACTGGTAATATATATTACGAATGTATCGACTTTGTTTAGTCCCGAGTATAGAGACTATACACTCCATGGTCTCAAAAGTCCGGAGAGAGAGCCTAAGAAACCTTTAACAAATAAATCATAGTATAATAAATAATAGTTTAAAATAAATAAAAAGACGCATTTGTAGCTAGCCGAACTAAAAAATAGAAAATAAATAATAGTTTAAAAAACTTAAAAGCACGCTTTTTATGGAAAACCTAAATAAAAATAGAAAGTAAATTTCCATAAATTTAAATTAAGAATAGTGTTAAAAATTTTGATAAATATGAATTAAAATAGTGTCATTAAGAAAAAATACCCACCATGGGCAGCAAATAAGAAAGCCACAGATCACATGTTTGTTGACCTCGGTTTCACCTCGGCCAACAATTACCTGTGATTTGAGACATTTCTTACTTTACTGTCCTAGGTGTGTAATGTATATAACTATTGACACCATCCACCCCGCGCTTTTTTAAAAATAAAATAGATATATTTTCTTATTTACGTTATTATTAATTTATATTTATCAAAATTTTAAACCTTATTCTGAATTTAAATTTATTAAATTTATTTTCTTTTTTAGTTCGGATTTCTATAAAAAGCGTGTTTTTAATTTTTTTAAACTGTTATTTATTTGCATAGCCGTGACAGGGGACTGTTGTATCCATCCAAGGGAATGTTTTATGTACAAAAACAATTAGTACTTTTAAGTACTTAAGTATTTAATTTTAATTATTTAATTTTAAATATTTAATGTATTTTAAGTATCTAATTTTCTTTACCATTCTTAAAATATTTAATTTTTTGAAACAAATCAACAGTATTAAAACAAATTTAGCTTATTATAGTGACTTTTCTTATGCCAAATAACAGTTGCATTGAACTTAACAAAATCAATTTCTTAGTTTAACAGTATTTTTAAGACTAAATTGTATGACACTAAAGTCAGTCTTTATAATAATGAAAACGTACTTTTGAAGTAACTAAGATTCTTAACATTCCTTGTACAGCCCCTTACAAACAAATCAGTCTTAACGTTGTACTTTAGTGAAAAATATTTAAATCTACTTATTTTTCTCTAAGACTGGTACAGATACAGGAAAATAATAAAATAATGTTCTCCCTTTCAGACGTAGATATAGATGTGGTAACTTCTGAAAAATTTGGTCAAAACTGACATCAGAAATATCATTTTCGTCCGTTCTTAACTTGCGACCCTTATTAGCACAAATTTTCATAAAAGATAATGTAAGTTCGCCTTCCTCATTATGAACTTGAGTGATAACAGCAGCACAACAATATTCTGTGTTTCTAACGTTAAACTTGACTAGAACGTAATCACAACTGTTGTACTGCTGTTGGTTGATTGTACTGGGCCCTGCACTATTCTCAAAATCAGTATTAATATTGTCATAGGGTCGTGAAATTTCAGTTTCTGTAATAATGTTACTATCCGGCGGGTTATGGGCTAGCCTGGTTTCGCTTTCGGATTGTGAGTCTGTATAAACGTCCTTAAGTGAAGTTTTGTCACTTGGTAGTTCATAACCCCTAGATTAAAATGTGACACCTTTCTTCACAAGAGCAGCTTAAACTTTTTATTATAAGCTTCTCAGCACCTTTCGGTAATCCCAAAGGGCCTATAATCTGATGTATTTTGAGGGTACCATTGAAACTTTTCAAATTATTAGCGTCTTTCTGAATACCGTTAGACATATTATTATTTGCATCATCGTCAGTCGCAAACATTGTAATTGCAGGACATATTTGTTGCACAGATTCAATAAAAGATTCCAAACTGCCAATGTCACCTCCTGCAGCAACGATGGCATCTGCGGTCCTCTTGCACGTAGCTCCAACACCATCTGCGGCAACCTTGCCATGGCCACTCTCAGAAAAGTTCAGGAAATCCTTTATATATTTGGAACCTCTCTATGAAGCCTTGTAGCCAATATATGGAACATGGTTTTGTTCCGATACTGTTTACGGGTCCGTCGCTTATAAAATGGATGCAGGTAATATGCGTCGATAAAGTTTTGAAAATTGGCTTCCAATTGTTCCCATTTAGAAGCTGGTGAAAGTGCGGTGTTTTGCGAAATAGTACAATAGGATTTCGTGTAAACTACTACACAGTAAAGACTGAGCTGAAGCCTAGACCCTCCAAAATGACATGCCTGTATTTCTTCATTATACTTGGTACAGTAATTCTCTGAAAAGTTCATAAGTATTGCAGTGTCGTTATTAAGATTTTCTTTTAACTCCCTAAAGGCTGATGCAATAGGTTTCTTTCGTGATTATAATACGCATCCAATTCCTTGTGCAGTTCTTGTATCTCAAACGCTCAGCTATACGTTTTTGTTCTAGTATTTCTTCTTTTGTTTTGGTGGCTTCTTTTTCGGTGGCATTTTGAGATAATACCTGCGAAGGAGACGATACTTTTAATAGTCAACACCTAAGAAAACAGTCCCCTGTGCTATGAACAGTCCCCTATGCTATTAAATGACCGGGGACTGTTGGCAAGGTGACTGTCATATTTACATGAATACTTAATAAAACAATATCATTTAAAAACATTCGGATAAACGAAACAGATGTGGCTACAAACTAGATGATAAATTATTTTAAACAAATTGTCGTTATTAAAACTCTTAAAATAGTTAAAAAAATTGCTTACCAGTGGATTTTTTCCAATAACGGCCGAGACGCGTGGTTCACCAGTTGACGCAGTAGCAGCACTAAATAATATGGCGGTTGCCTGCTTAGCTACACAACCAAACGAACTTCACACCGATTGCGTTCCGTTTCACGATCTAAATGCTTCGCGCCTAAATTAAATTTGACTTCAGCGCCGTTTTAAAATTTGAACAGGGGACTGTTTTAATAATTTGATGACAGTATTTGCACATATATATCTTGATTAAAATTCTATTGTAAAAATGTAATTGTGATGTATACAGATGCGTACCATTTTGGTTAATGTATTTGGACATTTTTTATTCAATTATCAACGGCAAAAAAAAATATTTTTAACAAGATGTGTAATTCTGGAAAAGGGACGTACCAGCGGATTGTGTTTTAAGACGTATGAGGTTCATTTATTCGAATATTACATTATTAAATTACTGTATAAGCTGTTACATGCCAAGAATACCTAATACTATGTCGGTATCGATACAAAAAATTGAGAAATTTTAAGATTTTTTACATAAAATTAGCTTGGGATAGCGATTTTCCATTTAGTGGAGAAATGCCCATACATAAGATATATATATGTTTTTGGTTATAATTCATCACCAATGTGTTCCACTATTACTTGGATAATTTGTTTAACAAGGCTGTTGGCTGAGCTTTCATTATTATGGTTTCACTGGATTATGTAGTAAGTAAAAGTGATAACAAAGCAAAATTTATGAATTACAAAAACAAACTACAGCCTCTTACGATAAGGTGCGGTGTAAGTCAACGTGCCATTTCTATTTATGTACTAGATGACCCGGTGAACTTCATAACACATAAAATTAATTTGATTGTTACTCTCCATAAGCAATTATCTACCCTTAACAACCTTATAACCCCAATTCATTAAAATCTATTATATTCACAGCATCGGGTACGGTCTGAGTTTTAGTGAGTTATTAGATTAAACTCGTTTGTAATTGAAATTAATTCAAAGTCTTTTATTTACATGAAAGATAAATGCAGTAAAAATTCAGTGCAATGCTTTCTGGTAAACTATGTTTTTAGTTTTATTTCCGGCGCGTAAATATACAAAGATGATGGCCCTTCTGATACGCGAACACTCGACATACATTTGTCCATGTGTGAAACACGGCAACTTCAATTCAATTTTACAAACTTCCAATGACTGGCCTTGTGATTTGTTGGTAGTCATCGCGAAGACCAGACGCACGGGGAATTGCAGGGTTTTAAAATCAAATGGCAAGTTTGTTGGAATCATCGGTATGCGTGGAATCAAAACATCCTATCCTGTGTACTTTACCTAGATCATCACCACCTGAATGACGTTGTTCATAAGCTTTTTAATTACCAGTCTCGTTCCAGTGCAAATTTTGAGGTGGTAATCCAGCCAATTTCAGCGAATTAAAAAATTCTGTGAGATAGTTGACTACCTTATCCTATTTGATAACTGTGTCCATTGAGTTTAAGGAAAACAACCTTCCCGGAATGAAATTTTGAATGGAACATTGGGATTATCGACATCTTTGCTTCTCACCACCAATATGACAATGTTATGAATTAGTATGGGCGACCATATAGTCTAACTTACAACATCGCATCTAGCATGCACTCGTGCATGTAACACAGGCATCGAATGTAAATGGCCGACAAAATTGTCCCACGTTGTTTGCAGAGTGGTATATAGGGAAGCGGCTACTCAGAATCCGGCGCGAGCAGCACAAAATACTTCTAGCCTGGGCGGAGTTTAGCCTCGGAGGAGTGGCCTACTAGGAGCGCGTCCTGGCGAAATGATGTCGGTGGAGGGGATGGACTCGGTTTACCCTCCCTCACTCCACGGCCATTCCCTCCTCATGACGGCGCGGTACGGGTCGGGATGTCTCGACAGCATTGCTACCTGCCTGCCTGCCTACCCCGTACGAGCGGAGCGCCGCGCGAGCTAGTGGCTACACACAACGTTTCATTCAACTCAAATGTCAAATAACGCGAAAAGTATGTTTATCGTAATGGTAGCATCTTTTTTACACGTGTGTAGTAGTTCATAAGTAAGAAAAAGATAAATGTATTACTATGTTTTTGCTAAAAACACAAACTTTTACATGAAATGGGAAAAGTGACATTACATCATAATTTTCGAAGTCATGTGGATATTAAACGTTACATTTTCTCCAAGGAACATGAAATGACCTTATTCTGAAAACAAATCTTGCCGAAGTTAAATATATTTTCCGAATCGATGTTATGTATTTTATATAACTTGCATCTGTAAATGATAATTGTAAAAGCGTTTCGAAATACATAAATATTATGTTTTAAAAAAAAGTGTTCGCGTTTTTATAAGATGGAATAATTTCCTTTGTAATTGTTTAACTTGTGTCATGGCAATGAGTTATCATGCAAGTAGCATATATTTTATTTGGACGTGGTAGAAAAATGTACTGTACAAAAAATCGTTACATAATTCCACATTAAAAACATGTATTTATTTCACATGTAGTTCATACATTTTGTTTCACACCAATAGACAATGTTCATTACTTTATAAAAGACAAAGAATTTTAAAAATAGCACTATAAATTAAACCAACGTGCGCACGAGTTACTTCCAAGAAAGACAAATTAAAAAAAAAAAAACTGTACGGTATAATAGACATTTCAAACATAAATATTTTTACATAACAAAATCCTTTTTCAAAACAGTTTGCTGAAAAGTCTAACAATCTTAAAAGTATGTAGATGGCCTTTAGAGAGTTATTTAAGAGAAACAAATGTTTTAATAGAAATAGTTTTACAAATCCGATACAGGAAAAGACAACAGATTATTTAAACAAGTTTAGTAGAATAACACTCAAATTGGTTTTACCTGTGACGCACAAAAAATGTACATAAGCTTTATATTTTTAACTAGACAGGCATTTATACTATTTGATTTAATGCACACACAATTTCAAAACAACAAAGCACTGAATTTAATTCAGCTTACCACTGAAGCAAAATAATTTTATGGTCGCTATTATACATTATTTAACGAAATTTATTTCGTTCCTTTTTGTTAGGACATACAAGACAAGAAGTTTATGCACACCGAACACTCTTTTTAGGAAATTCTCTTGTTTCTCATTTACAAATTTTATAAAATTTCTCAATTGGCTGCCAAATGAATTAATTTCTTTCAAACTAAGTAACAGTTAAGACCACCTCAGTATTTATTCACCTAAACAAGCAATTACTTCTATAATTTTAAAGCACCATTGCTCACTTTAGCATTGAACCATTCTGGAAAGGTTAACTCAGCTTTAAAATTTACATTATAGAGAAGACATATTTTTTTTTTTTACATATCCAAAATAATTACGGTAATGATTCTCTAGGTACCTAGGCACTGAACGTGACCACACGGGCTATACTTTCTTATGTACATGTAGGTGCTGGCATACTTAAAATGAAGGTTCATGAAAATGCTTGTCATGGTTAAACGTTCTGGAAACAATGAGCAAGAATAATTTCCAGTATGAAAGGTGATAGTCTATGAAGCTAAGTGAGCAGGCGACGTAGACTGATAAATCACAGGTCACTATAAAATTTTGTTTGAATGATTATCCAAGACCAACATTTTCTTGAAATTTCTGCAACAGCTTGAAAAATGTTCACGTTTAATGTAATCAGGATGTAATATTCGGTTTTGTTTTGGACGATCTTCGTTTTCCCATGCATTTTATCTTATGGCTTCTGATAGCCTCTGTTATGTGCGGTGGATCCCGAATTTCCATATTTCTTGTATGTCTAGGATCAACTAATTCAGGAAGAACGCATTTTGTGTAAAATAAAACGAGTTTTGGCGTCATTTTTTCTTTCTAGAATGTGTCGTCTCTGAAAATTTCCAATACCGTACTTTTACTTTCTTTTGGCTCGAAGTCCAGATGCCAAACAAGCAAATATCTCTTCTGGTTATGTGAAGCTGACCCTGGACTTGGTAGAAATATTCATGATCTTTTTTTTTAACGAAATGACAGTAGGACTTTCTTCAGAATATTTCAAATACTTTATTTTGCCTTCTCGCATGGCTTCATTTATGTCCATTCCATATGCCGAAGCAGGACACTTTATTTCTAGAAAAGGTCTTCGCCAACAAGGCCATCGGGTGTTGCAGCAAGAAATGGGTGATTTTGGTCAATAAAAAGACCAGCTTTACTTAAATTAATTTTTTCCTGGTCTTCTAGCTGTTTGATGGCTATTTCTTCGGACTGCCTGCCATGTTGTACTGCTGGAACATTAAGTATGTCATGAGAGTATATTATGGCTCTTACTAGGTTCTTGCAGCTTGTTGTTGGCTTCATACATATCACCCTCCCGAATTTTGAAGCTGTCAATAGTTTCCGTCTCATTTCCAGCCATTCTCCACTTCCTGCTTGTAGTATCTTTTCTCTTTCTATTTGACGGCGTTCTTCATCAGTTTTCTGGATGGACTGTAATATTCTGGTTTCTTCTTGTTGGTATACATCCACTGGCATGTCTGGTTTCTGGCACTGAGGCCCATAATCTTTGTCACTGATTGCTTGGGCTAGAGATTTCCTAAAATCGATTCTTCTGCACTTTCTATTATTTCGTATTTTCTTAATTCTAGCTTTGCGCTTAAGTTACAATTTTTTTTGCAACTTTGTTAGGGCTGATGCCATCCTGCATTGTCTAGTGAAGAATGTAATGTGGCATTCTCGTATTGTGTGCTACCACAGCAGCAGCACATCTTCCCTGGTATGACCTTCTGGTGGTATAGTTTATACGCTTACCACCAGAAAACTTAGCAATGACCGAATTGAAGTGTTCTGCAGCATTATTATCAACATCAAATATCAAGCTACGTGCCTGTGTAGACAAGTAGACAGCAGCATTTTTTATTTGAGAATACAGACCACTTTTTGAAAGTTCTGGGACATAATTAATTTCACCTTCCTTTTTCGCACTCAATATTTATTATAAGGAAACATGGACAATCACCCAATGACGCACTTGAATATTACAACATACAGCAGTAAGGATTCCTGGCGTTTTTCCAGCCAAGCGGCTACCACAAGTAACACAATAATTTGTTGATAGTCGAACGCATTTGTAAACTAAGACACGCTCAAACAAGGGAAATGAGGTGGGGGATGAAGAAACTGTCTTTTGGAACAGAATACAGTGAGTCATCACTAGCTTGCCTTCCATTCTCGCAATTTTCCCCCACCCTCATAACTTCGCCCATACTGATTTATTTAACTATCTTTCGGCTTGTTTTATAATAACACTAGTATTTTTCACATCACATGGACTCTTCTAGGACTAATTTAATGCCATATTAGTTCACTTTTTAAAATTACTAATTAAAATTGATAATCGATGACGTATGTATGGTCTTCAAGCCATAATAACTTCCTATGACTTACATACAACAGTAATAACGAGTATCTAACTTTTCTTTAATGTGTCCGTAACACTATATATATTTTTCCAAGAACAAACCCATAGAAGTTCAATTACTGGACTGAAAATTATTTATATGAAAATTTTAAGCCTTTCATTAGACTCCGAACGTAATAAAATGCTAATTCTAAATGTTATCGTTAAAAACAGTTCGCAGTTTATGTAATATAAAGCACTGGCTACTTACTCATCAGGATTCAGAACCATATTTTCATTCCCTGCGTTGCTTGATCCTGGTAAAGAAAAATGAGCTGTCAAGTTAGCCGTTTGGGGATCAGTTACTGTGCTGTTGACTTCCTCTTGAACTGCACCATATTCTTCAACTCTTCGGATTTTTCTAAAAAATTAAATGCATTGTACAAACTAAGTTGTAAATATGTTTCTTAAAATAGTTTTTAGCCGGGATTCGAATTCTCCGGTGTTCTTTTACATTAATAAAAGAAAAATTAATATCGGTATCGCTATATCTTACCTTTGTTTCTGGTACTCAATCAGAGCCGTTGCACTTCTTTTCTTCCGTTTCGCACTTAAATAAAGTCGCCCTAACTTACCGATTCGTTTGTCTTGCTTTTTTTTACATGCGTACCGACTAACAGATAATTGCGTCTTTTTTATATTATGCGAAAGCTCACAAACAGCATTAACGAACCGTTGAACGAATCAACAGACTTAAAAATCTTGTACAATGTAGGTTGCTACCAAGTGAAGATTCTTTTCATAGTCCAGGAAAGATATGAAAAAAAAAAAAAAAAAAAAACATGGAAAAATTGCAAGAAAAAGTTTTTTTTTACATAAAAATTCGCAGAAAAATTCGTACAATACATATCCAAAATCCATCGAAATCCACTTTCTTTTGGTAACTTTTTTCCGGGTTTTGACCCGAAAAAATTCGAGAAAAAATACCTCAAAAACGGTGCATCTGACGACAAAACCTGTAGAGACCAAAATTAAAGAACATTAACTTTTCCATAACATATTCAAAGTTCAAGAAAATCCGCTTATAACTTCTGCTTCTTTTCTGGGATTAGTCCCGGAAAATATTTAAAATGAAATAAATGGGAAATTATGCACTTTACAGCAGAATGGTTTAGGAAAAATATAAAGTAAACAATGTTTTTCATAATATATTAGAATTTCACACAAATCAACTTATATTTTTTTTGTTTTCCAGGAAATGTCCCGGAAACAAATTATAAAAAAAGGAAACTGTGCACAGTACTTCAAAATCAATCGTGAATTAAATTAAGGGCAAAAAAATTTCATTATATAATTGACCTTTATCAAAATTTGCTTAAAATTTATGTACTATTGTCCTGGTATAGTTACTATTTATACGATTGAATTCCCATTCCCTTGTACTGAGTGATTTTATGTATCCATGTGTTATAACTCTGCAAGCTCGGTGATGAAATTTGTAGTAATATGCTTTTCTGCCATGCATTCATGGGATGTGACACAACATCACACATCTATGGTATAGGATAGGGGGGAGTATTTGATCTGATCCAGAATGACTGTGCCTTCAGGCAACTTGCGAAAGTATTTTCAGATAGTATTCCCAGTGTGTCAAAATAAGACATTGTAAAATCGGGAGAACAGCTGCTAGTACGCCTGTACAATGGGTCGAGAAGTGACACACTCGATACTTTTCGTTTTAAAGTGTTTAGTGAGAAAGCAGCTACTAGTTTCAAATGTGTACAACCAGAACAGTTACCTCCAACTAGTGCTTCAGCTCGTTTCCATTTCTTAAGTGTTTCCTATCAGATACAAGAATGGAAGGGAATTAAGATGAATCCTTAAGAATGGGGATGGAGAAAATATGGCCACCTTCTCTTGGCAATTTCGGCAGACAAACCAACAGCTCCGGAATGTATTTTGAAGGTAATCAGGTGCACTTGCAAGGAATATGGTTGCGGTGCATCCAACTGCAGTTGTAGGAAACATGGCATCTCATGTTCTTCAGCTTGTGGAAACTGTCATGGATCAACCTGTAAAACCGGCGTGAATTACCTCCCGACGACTGCAATCACTGTCATAGCTTTTAAGGTAGGGTGTTCCAACATATCCATGCATGTTTATTCAGTATTGTTTGTTGCAGAGTGCATCCCAATATGTGTATATTTTTCTATTTCTTCTCGAAACAGGTCACTGGAAATCTTGTGTAAATTTAATTGTATGTAGGTATGTTTTGTGAGAATGGACGTGTCGAATTTTTCTTTCAAACGATAAGCTGTTGAAATGAGTGATTTTTTTTTGTGGAAAATAATTTTGGTAAATTTCAAAAATGTTTTATCACGTCACTAACTGAAAAATGAATATAAGTTAAGTTACTTTAAAATATATGATGGAAAATGAATATAGCTCGGATCTGACATAATTTGACATGGGATAAAATGCTTTCTGTTATTTAGTCTACATATTCAATACTTTTTTCGTGGCCGATCACAAAATAAAATCTATTGACCAGATTTCAGTGAATTTAGGATCTACTATAATAAATCTTGCGTGCTTCTGTTTGTCCCACCGAAACTTTTTCAATACGATGTTCCGTTTTCGTTTTATTGAATTTTTAAAGATTTTCCAGTACGAGTCACAAAAAAAACTATATACATATGTAAATAAATAAATATATATATATATATATATATATATATATGAGCAGATTTTGGTGAATTGAAATTATATTTAATACAAAAAAGTCATTAATTTAAGTCACGACTTTCTTTGACGTACGATACAACGTTTTCGTTTTGTCTTTTTTTTTTCAGGAAATTTTCTGAAAAACCAAAAACCTATTTAGTGTTGATTTTTGTGAATTTGTAATATATTATGAAAATCGTGGTGTACTTTAACTTTGCCCTGAAACATTTTGCTATAAAATGCGCCATTTTCAATTTATTTCATTATTTTAGGTTTTTCCGGGACGAATTCCAAAAAACAAAATAGTAGTTATTGGTGGATTTTTGTACATTTTTGATATGTTATGGTAAATTTGGCTCTCTTTAATTTTAGTGTAAATACCTTTCTTCGTAGAACGCACCGTTTTCCAGTTATTAATTTATTCCGCATTTTTCCGGGAAAATTCCCGGAATAAAACGTTGCCAAAATAAAGTGGATTTCGGTGGATTTTGGATATGTTATTCTACGGATTTTTCTGCAAATTTTGATATAATAAAACCTTTTCTTGCAATTTGTCCATAAATCGACCCCTTTTTCTCATAAAATGCCTGGACTATCAAGCTACTCGCCAAGGAAATCGTCTGTCCCATGAATCCTTCAAAGAAACGGTGTTGCTGTGTAGTGGGAGGAGGGTGGAGGGAGGAGGGAGGAGTTAGGAGGGAGGTTTATCACCGTTACAGATCAGCACTTCCCCTACAGCGGGCGACGTTGAGGCGTGTCAGTGTCATCCCCACCCTGCTCGTCTTCCCGGAGCTTGGCGTCAACTTTCACGTCGAGCAGCACAAGGCAGACACTAAAAATATGCCAAATTAGCCAGTTTTCCTAACCAAATACACTGATATTTAATGCTGTGACCTTATACTTTTAATATACCACTTTGTTCAGAAAAATATAATCTTTTCCAATATAGATTCAAATTTTCATTTTTTTCATCGAATAACTAGAAATTCGTCAACGAATTCCTTGTTTTTACCATTTTTTTAAATATATTTTGCGTCACGATTTCCAAAATATAAAACTATATTTGAAAAACTGCAATACTTTTCTCGTCAGATTAATAATCTGGAAGCTGTAGCTATCATAATTCTCGAGAAAATAGGCTAGTAGTGGACGCATGTATAACTGGTTTTACAAAGGGGTATATACCACTCTTAACAAAATCGCGTAAAGAAATTTATTTTTCAGATCGGAGCTACTTTTGGATCAAACAATATATGTCAATCGCTCAGCCTCAATGTTGGCATCCATGTCAACCACGAACTAATGGAAAAGAGAGCGACACTTCTTGATCGTAAGTTTGCATAAATAAAAATTAATAGCACTTACTTGATTATTGGTTTTATCACATTTTGACTAACCATTTTGATGTTGAAATGGTATCCGTCCTCGTACTGCCAAAATATCAATGGATATTGTAGCGCATCGTAGCTCCTGTGCATTTCGGGCCTGGGTAAGTTCATTGTTCCAACGATGAAGCGCAATACCTGAAGACTGCAAATTTTCTCTGATAATAAAAACAGCCACTTCGTCGATTATCGGCAAATTGAACCTTTTTGCATCCTTACCAGCAGGAGTTTGGTTAGCTCTGGTGACGATATAATGAATGTCGGATGGCATCCGATTCAAAGCAATTTTGAACAGTTTAATTCATTGTTCTGATGAAGAACAGTTTGCAATTATCTGATAATGGATAGCTTCGTTATCGCATTGTGAGCACAATGGTGATTAACTTCCGTATCTGAATTGTCTATTCAAATAAATTTGTAAGAATTGATGGTTCGCATCCAGTGGTGGTAACAGCGCGCCCCTACTAAATAACATACTTGCCCTTAAATTCTAAAGTGGGCATGAATTTGTCCCGTACAGTATAGGTTGTGCCAAACAACGTCATTTCGAAATAACTGTTGTATTTTTGGATGTTGGCCAGTAAATGAGTTTAATCATTTCCAGTTCCAGAAACTAAGTTTAATAGCTCTGGTGGCGGAACAAATCCTGGCAATTTCGCTTTAACACCCACACAACACAATCCAGGAGGTTCACCGCTGAATTTAAACGCCTTACAAAACGGACAAACGACTGAAATGTCTACAATCGTAACTGATCTGTCCGCACTGTAATTGAGTTCCGGATAGTAACGGAATTCCGATTGTTTCAGGTTCACAGGAGCACCACGTCGGCGCAATTGGCCATGTTCATTGTGTCGTGCTTGCTGGCGTTGTGTTTGATGAGCACGAGCTCGTTGCATTCTGAATATATTTTTTGTCGTTCATTTTGAGTCGCTCCCGAACTTAATTTGGACAAACCAGTACGACTATTTTCAGTATCCTTCGATCGCTGATCATATGTACGATTTGCACGTGAAGTAGCTCGTCGTGCATTTGACTGACTTCGATGACCATGTCAGCTCATCTCCTCTTTGACGCTGTAATGAACACTGTAAAATTACATGGAACTGTTTTCACATTAATCCATATCTAACAAACTTACCTTGAGAGATTTACAGTACTGAATTACTCAAACTAATTCCTCGAGTCTCACTACAACACATTTGATTGAATTTTTGGTAAAGTCTAAACCTGCAAAGTTAATACACTTTATTTAATTATGGTTAATCGCCTTTTCGGAGCTTAGTATAGAAATCAATGATATATAATTCAAGGCAAATGTTTGTAATCAAATAATTTTCCTAACTAATTGCATTGTTGGCACTCAAATGTTTATTGTCTGTTTTTCTACAGCTGGGTAACACACATTACATTATTAAACTAATTTTTATAAACATAATTATGTATTACATTGTTAAGGAGCTAAAGTACCTACATTTGTTTCTGGTGGACGAAGTACAGGCATTACAGTAGAGAATGGTTGTAGGGGATCAAAATTTGGTTTTGCATCCCTATTGCTGTTTTCAGTCAGTAAAATAAAGTGTTATCATAGTTCCCAGTGAAATGCTGTTGCCTAGTAATTTACTAACAAACTATTTCCATAGCGTTCCAAACTTTAGCTTGGCACTTTTAAAGTGGTACAAAATGTAACATTTGTATCAAGTACTAAAAATATCACACACACATTTTCTTGCGATATTTCTGAATGCAGTCGGATATTTACAAAGAGTTTATCTTTGTTATGACCTATTAAGGGGCCTCCCTAGTAAAAATTTTTAGCGCGGTGGGCCACTGGCCACGTGCTACAGCCAGTGGTTGGGCGGGGCGATATACCTGAGCCTGTCGCCTGCGCCGCGGTGGAGGGGGAGAGGGCGTTTCAGCGAGGGGGGCGGAATAATGGGAGGGTTGTCATTGTGTGGAGTCCATTTACTACTTATACCTGCGTTATCTGCGAACAAGATCGTGGCAAGAAAGGTGACTGTTTTTCCCTTTCGCTACATTCAACCAAAAGGATAATGTTCTCGCATTGCCTTGCTTGCTTCCTGACAGTGTTTATTAACTTGAAACATTAAATTAGTGTTGCGATCCAGTCCATATCCATGAAATGCAAACAATCGTCAATTCTGTTTAAAACATGTATTTTTATTTTTTAATTAACGTTCTACATAATTAAGAGATTTACATACATTACAAAAAATGCTGTCACCAACAATCGATGTGTTAGCTTGTGTTTTCAGGGGGGGGGGGGGGGAAATGCAAAAATTATATCATTAAAAAAATTTCCAACATTATACTTTCGAACTGACATTTGTGTGATGAATGGTTTTGCACGAACAGTTATGCTTTCATTCATAAAAGTATTCCGCGCCGCGACGAGAAATCACGTCCTTGAGTAATAAAACTGGGAATAAAATGATGAAAATAATATTAATTATTTTTACTCTTAGACATAAATCAACTTTTTAAATCGCAATAACGACAAATAAATTTTTAACTTACTTCCTGAATAAAAAGTGCATGTCAAACTTACTTTTAAATTCTGTAAAGAAAAAAAAAATGTCAGGAACAAACAAGTGTTCCCACCAACGACACATCGTCAACTTTGTATTCTAGGGTTCACGTCGTATTTAGTTACACTAAATATTACTGCATATTATTATTTTCTGGCTCTTATTACATGTTTAGCATTTTATTTTATTTTTGCATATTTTTTTAATGACTTTAACGTTGCATAATATGATGAATAAGTATACACGAATGAACTGGAATCCCGTTTCGAGTTACATACAGACTGTTCACAACGAGCAGTGTACATTTCTTAGCTGTTGCAACAGCGGCCTACAGGTGGATTCAGACTGCAGGCTTAGTCAGTCACGCTGAATCCACCTGAGTTCAGATTTTATCGAAGACAAGTGCGGGTGGTATGGAAGAACTCAGTGTGCACTGACTGTTGTGCTCAAGGTGTCAGTGAAATGTATAGCTGGAATCACGGGCGAAAATTTGTAGGATTTCCATGAGGCCCACGGGATAACGTGAAGATTTTGCAAATGCAAGCGGGCCCCCTCAGACGGACTTTTTTATTTCAGGGAGGTTCGGGCCACCCTGAGATTTTCTCCTCCCGGAATCTATGCATGCAGCTGGAATTAATTTTTAGCCAAGTACGTCATTTGGTGCTGTATTTAGGCTGTCAAAGAAGATACGAAATATGGCTGCTTTGATAATTGACGATAACTCCTTTTTATTGTGGAATAGTACCCATCTACAAAGAAATCCCTAAATATACCACCACTACTGTTGGGGATTTTCTATACAAACTATCAAAATAATTTTGGTTTCGTCACTGTCACTAGCTATTATTGTATCATACGAAAACATGTATGTTTTGTGTATTAATTTACGGTATTCATCTATGTCAAAAAAAAATATTTTTCGATAATAGAGTGTAAGCAAGGTAGAACACAATGGCTAATTTTAAAATAAAAATGGAATAAAGTATTTTTTGCTTGCAGTAGTTCAAATTTTTGAATTAATTTAGTTGTTTGTTTAAAAAACCCTTCTAAAATCAAAGAAACTACCTACTTCCTAAATAGATAAATAGTGCTTTAAGATCACACGCTTTCATAAATATTTAAACGCCAACATTTAAAATGTAGATTTCACATAATGATAAAATCTTATCTATTTTCATGGTCACGCCTAATGGAAATAATACACAACAATTCGTCATATATGTTTTTTATGCTTTTAATAACTACTCTACACATGAGCAAATTTCAATATACATAAAACTGAGGAACTCTGCATTACATTTTTAATCTGTGTACGACACTAACAGAAATTGAAGCATAAAACAACATTTTAATTTTTTAATTAATAAGTATTTCATAAACGTGAGCTTTGCTTTCATCTCAATGAAGCCACTCTACATAGAGGAAGTGCACATGTATTCAGTCTTAACATTAGACCCTCCGGATCACAGAGTAAACGAATGAATGGAATTCATAACATTACGCAGGGTTTTAAGACATATTTTCCCTTCTACTCAATCGCAACATCTCACTTAGCGCGTAAAATGGTTTCAGTAAACATAACATAAAAAATATTCGCCCCATGTACAGTTGAGGAAACTAAAATGTTTAAAATGTTTGGAACACTGTAAACTAATTGTATTGTCATTTCTGTAGTCGCTCGAAGTGGCAAACTATGTATCTTTGTTCAATAAAACGAAATATTAAAACAAGCAAACAATAACATTACGTTCAGACAATTCGTTACGTGAAGTGAATGTAATAAAATACACAAGACAGTTACACACACCATTACCAAAACACAATCCCATAAAAATCATAATATTACATGTCGACTTAAAATTATTATTATTCACCATGATAATTTCTTGCGGGTAGCCAGCAACAAAGGGACACAATTTTTATTCATTTAATTAACTTTGACAAAACTTGTAAAACCTGGCATGAGCAAAGTAAGCTGATTCACAATTTTATTTTGCGTCAAAATATTAAACATCAACTAGTAATGAATTTAGAGTATGCTTTGCTTGGTAGAACACCGAATATAGTCATCTACAGGTATTAAACTGAATTTTGAAAGAGGGACTCAAGTTTCTGAAGAAGTTGTTAACTTTCCTGATGATCCATCGACAGTTCGTAAACGGTCTCATCGTCGGGATGTCGAGCTTGGGACCTTTTTCCTCACCATAGTCCCGTGGTCTGTTCTACCATTCGCACAGCTATCCCAACCTATACAAATAGCCGAGTGATACTACTCCCGTTGCTTCTATCATGGAGCTCGCCCGCAGTCGTACTTTCCTATCCAGCCTGCGTAATACACGCGTCCTACCTGCTAGCCGCCAAGAACGCGTCCATTTGTGAAAAAGCCTCACCCGCCAACAATACTAACTCATTAATTATAATATGCAAGTAGGTGTATTTGGTAGGTATGGGGGCACCGGCTCACGGCTGGGGAGCCGGGGAACCACGGCGGCCATCTTGGATTACGTCACTTCCGGCGGCCATCTTGGATTACGTCACTTCCGGCGGCCATCTTGGATTACGTCACTTCCGGCGGCCATCTTGGATTACGTCACTTCCGGCGACCATCTTGGATTACGTCACTTCCGGCGGCCATCTTGGATTACGTCACTTCCGGCGACCATCTTGGATTACGTCACTTCCGGCCGCCATCTTGGATTTGACTTTAACCTTTGACCCCGACGACCATTTTGTTTTCTAGAACATTCCACCTTATTATGACGTCATGTACATCATCCTAAAAAATCCTTATTTATTATCCGATTTTAATTTAAAAAAAATAAAAATTAATAATTTAATTTTAATTAAATGTTACAATTATCTAGCACCACACTCCTATACATTACGTTTACATCATCGAGCGCCCCACTCTTCTACATTACGATTACATCATCGAACACCCCACTCATCCCTGTCGCAATTTTTCGTAACACACCATCTTTAAAATAAATTTATTATAAAAACAATAATCTAAACCATTATCGTCTGCTGGAGGCAGCCATCCTGGATTCCGCCATATTGATTTCATCCGATGATGTCAAAACCATCCTAAAGCATCTTAGTGTATGTAAGACCGACTTTCTATCCCGTACCAATGTTGTTATGATCCTTATAGACCATAAAATCCTCCACTCCTCTGTTACAATGATATCATCATCGAGCACCCCACTCATCCCTGTTACAAGTTTTCGTTACACCGCATTCTTTAAAATAAATTTATTATCAAAATAAAAAATATATACCATCGTTGTCTGCCGGAGGCAGCCATCTTATTTAGTGGAGACCGCCATCTTGATTTCATCTGATGGATGTTATCATAGGGTGTAGGTTTCTTAAGTACGTTAGTGTATGTAAGGTCGAGTTAGTATCCCGTACCAGCATTATTATGATCCTTATAGACAAAAATCCACAAAATCCACAAAAATCCACAAAAATCCACAAAATCCACAAAATCCACAGTCATTTCGTTGTTGTAACCATCATTTTTTCTTAAAGTCTTATCATTTATAGGTTTTAACTAAAACATATGTTATCAATACTATCGTTTTGGATGTGATGGTTAAAGTAATGATAATTTTAAAAAAACATTTATTACTCCATCTTAGCGGACCAGAAATGTTTCCGAGTCCTAACTCACAAGTAATATTCTCTCCTCATGTTTGCGTACTCGGGTTTTAAAAGTTGCATGGAAGCAGATATTTTTAATGTCTGCATATAATTACATTCCTAAACAAGTTCATGTTTGCGGACTCGTGTTTTAAAGCTGCATGGAAGCAGATATTTTTAATGTCAGCATATAATTACATTTTACCATTCTCTAAGACTTTTATAAGTATTAGTACCTTGGATGATATAGGTGTTATGTAAAATAATAAACAATTTGACGGAAGCACATTCATAGAAAAGGACGCACAATCGGAAGCGCAATCAACAAACAGGAAGCACATTTGGAAGCACTATCAACAAAAAAGGAAGCACATTTGAAAGCACAATAAACAAAAAGGAAGCACAACCGAACATTTTACGTTTCAACTTAATGTCTGATCACTATAGTGTATATGATGCACTTACAACACTCACCTCAGGCATTACCTACTGCCACTACGAGTTGCACTTCATATTAAATGAAAATAGTATTTTTTTAAGTTGTGGCAAGAAGTCGAAATAAATAAAATATCAAAAAAAAAATATTTAACACTATTTAATAAAAAAAACACACAATCCTTCACACCATCTTCTCCCCCTTGTTAACAGAATAGGTACCGTTCAGAAGGCGTTACCGACCCTCTTCACAACACCCCGCTCCGCAGTACTTTCCATACTAGCATCAAATACTTTGCCCACACAACTATACAAGCACCACACAGCTACTAAGTCCTCCACAGTCAGAGTGGAGGTGTTCATAGGTACATCTGCGATGTCTTCCCTGGACTCTTCGTCTTCATCCATCGCAAGAGCTTCTTCCCGTCTGCTAGCCTCCTGACAGCACGCATAGAACTCATCCTCAACAATCTTCTCATAGGTGGCCCGACACATCTTACTAGCTCTGTTGATAACTACGAATCATACATCCTAAGGCTGCAATTGTTCAACTGTCCCCACCCCTCTACCCTTTCTATTGCAGTCCTGTTCGTGCGTGCCAAGCACACTCTTCACTGACGCACGGCCTTTGACGTCAGCAGACCTACCCCCTCCCCCTTCCCCTGAACCATCCACGCCCCCAAATATCTGCGTCATTTAGACCTGTCGCCACGCATCCCCAGCTCCTAATACCATTTTAAGCACCTTCGACGAACATCCCGACCTCTCGTAACTAGTGAAAAGTTTCAAACAGTACATAAATAAATACATTTTTATTTATTTTAGACTTGCATTTATTAATATAAAAATTTACAACATTTCAAAACATTAAAATTTATATGACATCAGTCCATTTTATTCAACTGATTTTCACATTTATCGAATCCTAGCCACTTCACAAACAAGGGATCATCTTTCTAATACATCAATTTTTCTACTTAATAATCGCTTGGGTACTTGGTAGGCTGAATTTCTTCCCCATAGAATCCGCCACGTATCGCCGAACCTCGTAAATCTTCCAAGTAGTAACATCTCGGATGGTAATTACGTATTTTAACAACACGGAATGTTTATATCGACCATTTATAAATACACACAAAATATTCAATTTTAGCTCTAAGTTTTATCACGCCTAGTTTATTTGCATCAAAATAAACTGTTTCCAGGAGTGAGTTATCTTTTACATTAACAGACACCATGCCAGTTTTTCTGTATTTTCTGTAACATATAAATCCACATATAACTCCCTTTTGCTGCGAACTCCCTTCACATGACTTCCTTTAGAGCAGGAATAAATCACTCATCCACCCATCCTTTATCTCGGTGATCATAGTTGAATTATTTATTTCGAACAAGGCTAGAAGACTTCTTGGCTACAAAGCTACAAGCTACAAGGTTACAATCGGCTACGTGTCTACAATACTACCAGGCTACAAGACCACGAGGCTACAAGGATACATCAAACACATAGAAAAAAATCTGGGTATAAAAATACCAACTCAGCAAATTTAAAGCCTACTGTAGAGCATAAATATCCCTGAAATATGTATTTTATGCTTCCTACAAGACCAAGGGGTTTTGAACCATTACATATTCAGCCCTGGTTACAGGCTTGACAACAGACATTCAATGAAACGGGCACACATTTGCATAAAACATTCAACTCAGTAGGATACGATATCTAGGATACATTAGCTAAAATACTAAAGGAAACGATAGGATCCAGCTCAAGCCGGCTACAATGCCTCCAACCACATTTGGCTCCAAATGATTTTAGTTACAATGTAGCACGTACCTGTCACAATTGACGGCAAGACGTTATTATGACTCTCCATTTTGTTAGTCATTTATTACGAATTTTACATCTTTAAGTTAGAAGTTGTTCTACGAGAACCCAACCTTAGCTAGAAATTAGATTACAATAAATAAAACAAACTTTTTTATCCAAAGTATAATTTGGTTTTTCACTTTTATACACATGCAGACAAAACAAGTTATTGTTGTATGTAGCATACATTTCTTATTTCACGAAGTATATAGCATATTTGTTTGGTATTGGGTAAATTTTCTTCATTTTTGCGAGGCAAGTAGAAGTCTTAACCTATCTACCAATAGGTTAGAATATTTCCATGTGGCATAATAAATATCTTCGGCTTCTAACATCTTACGTAAATTTTCATTACTAATACTTTTAAGACCTCTAAAGTTCCGTTTTTAATACCAGCCTCAAAGCCATTAAAATTGTAATCACCCCACTGACCATCATAGGCCTAATCTGAATAATTTAGTTTAATAAGTCGTTTCCATCATTTTGGTCTCAACACTTTATCACAGTATTCGATCTTGTGAGCTTCAAGTTCTTAATCATAGTTAGTTCTTGTAAGCTTCAGGTGAATCATAGCAGTCTTCGACCTTTTCAGCTTTAGACTGTTCTATAGTGCTCTCAATTTCATGGAGGCGACTAGAACTTGGTGTATTTTTTTTTAATTCCCCATGAAAATGCTACTTTCTTCGTTAACTTTTAATTCCAAATAATTAACAAGACCTGGGATAGTACTATTAGAATCATCATCTTCACATTTCTCGTGATCATTATAGTCGTCTAATATTTTGCTACCATTTCACTTCCTTGCTTTTATAGACACACCATTCATAACATGATTCTGTTTTCTCGAACAGAGGGATCAGGCGAAGTGGATTGGGAAACTCGTTGTTAGTGAAGTTGAACCTTCCCTCCAAGTCATTGTAGCACTGATTAACATGCTCAGATGCTCACCCGCATCTAACTTGACCAGAATTGCACACTTAAAACGTATGTGCTCATCTAAGTATTTACAGATTGACCACCGCATATTTTTCTTTGATGCAGGTAGGTATTTCGATGTAGGAGCTAGCTCGAAGTGGATCAAGCTTGTTAATGTGTAGTTGTAATCGCTTAACACCACACAAAGACCATCCAGGCCCCCTTTCATAATTAGTATTCTTTCTCTTTACATATCTTAAAGATGTATTCAGTAATGACATCCTCTACTTCACGAACTGCAAGGAGTGGAACATTCGTGGTTTTGAAGACCCTCTTGTCTTCACATGTACCCATTGGCTCTTTGCAATTGCACTCAAGCACGATGTAATAATTGAGTGGACCATCTTCTTCAATTTCCTCTAGAAGTTGGCTTATTAGTTTAACCTTGATAGAGTCCAAGTATGTACATGTGTCCTTGACAGAACTGGTATTATTTTCTACCACACAAGTCTTCAAGTTACCCCAGATTCCCACTTCTGCAATGATGAGGCCATGGATGTTGGCCAAAACCCACCTCTGTCACCAGCTATGTTCGGCTGCTGCTCAACTTAGGTATGACTACAGGCTTAAGCGTGGCCATTCTCTGCTTCTTAGTTGATAGTGGATCAGGACCCTTGCACACTTTGGTATGTGCTTTCAACTTACCAGCCCTGGCGAACACTTTAGCATAGTTCCCACACGAATACATTTTATGGCTAGGGTTGAGACCGCAAGCCGTCTTCTCATGATGTGTGACATGACTGGAGTTTTCGAAGGTTTTGAAGCAGAAGCTACACCAGCTGACTGAAGTCGTGAGGGCAGCACCAGTACATGTTGTAAGATATTACCGCAATTTATCACTGCGAGCAACCATCTTTCCACACAGATGACACTGCTTGAGTTCATGCTGCTGGTTGTCAGCACACTTACGTTCATAACGGTAGCAGTTATTAGCTGCCGTATAGGTAGCAGGTCAGAAACGTCATTTCTGCATGGTTGATGTCATCACAAATATCGGTAGTCTGTGCTCAATGTACGGAACACACGAAGAAAGCCCGACGTACGGAGAACTATAACAGAAGTATTAAGAAAACAATGTAGCTAGCCATTACATGAAAATGTTTGCATACATAACTTCAAACCTACAAACTACAGCTTCAACAAACCAATCCTTAAGTTAGCACTACCTTGCCCCCGAAAATAATCTAAAAATCACTAAAATGTTAAAGTACTGTAACTGACAAGTTACACAGAAATAGTCAAAAAATATTCAAAGTCCTGGTAACTGGTAACTTTTACAAATTTTTAAGTACAGAGAAGCATTTAGCGGAAAAATATTCAAAGTCCACACAACCCCCTCTCCACACAAATGTTTAAGTGCAGAGAAGCATTAAGCTGAAAATATTCAAAGCCCTATATAGTTACATTTTAACACAAAAGATTAAGTACACCGAAGCGTTCAGCTCAAAAATTTTTAAAGTCCACACAACCCCCTCTCCACACAATTGTTTAAGTACAGAGAAGCATTAAACTGAAAAATATTCAAAAGCCCGCACAGCTACATTTTCACACAAAAGTTTAAGTACACAGAAGAAGTTAGCAGAAAAAAATGTTCAAAGTTCTGATAGCTAACAAAATTATTTAAAAGATCATATAGATAGCTATCTAAAAAAGGAAAAAAAATAATACACAGCCTCAAATCCACTCATTTAAACGAAATTCCAAAAGTTAACCCACAAACTATAACTAATCATACCACCCCTCCATATAACAATATAATTGTTACAATTTTAGCACAAAACGTAGCTCATGTGCAGGTTTTCACAACAACTCCTGAGTTTCGGTAGGTCTGTGATGTGTGAAGGGGTATGGGGTAAAAACATGTATCAACCATGCAACAAGTATGATTAACCTTTATAGCTTGGACCAAGTACAACCACTATTGGTTTTGCCAATTAGAGATGGGGTCGCGAGGTACTTTCACAATCATGACTCATCTCTCAATAATGTCTGAGAGCCTGAGCTATCCACAACAGTCTCAAGCAATTCACGGCTTCGTGGACCCAAGAGTCCCTCAGCACACAACCATTATCTACACACACAGTCAAACTTCTACATGACAATACTTGACATGGTAAATGTTATAGTTATGAAAGGAAACAGAAAAATTGAAATCCAATACTTTTTTGGATTCAGAACATACACATACATGTGTGAAACTAAGCATGGGACTTGAACGAAAACATTAGTTGCTCACGAAACATTTTGTGTAAATAACTTCATTCCTACAAACCCACATTAAATTCATAATTCATAGTGATAAATTATCAAACCAACCCACAGCACCATCAAATTAATCCGCACATTAGCATATTGCAGCTACCCCCACCAACCTTTAAATTCAATCTAACATAAAAATCACTCAAATACCAGCAATGTAAAAATTACAAGTTGAAAAAATATGCATGAGTTCAAGTATGGAGGTGATCTTATCCATGTCAGTATAGGCTCCTACACAAAAAGAAACAATTAAATGTAACACCCCGGCCACCAAATCATTTAGACCATCCCTAGACACATATAATATCTCTTATGCTGCCATTATTCTGAAAATCACAAGATTCTTTGTTTTTAACACCAGCTACATAGTCATTATCCTCATCATCTTCTCAGATATCATCGACACAGCAATCATCATGATCAACATACTCATCCAGATTACTGTCATATTTCTTCATTATAGGCATCGAAGTTTCTTCTTTGTCTTGAAATATCCTTTATAAGTGTCCATCCGTTCTCAAAGTTCGAAGACTCTGGAGAAATGGGCAGAAACATAACCTCACTTTTCACAATAATGATACTTCCACCGTCTTCGGTCTTCCTTGAACCTTTAACATCCTTAATTCCAAGTTCTTTGTCGAGATCAGAAGAGCTACGAACATTCATCCCAAGGAATAACATTCATCAGTGAGCATAACTTTACAAGTCTTGCAATGTCTTTTTAAGCTCTCTCTTAGAGCAAAATACCTGTCACACCGATCAAAACTTAACATTTTATATAGTTGGTTTTTGACATGATCATTCTTTCTCAAAGTAAAACCCCTGTCACAATAACTACACCAGCGACCTTTTCATGACGTTAATAGCACCGATCCAGAATCCATATTAGTTTCTACGACAAAAGTCAGAAGCAACCTGAAAGTTCAAACGCGAATACTAAACTTAAATAGAACATTAAAATAAACTATCAGCGAGAGTTAATTCCGAATTTTAAATAATACATGGTTAAGTAGTTCCGCTTCTCACCAACATATTTTGCAACATCTGATTTAAAGTACTTAATTATTTATTTCTAATGAAGTAAACCTTATACAAAGAACATAATATTAGTTAAGGAAATATAAATGTTACCCACATATGACTACAAATGTAGTCAATTCGGCAGCAAATGTAACCAATTTTCTCCATCTGTCTACAAATGTAACCCTGTAGCCTATGTATTCCGATCTTCAACCCACTTCGTTTCAGAGTATGATGGGTGTATTCATACTGTTTATAAAGCTATGTTATTATGTATCATGCAGTGGTGTTCGCAAGAGAAGTAAGGATTCAATAGGTCTCAAGGGAAAGAAAATCAAATTTGTCTGGTCCTCGTAACAAGCCACCATTTCTTATATGTAACAAAAAAATGAATTTTAATCAAGTATCATCGTTATTATCATTTGTTTAAACTAACCGAAATTCTCAGCACATAACCAGTCACATGTAGAAATAATCTGACTATGGTGGATTATTACCCCAGAATTCACTGAAAAATGCTATGTGAGAATCAATTTTATTTCTAAATAAGGTCACATTCGTCAGTTCTAAGAGTGAACATTATGGAGGATGTATACTTAGTGTTCGCAAGAGATGTAAGGATTCGATAGGTCTCAAGAGAAAAGCATCAAATTCTTGTCAGGTAAAAAAGCAGAAAAAATTCTGACACAGTAAAGTTGAAGCAAAAGTAGAAATCCATCGAAATTTCACGTGAAAAAATAGGAGCACTCAGAGAAAACCATTAGGGAAAGATGTCGTTTATAAACATCATAAATTAACAATTGTTTAAAAAAAGCCCAAAGTTTCTGCTAGCTTGTAAACTTATCATTGTTGAGCAAAGATAGAGAAATTTATGCATTCTTTTATTTTTTTATTTTTTTATTAATTTATTTTTATTTTTAAATATTTTTTCTTGTAATTTTATGATATCAAAGAAAACATGTAGTGGTTTTCTCCGTGTGCTTCCGATTATAATTGTTAATATTATGGTGGTTTTCTCAGTGTGCTCCTGATTATTCTTGACAATATTTTGATGGTTTTTCCCGTGTTCTTGCAATCATTCCTGTGGTTTCTTCAAGTGTTTCTGACTATTCTGAGAAACCGCTCTCTGCATGGATTTTTTTTGGTCTAATGAGACATGTCATTTTATTTGGAGTTACATTTAATTCGATAATTTCTGCTACTAAATCAAAACTTGCAATATTTTTATCAGGTGGAATTAACAAATATCATTACTCAGTCAAATTAATATTACGCCATGAGACATCTGTGGAGCACCAACATGCAAGACGAACTTCCTTTTCCTTGGAGTCTAGCGAAGCCATCCTTCTTTTGCGATCGTTAGTGAGCATCCCGCATCCCGCATAAAAGAACTAAATATTATTTACCTGCAAGCAACATGTGGCGACATCTGTTGTTGAAAAGCAGAACTACATGCTTAAAGTACTTTGGCATGAGATATATTAATTCTCGCTAATGAAATATGAAAAAAATTCTATTTAAGTATTGAATCTAATTTAAAACACTCAATTGGTATCTGGCATTAGTCTCAGTAACTAATATGAATTCCGATTTGGGATCTGACGCTGTATCGAAAGAACATAGGTGTAAGTTTTGCAGTAAAGAGTTTATCTTGAGAAAGAATAAAAGACAACACGAGAAGAATGACTGTGTTAAAAATCCACTGCGCAATATGATAAGTTGTGTTCGATGTAGCAAGTCGTTTACGCGGAGAGAGAGCCTAAAAAGACATGGCAGAACTTGTAGCGCCAAGCCTGCGTACAAGCTAGAGGACAACGATGAATCTACTAGCCTAAGGAAGAGTGATCTGCATTACAACAATAATTTTCTTGGATCTTCTGATCTCGACAAAGAACTTAAATTGAAGAAGGTTGATGATTTACGGAAGAATGAAGACAATGGAAGAATCCTTAACGTGAAAAGTGAGAATATATTCCAGCCGAATTCAAGTAGATCTTTCCTACTTTGTAAAAATGATGGACTCCTAAAAAGGAAGCATGAAGACGATGAAGACACTTCAACATCATCAACATCGAATAATTACGGTAAATTGGGTGAAGACGATTCCTTCTACGGTGATTGTTACAGTGACTCTGAGGCTGTTGACAAAGACATAGACTATGATGAAGCACCTAAAGCTGCCAAGATCGAAGAATGTGGCGGTGTCCTGAGACCGAAACGATGGAAACGACGTGATATATTAAATAAATGTGATCAAGCTTGTGATGATCACCGTCTCAAACATGAAAGTTACCCTGAGGTTGGTGGTAAAACGGAAGACACCAGAGATCATAATATTTATTATAAAGGTGCAAGGAAGATGGTGGTAGAAGAGAATGATTACACATCATGGAAAGATCCAAACATATTGGTTGACCGGCTAAGACTTCTACATGGTTCGCTTTGTGCAGGAAACTATTCGTGCATCAAAGACATATCCTTCATACTCAAGGAACTGAGGAATGCTGGCTACATACAATAATGACTTGTTTTACTTGCATTTGTATAATGTAAAGCAATAAAATAAATAATTTAAATTATAAGAATGTAATGTTTTTATTTCTTGTATTATGATTTCTTACTAAGACTTAGATCTCGTAACTTGTGCTTCCTTTTTGCCTTTTTTAGTTGATGGAACTTCCAAATGTGCTTCCTTATTCGATGATGCATACAAACTGTGCTGCCTTTTCGTTGGCGGTGCTTCCAAATGTGCTGCCTTTTCGTTGTCGGTGCTTCCAAATGTGCTGCCTTTTCGTTGTCGGTGCTTCCAAATGTGCTGCCTTTTCGTTGTCGGTGCTTCCAAATGTGTTGCCTTTACGTTGACGGTGCTTCCAAATGTGCTGCCTTTTCGTTGTCGGTGCTTCCAAATGTGCTGCCTTTTCGTTGTCGGTGCTTCCAAATATGTTGCCTTTACGTTGACGGTGCTTCCAAATGTGCTGCCTTTTCGTTGTCGGTGCTTCCAAATGTGCTGCCTTTTCGTTGTCGGTGCTTCCAAATGTGCTGCCTTTTCGTTGTCGGTGCTTCCAAATGTGCTGCCTTTTCGTTGTCGGTGCTTCCAAATGTGCTGCCTTTTCGTTGTCGGTGCTTCCAAATGTGCTGCCTTTACGTTGTCGGTGCTTCCATATGTGCTGCCTTTACGTTGTCGGTGCTTCCATATGTGCTGCCTTTACGTTGTCGGTGCTTCCAAATGTGCTGCCTTTTCGTTGTCGGTGCTTCCAAATGTGCTGCCTTTTCGTTGTCGGTGCTTCCAAATATGCTGCCTTTTCGTTGTCGGTGCTTCCAAATGTGCTGCCTTTTCGTTGTCGGTGCTTCCAAATGTGCTGCCTTTACGTTGTCGGTGCTTCCAAATGTGCTGCCTTTTCGTTGTCGGTGCTTCCAAATGTGCTGCCTTTTCGTTGTCGGTGCTTCCAAATGTGCTGCCTTTTCGTTGTCGGTGCTTCCAAATGTGCTGCCTTTACGTTGTCGGTGCTTCCATATGTGCTGCCTTTACGTTGTCGGTGCTTCCAAATGAGCTGCCTTTACGTTGTCGGTGCTTCCAAATGTGCTGCCTTTTCGTTGTCGGTGCTTCCAAATGTGCTGCCTTTACGTTGTCGGTGCTTCCAAATGTGCTGCCTTTTCGTTGTCGGTGCTTCCAAATGTGCTGCCTTTTCGTTGTCGGTGCTTCCAAATGTGCTGCCTTTACGTTGTCGGTGCTTCCAAATGTGCTGCCTTTTCGTTGTCGGTGCTTCCATATGTGCTGCCTTTACGTTGTCGGTGCTTCCAAATGTGCTGCCTTTTCGTTGTCGGTGCTTCCAAATGTGCTGCCTTTTCGTTGTCGGTGCTTCCAAATATGCTGCCTTTTCGTTGTCGGTGCTTACAAATGTGCTGCCTTTTCGTTGTCGGTGCTTCCAAATGTGCTGCCTTTACGTTGTCGGTGCTTCCAAATGTGCTGCCTTTTCGTTGTCGGTGCTTCCAAATGTGCTGCCTTTTCGTTGTCGGTGCTTCCAAATGTGCTGCCTTTTCGTTGTCGGTGCTTCCAAATGTGCTGCCTTTACGTTGTCGGTGCTTCCATATGTGCTGCCTTTACGTTGTCGGTGCTTCCAAATGTGCTGCCTTTACGTTGTCGGTGCTTCCAAATGTGCTGCCTTTTCGTTGTCGGTGCTTCCAAATGTGCTGCCTTTACGTTGTCGGTGCTTCCAAATGTGCTGTCTTTTCGTTGTCGGTGCTTCCAAATGAGCTGTCTTTTCGTTGGTGGTGCTGTCTTTTCGTTGTCAGTGCTTCCTTTTTTGTTGATTGCGCGTAGTACAAAATGTAGTGATTGAATATTTACTAGTTTATCACCTCTTGGTGTTACTAAAATATTTTACAAGGTTACTTGGTCCTTTAGAATGTATAAAAATGTCACGATGGATTACGAAGGTCATGTGGTCCTGAAATGACTAGCCTATACGTCTGATAATGACATGACTCGGTCTCATGGACTGAAGGCAATTGATCTATATGTGTGGCTTTGTACATGAACGGCTTTTATGTTATTCAGATTATTGAAAAATTAGACTTTCATAATAGGCTAATCGGCACTGATTTAATTCGTTGGTCCGGTATATTGACTTGAGTTGATTTTCGTAGAGTGAATGATTAATAAACTCTGCGAAAGGTAATGGAAAACAGAACCTAACATTTATTTAATAATTAGTTACAACTGTCTCTGGTCAAGAATCGAACCATGGACAGGGATCCATCGATTCGATTTGTAAATTAATAAATGATTTTTTCGGAGACTATTGGAATTTTTCCCGCATTTCTAGCTAAATAATTACATGATTTCAAGATGGCCGTCAAATTTCAAGATGGTGGGTACCTCAGTAATAATAAATGATTACTGCACTGTAGCATGTTAGAATAAAACTAGCATGATGGTAATACGAGTACACGCACAAGATGGTGTACTCCAGCAGGTGGTCGCTCCTGGTAGCATGTACTGAACATAAAATGACGGATCCGTGATGGACATCAAGGACAAAGTCAAATTTCAAGGTCAAAGTCAAATTTCAAGGTCAAGGTCAAAGTTCAAGGTCAAATTTCAAGGTCAAGGTTAAAGTCAAATTTCAAGGTCAATGTCAAATTTCAAGGTCAAGGTCAAATTTCAAGGTCAAGGTCAAATTTCAAGGTCAAGGTCAAATTTCAAGGTCAAGGTCAAAGTGCAAGGTCAAGGTCAAAGTTCAAGATCAAGGTCAAAGGTGTGGTGACCAGATAATTATACTACATGATATCGGCACACTCTAGCAGATGAAAACAAGATGGTGGTCTCCAGTGGATGAAGACAAGATGGCGGACATGATGTCATACCAGTTGACGATATATAACTTGGTATTGGTGGTGATAGATCAGTCTAGGTAGCTTTCATGGAGGAAGGATCGACTGTTTACTCTCGTCGGGAATATAACCATGGACGTACATCGATATAATCAAACAGAATTCAAATACGTTAATTTTTTGATGAATTTTGGAATTTTTTTCATTAAAATCGGATATAAAATAAAGATTTTCAAGATGGCGTCCAAATTTCAAGATGGCGGACATGACGTCATACTACCTGATGGTATATGTGCATTGACATAAGTGGTGGGGGTCAGTCTGCCAGCACCCCCCCACCACAGGGGAAGGATCGGTCACCATTTTTATTTTTTTTGCCCTCACCGGGTTCAAACCGAGGACTCCGAACTCCGTGTCGTAAATGTTTGTTTTTTAAATATTTTATTAAAAATTTTATTATTTAATTTTTTATAATTTTAAAATTTTTTTTCATTAAAATCGGATAGTAAATTTAAAGATGGTGGCCGTAACGTAAATTGCAACGGTGACGTCATAATTCAAAATGGCGGAAAACACAATGCCGGAATGTTCGAGAAAACGAAATGACGTCATCCAAGATGGTGGATTCAAGATGGCCGTCGGGGTCAAGGTCAAAGGTCAAGGTCACATCCTGATAGAGGCTTAACTGAGGCTTGAGTTAAGGATGCTTAAGCCTCTATCAGGACATTTCTAGCCGCTGGGATTTTTGAGGAATAAAACGGGAAATTTTCCCTCGAAACGGGAATTTTTCCCTCGAAAACGGGAATTTTTTTCTTAAAACGGGAAATTTTGAGTCATTTTGAGTCATTTTTGAGGACTTTTGAGGAATTTTTGCCGCCGTGACGTCACAAATCCAAGATGGCGGACACCGGCACCGGCACCACAGCCTGAAGCCTGTCCTCGGAAATACTATGCTATACTACTCACACTGGTCGCACGAGGAGCTGAAATAAGTCATATAAGAAAGCCGGCCGGAGTAATTCTTTTCAAGCCAAAGCTAAAAGTAATGGATGTTGTTTGTCTAAAGCAGGCAGTGAAATGACATACAAGTTTACAGAATAGCCATATAAGATCTTTGACGCTTCTTATCCCGTCAGTGGACTGTACGCGAAGAACCAACTGCATCATGGCCCGCCGCCAGTTTTATACTTACGTATGAATACACTTGTAAACGTTGGTTTGTATACTTATGTATGTTGCCGACATCGATAGGTATTCTTTAGCAGCTCGATGTGGATTCATTCGAACACATTTGCGCTAAACACGACATATTTTTACATGAGAGTGACATCGCGCACTGAAAAAAGTTGCAGGTCTGTAACGCAACAGTGATACAAATATTACATAGTTCGAACATTTTCTGGAGCACGACATTCACTTTGGGTAATGCTAAGCTACTTGATAGGTACCCTTTACCCGCTTTAAAAGTGATAACTTAAAAAAAAGTGTATATGAAAGCAGACTCAGCCATTTGTTTATTGCTGTTGTATTTGTCATAAACCTACCCTACGTTCAATACGGCCTGTAAGTAGAACCATGTTTTTTTTTACTTGTGTACAAGCTGTGGTTGTAAAGCGAATTTATATTCTTAGTTAACTAACGTCTATCATAACATATTTGGAATAAGGCTACCTTAATTTTTTTTCTAGATTGCTATATTGTTATATAATAAGTATTACTTAAACGGAAATATCTGGTAATAAAAATAAATGAAAAAAAGCATGAAAGGTTAAGGATTATTTTTTTTCAACAACAAATAATTTATGGTTTAACTGCTTTGTGTACTATATAAAAACAGAACAAACTTTTAAAATTTCAAAATTTCTTTGATTATCCATTATAGTTATGTTTGGTTTTAACTCATAAATATTTAAGTTGATTGCCAACGTCACGAATGTACAATAATTTATTTCACACCGCTCCGGGTTGCAGGTAAAGTAACAGGCGTGCAATTTGATCAGAAACGCGTTCTACTTATTCAGGCCCTTTAATTGGGCGTGGCGGACCATGTGCCAAATATGTAACAATTATAAGTAGGTGAAGTATAAAAAAATAAAGAACTTGAATGCAAAATAATGCATCTAACAAAAATAATTTGCAAGGTTCTTTCGTGGATGTTGTAATGTGTGGGCAATATTTACTTAATTTTGGTTTTTGGATAAATTAATTGTGGTTTAAATTTTTTTAATAATTTTGTATAATTGCTGTAAAAAATTTATTTCCTGCCCTTATTAATTAATTGAGCTGTAGAAATAAGTTTATCTGAAAATTTACGTCATCTTTATTAAACATTGCCACTAATTATACTTTTTAACTTCAAAATGGTTTTTGAATTTTGTAATTAATAACGTACCATCCATAACTACATATGTGAGCGGTCGGTCACTGACCTCATCTTCAATCCTTCTCGTGATTCCTGCGCCAGGAGGAACATTTACATAATTCTGACTAGCTTATTTAATATAGAACTTTCCTAGTTTTTATTTTTTATTTATCATTCCATGAACATTTTTAAAACAGTGCAGACAATCAGATATCTATCTAACCACAAAGCATAGCAAAATGACATTAAGTTTTCAAAATACGATTTTTCTTTTAATTTAAGATACATTTTATATAAAACCTACATTTTTAAGTATCAAAACTTTTGTCAATAGTTAACCATTTGGTTAATACCAGTATAAAATTTTTCCCCGGCGTTGTAAGATGTGTAAAATCATTTTGGAAAACTAAAATAATTTTAAAAAATATTGGGTAGTATAATAATTGTTTCTTGCATTTTTATTAAAAATAAAAGGAAAAACAATGAAGTGTATTTTCATGTTAAAAATTAAATATAAATTTTGTCGAATTAGCTAGCGAGACTGTAAAGCCACCAATAAATAGTTTGTAGGACAACTTTCAATGTGTTGATTGATTAGTTTCAATACTTTATTTCGTAATACATGATCTAGTATGGTAAGCTTTAGGATATTTGTAGTTTAAACAAAAGCAATGTTTTAGAGATACACTAATATAGTTACAGAGTAAGTCGAGCACATGGTACTGTGGCGAGGCACACTAAAAGCAATTCTGAGAATTTATTTCGGTCACGGGATTATCTTTTACCGGTGCCGGTTGTGGGTTGTCTCCCTCTCACGCACGCACGCACATTCAGGTAGCATGACTCCCCTCCGGGAACGGGTTCCTCCACCACGCTACCTGAGATGTGGGCTGCGAGCTGGCTTCGCCGAGCGGCAGCACGAGACGGTGGAAAACTTTCAGGTAATTGCGGAAATTGTGGAAAAGATATCTCGGAATTCAAAGCGATGACTATATGTTTGAAATACATGAATTTCTTCAGAAAAAAATTATCTTTTTTTCTAGACTTGTACTTTTTTTCTGTCATTCTCCTAAGTAGTATAAAATGGCCCCAAAGTTGGACAAGTTGGTGATTTTTTATTTCATATTTTGATAGAAAAAAACAAAAATGTAAAAGTATACAGACAATTCGTGTATTATCTTCTCGTGGGTGAAAAATTTTCAGATTCGTAGTGTCGATTAATAAAGTCCCATCATTATTTTAAAAACATAGTGTTCCGCTAACTTCTGATGCTACTAGGGAGGCCCCTTAAACGATGGCACGTAAGTTTGGTTAACATAGGTTATTATAAGTGTAATTTTAAAAAAAAACGTTTGAATAAAATGATTCGTAAGTTTTCATCACCAACGAACCAACTCTTCAAAATAAATGCTGGTGATTTATTACGACAAAAATTACAAATTCACAGCCAAGCCTTACTCGGGACTCGAAACCAGACCTGCTCACTCTGAAAACTGCCTTGATTCCAACGGCATTTCATTTAGTCACCATGGCGCTTTTGGTTTGATATGCTCTTTGATTGGATTGTCTTAAGTAGCGTTCCTTGGAACTGTCTTTCTGGTTGTGTATGTTTCGCCCATGGAAGCATGGCTGAAGACAAACACCTAGAATAGGCACCTAAGCTTCATTAAGCGTGTATGTGTCTTTCTCCCAATTAACTTATCTTCCGTTTTTTGTAGTCTAGTGGAAATTTATAACAAGACGTTTTAAGTTTTCACATTTGTCTTTTGTATATTTGGTTGAAGTTAGTTTACAAACACTATCCACACGTCGTCCACTTAGCCCATTAAATAAAAAAAACAGCAATAACTTGCAAGCTATAGATCTCTCACTAAAAAAATATGTATTTATAAAAAGAAAATATTCTAAATTGGAGTTTATTTCTAAATATCATTATATGTTAATTAAGATTTTAACACTGTAATAATTTCACTATACAAAATTTTATTCTACAACTATCCAGTTGACCAATTAAACTAGACTGACAGCGTTAGATAAAGTAAATTAAACGTTTTATAAAGATTATGTTTTAATTTGACTCCCAAACCTTGGCTGCCAGTTTACAACCAAGAAATAATTGAAAATATTCATATGACTTATTGTCAAAGTGCTGTGCAAATGTTTTGAAGTTGGAACTGAAACACTGTACATTTATTCAAGTTGAATAAACCTATATAAAAAATTAAATACTACGCCACAATCACAACTAATGTATGAATGTATTCATATCAGTGGAAAATCCTCAATTGATAAGGAAAAAATACAATGTTGAATACATTTTTGAAATTTCGAATAAACCAAACCTTTGTACAAATGATTTTTAGAAAAATAATAATATGTAAAAAATAGTATAAAAGTAATGTTATTTCTACTACTTTGGTCCCATACTAATTAAACACAACTGCCACATAAAAGTCAGGGGTTTTATATCTTTAATAATATAAACGCGAATGTTTTTGAGGATGGATGGATGGATGTATGTATGGATGTTTGTTACTCTTTCCAGCAAAAACTACCAAACGGATTTGAATAAAATTTGGCCCACAGATATATTATAACCAAGAATCAAGCAAGGAAGACATGATTTTATAAAATTCTATCAAAAAAAGGGGTTAAAAGGGGGTAAGTATGTTTTAAAGACAAATAATTAATTATATCTCCGAATTAAATATAGTGTTTTGAATGATTTGGGGGAACAATGTCTAACATATTAAATCTAACAACAATTTTTATTTTATTTTTTGCGAATTTCATCCCCTAAGGGTTGTTAACATGAATAATTATATCTATGAATTTTAACAAGCGCAGTGAACGAATGGTAGTACCAATAATAAACTTATGTATACGAACAAAAAAAATTAATTATTTTTGAGATCAACCCCCTAAGGTGTGAAAAGGGGGTAAGTATGTTTTAAAGACAAATAATTATATCTCCGAATTAAATAAAGTGTTTTGAATAATTTTGGGAAACAATGTTGAACATATTAAATCGAACAACAATTTTTATTTTTTTGCAAATTTAATCCCCTAAGGGGTGTTAAAGGTATAAGTATGTACTAAATTTTAATAATTATATATCTTTTTTTTTTACTGAGTGCAGTAAACGAATTTTGGTACCAATAATAATCATATGTATACCAACAACAAAATTTTTTAATTTTTTTCTTGAAGTTCAATCCCTGAGACGCGAAAAAGGGGTAAAATGGAGTTAAAATGATAATTTTTCTCAAACTTATCAAGAATTGTAAAATATATCAAGTAGCAATAATAAAAATATTAAAACTAGCAATCACAAATTTTATATTTTGCGAAGTTCAACCCATTATAGGTGGAAATTGGGTAAGTATGAATAAAAAAAATATTATGACTCCGAATATATTAAATATTTTGAATTAATTTTTGTAACAATAATGCATATTATAAAGCAAACAACAGATATAATATTTTTGCGAGTTTTATCCCCTAAGGGGTGGGAAAGAGGTTACTTATGTTTTAAGTATTAATATTTATATTCCTAAATTGTATGAAGCGAAATTAATGAATTTTGGTACAAATAATAAACATATGGATACCAATAAACTACGTTTTTTTTTGCGATTTTAAAACTTTAAGGGATGAAAAGGGGTAAGTATGTTTTAAAGCAAAAAAAAATATACCGTTATAATGTTCCACCCCTAAGGAGTGAAGAAAGAGGTATATGGTTTTAAGATAATTATATCTCTGAAACCAATTAAGTATAGGAAAATATATTAAGTAGCTATAAAAACATACCAAAATTATGAACCGCAGTTTTTATATTTTGCAAAGTTAAAACGCTAAGGGGTGAAAAGAGTATAAGAATGATTTAAAAAAATATTATATCCGAATTAATTTCAATGTTTTGATTGATTTTTGTAACAATAATGCAACTATTAAATCCATGAACAACAATATTTATTTTTTGCGAATTTCATCTCCTAATGGGTGAAAAAGGGGCAAGTAAGTTATAAATATTCATAATTATATGTATGGATTAAATGCAGAGCAAAAAATGAATTCGGTTAACAATAATAATCATATGGAAAGAACATCAATAATTTTAATGTTCTGCGAAATTCAACTCACAAATGGAAAAAAAGGTTGTATTGTTTAAAGACATATCAAATTATGCTGTTTGAATAATTATATCTTCAAATAAAATTAAGAGTTTTGAATGATTTTTTGGTATCAACAATAAACATACAAAATCTTAATTCATCAATTATTATTTTGTTGTGAAACTTTACCTCTAAGATTAAAACTGTTTTGTTTGTTTTAAATATTAGTATAGATAATATCTGTGAATTTAATTAAACAGCATGACAGTTGTTTGAAGCTATAAAAAAAAACAAAATTATCGACAAAAATTTTATATTATGTAAAGATCAAATACTAAGGGCGAAACGTAAGATAACTGTGGTTTAAATGTTTTTAGTTGCATTTCAGAAAGAAACCCAACATTTTAAAATATTATTGGAGAAAAAAATAGACACACATATACTACCAACTTTGATTGCATTATTTCGTGATATTTCAGACCAAAGGCGTGAATAACTGTTGAACCAAGTTTAAAAATAAATATTTTTAATTTCGAATTGTTACAATTCCAAATTAATTTGAACTAGAAGAAAGATAATAAAAATCTTGCATTTAAATTTAGATTAAGTTTATTTTAGATATTTTATAATTATCCTTTTAATTGGTTTCAAATGGGGCAGTTAATGCTTTTATTTTTAAAAAAAATTAATCTCTGAAACGACATAAATAAGATTTAAATTTATAGAAATAATAAACTAAAATTTTTTATTTCAGTTTATTTTAAGATTCACCCCTAAAAAATATTAGACCTAAGGTTTAGTGTAAAAATATGTATAATTTATAATCTTCTGGATTTAAGAAAAAAGTTAAGAATAAAAACAAGCACATAGAATTACAAAATTTATTTAATTTATTTTATGGTTCGTCTTTTAAGCGTTAGAAAAAAAAGTTGTTTTTCATCATAAAACGTTATATCTCTATAGCAAATAATGTTAGATGTAAGTTTTTTAAAGGCAAGATTTTATTAATAGTCAGAAAATGCGCGAGCGAAGTCACGGGTTATTAGCTAGTTATTAATAGATGTGTCTATTATATTTATTTAAACACAGTTAAACTGTAACTTACTACTGAAAATCACCAACAACAAATAAAAATAAATAAATATTATAATATTACATTATAACAATAATTACTTAAATATTAAATTACTTCTAAGGACTTATTTTGAAGTATTCTCAATAAGCAATGTTTTCAGAACAAGTATTATATCACCTAAAAGCTTCACGAGCACCATCTGTGTGTGACAAAACGAACAAGGCAACCAAACTCGATTGCCTGTGTTTAAATTCCAAGCACCCAACAGGAATTATATCGAACACTTGTAAAATATCTCGTTGAAAAAATGTCTTAACTCTGGCGATAAGCACTAGACCGAAAGGCACTATACCGAAAGGCACAAGACCGAAAGGCACTAGACCGAAAGGCACAAGACCGAAAGGCACAAGACCGAAAGGCACAAGACCGAAAAATAGAATATTTCTCTCGCTAGGAATATGTCTTAACTCTGGCGTTAGGCACTAGACCGAAATGCACTAGACCGAAAGGCACAAGACCGAAAGGCACAAGGCCGAAAGGCACAAGACCGAAAGGCACAAGACCGAAAAATGTAATATTTCTCTCGCTAAGAATATGTCTTAAATCTGGCGTCAGGCACTAGACCGAAAGGCACTAGACCGAAAGGCACAAGACCGAAAGGCACAAGACCGAAAGGCATAAGACCGAAATTTCGGTCTTATGACTTTCGGTCTTGTGACTGGTACCCCTTTTAGAAATCATTGTAGGACAACAGTAGTTATGGAACTGTAGTACTTGGACAAAGCTCTGTTTGGAAATAAACTACGCTATAGTGATTTAATGTTTTTTTTAATTGTAAATAATAAGTAAACAAAATGTGGCAACAATGTTTATTACAAAGAATACATTTAATAATGAATCCTCTTACAGCAGACTGTAAATACATTTGTATAATGTCACTGTGTTTCATCACTGTTATTGACTAACTTCTAATGTTTATTTTTAACTGATTACACCTTTGTCCATTGAACTAGATTTAAATTTGCATGCAGATAAGTTCAAATACTGCAAAAACATACACAATTTCACCATTTCACACTGGAAAAAAAAGTACACTGATGTATAGACACAAAAATGCATTTTATATACTCAGTCCTTCATCAAAGTCCATTATTTCATTATCTGTGTTATCATCGCTATTACCTTCAATTGGTTCGCTGTCCACAACAGCACCATTGTCCAGCAAGCGTGCATAAAAATCCAGCTGAGCATTGTTTTTCCAGCCTTTTCCATAGTGTTTTGAGAGGAGTTTGTCAATGTCATTTAATTTGCAAGGCTTAATTTTGACATCATCAACCAGAAGTTCAGGTACTATATTTTTTGCTCTCATACCTCTTTTGCATATCCCACGGGCATTTCCAACGTCTGTCTTATAGAATGGTTCACCTCTCACTGATATGTTACAACGATGCGTACATGAACGTGTAACTATAAATCTTTTGCATTTGGCAAACTTAAAATGCCATGCTTTTGTTGGCTTAACAATGTTGCACACAGATTCTTTCCAGTTGTAGAAAGAGAATCCGTATGAATTCCCAGGTTTGATCACTGTACCATGCTTTTAGAATATCTCTACATACTCTTCAGCCCTCACAATAGTCTCAATCTTTCTTACATCTTTCTTGATACGACCAAAAATCCTGTCTGGAGGTATATACGAATGACCAGGAACTGGGAAGGTTATGATAACCTTTTTAAAGTGAGGTACAGCCAATGTAAGCCACTTACAAACCATACCAACAAGGATGGAGTTCTTATTCTGACCACCACAGCCGTCAGCAAACAGGCGAACTGTGGTGATCCCTTCCATGTCAGTGCTTTGTAATCTATGATAGACAGCTGATGCAATCTGATTTGACCCCTTTGCAGCCTCATTTTCGAGCCAGGTGTATATGAAAGTGTTACTTTTATCTTGTTTCGATGTCTATGTTCCCTTACATATAGTAAGATTGTAGAGGTTCAGTTGCCTACTATAATAGGTAGCTTGATCAGGAAGCTTGGGTAACGCCATATTTTTTTGACAGTCAAATGACAATGTTAATTGGTCCTCTTCTTCACGCCGGAGAGACTCGAAGAAAGCAGATGCTCTCAATTTATGGGCTCTGATTTCAAACATCAGGGATTTCTTTTCTTCCTGTGTAGTGGCCAACTTAATTTTTGTTCCTAATTCAAGACAATAAGAACACTTATCAGAAGAAGGTGTTTTGAAGCTAATATTGAATTCAGTTGTAAATATTACCCTGAAGAACTCGTAAGGGACCTTCAGGGCTACATCTTTCTCACTCTGCAGTGAATTGTATCCCCTTCACAGTTTCTTTATAGATAAGTGGCTTGGTAAGCAATATGACTTGGTGGTCTGTGATCTACAGTAGTGTGATTCAACAGATTTCAATGAGGAGATGTATTTACGAACAGCATCTTTTTTGAATTGGTATTTTGCAGACCTTTTGTCTCACCCTCATTTTTCCTCAGGGGATTGTCCTGTAGTTATATAATATTTGTTTAATCTCTTCACTCTATCTTTGCTTACACCCAGAATCGACACAAAGGCATTTTGACATACCCTTATTAATGATGTACCTGACTGTGTTCTAAAACATGGAACAAAGAACTTGGTGGATACCTGTTTTTTCTTATACTTCTTACCTTCCCCTCTGATCCTTTCCCGTTTTGGTGTTTCCGCAGTGCAGTATTTGAGGATGAAGTTGTCCTGTTCCACTTTGCTACTCGTGGAGTAGAATCTCTGATGAAAACATCTTACATCCTGGAGATTTAATTTTCTACACTGTAGGGCAGCAGATGAGCGATGACAGCACGTTGGCAAAGATGGTGGCTTCTTCGAAACATGCCTGTAACAAAATTAAAATTTGTCTGTAATCTTTTCATAGACCTTTAATTGTAATTTATAAACTATTTATAAGTGGTATAGAACTACTACGTGTATACTTTCATGAAGAAAATATGTACATTCATAAAAATCTGACTACCCCTCTTACCGTTGTCGCTTCAAAATGTTTTTGTGCCAATTGTATGTATCTCGCTGCTTCTTCCTCCCTCTGTATGGCATGGTTGGTGTGATTTGCCTTTCCTTTAATATAAGTTCTTCCATTTTACCATTTATAATGTTTTACAACAGAAAACCGCCAACATACACACAACCTGTTAACAAAACGATGAAACCTCAATAAAAAACCACAATATCATTGTTCTTCATAAATGAATTCAGGGTCACCAATGTTTGAAAATAATATTTATAAATGACAACATCATGGAAACAAATATGTTTCAAAATCAATATCCCGCTGCAGCACAAATTACTGCTATAACTCTGCATTCTCGTGCACGAGAATGGACAAAGATAGTTTTGGAATATTCTGTGTTGATTGTTTATGGTATTGTATTGGACAAAGTGTTGTTTGGAAACACATTTTATGTTGAACAAAATGGTGTTTGGAAATGGACTCGAGAGGACAAAGAGGTTTTTGGAAATAGTGTCATATTTCTGTCATTTTTTACACATGGAGAATGTGGATTTAGAAGCACTATTTTCTTGTCAGAATGATTTGAACCTGCACGAGTAGATCGCAGTGTCATCCCATTTTTTAAATTTTTTTTGGACATAGTGGTGTTTGGAAATGGGCTACTCAATTATGCAAGCCAACTGATACGTAAACAACATTATAATCATAAAACATTAATAGCTTCTCAGGCTAAAATATCTTCTGTATAGGTGGCATGTCACTTCACCTTTAATACAGGAAACAAGTGGGATTCACACTTCCGCCGAACAACAGGGTAATTTTCAGTGGCTGCATTATGCCTCACATGGCGTATTAAATCACACAAAACACATCAATTCCGCGCGCAACAATAGCGTGGAACACAAAATCTCACATTACATTCAAATTAAAAACATGTAGTAATAACATTTTACACTAACAAACACGGTGTCAAATTAGCAATTTACCATTTAAATTTCAATTGCTCCTAGAGGGGTCCTTGCAATTGCCAGTCCTCAAACGTTCGTTTTAGTCATAGAGTTTCAATTACATAGATATACATATCAAATCCAAAGAGTTTTCAAATAATAAAAATATATACATGGAACGAAGAAATATAAATTAAAATAAATCATTAACTTAATCTGGGCTGGATATTTACATAGTGTACTGCAAATTCTATTCATAGCCATTACAACAGTTAAAAAAGGAACCTTATGGAACTTCTGGAGGAGAGAAGTCTATTATGTACCAGAGATGTATCAGTGCTTTACCCATCACAGACATTCCAAACAAATTGTTTGAAATAATGGCTCTCAGTGTTCTTTCTGACATTTTTAAAGATGTTAAAAGTTAGCCATATTTTGGAGTAAATGCTATCACCCCGTATGTAGGTATAACTTAAAGAATTATTCATTGGTATGTACAATCTAGTAAACTCAAAAGGTTAAACCTTGGCTTCTGCTGTAAAATATAGGTTGCTCAGGTTGAACCTGATCCTTAATGAACTTCCGAGGACACTGTTTTGATGGTGCTGCCAAAATGTCTGGATGGGAGAAAGGTGTACCTACCAAAAATACTAACTAATAAATATGTGCACTGTACAAACCATGCAACTGATTTGGCTTTACAAGAAATAGCAAGAAAAACTAGAGGAATGTGTGATCTTCCTTGGCTTGTAAAATATTTCGTAATATTATTCTGACCTCTTCGAAAAGAAGGAACATTTATTTATTTATTATTTTGAAACCCGTCTTCCTCCTTAATTGGAAGAGGGGTTGCGTCCCCGACTCACTCTGGGCGCGAAGGGAAAAAATAAATATTAAAACCAGGCATAAAAAGCTAAACAATATAAATTCCCCACACCACTGCCCAGGGGTCAGGCCAAAAACTTCAAAGGATATAATAGCAGAGTAACCATTAAACAAACAAGAGGCAAGACTTTGGACGTATGTTATTAAAAAATAGAAATTTGCAAAAATAGTATTTACTATACATAACCATACAAGCTTAGTTACAAAAGCTGACGTTAATAATGGCAGCATCTTATCCCCATTTGCGATACTAACAATAACCTTTAAAAAATCGTAAAAATATAAATACTGATAACAACAAGTATAAAAAATATATATATAAAATATTATATATATAATATTAACAACGCCTTTAATAAATAATCAACTATTATCACCAAAAGGGCGTGAGGCGTGGCCACTATAAAATACCAAATTTAACTGACTGCCCTAATACCAAAAATCAAACAAGACAATCAATACAAATATATAAAAAATTCTACAATAATAATACTGAAGTACAAAAAAATTATTTAAATAAAGTTCTTAAACTCTCAATCAACGGTTTAGACTTTCTTCAGATGTTCGTTGCTAAAGACTTGCCAAAAAACAAAGTTAATATCCTAGGCGTGCGCTGGCTTCCTGACCTTCCTCACCAACTCCAGAGTCTAATACCACGCCGGGCCATTGGTACGAATTCACAAAGGCGTGAACGATGATCAAAAAAAAAATTATCTTATTTTTAAGGGAAATGTAGCAAAAACTCTTCACGTAACATAACTATGTTACCACAGAAGTATTTATCATCTACTTCAAACAAAGTCTTACTTCTTTATTAACTTGCCAATGATTTCATAAATACGTAGAATGGCCGCACCAACCAACATCAGGCTGCGCATGTAGTCCAATACCGATCGCATACTTTTAATAATACTGCACAAGCTGATTATATTAGCTAAAGCCAACTTTAAGTATGCAAATTCCGAAGACAAAGTCTCAAAAACAAATTGCAAAATGTTCGTTTCTTCCAAACTTATACTTTTATTACAACTACAGGCGAACGGGCGACTTTTTTAAAAAATCCCACACTGGAACAACGTGTGAAACAAATGGGCCTCTTCACCAAACAGGCAAATAAAAGTTCCGTCCAAATAAAATTTAGTATGGGAAAATACACAGTTCACAAGGTTTGCCAAAAACCAGTGCAGCACCACGAGGGTAAAAATCAAAATCGCGGCCTCTCTTTACCTTGATAACTTCTGTATCACAGGGCAATCCATTGCCCTGTCACCCAGCGTGGAGCCTCCATCCCAATACTCTTCGTCGCCCGTTGCCGTCCGGCACACCAGTCCGCACCGTCACATAGCTCTGTCCTCGACGGTCGCTGGCCACACACTCCACGCGGCCTCAGCTGATTTTCACTCCCGGCAAGCCGAATGTCTGACGTCATCAGCCAACCGCCGGGCGCTCGCCAAGTGGTATTTACGTGAAACACAATCGATGTTCTTAAACTCATAATCGATAGCTACCAAATGGCGTATAACTAATTAACAGAAACAAATATAATTAAAAAAATTTACAGATAAATTAACATTAATTAAAAAAAGCGTAAAAAAAAGTGAAATAAAAAACCATATAAAACTAGAGACCAGCAACAAAAATAAATTACAAGTAAAAATGTGGCCCTGCCGGCCACAACCTCCGCCTTGAACAAAAAAAAATTTAAACAGCAAAGAAAATCTTAAAAAACTAAAACGTCAAAAAAAAACCCTTGGACTTGGAGAAAAAGTATTCACAAAAACTTCTAATCCAACAAACCATCCCAAACTCAAACAAACAAACCAGCAACAAGGAAAACTTGCCTCCAAAGTCCCTGCCAAAAATTTTAACGCTCAAAAAAAAAAAAAAAAAAAAAGAAGGATTTTCCGACAAGAAACGGAAAAGACAAGCTAAACATCACAAACCCAACAAACGGGATCTAAGAATGCCAAAACAAACAAACAAGCTCCAAAGTCAAATCCGAAACGTATTAGACAAAACCTTCTCTTTCAAAATTATCAAAAACTAAAGATCAAAAAAAAAAAAAAACAATGTCTGACAACCCGGAGGTTGCAAACTAAAGCAAAGAACTATAAAAACTATAACCTCACAGAAAAAAAAATCAAAACCATCACTGGTAATCTAAATGACCACTAAAATTCCTGGTGCTGATCCTGCTCCCGCTTCTTTTTAAAGCAAAATTTTTCCGAATGACCATTTTTGCCACAAAAACCACAAACAAAATTATTTACCTCCGAAACCGAGCAATCCTTAGCAAAATGCCTTACCTTATTACACTTAAAACAAGTCTTATTACTTTTTTTATTACCCGGCGTTTTAAAACAAAACGGTTTAAAATTGATTTTGCCTTTACACTTATCGAATTCACATTTAGCGTAAAAAATATTATCAACCTGGATAGCCCAAGTGTTGAGTTCCTCCACACTATTAGGTCTGCCAATAAATGCGCATTCGTGTCTGATGGCAGGATTTAGATTTTCCAAAATAATAGCTACAAAACGGTGATCATCTAACTGCAGACCAAATACATTAACGTGATTTCTAATATCCTGTATAAATTCTAAGGTGCTTACATTTTCCCGTTGAAAACGGAAAATCAATTCCTTAATTAGATCGTCCTTTACCCTCTTAGGGCACAAATATTCCCACAAATTCTCTTTCACTACCGACCATCCAACAGACTTATTTATACCTGACGTAATCACATCTCTAGCGATCCCGCTACATTTAGTCGAAATACACCTTAACAATTCTTGCTCATTTTGTAAACAACAATTAGTTTTCAAACTATCTACCCCCAAGCAAAACTTTATTAAATCTCTTGGCCCACCGGAGCATAAAGATGGCAACCTATCGAGTTCCTTAAAAAGCAATTTACTTCGCATAGCAGTATTCAATGAATTTACTTGGCTGATCTCCGAATTCTCCACATTTTCCTCAACAGGTTTTTTCCTCCCTTCTTTAATGTGGGTACTTAATTTCCTGCGTAAGGTATCAATGTCATCCTCCAGACCACTCTCTACTCCCGCTGCTTGCAAATTAGCGTAAACCTGTTCTTTGGGAAGTTTATAAATCCAAGAAACTGCCATTATTAAAAAAATCAAAAAGGTCAGCAAAATCGCAAAAGTCCAAAGATTCTGCCTAGCAGAGTGGCGCAGGTTGAAACCCGTCTTCCTCCTTAATTGGAAGAGGGGTTGCGTCCCCGACTCACTCTGGGCGCGAAGGGAAAAAATAAATATTAAAACCAGGCATAAAAAGCTAAACAATATAAATTTCCCACACCACTGCCCAGGGGTCAGGCCAAAAACTTCAAAGGATATAATAGCAGAGTAACCATTAAACAAACAAGAGGCAAGACTTTGGACGTATGTTATTAAAAAATAGAAATTTGCAAAAATAGTATTTACTATACATAACCATACAAGCTTAGTTACAAAAGCTGACGTTAATAATGGCAGCATCTTATCCCCATTTGCGATACTAACAATAACCTTTAAAAAATCGTAAAAATATAAATACTGATAACAACAAGTATAAAAAATATATATATAAAATATTATATATATAATATTAACAACGCCTTTAATAAATAATCAACTATTATCACCAAAAGGGCGTGAGGCGTGGCCACTATAAAATACCAAATTTAACTGACTGCCCTAATACCAAAAATCAAACAAGACAATCAATACAAATATATAAAAAATTCTACAATAATAATACTGAAGTACAAAAAAATTATTTAAATAAAGTTCTTAAACTCTCAATCAACGGTTTAGACTTTCTTCAGATGTTCGTTGCTAAAGACTTGCCAAAAAACAAAGTTAATATCCTAGGCGTGCGCTGGCTTCCTGACCTTCCTCACCAACTCCAGAGTCTAATACCACGCCGGGCCATTGGTACGAATTCACAAAGGCGTGAACGATGATCAAAAAAAAAAAATTATCTTATTTTTAAGGGAAATGTAGCAAAAACTCTTCACGTAACATAACTATGTTACCACAGAAGTATTTATCATCTACTTCAAACAAAGTCTTACTTCTTTATTAACTTGCCAATGATTTCATAAATACGTAGAATGGCCGCACCAACCAACATCAGGCTGCGCATGTAGTCCAATACCGATCGCATACTTTTAATAATACTGCACAAGCTGATTATATTAGCTAAAGCCAACTTTAAGTATGCAAATTCCGAAGACAAAGTCTCAAAAACAAATTGCAAAATGTTCGTTTCTTCCAAACTTATACTTTTATTACAACTACAGGCAAACGGGCGACCTTTTTAAAAAATCCCACACTGGAACAACGTGTGAAACAAATGGGCCTCTTCACCAAACAGGCTAATAAAAGTTCCGTCCAAATAAAATTTAGTATGGGAAAATACACAGTTCACAAGGTTTGCCAAAAACCAGTGCAGCACCACGAGGGTAAAAATCAAAATCGCGGTCTCTCTTTACCTTGATAACTTCTGTATCACAGGGCAATCCATTGCCCTGTCACCCAGCGTGGAGCCTCCATCCCAATACTCTTCGTCGCCCGTTGCCGTCCGGCACACCAGTCCGCACCGTCACATAGCTCTGTCCTCGACGGTCGCTGGCCACACACTCCACGCGGCCTCAGCTGATTTTCACTCCCGGCAAGCAGAATGTCTGACGTCATCAGCCAACCGCCGGGCGCTCGCCAAGTGGTATTTACGTGAAACACAATCGATGTTCTTAAACTCATAATCGATAGCTACCAAACGGCGTATAACTAATTAACAGAAACAAATATAATTAAAAAAATTTACAGAAAAATTAACATTAATTAAAAAAAGCGATAAAAAAAGTGAAATAAAAAACCATATAAAGCTAGAGACGAGCAACAAAAATAAATTACAAGTAAAAATGTGGCCCTGCCGGCCACAATTTATTTAATTATTTATTAAATTTGTGGCATGCCCACCAACAGTTTTGTAACTTATGAGTAGGGCACGAACATACACAAACACAAATACACAAAGAAAGCAGTCCTTGCCCGTGTCAAGGCACCGCAAGCAGTCTGCACTACACAAGGGGGGTTCCGCCCGCAAGGAGAACAATCCGTGCGGGTAACCACCACTCGCAAGTAGATGCGACATAAACCGCTAGCACCGCACACATGAAGGCGCCACAACACAACGAAAGACAGACGAGTACAAACACATAAACAAGGATGTTAAAACTCACACTCTGAATGAGACAATAAGAACAAAACACAAATACCAAATTACAAACAGATAAGCAAAACATTGCTCTGCTCAAAATTAATTTTACTTGGTGTTGTGTCTATTATAGTTTGTAACGAGTCTATAAATAAGATCATTCATGTTATAAATAGTACATAAACTAGAAAAGAGGCGAGAATTGAATTGGGGGATTCTCAATTCGGTGTTCTCAAGAATATAGCTACATTTAATTTTATTGTTATTGACGCCGTCCCCGTTGCCTAATCTGAATTTACGTAAATTTAAGCTGGTAAGTTAATTTTGAATCTCAAGGGGGGGTTCTTGGCCTCGTGGCGGTAGGCAGGGATGCGGCGACAAAGGACTCCCCGGGCTGTTATGGCCTCCCAGGACGCCTTATTAATGAAACACACGAGTTCTTTTGGTGATTTATTGCGTAGCACACTCTACAGGTCACACGTTCACGTGACTGGCCGCTTCACCGTCGACCTAAGCTCCGCGCACCTGGACCTGCTAGGGTCACTGCGAGAGAATACGGACGTGGCGTGACGTGTGAGGACGAACGGTCCCGCAAATTAATTAGTGGAACACATGACACTAAGGTACTGTGGTTAGTCCGCACAAGAGAATGATTTGCTTATTAAAACACGTTACCCTAAGTTGCTGCGATTGGTCCGCACAGGAGAATAAGTTACTTGCTAAAACACGTTACACTGAATTACTGCGATTGGTCCGCACAGGAGAATAAGTTACTTACTAAAACACGTTACACTGAATTACTGCGATTAGTCCCGCACAGGAGAATATGCATGAGCGGATAGTCCGCGGGGTGGCGAAGGCCACGTTAAGCTGGGCACGGACACGGTGGAATCTGGAGCGATATCACACACGTGGCCGTGGCACGTCCCAGGTGAATACTCGTCCGAAAGTTCTGGTCGCGTTCGGCGCAGTGCCGCCCTGCGTGGGCAAAGAACTATGTCCCGTGGTGGGACGTGAAAGCGTGAGGCGCAGGTGCCACGCTGGGTCACCTAATTGCTTACGTAAAATATATAAAAATCCCTGATGGGATACACATATTAGTAAAAGACCGCGCGTGGTTGCTAACGGCCGATTTGGGCCGACCGGGGAGCTGATATAAAACGTTTGGACTATATTTACCTATTGCAGTTATATGGCGTTGGTGCAAAAAGTGAAGGCTCCCCGTGCGTGGGCTGCCGGCCCGGGCGAGTGCTGGATGGCGACTGACTAACCTCCCTGGCCGCCGAGGCCAGGGAGGGGGGAAATTCCGCGGGAAAACTGCGGAGCGCGGGAAGGTGACTTCGGCCAGTTTTGTGAATTATACCCTTTTAACATATGATCATTTAATTAACATTAATTATTGAATGGTTTAGATTTCTTAGTTTTTGTTTATATTATAAAATGCATGAGAAACAATACCCTTGCGCAGTGCCACACCCGGCCGGGCGCTTTGCACACGTAGGAGGCCGTGACTGACGTCACGCCGTTCGGGGCACTGCACTACGTTGCGCGCGCGGGCGCGTTCGGGGCGCGGCACTTATCAGGTGTTGAGGACACATAACGGCCTGTGCTCTCAGAGGGAGCACTGACGGCGGCGTCATTATAAATATTATGAACAAAAAGATAGTCCAAATAGGCTCTACGGTCTGCTAGAGGAATAAGATTGGGATGTGGAAAACCTCTTTAAATTATTAGTTGAGACAATTTGGTTTATAAATTTTCTAGTTTCTCGATATCAGTCGACCCAATGTCATTCCAGATAGTTGAACAGTATTCTAATTTAGATCGAATTAATGCCAAGTAAAGAGAAAGAATTAAATCGGAATTGGTAGCATAATGAGTGATATAGGTATTTTATAATAGCAAATGTTCTTCTTTAAATGGAATTTAAGTAGTCGATTTGTTTATGAAAAAACAATTTTGAATCTAGAAATACACCAAGGTCTTTTATAATGAAAGTTTTTGAGATATGGTTATTATTCAGAATGTAATAAATTATAAACTGTAGGGTCATATTTCCTAGTAAAGGATATTACCTTGGTTTTATTATCGTTTAGATTGACCAAGTTTAGAAGACACCAATTATTGATTTCATTAATGTCTCTTTGTATAGAAGAGCGCAATCATTGACTGTAGATATTATTTTAGAGATTTTCAGATCCTCGGCAAAGAGTACACCAGTTGAGTAATTAAGGACCATGGTAATGTCATTTATAAATATATTGAAGAGTAGAGGTGAGAGAGTGGCACCTTGTGGTACTCCAGAACTAGCTTGGTGTAAAGAGGATTTATGGTTATTGACAGATACAAAAAATATATATATTATTGAGATAGCTAGAAAACCAGTTCAAGTATTTAGTACAAAAACCAAAGTCTGATAGTTTTTTTTAAAAGTAGCGAATGGTTTACTGTATCGAATGCTTTAGTTAGATCAAAATAACAGGCAACTGCCTGACCTCTGTTAGTAACTACTGACGTCCCTCGGCTTCTGGTCCCTATTTCCCCGTTTACTAGAAATTCCTGTTGTGCCCGTACTGCTCTCGTCGGAGAGGTGTGGGTCCAGGCCAATGTGGCCGGGATCGGGGAATACGGGACCTGGAGGGAGGGTGAGGAGATGAGGAAGAATGATAGGCAGATTTAAAGGACCACTCGATGTTAACAGTTCCACGAGCTCCTTTATTGCAATTCTGAGAGCTTGCCGCGGCCTGGCGGATCCGTCGCGGGGTGTGCGCCCCTCCCACGAAGACCCGGACTCCCGAAGACCGTCTCGTGCAACCCACTCGTCTCGATACGAACTAGAAATCCTCCCACGTAACAAAGTTCCTGATTGCTAAATGCTCCACAAAGGCGCGTGACACGTACGCGGTTCTTTAGGTAACAGACTCGTAATGACGACGAAGGTTCGGCGGTGCGTAATTACGCTTACGCGTCCTATGATGTTCGACTCGTGACGTAACTCGTAACTCGTAAGCTCAACCGTGTGAGCGACTCGGCGGATGCAGCTCAGCTGCCGCGACAACCCGTGCAGTTACACTGTCGTCGGACCCCGAGCTCGGAAGACGCGCCTCGCGAGCAGCGCGGAGCGGCGTCCACGTCTGTCCCTGAACGAGTGCTGAGCCACACTGCACTTCCCTGCCCGTCCGCGGGCCGAGACCCACGGGCCGTGGGGGAGGGGAGGAGAAATCGGTCGGCGTGGGAGAGCCCCCCCCCCCCTCTCGCGACTCGGACGAGCGCTAGGCCGCGATTACATATTAACACTGCGAGACATTTGCGAAAATTACAAGATTATTTAGACAATAATTAATACATTACGGTTACATGATTTACATACTTACTGAGGTTCACGATCATTCGAAAAATATATACAACACAGAATTATTTACACACTAACAGAGCCCACTGGCATATTAGGGCGCATGCGGGTGCATCCCTGGCCGATGCACTACACTGATGATGCACCGGGGAAACAAGGGAGGACGTTGACGAGGCATAACGGCCTGAAGGAGCCGAGGAGACACTTGGGTCGACGTCACTACATTATGGATTGGGTTAAGAAAAGTAATTAGGTTAGTAGTAGTGGACATTCCAGATCTGAAACCGTGCTGACTGGCTGATAATTTATTTTGAAGTTGAAAATTTAAAACTTTGTGTATAATTTTTTCAAATATTTTTGCGAAGACATTAAGTAAAGATATTGGCCTATAGTTTGACACAATCAATTTAGAGCCATTCTTGTGTATCGGAATGACCTTTGCTGTTTTCCATTTATCAGGGAAAACTTGAGAATGTAAACTGGTGTTAAAGATATGATAAAGAAGAGGAACTAATAAGTAGGAACAGCCTTTTAAGATAAAATTAGGGATGCCATCTGGGCCGGTGGATTTGTAAGATTTGAGCCCTGGGTAACGGCAGATGCCGTTAACCCCAGATAGTCCCAGTAACCCAAGCACCTCATCATGTGCTCCAGCTCGGGCATCGTGGCCCTGCTTGCCTGGGGCTCAGGGCGACGAGCAAGTATGGTGCGCATTCGCCGTCTGGGTGGCCTGTGACAAGAGGGGTTGACCTGTGGCTGGTGTCATTGGGCTTGGTGATACCATGGTTGCATGATCCGTGTCCGATGTCGCCGCGAGAGGTGATGGGGGGAATTGATGTTTGTCTGATGTCCTTCTTGTCCTGTGTGGATCTTTGTGCAGGTGTCCCGGACCAACCTTAGGGTGGACTAACCGGAGATCATCTCGGTGAACCTTGGCGGCTCTTCCACTCCGTGTTGTGACCGCGTAGGTGGTAGGCCCGAGTCTCTTCACTACCTCAAGGGGTTCGGACCATTTAGGGGCCAGGCTTGCGCAAAACGTCTTGCCTCTGGAGGAAAGGTGGTGACATCGGACATACACCTGTTACCCCGGCTCCAATGGCAGGGGTGGGTTAGTGGTCTGAGGGGTATGAGTGGCTACAAGCTGTGCCTGATTCCGGCGTGCATCCTCCCATCTTTTGGCGACAGGCATTTGAAGCACTCGTTCAGCAGCGCCCGCTACCCGGAGTTCCCCTGGGAGGGCGAGATCCCATTCCTGAAGCAACTCCGCAGGGGAGTAGCCGGTTACCACGTTTCGGCGGCGACAGAGGCAGTACAATATATTGGGGAGGAGCACATCCCACTGGGTGTGGTCGTCTCCCTGACGTAGCCGCAACTGGATTTTGATGTCCTGGACGCGGCGTTCTGTTGGATTTGCTCTTGGGTGGTACATGGGTGTCGTGTGGTGCTCCACCTCCCAGCGCTTAAAATCGGCCTTCCAGTGCCGGCCTTTGAATTGTGTGCCATTATCTGTGAGTAGCACACAAGGAAACCCATATCGTGGGAATACTTTGGCATCGAGGAGAGTGGCGATGGTCTCAGCCCATACATTGGTGACGGCGAACGCTTTTGCCCAGCGTGTAAAAGTATCCGTGATTTCCACCAAGAATCGCTTCCCGTGGGATGTGCGGGAGTATGGGCCCATGACGTTGAGAGCCACGGTGTGAAATGGGTCATGGGGCTTCCTGGGGCACTGTTGCTCTACCCCATCAGGCCGATGGGCCTTGCGCTGTTGGCATGGTTGACAGTCTCGCACATAATCGCAGATGTCACCTGCAACGCCTGGCCAGTGGAACCACTGCCGCAGTGCCCGTTGGGTCTGGTCAGCCCCCGGGTGTCCCGCTAGGTCGTGATAATGATAAAAATGCAAGGCAGCCTTCCATCCGGCTGGTGGCACGTGCGTGCGCCACGAGCTTATGTCTCCGGGCACACGGCTCTGGAGTACCCCGTCAAGACTACGTAGGTGGGGAAGCTCCTGTTCTCTGCATTTAGCGAGGTCTGCTTGACTGACCAAGTCCTGGCTCTGTGCGAGACAGACAATCTCCATGAGGTTGGCTGGGGTCGCTGGCGCAGGGTCGCGGAGCCTCTAGGCCGTGGTGACATATAGCGCTGCCGGCGGGGACTCACTTGTAGACCCCATCTGGGGGTTGCAGAGGGAAGTAAGTCGTCCCATCCCTGATCGTCCTTGAACACAGTGTTGGCATCCGGGTGATGAGAGAGCTCATCCGCCAGCTGGTTCTCCCGCCCAGGGACGTGCTCCACGCATAAAGCGAAGTTCTGGAGCATCAGTGCCCACCGCGTGAACTTGGATTTGCCTCCCTGGGCAGAGTTCAGTCACTGCAGGCACTGGCTGTCAGTGCGGAGCATGAAGCGTCTCCCCTCGAGGTGGTGTCGGTATCGCCTGAGTGCCCACACCACCACGAGGCATTCCTGCTCGTTGACGTGGTACCGCCACTCTGCAGGGCCAAACTTGGCACTGGCATACTCGATCACCCGCCTCTCCTCTCCAGCTCCTTGTTGGTAGATTACTGCCCCCATACCCTCCTGGCTCACATCTGTCTGGATGAATAGGGAAATATATATAATATATTCCCCTATATGAATAGGGGAATATATTTTAACACTGGCACTAGCCGTGACAGGGTGTGACACTCCCTGAACTGCTGCTTGACACAGGCGAGGGCCTGCTCTGCCGCGTCTGTCCATCGAAACCTTCTCTTGGGTGACGGGAGGTCCGTCATTGGTGCAGTGATATTGGCGAGGTTCGGGATGAATGACCTGAGCCAGTTTAAAAGTCCCATTAGCTTCTGCAATTGTTTTCTGGTACAGGGAGGCTCTTTCTCTTCTATCAGGGTCAGCTGATCTGGTAGAAGTCGACACCTGTACGCGCTCACGAGGTGCCCCAAGAACTCCAGTTCACTCGTGCCGACATGGCACTTGCGCGGCGCACACGTCAGTCCGTGCGTGGCTAGCCTTTCGAGGACCAATGCGAGGTATGTGCATGATCCTCCCACGATCGTGACCATATGATCACATAGTCGAGGTAGGCCGCTGCAAACTTGCCAATGTAGCCGTCTAAGATGCGTACCATCATGGTCTGGAAGGTCGCGGAGGCATCCATCAGCCCAAACGGCATAGCACAAAACTGAAACCTGCGCCCATCGGTTGCAGTGAAGGCTGTCTTAGGGTGATCCTCAGGCCAAACTGGCACCTGCCAGTAGCCGGACTTCAGGTCTAGTGACGTAAACACCTGGGCATCGCCCATGCTGGTGAGCGCTTCTGTAAGATTTATGAGTGGTGGTGGTGCCGGGATGGTTAGGTCATTAATTGGCTTAAAATTGATGCAGAAACGCAGGGAGCCGTCTTTCTTACTGGCCATGACTATGCGACAGTTGTATGGTGACGTGCTGGGCTCTATTACCCGATCCCCCAGCATTTCTGTGATTTGTTCCTGGATGGCAGTGAGCTCGCAGGGACCAAAACCCCCTGGTTTGGCGAATGGAGGAACATGGGGTACCATGGGTATACAATGTTCTGTAATATTCGTGCGGCGCAGCCAGTCAGCTGACGCGAACACCTGTGGTTGCTGCCTGAGGGTTCTGTCTAGAAGGGCACAATTGTCTGGTGGTACGCCATGGCGTATGTCTATCAGCTGGGTAGGATCCGTCCAGGTAGGTGGGCGGCGATGTGACAACCCATACACGGTCCCGCGCCCCTGGGTCCCAACATGCATCCTACCTGCCCCGACTTCGATGTTAGCATCCTCCTGGACTAGCCAGGGTAACCCTAGGATGAGTTCATTCCTGAAGTCCTGCACTACGAGTGCGCACATCCTGGTCACATAGTCCCTTATGCCGACACTAAACTCCACACGCCCAGTCGTGACCGTGCTAGATCCCTTTGTTGCGAGCTGAATGGTGTCGGGCTCAGGTGTCACTTCAGCATCCGGGACAAGGTAGGCCGCAACGTAAGTGTGAGTCGCCATGGTGTCCACCAACGCCTCCACCGGCCTCCCATCCAGCGAGACAGGGATGCAGATGAGGTTTCCAGCCTTCTGTCCCATCCGCCCCAGGCACTGTGGTGCTTGGCTGGGGTCCCCAGCTGTGGGTCGGGTCACCTGCGACGCCTGGTGAATCGTGTCGCTCGCTGGCGACGTGGGTATGTCCGTCGTCGGGTGCGGTGGGCCGCCTCCACTGGCGAGTGGTAGCTGAGACGGTGCGTCTCTCGCCCCCCCAGCTGTGGGTCGGGTCACCGGCGACGCCTGGTGAATCGTGTAGCTCGCTGGCGACGTGGGGCTGTCCGTCGTCGGGTGCGGTGGGCCGCCTCCACTGGCGAGTGGTAGCTGAGACGGTGCGTCTCTCGCCCCCCCAGCTGTGGGTCGGGTCACCGGCGATACCTGGTGAATCGTGTCGCTCGCTGGCGACGTGGGGCCGTCCGTCATCGGGTGCGGTGGGCCGCCTCCACTGGCAAGTGGTAGGTGAGACAGTGCGTCTCTCGCCCCCCCCCCCCCAGCTGTGGGTCGGGTCACCGGCGATGCCTGGTGAATCGTGTCACTCGCTGGCGACGTCGTCGGGTGCGGTGGGCCGCCTCCACTGGTGAGTGGTTGGTGAGACGGTGTGTCGGCAGAGGCAGGGCATGAGGTCCGGGGACGGCGGCCAACTGCGTCGTCGCCCCCTAGTTGCAGTTTCCCGACGGCGCGGGTCCTCCCCTTGACGCCATCCACCGCGCCTCTCTAGTCGGGCACACTCTATGCCAGTGGTGTTCGGGCATCGGGCAGTATTGACAGCGTGGCGGATGATCATCACATTCTCTGGAAGGGCCACCACATTGGCTGCCTGCTCATGCTTTACGCGTCGCCTGACCGCCCTGATTCGGACGCAATGCCACTCCCCCCTCTTGTAGCAAGTTAGACGGGGGTTGGGCTTCCCTTGGTGGGGGGGGGGGGGTTTCACATATCGCAACACGGCCAGGGTGTCCTCCAGGCGTTCCGTCGGCCTCACCTGTGGGACTTGGGGCGTCATGACGCTTCGGGCGTCTCGTGCTGCCTTGAGGTCCTGTTCTACTTCCCTTGCGAGGGCGAGGAAAGCATTTAGTTCCTTCTCCACTGCAGTACGCACGAAAGGCCGTACCTCGGGCGTCAAGAGCTCTACAATGTTCGGTAGCACATCCTGTATCCTACCGCGGGGTGTTAGACGTCGGTAGAGCCGCAGCTTCCCGTGCACAAATGCTTCTACTCCCTCCCCGCTAGACTGGGCTCGGCAGAACAACTCGTTCAGGCAACAGGCTCGTGCGCGCGAGTCATCAAAGCGTGCCTCCAGGCGCTGTGCATAATCAGTCCACATGGTGTCGTAATCGCCCGTCTGAGACCACCACGTTCGGGCGTCGCTGCGTTACTGGCTGCTGGCGCGTTCTGTCCACTCCTCTGGTGCGATGTGATGGCGTGCTAATTTTTCCTTGCATACCCACAGGAACATGGCTGGGTCCTCGTGGGCATGACCCGCGAACTCCGGCAGTACGATCAGTCCACTCGCGGTGCGCGGCGCGGGGGTCAGCTGTGTGTGGTATGCTTGCATCATTATGCTCTCGCAGGTGACGCAGAGGAACAACCCATCACGAAAATGCACGAACTCGCGTGCTTCGGCGTACGCGCGGTGTTTTGTGACCCACACTGTTGGCATTGGGCCGTCTTGCCTGGTTGCGTGCAGCTGCGCACAGCATGTTTGTTGCACCCCTTGCTGTGCTTCCGCGGACGCATGCGCACTGACACTGAGCGCTCTCGTTATTTACGAGTGACTCCGGAAAGGGTCTAAGACAGCCCTCACACAATCCCTGCATGTCGATGGCTATGTCCGGATCTCTCTGCATCCTCGTGGAACGTGGCTGGCTGCCGCGGGAGACGGGATGTGTCTGTGAACGCGGTCGGCGGTCCAGTCTGCTGATTCTGCTACCTTCGGTTCCACTTGGTTAGGCTCGGGTGCCGCCCGGCCAGAGTTGGCTAGAAGGAAGTGGTGGCTGGTGCTCCTTTCAGGCGCGTGCATTGCTGGGGTGGGGGTGGGGGTGGGGTGGTGTGACTTTGTTTGCCCTTGGGTCCCGTTAAAGGCACTGGTCAGATGCGCCCTTTGTCCTGCATGCACGTTTTCCTCCCCTTTGTCCTGGCTCGAAGTTCGACTTCTTTGCAGTGGTTTTGACGGGAATTATGACAGTTTTTCTTTGCATAAATTGTTTGCAAATTTGATGAGCCCCACGTTGGGCGCCATTTTTTGTCCTGCCGATGTTGATGCATGGCTGGGTGGTGTCTGAGGGCGCCAACTAACATTTAATAGTGGTGGTTGCTGTGGGCTAGTTCACAGCACGAGACTCCTCTCTCTCAGTGGTCGTGACGTCGCCACGTGGCAGGCAGGAGTGGTTGGACCACACACACAACTAGCTCGAAACGTCGGCACGCACACGACTGTCTGGTCTGCACACGAACGCCGATCCGAACTCCGCTAGTCGCACACGACTGCTCGCGCCGAGGGGTGAAGGCCAACTGGCGCGTCCTGGCAGGTCCCGTTAGGGCTCGAGTCGATCTCCACTCTCCATGACAATCGACCTAAACCCGTTCGAGACACTTACCACCGACCACAAACGCCGACCGGTGAGGCACCAAGGTGGCATAATGACCTGTGCGAGCCACGGGAGCACCTGGGAAGACGTCAGATTGTTAGATCATTTATAAAGTTTGTGAAAATGTTTTTTTTTTAATTTTAATGCTTGAATTAAGTCATTAGAAAACAATAACGGATATTTGGGTAATGTTTTAGAAATTAGTGGTATAAATGTGTTCATATTGTCAGTTATGCAATTTATTAAAACATCCACCCGATGATTAATATTGATTGATTCATTGAAATGAGTCCAGTCATAATTTTTTTGGAGTTATAAAGACCTAAAAAATTACCATCCTTATAATTTCTGTAGGGAGGATTAACACTTCTTGAGCTAGAATACATTAAAATGTTAATTTTTAGAGCTGGATGATACAGATCTTCTTTGGTAAGTATTTCAGAGTCTTGCGTTACTGTACACTGAGATAGATTTGTTAAGCATAAATTCTGAAGATTTTTGTAAGGTTGGGTGTGATTATATTGGGTCAGACCCAATGTAGATACAAAGTTGAGAAGGCTTTGGATTTGACATGTGAATGAGTAATGTTTGAAGAGTGCAGAGTGAGACAATCAATACCGGGAACATTAAAATCACCAAGAATTAAAATATCTTCTTGAGCGGTAGATAGTTTTTCATCCAAGTTTTCAAGGTACTCGAGATATTTATTCGGCGAGATGTCCGGGGCTAGGTAGATAGTTCCGATAGTAAAAGTTGTTGCAGGAGATGTTTTTACCTTGATCCAGATAGCTTCAATACCGGGAAAGTCGTAAATGTAAACAGGTAGCACTGTTAAAAATTTGGTTTTGTTGAAGGCAGTGTAAGTTGAGGATTTTTATCATTTCTAAAAACTATACTGGTCCGTGAAATAGTGAGAATTTGTTGTTATCGTTGAGCCAGGTTTCTGTTAAACAAATAATGTCATAATGAGAGTTTAAAAGGTTTTCCAGAAATTCGTTAGACTTAGTTCTTAATCCTCTCACGTTTTGATATGCAATATCATAATTTCTATGGAACTGCTTCCCTGTGGGAAATAGGGTGCTCCTCCAGCATCGAATTAGATGTGGAAGTTGACGCCATTGGATTAGGAGGCATGATGGTCACTGTTGTATTGACTTGATTGGTAACATTAGTTTAGACTTGATCCGGATGTAGTTTACCGTAAAACGGGCTAATTAAACAGCCACTTGGCCAAAACACAATATTATTGATTCTACTGAAGTCATTTTCAAGCACTGATATATGAAATGAAGCATAAGTATTATACTTCGTTCGAAGATTAGTAACTTTGACCTGAGATAAATTGAGTTCATTTGTCATGTAGTCCATAATTTCTTGCTCCATCTGAAGCTTCAAAACGGGTAGCAAACAGGGATTTAGTCTTTTTGTAGGTAGGTTTGGAGACAATTTTAAGAGTGGATGTATTACGTATTCCTACTTGGGTTGGAGATTTCTTAGATTTTAATCATGGGTACCAACTGGGTTTTCATTATGTCTTAACTTATGCGGTTTTTGTACCAACATGAAACCTTCAGAGTCGACTCGCTGGTTGTTATTGTTAGAGTTCCTGACCGTGCGCATTTCTTGCTGACCAGAAAGTAGGTCACTGCACATGGAGCTGTTGCTGGGTATACTCACTGCACCATTAACATCGATCACCTTATTATTGGGCGCTCTTTTGTTCACTTGGCTGTAAGATAAATCTGAGTTTTGCTTTATGTATAAGCTTTTTTTTTATCTCTTTTAACTCTTGTTTGATTAAAGAGGATTCTTCTCTTGAGTCCATGGTGCTGCCAAAATGTCTGGATGGGAGAAAGGTGTACCTACCAAAAATACTAACTAATAAATATGTGCACTGTACAAACCATGCAACTGATTTGGCTTTACAAGAAATAGCAAGAAAAACTAGAGGAATGTGTGATCTTCCTTGGCTTGTAAAATATTTCGTAATATTATTCTGACCTCTTCGAAAAGAAGGAACATTTATTTATTTATTATTTTGAAACCCGTCTTCCTCCTTAATTGGAAGAGGGGTTGCGTCCCCGACTCACTCTGGGCGCGAAGGGAAAAAATAAATATTAAAACCAGGCATAAAAAGCTAAACAATATAAATTCCCCACACCACTGCCCAGGGGTCAGGCCAAAAACTTCAAAGGATATAATAGCAGAGTAACCATTAAACAAACAAGAGGCAAGACTTTGGACGTATGTTATTAAAAAATAGAAATTTGCAAAAATAGTATTTACTATACATAACCATACAAGCTTAGTTACAAAAGCTGACGTTAATAATGGCAGCATCTTATCCCCATTTGCGATACTAACAATAACCTTTAAAAAATCGTAAAAATATAAATACTGATAACAACAAGTATAAAAAATATATATATAAAATATTATATATATAATATTAACAACGCCTTTAATAAATAATCAACTATTATCACCAAAAGGGCGTGAGGCGTGGCCACTATAAAATACCAAATTTAACTGACTGCCCTAATACCAAAAATCAAACAAGACAATCAATACAAATATATAAAAAATTCTACAATAATAATACTGAAGTACAAAAAAATTATTTAAATAAAGTTCTTAAACTCTCAATCAACGGTTTAGACTTTCTTCAGATGTTCGTTGCTAAAGACTTGCCAAAAAACAAAGTTAATATCCTAGGCGTGCGCTGGCTTCTGACCTTCCTCACCAACTCCAGAGTCTAATACCACGCCGGGCCATTGGTACGAATTCACAAAGGCGTGAACGATGATCAAAAAAAAAATTATCTTATTTTTAAGGGAAATGTAGCAAAAACTCTTCACGTAACATAACTATGTTACCACAGAAGTATTTATCATCTACTTCAAACAAAGTCTTACTTCTTTATTAACTTGCCAATGATTTCATAAATACGTAGAATGGCCGCACCAACCAACATCAGGCTGCGCATGTAGTCCAATACCGATCGCATACTTTTAATAATACTGCACAAGCTGATTATATTAGCTAAAGCCAACTTTAAGTATGCAAATTCCGAAGACAAAGTCTCAAAAACAAATTGCAAAATGTTCGTTTCTTCCAAACTTATACTTTTATTACAACTACAGGCGAACGGGCGACTTTTTTAAAAAATCCCACACTGGAACAACGTGTGAAACAAATGGGCCTCTTCACCAAACAGGCTAATAAAAGTTCCGTCCAAATAAAATTTAGTATGGGAAAATACACAGTTCACAAGGTTTGCCAAAAACCAGTGCAGCACCACGAGGGTAAAAATCAAAATCGCGGCCTCTCTTTACCTTGATAACTTCTGTATCACAGGGCAATCCATTGCCCTGTCACCCAGCGTGGAGCTTCCATCCCAATACTCTTCGTCGCCCGTTGCCGTCCGGCACACCAGTCCGCACCGTCACATAGCTCTGTCCTCGACGGTCGCTGGCCACACACTCCACGCGGCCTCAGCTGATTTTCACTCCCGGCAAGCCGAATGTCTGACGTCATCAGCCAACCGCTGGGCGCTCGCCATGTGGTATTTACGTGAAACACAATCGATGTTCTTAAACTCATAATCGATAGCTATCAAATGGCGTTTAACTAATTAACAGAAACAAATATAATTAAAAAAATTTACAGATAAATTAACATTAATTAAATAAAGCGTAAAAAAAAGTGAAATAAAAAACCATATAAAACTAGAGACCAGCAACAAAAATAAATTACAAGTAAAAATGTGGCCCTGCCGGCCACAACCTCCGACTTGAACAAAAAAAAATTTAAACAGCAAAGAAAATCTTAAAAAACTAAAACGTCAAAAAAAAAACCCTTGGACTTGGAGAAAAAGTATTCACAAAAACTTCTAATCCAACAAACCATCCCAAACTCAAACAAACAAACCAGCAACAAGGAAAACTTGCCTCCAAAGTCCCTGCCAAAAATTTTAACGCTCAAAAAAAAAAAAAAAACAAAAGAAGGATTTTCCGACAAGAAACGGAAAAGACAAGCTAAACATCACAAACCCAACAAACGGGATCTAAGAATGCCAAAACAAACAAACAAGCTCCAAAGTCAAATCCGAAACGTATTAGACAAAACCTTCTCTTTCAAAATTATCAAAAACTAAAGATCAAAAAAAAAAAAACAAAGTCTGACAACCCGGAGGTTGCAAACTAAAGCAAAGAACTATAAAAACTATAACCTCACAGAAAAAAAAATCAAAACCATCACTGGTAATCTAAATGACCACTAAAATTCCTGGTGCTGATCCTGCTCCCGCTTCTTTTTAAAGCAAAATTTTTCCGAATGACCATTTTTGCCACAAAAACCACAAACAAAATTATTTACCTCCGAAACCGAGCAATCCTTAGCAAAATGCCCTACCTTATTACACTTAAAACAAGTCTTATTACTTTTTTTATTACCCGGCGTTTTAAAACAAAACGGTTTAAAATTGATTTTGCCTTTACACTTATCGAATTCACATTTAGCGTAAAAAATATTATCAACCTGGATAGCCCAAGTGTTGAGTTCCTCCACACTATTAGGTCTGCCAATAAATGCGCATTCGTGTCTGATGGCAGGATTTAGATTTTCCAAAATAGTAGCTACAAAACGGTGATCATCTAACTGCAGACCAAATACATTAACGTGATTTCTAATATCCTGTATAAATTCTAAGGTGCTTACATTTTCCCGTTGAAAACGGAAAATCAATTCCTTAATTAGATTGTCCTTTACCCTCTTAGGGCACAAATATTCCCACAAATTCTCTTTCACTACCGACCATCCAACAGACTTATTTATACCTGACGTAATCACGTCTCTAGCGATCCCGCTACATTTAGTCGAAATACACCTTAACAATTCTTGCTCATTTTGTAAACAACAATTAGTTTTCAAACTATCTACCCCCAAGCAAAACTTTATTAAATCTCTTGGCCCACCGGAGCATAAAGATGGCAACCTATCGAGTTCCTTAAAAAGCAATTTACTTCGCATAGCAGTATTCAATGAATTTACTTGGCTGATCTCCGAATTCTCCACATTTTCCTCAACAGGTTTTTTCCTCCCTTCTTTAATGTGGGTACTTAATTTCCTGCGTAAGGTATCAATGTCATCCTCCAGACCACTCTCTACTCCCGCTGCTTGCAAATTAGCGTAAACCTGTTCTTTGGGAAGTTTATAAATCCAAGAAACTGCCATTATTAAAAAAATCAAAAAGGTCAGCAAAATCGCAAAAGTCCAAAGTTTCTGCCTAGCAGAGTGGCGCAGGTTGAAACCCGTCTTCCTCCTTAATTGGAAGAGGGGTTGCGTCCCCGACTCACTCTGGGCGCGAAGGGAAAAAATAAATATTAAAACCAGGCATAAAAAGCTAAACAATATAAATTCCCCACACCACTTCCCAGGGGTCAGGCCAAAAACTTCAAAGGATATAATAGCAGAGTAACCATTAAACAAACAAGAGGCAAGACTTTGGACGTATGTTATTAAAAAATAGAAATTTGCAAAAATAGTATTTACTATACATAACCATACAAGCTTAGTTACAAAAGCTGACGTTAATAATGGCAGCATCTTATCCCCATTTGCGATACTAACAATAACCTTTAAAAAATCGTAAAAATATAAATACTGATAACAACAAGTATAAAAAATATATATATAAAATATTATATATATAATATTAACAACGCCTTTAATAAATAATCAACTATTATCACCAAAAGGGCGTGAGGCGTGGCCACTATAAAATACCAAAATTAACTGACTGCCCTAATACCAAAAATCAAACAAGACAATCAATACAAATATATAAAAAATTCTACAATAATAATACTGAAGTACAAAAAAATTATTTAAATAAAGTTCTTAAACTCTCAATCAACGGTTTAGACTTTCTTCAGATGTTCGTTGCTAAAGACTTGCCAAAAAACAAAGTTAATATCCTAGGCGTGCGCTGGCTTCCTGACCTTCCTCACCAACTCCAGAGTCTAATACCACGCCGGGCCATTGGTACGAATTCACAAAGGCGTGAACGATGATCAAAAAAAAAAAATTATCTTATTTTTAAGGGAAATGTAGCAAAAACTCTTCACGTAACATAACTATGTTACCACAGAAGTATTTATCATCTACTTCAAACAAAGTCTTACTTCTTTATTAACTTGCCAATGATTTCATAAATACGTAGAATGGCCGCACCAACCAACATCAGGCTGCGCATGTAGTCCAATACCGATCGCATACTTTTAATAATACTGCACAAGCTGATTATATTAGCTAAAGCCAACTTTAAGTATGCAAATTCCGAAGACAAAGTCTCAAAAACAAATTGCAAAATGTTCGTTTCTTCCAAACTTATACTTTTATTACAACTACAGGCAAACGGGCGACCTTTTTAAAAAATCCCACACTGGAACAACGTGTGAAACAAATGGGCCTCTTCACCAAACAGGCTAATAAAAGTTCCGTCCAAATAAAATTTAGTATGGGAAAATACACAGTTCACAAGGTTTGCCAAAAACCAGTGCAGCACCACGAGGGTAAAAATCAAAATCGCGGTCTCTCTTTACCTTGATAACTTCTGTATCACAGGGCAATCCATTGCCCTGTCACCCAGCGTGGAGCCTCCATCCCAATACTCTTCGTCGCCCGTTGCCGTCCGGCACACCAGTCCGCACCGTCACATAGCTCTGTCCTCGACGGTCGCTGGCCACACACTCCACGCGGCCTCAGCTGATTTTCACTCCCGGCAAGCCGAATGTCTGACGTCATCAGCCAACCGCCGGGCGCTCGCCAAGTGGTATTTACGTGAAACACAATCGATGTTCTTAAACTCATAATCGATAGCTACCAAACGGCGTATAACTAATTAACAGAAACAAATATAATTAAAAAAATTTACAGATAAATTAACATTAATTAAAAAAAGCGTAAAAAAAAGTGAAATAAAAAACCATATAAAACTAGAGACCAGCAACAAAAATAAATTACAAGTAAAAATGTGGCCCTGCCGGCCACAACCTCCGCCTTGAACAAAAAAAATTTAAACAGCAAAGAAAATCTTAAAAAACTAAAACGTCAAAAAAAAACCCTTGGACTTGGAGAAAAAGTATTCACAAAAACTTCTAATCCAACAAACCATCCCAAACTCAAACAAACAAACCAGCAACAAGGAAAACTTGCCTCCAAAGTCCCTGCCAAAAATTTTAACGCTCAAAAAAAAAAAAAAAAAAAAGAAGGATTTTCCGACAAGAAACGGAAAAGACAAGCTAAACATCACAAACCCAACAAACGGGATCTAAGAATGCCAAAACAAACAAACAAGCTCCAAAGTCAAATCCGAAACGTATTAGACAAAACCTTCTCTTTCAAAATTATCAAAAACTAAAGATCAAAAAAAAAAAAAACAAAGTCTGACAACCTGGAGGTTGCAAACTAAAGCAAAGAACTATAAAAACTATAACCTCACAGAAAAAAAAATCAAAACCATCACTGGTAATCTAAATGACCACTAAAATTCCTGGTGCTGATCCTGCTCCCGCTTCTTTTTAAAGCAAAATTTTTCCGAATGACCATTTTTGCCACAAAAACCACAAACAAAATTATTTACCTCCGAAACCGAGCAATCCTTAGCAAAATGCCCTACCTTATTACACTTAAAACAAGTCTTATTACTTTTTTTATTACCCGGCGTTTTAAAACAAAACGGTTTAAAATTGATTTTGCCTTTACACTTATCGAATTCACATTTAGCGTAAAAAATATTATCAACCTGGATAGCCCAAGTGTTGAGTTCCTCCACACTATTAGGTCTGCCAATAAATGCGCATTCGTGTCTGATGGCAGGATTTAGATTTTCCAAAATAATAGCTACAAAACGGTGATCATCTAACTGCAGACCAAATACATTAACGTGATTTCTAATATCCTGTATAAATTCTAAGGTGCTTACATTTTCCCGTTGAAAACGGAAAATCAATTCCTTAATTAGATTGTCCTTTACCCTCTTAGGGCACAAATATTCCCACAAATTCTCTTTCACTACCGACCATCCAACAGACTTATTTATACCTGACGTAATCACGTCTCTAGCGATCCCGCTACATTTAGTCGAAATACACCTTAACAATTCTTGCTCATTTTGTAAACAACAATTAGTTTTCAAACTATCTACCCCCAAGCAAAACTTTATTAAATCTCTTGGCCCACCGGAGCATAAAGATGGCAACCTATCGAGTTCCTTAAAAAGCAATTTACTTCGCATAGCAGTATTCAATGAATTTACTTGGCTGATCTCCGAATTCTCCACATTTTCCTCAACAGGTTTTTTCCTCCCTTCTTTAATGTGGGTACTTAATTTCCTGCGTAAGGTATCAATGTCATCCTCCAGACCACTCTCTACTCCCGCTGCTTGCAAATTAGCGTAAACCTGTTCTTTGGGAAGTTTATAAATCCAAGAAACTGCCATTATTAAAAAAATCAAAAAGGTCAGCAAAATCGCAAAAGTCCAAAGTTTCTGCCTAGCAGAGTGGCGCAGGTTGAAACCCGTCTTCCTCCTTAATTGGAAGAGGGGTTGCGTCCCCGACTCACTCTGGGCGCGAAGGGAAAAAATAAATATTAAAACCAGGCATAAAAAGCTAAACAATATAAATTCCCCACACCACTTCCCAGGGGTCAGGCCAAAAACTTCAAAGGATATAATAGCAGAGTAACCATTAAACAAACAAGAGGCAAGACTTTGGACGTATGTTATTAAAAAATAGAAATTTGCAAAAATAGTATTTACTATACATAACCATACAAGCTTAGTTACAAAAGCTGACGTTAATAATGGCAGCATCTTATCCCCATTTGCGATACTAACAATAACCTTTAAAAAATCGTAAAAATATAAATACTGATAACAACAAGTATAAAAAATATATATATAAAATATTATATATATAATATTAACAACGCCTTTAATAAATAATCAACTATTATCACCAAAAGGGCGTGAGGCGTGGCCACTATAAAATACCAAAATTAACTGACTGCCCTAATACCAAAAATCAAACAAGACAATCAATACAAATATATAAAAAATTCTACAATAATAATACTGAAGTACAAAAAAATTATTTAAATAAAGTTCTTAAACTCTCAATCAACGGTTTAGACTTTCTTCAGATGTTCGTTGCTAAAGACTTGCCAAAAAACAAAGTTAATATCCTAGGCGTGCGCTGGCTTCCTGACCTTCCTCACCAACTCCAGAGTCTAATACCACGCCGGGCCATTGGTACGAATTCACAAAGGCGTGAACGATGATCAAAAAAAAAAAATTATCTTATTTTTAAGGGAAATGTAGCAAAAACTCTTCACGTAACATAACTATGTTACCACAGAAGTATTTATCATCTACTTCAAACAAAGTCTTACTTCTTTATTAACTTGCCAATGATTTCATAAATACGTAGAATGGCCGCACCAACCAACATCAGGCTGCGCATGTAGTCCAATACCGATCGCATACTTTTAATAATACTGCACAAGCTGATTATATTAGCTAAAGCCAACTTTAAGTATGCAAATTCCGAAGACAAAGTCTCAAAAACAAATTGCAAAATGTTCGTTTCTTCCAAACTTATACTTTTATTACAACTACAGGCAAACGGGCGACCTTTTTAAAAAATCCCACACTGGAACAACGTGTGAAACAAATGGGCCTCTTCACCAAACAGGCTAATAAAAGTTCCGTCCAAATAAAATTTAGTATGGGAAAATACACAGTTCACAAGGTTTGCCAAAAACCAGTGCAGCACCACGAGGGTAAAAATCAAAATCGCGGTCTCTCTTTACCTTGATAACTTCTGTATCACAGGGCAATCCATTGCCCTGTCACCCAGCGTGGAGCCTCCATCCCAATACTCTTCGTCGCCCGTTGCCGTCCGGCACACCAGTCCGCACCGTCACATAGCTCTGTCCTCGACGGTCGCTGGCCACACACTCCACGCGGCCTCAGCTGATTTTCACTCCCGGCAAGCCGAATGTCTGACGTCATCAGCCAACCGCCGGGCGCTCGCCAAGTGGTATTTACGTGAAACACAATCGATGTTCTTAAACTCATAATCGATAGCTACCAAACGGCGTATAACTAATTAACAGAAACAAATATAATTAAAAAAATTTACAGATAAATTAACATTAATTAAAAAAAGCGTAAAAAAAAGTGAAATAAAAAACCATATAAAACTAGAGACCAGCAACAAAAATAAATTACAAGTAAAAATGTGGCCCTGCCGGCCACAACCTCCGCCTTGAACAAAAAAAATTTAAACAGCAAAGAAAATCTTAAAAAACTAAAACGTCAAAAAAAAACCCTTGGACTTGGAGAAAAAGTATTCACAAAAACTTCTAATCCAACAAACCATCCCAAACTCAAACAAACAAACCAGCAACAAGGAAAACTTGCCTCCAAAGTCCCTGCCAAAAATTTTAACGCTCAAAAAAAAAAAAAAAAAAAAAGAAGGATTTTCCGACAAGAAACGGAAAAGACAAGCTAAACATCACAAACCCAACAAACGGGATCTAAGAATGCCAAAACAAACAAACAAGCTCCAAAGTCAAATCCGAAACGTATTAGACAAAACCTTCTCTTTCAAAATTATCAAAAACTAAAGATCAAAAAAAAAAAAAACAAAGTCTGACAACCTGGAGGTTGCAAACTAAAGCAAAGAACTATAAAAACTATAACCTCACAGAAAAAAAAATCAAAACCATCACTGGTAATCTAAATGACCACTAAAATTCCTGGTGCTGATCCTGCTCCCGCTTCTTTTTAAAGCAAAATTTTTCCGAATGACCATTTTTGCCACAAAAACCACAAACAAAATTATTTACCTCCGAAACCGAGCAATCCTTAGCAAAATGCCCTACCTTATTACACTTAAAACAAGTCTTATTACTTTTTTTATTACCCGGCGTTTTAAAACAAAACGGTTTAAAATTGATTTTGCCTTTACACTTATCGAATTCACATTTAGCGTAAAAAATATTATCAACCTGGATAGCCCAAGTGTTGAGTTCCTCCACACTATTAGGTCTGCCAATAAATGCGCATTCGTGTCTGATGGCAGGATTTAGATTTTCCAAAATAATAGCTACAAAACGGTGATCATCTAACTGCAGACCAAATACATTAACGTGATTTCTAATATCCTGTATAAATTCTAAGGTGCTTACATTTTCCCGTTGAAAACGGAAAATCAATTCCTTAATTAGATCGTCCTTTACCCTCTTAGGGCACAAATATTCCCACAAATTCTCTTTCACTACCGACCATCCAACAGACTTATTTATACCAGACGTAATCACATCTCTAGCGATCCCGCTACATTTAGTCGAAATACACCTTAACAATTCTTGCTCATTTTGTAAACAACAATTAGTTTTCAAACTATCTACCCCCAAGCAAAACTTTATTAAATCTCTTGGCCCACCGGAGCATAAAGATGGCAACCTATCGAGTTCCTTAAAAAGCAATTTACTTCGCATAGCAGTATTCAATGAATTTACTTGGCTGATCTCCGAATTCTCCACATTTTCCTCAACAGGTTTTTTCCTCCCTTCTTTAATATGGGTACTTAATTTCCTGCGTAAGGTATCAATGTCATCCTCCAGACCACTCTCTACTCCCGCTGCTTGCAAATTAGCGTAAACCTGTTCTTTGGGAAGTTTATAAATCCAAGAAACTGCCATTATTAAAAAAATCAAAAAGGTCAGCAAAATCGCAAAAGTCCAAAGTTTCTGCCTAGCAGAGTGGCGCAGGTTGAAACCCGTCTTCCTCCTTAATTGGAAGAGGGGTTGCGTCCCCGACTCACTCTGGGCGCGAAGGAAAAAAATATATATTTAAACCAGGCATAAAAAGCTAAACAATATAAATTCCCCACACCACTGCCCAGGGGTCAGGCCAAAAACTTCAAAGGATATAATAGCAGAGTAACCATTAAACAAACAAGAGGCAAGACTTTGGACGTATGTTATTAAAAATAGAAATTTGCAAAAATAGTATTTACTATACATAACCATACAAGCTTAGTTACAAAAGCTGACGTTAATAATGGCAGCATCTTATCCCCATTTGCGATACTAACAATAACCTTTAAAAAATCGTAAAAATATAAATACTGATAACAACAAGTATAATATATATATATAAAATATTATATATATAATATTAACAACGCCTTTAATAAATAATCAACTATTATCACCAAAAGGGCGTGAGGCGTGGCCACTATAAAATACCAAATTTAACTGACTGCCCTAATACCAAAAATCAAACAAGACAATCAATACAAATATATAAAAAATTCTACAATAATAATACTGAAGTACAAAAAAATTATTTAAATAAAGTTCTTAAACTCTCAATCAACGGTTTAGACTTTCTTCAGATGTTCGTTGCTAAAGACTTGCCAAAAAACAAAGTTAATATCCTAGGCGTGCGCTGGCTTCCTGACCTTCCTCACCAACTCCAGAGTCTAATACCACGCCGGGCCATTGGTACGAATTCACAAAGGCGTGAACGATGATCAAAAAAAAAATTATCTTATTTTTAAGGGAAATGTAGCAAAAACTCTTCACGTAACATAACTATGTTACCACAGAAGTATTTATCATCTACTTCAAACAAAGTCTTACTTCTTTATTAACTTGCCAATGATTTCATAAATACGTAGAATGGCCGCACCAACCAACATCAGGCTGCGCATGTAGTCCAATACCGATCGCATACTTTTAATAATACTGCACAAGCTGATTATATTAGCTAAAGCCAACTTTAAGTATGCAAATTCCGAAGACAAAGTCTCAAAAACAAATTGCAAAATGTTCGTTTCTTCCAAACTTATACTTTTATTACAACTACAGGCAAACGGGCGACCTTTTTAAAAAATCCCACACTGGAACAACGTGTGAAACAAATGGGCCTCTTCACCAAACAGGCTAATAAAATTTCCGTCCAAATAAAATTTAGTATGGGAAAATACACAGTTCACAAGGTTTGCCAAAAACCAGTGCAGCACCACGAGGGTAAAAATCAAAATCGCGGTCTCTCTTTACCTTGATAACTTCTGTATCACAGGGCAATCCATTGCCCTGTCACCCAGCGTGGAGCCTCCATCCCAATACTCTTCGTCGCCCGTTGCCGTCCGGCACACCAGTCCGCACCGTCACATAGCTCTGTCCTCGACGGTCGCTGGCCACACACTCCACGCGGCCTCAGCTGATTTTCACTCCCGGCAAGCCGAATGTCTGACGTCATCAGCCAACCGCCGGGCGCTCGCCAAGTGGTATTTACGTGAAAAACAATCGATGTTCTTAAACTCATAATCGATAGCTACCAAACGGCGTATAACTAATTAACAGAAACAAATATAATTAAAAAAATTTACAGATAAATTAACATTAATTAAAAAAAGCGTAAAAAAAAGTGAAATAAAAAACCATATAAAACTAGAGACCAGCAACAAAAATAAATTACAAGTAAAAATGTGGCCCTGCCGGCCACAACCTCCGCCTTGAACAAAAAAAATTTAAACAGCAAAGAAAATCTTAAAAAACTAAAACGTCAAAAAAAAACCCTTGGACTTGGAGAAAAAGTATTCACAAAAACTTCTAATCCAACAAACCATCCCAAACTCAAACAAACAAACCAGCAACAAGGAAAACTTGCCTCCAAAGTCCCTGCCAAAAATTTTAACGCTCAAAAAAAAAAAAAAACAAAAGAAGGATTTTCCGACAAGAAACGGAAAAGACAAGCTAAACATCACAAACCCAACAAACGGGATCTAAGAATGCCAAAACAAACAAACAAGCTCCAAAGTCAAATCCGAAACGTATTAGACAAAACCTTCTCTTTCAAAATTATCAAAAACTAAAGATCAAAAAAAAACAAACAAAGTCTGACAACCCGGAGGTTGCAAACTAAAGCAAAGAACTATAAAAACTATAACCTCACAGAAAAAAAAATCAAAACCATCACTGGTAATCTAAATGACCACTAAAATTCCTGGTGCTGATCCTGCTCCCGCTTCTTTTTAAAGCAAAATTTTTCCGAATGACCATTTTTGCCACAAAAACCACAAACAAAATTATTTACCTCCGAAACCGAGCAATCCTTAGCAAAATGCCCTACCTTATTACACTTAAAACAAGTCTTATTACTTTTTTTATTACCCGGCGTTTTAAAACAAAACGGTTTAAAATTGATTTTGCCTTTACACTTATCGAATTCACATTTAGCGTAAAAAATATTATCAACCTGGATAGCCCAAGTGTTGAGTTCCTCCACACTATTAGGTCTGCCAATAAATGCGCATTTAGTTCCTTCTCCACTGCAGTACGCACGAAAGGCCGTACCTCGGGCGTCAAGAGCTCTACAATGTTCGGTAGCACATCCTGTATCCTACCGCGGGGTGTTAGACGTCGGTAGAGCCGCAGCTTCCCGTGCACAAATGCTTCTACTCCCTCCCCGCTAGACTGGGCTCGGCAGAACAACTCGTTCAGGCAACAGGCTCGTGCGCGCGAGTCATCAAAGCGTGCCTCCAGGCGCTGTGCATAATCAGTCCACATGGTGTCGTAATCGCCCGTCTGAGACCACCACGTTCGGGCGTCGCTGCGTAACTGGCTGCTGGCGCGTTCTGTCCACTCCTCTGGTGCGATGTGATGGCGTGCTAATTTTTCCTTGCATACCCACAGGAACATGGCTGGGTCCTCGTGGGCATGACCCGCGAACTCCGGCAGTACGATCAGTCCACTCGCGGTGCGCGGCGCGGGGGTCAGCTGTGTGTGGTATGCTTGCATCATTATGCTCTCGCAGGTGACGCAGAGGAACAACCCATCACGAAAATTCACGAACTCGCGTGCTTCGGCGTACGCGCGGTGTTTTGTGACCCACACTGTTGGCATTGGGCCGTCTTGCCTGGTTGCGTGCGGCTGCGCACAGCATGTTTGTTGCACCCCTTGCTGTGCTTCCGCGGCCGCATGCGCACTGACACTGAGCGCTCTCGTTATTTACGAGTGACTCCGGAAAGGGTCTAAGACAGCCCTCACACAATCCCTGCATGTCGATGGCTATGTCCGGATCTCTCTGCATCCTCGTGGAACGTGGCTGGCTGCCGCGGGAGACGGGATGTGTCTGTGAACGCGGTCGGCGGTCCAGTCTGCTGATTCTGCTACCTTCGGTTCCACTTGGTTAGGCTCGGGTGCCGCCCGGCCAGAGTTGGCTAGAAGGAAGTGGTGGCTGGTGCTCCTTTCAGGCGCGTGCATTGCTGGGGTGGGGGTGGGGGTGGGGTGGTGTGACTTTGTTTGCCCTTGGGTCCCGTTAAAGGCACTGGTCAGATGCGCCCTTTGTCCTGCATGCACGTTTTCCTCCCCTTTGTCCTGGCTCGAAGTTCGACTTCTTTGCAGTGGTTTTGACGGGAATTATGACAGTTTTTCTTTGCATAAATTGTTTGCAAATTTTATGAGCCCCACGTTGGGCGCCATTTTTTGTCCTGCCGATGTTGATGCATGGCTGGGTGGTGTCTGAGGGCGCCAACTAACATTTAATAGTGGTGGTTGCTGTGGGCTAGTTCATAGCACGAGACTCCTCTCTCTCAGTGGTCGTGACGTCGCCACGTGGCAGGCAGGAGTGGTTGGACCACACACACAACTAGCTCGAAACGTCGGCACGCACACGACTGTCTGGTCTGCACACGAACGCCGATCCGAACTCCGCTAGTCGCACACGACTGCTCGCGCCGAGGGGTGAAGGCCAACTGGCGCGTCCTGGCAGGTCCCGTTAGGGCTCGAGTCGATCTCCACTCTCCATGACAATCGACCTAAACCCGTTCGAGACACTTACCACCGACCACAAACGCCGACCGGTGAGGCACCAAGGTGGCATAATGACCTGTGCGAGCCACGGGAGCACCTGGGAAGACGTCAGATTGTTAGATCATTTATAAAGTTTGTGAAAATGTTTTTTTTTTAATTTTAATGCTTAAATTAAGTCATTAGAAAACAATAACGGATATTTGGGTAATGTTTTAGAAATTAGTGGTATAAATGTGTTCATATTGTCAGTTATGCAATTTATTAAAACATCCACCCGATGATTAATATTGATTGATTCATTGAAATGAGTCCAGTCATAATTTTTTTGGAGTTATAAAGACCTAAAAAATTACCATCCTTATAATTTCTGTAGGGAGGATTAACACTTCTTGAGCTAGAATACATTAAAATGTTAATTTTTAGAGCTGGATGATACAGATCTTCTTTGGTAAGTATTTCAGAGTCTTGCGTTACTGTACACTGAGATAGATTTGTTAAGCATAAATTCTGAAGATTTTTGTAAGGTTGGGTGTGATTATATTGGGTCAGACCCAATGTAGATACAAAGTTGAGAAGGCTTTGGATTTGACATGTGAATGAGTAATGTTTGAAGAGTGCAGAGTGAGACAATCAATACCGGGAACATTAAAATCACCAAGAATTAAAATATCTTCTTGAGCGGTAGATAGTTTTTCATCCAAGTTTTCAAGGTACTCGAGATATTTATTCGGCGAGATGTCCGGGGCTAGGTAGATAGTTCCGATAGTAAAAGTTGTTGCAGGAGATGTTTTTACCTTGATCCAGATAGCTTCAATACCGGGAAAGTCGTAAATGTAAACAGGTAGCACTGTTAAAAATTTGGTTTTGTTGAAGGCAGTGTAAGTTGAGGATTTTTATCATTTCTAAAAACTATACTGGTCCGTGAAATAGTGAGAATTTGTTGTTATCGTTGAGCCAGGTTTCTGTTAAACAAATAATGTCATAATGAGAGTTTAAAAGGTTTTCCAGAAATTCGTTAGACTTAGTTCTTAATCCTCTCACGTTTTGATATGCAATATCATAATTTCTATGGAACTGCTTCCCTGTGGGAAATAGGGTGCTCCTCCAGCATCGAATTAGATGTGGAAGTTGACGCCATTGGATTAGGAGGCATGATGGTCACTGTTGTATTGACTTGATTGGTAACATTAGTTTAGACTTGATCCGGATGTAGTTTACCGTAAAACGGGCTAATTAAACAGCCACTTGGCCAAAACACAATATTATTGATTCTACTGAAGTCATTTTCAAGCACTGATATATGAAATGAAGCATAAGTATTATACTTCGTTCGAAGATTAGTAACTTTGACCTGAGATAAATTGAGTTCATTTGTCATGTAGTCCATAATTTCTTGCTCCATCTGAAGCTTCAAAACGGGTAGCAAACAGGGATTTAGTCTTTTTGTAGGTAGGTTTGGAGACAGTTTTAAGAGTGGATGTATTACGTATTCCTACTTGGGTTGGAGATTTCTTAGATTTTAATCATGGGTACCAACTGGGTTTTCATTATGTCTTAACTTATGCGGTTTTTGTACCAACATGAAACCTTCAGAGTCGACTCGCTGGTTGTTATTGTTAGAGTTCCTGACCGTGCGCATTTCTTGCTGACCAGAAAGTAGGTCACTGCACATGGAGCTGTTGCTGGGTATACTCACTGCACCATTAACATCGATCACCTTATTATTGGGCGCTCTTTTGGTCACTTGGCTGTAAGATAAATCTGAGTTTTGCTTTATGTATAAGCTTTTTTTTTATCTCTTTTAACTCTTGTTTGATTAAAGAGGATTCTTCTCTTGAGTCCATTAACAAGGTTTTAAGCACCACATTTTCACTCTTAAGCTCATCAAACTTAACACAGAGAGATTTTACCGTATTACATAGTTCATCCATGTTGGTGTCTTTAAGTTTCAGAGCAAATGAAGGTGAATTTGAATTTTTATTCAGGCTGTTGACCAAATTAGTTGACGATTTTTTCGTAGGCGACCTGAACATGGATAAATTAGTATTATTAATACAGTTCACAAATATACCATCTTGTAAGGGTAAGGGAAACCCCTTAAAGTCTTGCTGAACTAGTAGAGACAAATCAATATTGATAGTTATCACACTTTGAACATCAATAATTACAACAACCGAGTGCGCGCACAAGACACGTCTGTCCGCCTTGAACTCCCTGCCGACACTGTGATGTAGTGCATCCATCGTGTAATATAAATGATACAGTATTGTTGGGAGCGCCTCAGGAATTCATTCTCTTTCGTCCAACAAGATCATGTGAGGATTAAATCTCTGAAATGATACAAACAAGAGTGTTTAAGGGTTCAGAAAACTCTTCAGACTATTCTCAATACTCCCGGGCTTTACCTACAGAGAAAAAGCCACTTTTCCCGGTGTAGTACTATAAAATTTGAAGACATTTAGATCAACGTTTTACTTGTGTGATGTCTGATGTGTTAAGTGATGCAAACGAAATCCTGAGATCTTATGATATAGACAAACCTCTTATACATAACAGTAGAACCCCTTTTTTAAACTATTGAAGGGGGTGTCTGAAAAAGTTGTAAGATGCGGTAAAGTGTAAAATAAGGGAAATGCATGAAAAATCCTTGTTTTGCTCAGAGAACTGTGATATTATATGACCTAAAAATATTGTACTCTGATATACACATAATTATTCATTACAAGTGTCTGAAGCATATATAAAAAGAATAATTAATTATACACTTAAGTCCCTGACGACACCTGGCCCTCTGATCCCTGTAAAGAATGTTTCTATCGTGACATGGGCACCAAATAGCATGAAAACTCAGGTATTATAAGGGTCCACACCATGTGGCTTACTTCAGTGGGCCAGAACAGCGACCCCTCGAGCTGTCGGCCGCTCAAGACGCTATTTGGAAGTAAAAGCGGTGCTATTAGCGAGCTGAACTGTACCGGGTGGCGCCAGCACGTCCGTCGCGGAAGAGACGAGTCAAGACTGCCTCCCGTGCACCGGCACGCGGCAAGTGGGTAGCAGGAGAGGGGCGCACGAGATGTGTGGGAAACTGCACGTGGTCTGGGTCAACTCTCTGATGTAACTGCACATAGAATACAGGGAATACAACAAATACACTTCCCATTAGTCAGTAAATGATATTTACACTCGATGCACTCAAAGCACACACGCCCGGACAAGACGGTGATGGGCAACAGCGGGTCTAGGGACCAGAAGGAACACGACAGATGTTATCATAAGCTCTCCCCCCTTCTCCGAGGCCGCTTTGCCCATCAACGCCGGACTAGGTTGCCTAACGCTCCTGTGGCCCTAATGTGTTTGTGTGTATGGGGATGAGGTCGCCGGTGGCAAGGGGACGAGGTCGGGCGAAGTGGGGCCGGAGTTGTAGAAAGCAGCCACAGGGCTCACTATCCGATGTCGGGCAGGGTGCGGGATTGACACGAGTGTGGGCTGGGCCCACACACTTGTATTCGCGTAGGTAAGACCAGGTGCATTGTATGCGCGAGGATGGGCAGAACATGTCAATGACCAGAGGCTAATTACACAATTAGTTTTGTGTAGCGGGTTAAAACATTGTAATGAATTTGTTTTTGCTTTCCATTGTCTGTTTTAAAAGGTTTTTTAAACTTGAGAAAAAGACTAACATCATATAGGCCTAGCTTATTGTATTTTCATTGTGTTTTTCAAAGGGCTTCAATAAATGTTATCATGTAGTACTTAAAAAATATTATTGTAAGCACACACTAAATATAAAAATACTTTTAAGGAATTAATAGAACTTATATTTTATTATTATTTGAGCACAAAAGATTGTTCACTTTTAAACAACTACATTATGTACTGACACCCTACTCATACCAACTGCAGATGCAGACTACAATACAACACAGACAGAAGAGAGAACTGAGAGTGAGCATCTCAACTTGACCGTGAGGCTCTTGTCAGCTCATGAAACAATCAACAGACCTGCCCACTATTAGTCACCTTTCATGTCACAACTTGAATAATCATCTAGAACAGACTCTGCTGATTGTTATTTATGAGTTTCTCCTTACATTTTTAAATAAAATTCATTATAAAGTAAGTTATTAAAAACTATTTCCAACTTGACTACAAAAAAATATTATTTTGTAAATAACTAAATTGTTGTCTTTGAGGCAACCCTCCTATAAATATGGTAATAATCTCCGTTGTAAATAAATTAAGTAAAGTTAGGGTACATAGTATTAAATTGAAAAAATAACTTATAAAACACCCTTTCTTTAAATTATTTAACTATGAACCCATTAGCCTCTCACTTTGAAATTTTGAGATTTACTTACCAAAAGTATAAACTATTTATAGAAAATCTTTAAACAATTTCAAGAATGCACTTTTTGAGAAAATTAAAACTTTGAATTTGATTTCTCAAAAACACTTTTTATAACAAAGTATGTTGTGTTGTACATCAAAGGAAAGAGCATTTAAAATTGAGTAAAATGACACCACTCCAACTCTCTAGCTCAATTAGGAGAAAAGCTATGGTGATCTCAAAATATATCAGTTACATTTTTTTGGCGGATTTTCGGATACTTTACATAGCCGTAATTTTAAAACAGTTTGAGATATTTGGAAAAAAAATTGGCTTTTTTATTAATCTCTATGAGGACAACCTTCTGACATCGTCCGGGCCTGCGGCCCCTTTTAAGTCCGATATGCCACCGCCCAAACACCACCCACCCTCCATTCAAACCTCCCGCCTACCCGTGCGTACGTGTGCGTGCGTGTGTGCTCGCCCGGCAAGAGGGCGCTATCTAGTCAGTGCGCCGCACCCCTAAAACATAAGTAAATATAATTGTGTTATTTGTTTTTATATTCCCTAAGTGCAACGTGACGGCAGATCGGCCGGGAGGGTTTTATGTACTTTTATTTTAAAATAATTTATTAAAATATCATAGCGTTTCCGGACATGCCCGAGGAAACCCGAAGCCAGAAAATAATTAAATTTAAATCTTAATAATTATAATATGTATTAATCTTTTCAAGTATTTATAAATTGTATCATAATTTTTAATTCATTCTTGTCATGTTAACTTAGTTTCCTGTGGCACGAATTCGCAAATATCTTTTAACGGCAATTGTTTCGGCGGGAGGACGCCATGTTAGTCGAGCGAGCCATGATCTCATCCCAGTCCGCCGCCATCAACGACCGAGAGTAGACGCTTCAGCACTCCAGGGACCTCACCGCTTGTTTCACCGCCAAGTAATTCTGTTTCAATTTAATTCCGTATAAATCGTTTTCTTTTCGTCCTCGGAGCTCCTCTCGGTCGGGGGACTGTATAACTAATTGTCTTTAGGGTTGTGCGAATGTTCGGTATACCGATACCGAAATCGAAATTTTGCTACTTTCATTTTCGATTTCGGTAAGAATTTCATCTGTCGAAGTTCGTTTTTAGCGAAATATTTTGAGCCAAACGAAAGTTCAATAGCTTACCGAAGTTCGTTTGTTCTAGTTGAAAAAGAAATCGTAATTTAATAAAAATGTACAGTAGAATACCGGTACAATAACGTACCTTATTATAAAGTATATTTCACTTAACGAATTTTTTTTATGTGCCCGCCAAAAATCGTATCTTCGCCATGCAAAACGGTTTCAGTTTAAAGTATCATATTTTCACTATAACGTATAAATTCTACTAGTAGCGTGGCATTACTACACCAAAATTTACTTAAACTGGTAAATAAATTTCCAGCTAAATGATTAATGTAGTAGAACAAAGATACACAAATACCACCGCAACGTATTTTCTAACCTCTAAATTCTCAAAACAAAGTTAACAAACAGTTGCGCGCACAACCATAGATTATACCGTACGTAGTATGCGACGTGAGCAACACAACACCATTCGATACACCGAAAGACGGAGGTTTGAGAGAAGTATTAATTATTTAGACAAAAGTGTTACGCTACGCTAAAAATACTGTTGGATGTCTGTGCCGGGATTGTTTATTGTTATTGTTGAGTTTATTTTCAGGTTACGTTATTTAGACACCGCATTATATTTGTGCTACAATATGAATGATCCTGGAGATAAAAAGAAACGAAAGCAATTCTCGCTTAAGGAAAAAGTGGATATACTCAGAGAACTAGACAAGGGGAAAAAAGCAAGTCGCAGTTGCGAATACATATGGCATTGCGGCTCTCCTGTAGCTATTTTTTTTATATATTTTTTTCTCTGTGTAAAGATATGTATGCATGTTTCAGTACTAAGTACAAAAACTTGAGGTACCTGTAAGTACTTAGCACTGGGATTCTACTGTAATGTCTTTATATGATTTGCTTGTTATTACTAATAATGTAATAACATATGCAAATCATATAAAGACATTAATTAGAAAAAAGATTTCCATTAAGATTAAGGTAAATCTGTATTGTACGGATTAGCGCCAAAAAAAATCGTACAAATATGAAATAACTTTCATTATATGCTCTTTTACGTCCTCTTTTCAAAACTGACTGCGGAGATTAAAAATTCCAATTACTTTTGGAGATATCGCCGTTCTTATTTTGCAATACAAGCCCTATGTAATCATTCAACAGACGCCATTTTATATTTTGCCGTGTGTGCGTGAATGCCTAAATAACAGAAATTTTCCATTAGGTAAGGTTAGTTACATGATAAATACTTCAAAATAAACGGAAATTAAAAATAATATCAATTAATTTTACTTGTATAGTTTTAAGTATTTATAATGTAACTGACCTGACCTAACAAAACGGGACAAAGGTAGATTAGGTCAGGTCAGCTACAGTATAAATACTTTGAAACTGAACGGACATTAAAAATAATAAAAATTAATTTTAATGGTTGTTTAGTTTTAAAGTATTTATAATGTAGCTGACCTGACCTAACAAACCGGGAAAAAGGATGAACAGTAGGAACTCACGTAATTTTCTTTTTACGTGATGTAGTTGTTCAACTACGTCGCGAAAAAAATAAATAATAATACTTGTATACAAGCAACAATGGTGAACGCGGGAAGCCTACGATTCACTCATCCTTCTGGACATACCCGAATACTCACGTTGGCAAGCCTTCTTTCAACAGACGAGAGGCAAACGCCCAATCGTGCATCTTCGGTTTTTTTTTTTTGTTTATTGTAAATAAATATGCAACTCATGAAAACTAATGGTCAATTAGGTTGTTAGCTACATTATAAATACTTCAAAACATTGTGGATGGTTGATTTGGTTAGGATAGCTATATTAAAAATACTGTGAAATCATGTAAACGGTTTCCTAGCGCTGGATAGCTACATATTAAAATGTTATTTGCTAAGCAACCATAAAATGATTTTACAGTTTTTTTAATGTAGCTATACTTACCTAATATAACCAACCATCTACAATGTTTTAAAGTATTTTTAATTACTTCTTGCTAATTTTAAGAAAAGAAGGCTTGCCAACGTGAGTATTCGGGTATGTCCAGAAAGATGTGTGAATCGTAGGCTTCCCGCTCAACGCCGCATCAGTGCACAACATGAAAATTAAAAAATTCAATATCTCCTAAAGTATTTGGAATTTCTGATCTCCGCCGGGTTTAATGAAAAGAGGAAGTTAAAGAGCACAGAATAAAGGTATTTTCGGATTTTTAAATTTTTTTTTTAAAAAAATTGCCAAATAATAAATAAAAAATTCGATATCTCCAAAAGTAATTGGAATTTTTTATCTCCGCAGGCGGTTCTGAAAAGAGGACGTAAGATAGCATATAATGAAAGTTATTTCATATTTGCACGATTTTTTTTGGCGCTAATCCGTACAATACAGATTTACCAAGATTAATTTACGTGGTGATGAAAAAAACTCACGTTAATGAAAATACGGTAAAATCATAATTTGAACAAACATGGCAGATAAAGTAAACAAAATTCAACCGTGATTACAGTAGGCCTAGGTATCAAAACAAAATCATGCAATATTTGAAAAATTACCTGATTCATTTGCTTTCAAACAGTAGTGTAGGTACTATATTCGTAAAACATACATTCCAGAACTGTTAGTATTCTATTTAGTATTTACCGTATACACATAAACAAAGAACGTACCTACTTTTATTCGCGCACAGCCAAACAAAAACATTGTCGTCTGCTTTATTTAAAATTTACATACTCTGACTGGCATATAAAATCCTCATAATATACAGCCAATTAGACAAAAAGGTCAACAAGTCACTTGGCAGCAACCATTTGTTATGTTTTGTTTTGACCATGTCCCTTGCCTGGTTTACAGCTTCCTGAGCTAGCCATGTGTGACAGTGGTGCAAGATGACGGCCGTTCCGCAGTAGTCACGTGTTTTTTCATCAGTACCATGCACGTGATAAATATATTATCATAGACTGCGACATTACGACTGTAAAGGAAATAGTCTGTGCGCTGAAAGATCTGGATTGATTCTTGAAATTTACGAGTGACATGGGGCTGTGTTGTGTGGTCTAGGGCGGATGTTGACTATATTAAATAGTAATATTTATATATACATCAAAAGGTACAAAAATGATTTATGTAATAGAATTTATTACTGAAGAGCAAATTTTGGGGCACTTTTTTTCTTTGTTAATTAAAAAATTTCGCTTAACTTTCGTTAAGAATATATTTATCTCATAGAAAAATTCATTTTCGTTTCACTTTCGCGAAACTTGATAAATTTTCTTTCACTTTCATTTTGTGTGGATAAAGTCACTTTCGCACATCCCTAATTGTCTTACGACCAGCAACGGTCTTTCCTCTTTTGTAATACGTAATGTAATATGTGACCACGTGGGGGTCTTCGCACCTAAACCGATTCGTGCCGCGGGCGTTTTAAACAGTTTCAATCGTGTAAGTTGCATTCGCCGAATAAATCAGGTGTGTAAATCAAATGTATTATTTTCTTATTTAAATCTGTTTAACCACGTGAAGTGTGACGGCGTGTGGGACGCCTGAGAGCCCACTGCGTAGGTGATAGCGTCCCCGACGCTGAGAGCGGGCAGGGATCCGTGCTAGGTGTATTCAGGGGGAAATTAAAATCACGCCTCACATGGGCGACGCCACGACCCTGGGAAAGATTCTCACATCGGTCCGTGCACGTGGCACGGTGGCGCCCATAAAACCCGAGCAAGCATTACGATTCAATCAGTAAATATCAGAGACTACGGCCCCCGTATTAAGAGGTGCCGCCACGAGTGGCACCGTAACACTTCATACCAAATTTCATCAAATTCTGAGGTGGTCAGGTTTACACCCTGTGTTGATTTGATATGGAATGACCCATAACTGGGACATTTTTTATGGACATACTGTATTAGACATTCTCTTGAATAATTTCTTATAGAAATGTAATCAAAAAGCTCTTGTAACATTTGAAAATCTTTCGCTTTAAGCATTTAAGGAAAATTTGCGATCTACAGATGACCTCAGAAAAAGTCTAACTCTATTGAGGAGATTTAGAGATAAATGAACTACATACTCAGCTGAAGTTGCTGAAGAATATGCCTGGAGATCCACCTTTGTCCTGTGCTAAAATTGCTGAATGGCTTAGCAAAGAATCTGGTACCACAAAAAAGCCTCCTCATACAAGTTTTGCTGAGTTGTGCAGCTTAATAAAGAACAAGCATTTAGTGCCCTCCACCATTTGAAGACATACCTGCCATCATGAAGCCTGTACTTAACACGTGATGCTGCATTATGTCCACAAAGACAAAACAGCAGCTCTAAATCTTCATGATATTATGAATGAATTTGTTTCATGCAAGGATGGAAGGAAAACTATATTCTGGAAAATGTAGTAAATGATTAGTAAGTAAAACAATAATTATATGTTAGTGTACTCTGTTATTAAAATATACTTAAAGCCATAGTTACCTGATTCTCAAAATTTAACACAAATAATTTTGTGCTACAACAATAAATAACATTTCATATGTTTGACATTTACTACCAAACACAAGTTACTTCATTCCAAATAGGGATTGTAATCTGGAAAACCAGATCCGGTAATCCAGCAGATCCAGTATCATTTGACTTCTACCGGCTCCGGTAAAAAAAATACCCGCCTATGGCCTGCCTCACTCCACTCCATCTTAGACTTCGCACGTGCATGCCATGCGAGCCGGTTTGGCGGCCATCAGATGTCATTTGAGTCACTCGAGTCAACCAAGTGTGTTTTGTCACTGCTTCGTTGAATAAATGTAAGTAAATAGACCCTTTTATTGTTCAATTGATTACATGAAGTATGGTTATGTTGAATTTACGAGTACGAGAATGATTTAAGTAAATAATTAAGCTTAGAAATTAATTGAGTGATGATTATTATCCACATTTCTTATTCGTTAAATAAATGCAAGAAGAGTAAATAAACATTGCTATCATCCAATTGATAGATTAGTAATATTAAAGTTACAATTACGCGTACTGGAATAATTGAAGTAGATAATTATACTTGGCAATTAATTAGCAATCCATATTTCAATGTTTTATTATACAAATTTCTTCTTACTTTGTGATTGAGTGACTGAATTTTTAAATTATAATTATGCAGGCTAACGGGGAGGAAAAAGCCCCCACCGCAGCGTGCTACCTCAGCGCTCCAGGCAAATCACAAAAAGATCCCCCGAGCCGCAGGGAATACCTAACTAGAGTGCATCTTCAGTTAGGGACGGAAGCAGAGCTAGGATGAAGTGAGCAAAAACATGAGAGACACCCAAAAGATTCATTTCAATAGCCCTTTATTTGCAAAAAACAATTAATCATAACAAGGTAATACAATGGGAGAGAGAACAAACCCGCATACAAGATAGACAAAAGAACAAGCATATATATATTACAAACCACACGGTCCCACAGCCCAAATGGCCATTTACAAACAAGTCACATCAACATTAACTGGAGGATAATCCTCAATAAATTACAAGTTACCCTTGTGAGAATAGACAGTATGTGCAGTCATCGGCAATACCAGGAGTAGATCAATGTACAAACCACTCAAACAGGCTCAAGGTCACTAAAACCTTCTAGAATGGGCTAGCTCAATGGTAAGACGAGTCCCAAAGGCTCGCGCAGGAGGTACTATCCTTCAATTTATTACCACAAATTCAACATACAATGACGAGTAGATCACCACCAAGTACCGTCACATTGGCACCCGTAAAATTAAGAGTGGCACGCAAAAACAAAAAAAAAACGCGAATAACTCACGCAACAAACTCGCGTGCTAACGCAGAGTCAAACGACACTCGAAATCAAGTATCAGGTCAGGCAAAAGGGGCCCTAACAAAGAACGGCGTAACTCAAGAACGAACACCGCACAAACACGCGCGAGGACCTAGTGAAACACCCGAGTCTACTAATGCTTATCAGAATAGGAAAATACCAGCCTGCGCGATGAGAAAACCACTAAGCAAAAACTACGCCTTGCGCCTCGACCGGCCGTCATCAGCAGGCCCGGCAGAACCTCATAAGGGAATCGAAAACGGCAATCACAGTAAAAATAATAAGGGCGGTAAATAAGTCAAACGCGGCAAGCCACGGACACAAAAAAAGAAAATGTACAAGGCGCAGATATAAACTGGCATGGTTGGCACAAAGCAAAAACAAACGCACAGTTACCCGAAACAAAATTTAGAAGTGACATGCCGAAAGAAGAATTTGACCAAGAAGGAGAGGAAAGAAGCTACATGGCTAACACGGCCTAAAGAAACTGTCACCGCACTCCAACAATCCAATGCCAACCATACCTGCAAGTGAGACCCGCGCCCTGCCGAGCCCGGAGACGACTGGCCGTCCCGTCGCAGAAACATCGAAGGAAGCACAAAAGCGGAGAGGGAGGGCAAGGAAGGGGAAGGAGGGGAGGAACAAGGAAACTAATGGAGGAGGGGAAGGGAGGGGGAGGGAAAGCCAACGTGCGCGGACAGTAGAAGCTGACCGCTGCATTATGTTTAATTGTATTTCATTGCAGATACTAGTCAAGTTCTGAAACATGTCACTTTTAAATTAAAGTCAAAATGAGAATAGGGGTGAGGACAATAAGAAAAAAGTGTGGCAAGACAACTCTGCGAAATGCACACTGTGCTCTGATATTCTACAAATCAGTAAAGGTTCTTACAAAGGCTTAAAAACACATTTGAGAACAAAGCACTGCATTTATCTAAGTATTATTACAGAGTAAATGAAGTTGATTTCCTAAGAAATAACCTGTCTTTTTTATATTCTTTATGATACACTAACATAAACATCATTCATACAGTTGATTATGGAACGAAAAAAAAATCATTTTGATGTGACTAATCCGGCCGGATCCAACCGGATTGAAATTGGTGCCCGATTGCAATCCTTAATTCCAAAGTTTTGGAGCAAGAAGTATTTAATACAAAAAAACTATACATATTAGCCATATGAAATGTATTTAGTTAAAAAAATATTGGTTACCATATTACTTGTGGCAGTGGTGTATTATTACAACTATTTGTTTTTAAATTTAAATTGCATTTTAGATTTAGCTGTGATCACAACAAAAGCCAAAGCGATGTACTTTATTGCTTAAAAGGATTTGTGAAGCATATACGGTATGAACTATATATAACATACTGTGACGACCTATAATGTAGGGAGAAATGGGTTCGTAAGGGATAGCCCAATTAGGTTTTAGGTTTTTTCATAGTTTTATTAATTACTATTATTTACATTACTAATAAATAATTTTACTTAAAAATGTCCAATCACAAATCACTGTTTATTGTTATTCTCAAGTCACTCAATGTCTGTCAAGTTCCATAGTTCGCACTCCTCACTGGAGCTAGGCTCAACAGTGGTTCGCCCCTTACCTCACGCCTGTCCACACACACACTGTCTCGCGCCACTAGGTCGCACACTCTCGATCTTGTCGAACTCTGTGTCGCGCCACTCTCAAGGGGGGGGGGGGGGAGTGTGTGTCTCACCATCTTCGCCAATATCACATTTCCCTTCACTCTCGGAACTCGCCCGGCACTCATGGCACTCAAACTGGAGGCCAGCGTTGCTGCTTAAGTACTTGAAGCGCCCTTCTCGAACCGACGAGAGCGGTTGTGATGAGCCATGTCATCCTGGGCCGACCTGACGCCCGCTACTCCGCGCGGCGGCCCGTGGAATTCCGAAGGCTGCTCAGCGATAGAAAACAGCGCTGAGGAAGGGCGAAGCGTGGGGAGTGGAGGGGGAAAAGGGATAGCGACAACCCTTGCAATCCTCCAGGCGGGCGTGGCATGCCTCACATCAGTGGACCCCACATGACGCAACGCATGACACCAGTGGTCCTGCAGGGCCGCCAGCCAGCTCTGAACCTGGCACCGCAGTCTGGTCTCTCACGTTCGCAACAACACTAAGTTGGTGGGGAACAACCAGAGCATGAGGATAGAGGTGGATTGAGTATATCCACAGAAATGTCTAAGGTTATACAACACTCAAAATTTTAATTCCAGCGCACCTGCTATGGCTTACGGCAATGTCTACCACGTTTCCCGGAGGCAAGTAAGTACCAACACAGAAAAATACACACCCACAAATATTATTTATTGGTTGAACCACACCATGCAATGTTCACATGAACATTCAACATAAATGCATAGACAGGTTGATAGATCACTAATCCATATACTAAGGCTGACTATTTTTTACACATGTGGTAGACTCTTCAGAGAAAATAGGCACAAGTTGTACTACAAACACAGATGCTATGCAATCTAATGCAACATGTTTGAGAAGTCAGTAAGGCAGCTATTTTGCATTGTACATATAAATTAGAAAAAAACATAATATAAAAAATTGTTCAACAGCTGAGATTGCTAAAGCTACTGTTAGATAATTATTGTGAATCAGCTTATGTGAAGAACATTTATTTTTCTTAATTAACAAATCATAATGTATTAAAAATGCAGTAAATTGTACACAACAACATTTGTAAGAAAGGGCTGAGTAATTTATTATAAATAAAACTGTTGGCCATTTTTTTTTCACACCTGAGCTGACCTTATTCAGTCACGTACAAGTTCATACAAGAACCAAGTACATGTGCATCACGTGCCGATGCCTTCTGTAACCATCAGGAAACATTTCTACAATGAAATGCACAGAATCAAGCAAATTATTTGACATCCTTTGCAATACTTCTAAATTATAATCAGAAATACCCCTTGTTTTACAACACTTATGTTATACTAATACCATACAGCTAAATAACTTACACAAGAACTAGCAAGTACATTTGCACTAGTTTTTAATCAAAGTAATTTTTGTAATGTCACCATTACTTTCATGGGGGAAGCTTGTCACATGGATGATAATACCAGCAACTTAAACAGAATGCTGCACTTACACAGCAATAAATACTCATTCCAGATATTTCCTGTTTATTGGACTACAGCTGTAAACAAACATTAATACTGTAAAAGTTAAAGTAACCTGTAACCATTAAAATACCTTACAGTTAGCTATTTTTTTATTGTGACACTAAAGTTTGGAATTTCACACAATAAATGCCATTATAAATACAATGTGATTGCTGAAATCACAACCCTTTTCCACACTTTTCACAAGCATTGGCAAGCAACCTGCATTTGTGCAAGCTTACATGTTTGAACTCAACTTTTAGAAAATAAATTAGTGGATCTAAAATAGCAGGTCTCATTCTTAGATTGCAGTACTGGAAGAAATTGCATGCAATCAGCACCCCACTCTTCACTCTTGGGCAAGTGTTTGAGAAGCAATGCTAGTGCTGCATTTTTCATTATGCTGGGAAAGAGAAAGAGTTTTTCCTTTATAAATTGATTAGAATTGTTAAAATTGGTATGTACATTTCCAACAGTTTAGTTTTTTTTAAATGTTTGTGTACTTTACTTTTTTTTTAAATAGTAGTTTCATGAAATAATTTGCTTAAAATTTTAAATAATAGTTAACTGCTGAGATAGAGTCATCATCACAAACAAAAATAAAGTATGTCTCTCTTGTCCTGCTGACCGCTGCACCTCATGGATACAGCCACTGGAAACAATGATAAACACAATCAAGCTGTTGGTGTACTATTTCCACTCCGTGTTATGTAAATTTACATGTGTGATCCATGCATAAACTTACAAATATGCCAGTTAATTTAACTGTACTTGTGCTTAAGAAAATTTTATAGATATTATGGTGTTTAGTACATAATTGTGTACTTCACTGTTTAGTTTTATCGTTCAAGTGGAGTAGTGAACTGTGAAATTCTTCTAAACATGCACACCAATTTTATTATGATTAAATATTATTATTATTTCTGTGCGGTAATCTTTAGGAAGTACATTGTGATTGAAATATTATTCAGCTTATATTTAGAAGTAGCAAGAAATTTTCTAAGCATTTCCTGCATGGCAGTTCACAAATGAAACGTACCTCTATGCACTTTTATTGCAAATAGCATTATATTATCTGTGGATGGAATTTCATTTCATTTGTAAACAATGAGTCAGTCAGTCGCGACCGGACATCTGCCGGTGATGGTCGCTCTACTTGTGCGCTCCTGCGTTGGCAGTTACTAACTTTTTTCTCCAACACAAAATAGTGATATTTTTAAGATTAACTCATCAATAAACGAATGTCAGGAATTTCTGGGGTTTCCAATGCCCCAGTATAATTAATCTTTAACCTGTACCATCATTTCTAATGAAGATATGAATAAAAACAAGAACTCTCCTCCTCTGAAGTGTTTATTAACTGGGAAGGAATCTTCAATGGCCGTCTCTATACCTCCTAAAATGGAATCTAGTAAGTTAACTGAATTATTGATCTCACTAAAATATTATGTAGTAAAGTTGACTAACTGAGAAGTGAGAATCAAGTAATAAAAATGCTTCTAAATGATTAAACAAAATCTGTGAATTAAAAAATGGATTAGGCCTAGTTCAAGTAAAGCAACAGCTAAATTGTCAAAATGATTTTCAAAAGTCTTATAGTCAAGTTGTAACGAAAGCGAGTGCCATCAGTAAACAAGACATGTCGCGTCTTCGGTTGGCTCGCGCGGCAACCGGACGGCTGACCTACTTACAACTCAGCGGGACCCTCGTGCTGACAATAACATCCTGCCCAACCGTAACAACAACCAGCAGGTCGACGACCAAGGTTTCACCTTAGTGAAAAACAGTCGCAAGTTCAACTCAAACGTGAACCAAGCTTCATTATCCTCTACAAGTGAAAAGAAAAGAACACCTATGCCGGCTGGAATCAGGAATACTTCCTCTTCACAAACTATCGTTAAGCCTTCAGTCAAAAGAACTAAAGCGCTTTTTGTAACTTGCTTTGACCCATCAGTTCAAGAGAAAGAAATAGTTGATTACATCACACAAGAACTTAATCTTACTCAGGTTAAAGTAGTTGAACTCTGCTCCATGTACAACACCTACGCTTCCTTCCACGTCTCGGTATTGGAAGAAGATTTTGACAGAATTTATAACATAGTTTTCTGGCCCAACGGATGTCTCATTAGTCCATTTTACAGAAAACTACATAATGATCAAATCTCTACAAACCTGATAGAGATAACCAATCCTGTTATCCACAAATCAACCAGTGAGAGTCAAGAATCAACCATCAGTACTGCTTGCAGCCTGAAAGAAATGTCTTCCATGAAGGTGGCAGGAGGACCACCTTAGCTCAAGTCTGTTATGACTGTGTCCGTGTCCTCTGAATGTGAAATCTTCTATCAAAATGTCAGAGGCTTACGGACAAAAGCTGTTGAATTTTTTGATATCATCTTAAGTACTGATCAAGATATAATATGTCTACTGAAACATGGTTCACCAACAACAGCATCAACTCTCATTATTTTAACGATAATTATCTCATATTCAGGTCAGATAGAGACCCTACCCTAACATTAATGGAAAGAGGTGGCGGCGTCTTGATTGCAGTAAATAAATATAAATTTAAAATGTAATGCCATTGCATGATTTTGATCACCCAGGTGTTGAAACCGTTTGAATAAAAATAAAAACCCAGAAATCAATGTCCTTAACCATTGGCAATATTTATATTCCCCCACAAACATCTCCTTCTCTACATGCATCTTATTTTGATGATATTGAAGGTAAACTGACAAATACTTTTGATAATTTATTAATATTGGGTGATTTCAATGAGCCCGGTGTTTATTGGTCACACTTGCATACATTAAATATTCTTCATTCAAGTATCAAATATAAAGCACGGACTTTAGTCAATTTTACTTCAGCACTGGGTTTATCTCAGTTTAATTTCACTCAACTTTCTAATCAGCTATTGGATCTCTGCTTCACCAATCTTGATCATTGTATTGCTAACAAAGTTCTGGATTCCCTCGTCAAAGAAGAAACGCTACATCCTTGTGATTAACATTGAACTTAACACAGAACAATTATTTCAAAATGTTTCTTCATGTTTTAAAAACTTTACGGACTGTGATTATCTTGGTTTATATAATGCTCAAAAAAAAAAAAAACATGATTGGTAACTTATTTATAATACTTGTTAACTTTAAGGTCGATCATTTGACATATACAATTAATCATTTTATACATTTGTATATTCCTACTATTGTGAAAACTACATCTAAATATCCCCATTGGTTCTCCTATCAAGTCATTAAAATTGAAAAAACACTTATCATAAATTATATACCTAAAAGAAATAGAAATCCCTTCTATTATTCTTTACATTCTCAATCATGTCGAATTCTAAACTACTCTTATCAAAAGAAAAAATTTTGGCTGCAAAATATTAATAACAAAATTAAACTGAATCCAAAAAAATTTTTTGAATTACGTACAAATCATAAGGAAGGGTTACAATCAACAATTTTCTATCAAGACCAATGATAAAGTTATAAATAACCCTGCTATCATTGCTAACTGTTTTGCTAAATACTTTTCAAGTGTCTATGTTACTCCACCCTCAAATACTAATTTACCCACATCTTATACTACTAATCATTTCATTCCTATGACTAACATTTCTGAAAGTCTGGTTCTATGGAGTATTAAATCACTAAAATCTACTTTTTCAACAGGACCAGATGATATATACCTAATTTTATTATAAAAGGTTGTTTTTTACTCCTTACTCCTGTCCTTATGCACATTTTTGACAGTAGTATAAAAAAGGGTATCTATCTACCCTTGTAAATGAAAGCTAGCTAAGGTTATACCTATACATAAAAAAGGTAACAAGTTAAACGTTTCTAATTACAAGCCAATTTCTCTGTTAAATGGTTTCACTAAAGTTTTCGACAAAATAATATTTAAACAGTTAAACTTTAACTTAAAAAATCAACTGTCTGACTCTCAACATGGTTTTAGAACTGGTAAAACCACTACGACAAATTTAGTTTTGTTTCTTAACCCAATCTATTCTCAAGTTATAACTCGTGGTCAAGTTGATGCTTGTTATTTTGATTTAGCAAGCTTTTGACACTAAATCACCAAATTTGGCTTATGTAATAAATATGCATCCTGGCTATTTATTTAAACAACAGAAATTTTTTTTATCAATACAAAAAGCACACTATGATCTACATCCGGTTAGTTCTGATGTACCACTGGGTGGTACACTTTCACCTCTACTTTTTAATATTTATATTGACGTCTTAACTGTAGGTTTAAATCATTTGATTGGATCTCTTTTTGCAGATGATCTAAAACTAAAAATATACAAGAAAATTTCATCCATCCATGGTTGTTATCTACTCCAGTCTGACATCAATTCAGTTGTTGAATGGTGCAACTTAAACTTAGTTCATCATAACAAAGATAAAACCACCATTAAAACCGTTACTAGAAAATTATTTCCCATCAATTATGAATTTAAAATAGATAACTTACCTATCTTTAAGACCCCTTTTGTGAAAGATCTTGGCATCCTACATGATTCTAAAATCTTTTTTAATCTACATATAGATTCCCTTGTATCTCACTCAAGAAAAACTCTTGGACATAAAATTCATTACCTTCTATACATCCAATCCAGATTCTATACTATCCCTCTACATTCGATCAAAACTTGAATATGGATCAATAATCTGGAATAGTATTACTAGTACTGATAGTGAAAAACTTAATTCAATTCAGACCAAAGTATCTAAATATATAGCTCAAAAAACAACCAAATTAATAGATCTTAACTCTCTTTTAGGTTCCCTTTCTGATAGAAGAAATATTCTAGATGCAATGTTTGTTCATAACTGCTATAACAATTCCTTCTTTCAACAGTCGCAAACCGCCATTTTTATGTAGGTACCTTATATAAGACTCATGATATAGTTTACAGATTAATTACCAATTACAATAAATATGAGGAATTCCTAAAGACAACAAATAATAGAATATTCATTTTAAAAAAATTTTCTTCTGCTCATCCTTAGATACTCAAGTATTAAATAAATAAATAAAATCAATAATTAACTACCTATAAATAACAATTATGTATTAATAAAGATAATATATTTTTCATCCACATGCGGTGAACTTAACTTTTTATTTTGACTTTGTCTAAATTTGTTTATTTTATCTATTCCTGTAGAGAATGATTGTATTATTAATTAATTGTTTATTGTGTCTGTGTCTATTGTTTATTTTGTCCTTTGCATTTTGGTTTTGTTTGTATCTTTTTACATATTATGCTCTTTTATTGTGCTATGGTTCTATCATTGTTTTTGTTTCTTTTTTATATCCCTGTGCACACCCTAGTACACTCTTTATGAGGTATTGGTGTGTATGTCACAATTGTAATAAATAAATAAATAAATAAATAAATAATGAGTGTGGCATGTTTGTGTGTGGTAGTTGGATTACAGAATTTAGTGTATTGCTTTTATCACAAATAGCATTATATTATCTATGGATGGAATTTCATTGCAGTTGTAACAGTGCGCGTGCTTGAGAGAGAGAGAGAGAGAGAGAGAGAGAGAGAGAGAGAGAGAGAGAGAGAGAGAGAGAAAGAGAAAGAGAAAGTGAAAGAGAGAGAGAAAGAGAGAGAAAGAGAGAGATAAAGAGAGAGAGAAAAAGAGAGAGAGAGAGAGTGCGCGCTCGCGCGCGTTTGTTCGCCCTGCAAGAGGCGCATTTATAGAGCCTGTGCCACGCAACCCTAACATAATTACTATTTAAATAAATAATTGTCATTCTTTATCTTTTCTTTTACTGTTCCCTACTGTGTTTATGTTAACAGGCTAGACATGAGAACTGAGCAGCGTCATGCAAGGCAGGTTTCAGAACTACCCGACGCTGGTAGACTATTTTTTGAACTTAAGTAGAAATTAGTGACTTTTTTATGTAATGTTAATTCAGGGAAAATATGTTTTTAAATTTGTGTTAAGAGCTGTAAGGGCTTTGCTTGGCTACTTAGTTCCTCCATGTCATTTTCCGTTGCCTAATGGTAAATCCGAAGCTTCCTGCGGCCATGACACTTTGACCACAGCAGTCTATCTCGATTGCCACCCGGAGCAGGACATAGCGACTACGTGTGATTCCTTCCCGTCCTCCGGCGTGTGGGGACACCTAGAAACCACTCTGGTTTCTTCTCGTGAGTGAGAGCGGGTGGTTAAACTATATTTGTGAGTAGTTGGGGGGTTGCGAGCCTCGTCGCACTTGGGCGACGTCACGACCCTGAGAGGGGAAAGTCGGGTCCACGTGGTGGCGCCCATATTTAGTTGATGCTCACACACCGCGTGACTCTTTCAACCCCAGTGCGATAGTAAAATAATCTCTTTATTGTGAACATGCGGTTTCAAACAATGTGGCAAACAGGAATAAACTATTTAACTTAAATTATTCTTGCCACTATTTCTGAGCCACATATACGACAACCAACAATGATTTCATTTTTGTTCAGACAAACCTGTTTGAGAGAAATAAGTTTATTCAAAAGTTGACATTTCTTCAGGAAATATATTCTACTTGAACACTTTTGAAAGATATCACTAGTAAATTTTATAAACAATTTCTTTCAAAAATCAAGAATAATATTAATATCACCATCATTCTAATACAAACTTCTGATTCTCATTTCAGAAAATGCCCAATTGGGACATGATGGATATAGAAATATTTTATGATCTAAATGTTTATCGCTTCCGCGAATATTGTTGGGCTGACATCATGATCAGTCGAGGATAATTAGATGGAAAATTATTTTCATCACGTCCTTCGCGCTATTGTGATACCAGAAGAATATATTTAATGCACCATTTTTAGTGTAACAATGAATGTAAATAATATTGTAACGGCCTAAAATACTGTAGGATACCAGTGAAAGCTTTTTTGTTTTTTAATAACTAGCCAGACGATCAGGACCAGCGGGACACGATGAGGAAATGACAAACACAGCAGGAAACATTAAAGGACAGGTGAAGCGAGAGTTGCAGAAGCAATGTTTGCAAACGATAGCATAACACGGCCACGGAAACAAACAGGGGGGTTGCCACTTGCGCACCGCGGACGCGACCTTGGTCACAGCACAGCGTAACTCAGTCATAGGCACAGGGAAGGAGGGAGAGTGTGTAATGACGTCAGAAGCGGCGCCAAAGCGGAACTGTTTATGTTATTAACAAACAGACGCAAACAGGGTCAGGACGGGCTTCTTATACGGGGAGATTTTATTCGAGAAGGGAGAGTCACAGAGTCAGTGGGAAGCCTCGCTACTCCGCCGCCAGGACGACGATTGGTGAGCGACCAGCCACGATGCGACGATGGTTTAACACTAGACAGCAGCACAACGGCCTTAGGCCCATGTAGCTTGTAATAGTTGGTGTATCTCTCTCTCTTATTTCAAAAACTAAAAATACGCACTTTAACAATCACTCGGTAGACATTATTAATTAATTTACAGTAAACCGTCACGTAACTTGGGATAAATTAGTCTGCCACAGTTGGCAATAAGGGAAAGATACATACGAATCACGAGACAAATGAGGTTAAGAATAAGCTCTAGGAAATGACCGACAGCACGGTTTATTTATTAACGACAGTATACCTGATAGGAACGACTATGGTTCAGTAATTATGTGTTATTTAATAGGTTGTAAATCGTAATTGTGAAGACCCAGAAAGTAGAGAATTGATATATGTTTTGAATAAACTGTTAGTTGAAACTGCGGAAATAGGCCTAAACCTGTTCTTGTGGAAAAGTTCACCGTTAACCTCTTTATTTGAAATGTTTTGCAAATAGGGACTCGTCACCCTACCTTAAGGACTGTTTAAGGAAAAACACGAGTGGTGTAACCGCCCCCAGAACCTGATACTCATGGCAGGGCCGTCACGATATCAGGAACACAGACGATCCCGGTAGATTCACTTCCATTTCCTTTCCCCATCATCCTTCACAATTCATTTCATTATAAACATTTCATGAACATATTCCCTTCATTTCCATCTGTATGGTCGACACAAGTCGACGGCCGTAACAATATAGCAAATCTATTAATATTTAAATACTTTTTTTTTTTTTTTCCAAATGCTGATAATTTATTGTGATAAGGGTAAGCAATGTAAACAGGTGAAGCTAATATAAAGCATGTAAAATAGAAAGGGATGAGATATTAGTTTATTGTTAGCACGTATTCCAAGTGACAATGAAAATTTAGAAAATGATAGTGACTCAGGAAGTGAAGAAATATCGCTTAATACTGAAAGTAACAATGACATTGTAGAACAGTTTTTCTCCTATTCCTGCCACACAAACTGCATCTTTAGTTAAAATGATGGCACAACCAGCAAATGTTCTGGAGGCTTTAATGGGTGATAATAATAAAATATAAAGAGTACATGCTGTATCATCAGCAGTTAATACTGAAGATGAGAGGCTAAAAAATACAAGTAATGACAAGCCACAAAAAGGATGAGATGCAAACAAGTATCCATATGAAAATTTGATTCATGGGAATAGCCATAAGAAACTGAACCACTTTGTACAAAAAAAACAGCACTTGTGTGGAAAAAGGATAGCATCAGGTACTTATCTGTTATCTTCCCACCTACCACTGACCAAATCAAACTTTTTACCTACTAAACCGATGATACACCTATCCCTCACTTAGCAAGTCTTCAGATTGTGTGGATTCATTTAGCGCAATGTGAATTTTACTGCCCCAGTCTTGAATAGCACGTCTGTAAATTTCAGTTAGCACGAAATCTCGGTAGGCAAAAAAAAAGTCGAGCACAACGCAACTAAGTCTGTTTCAACTTCTGTAAACAACAAATGTGCCGTGGGATACAGTTAGCCAAACAAGGGGGGAAGAGATGCGCGCGCAGGTCTGACTACGCTATTGTCTGTTGTACAAACATCAGCTATGGCAAGTTAAATTGCGGCTATGGAGGGTAAAGGACCAAATGTTTTTACGTCCGCTCGTATGACGCCATGCCATACCATTGTCGCCTGGCCACAAACCGGGCCGTGAACTCAGTCTAGCCAGTGGCAGGGAATACACTCAAACAAAAGCAACATCTGCCCATTCCTCTGCCGGTAACTGTACGTGCTTGATCACTCATAATGCATTGTGTTCAAGTATTTGAGACAAAACTAGAAGTATTACAGTGTGCAAATTGTCATGAAGGCCACACTTATGTTGGTCACACTTTAGTTTTAAGCAAGTCAACTGTGTTCACAATCGGACGAACTAAGGACTCTTACCAAAAGTTTATGTAAGTCTGATGCTGTTGGTTGTACTAGCGGGAATACATTTGACATTAGATACCGGAGCAGAAATGAACAGATGATTCACATGGAAGAGGTTGTTAAATGAATGTTGCAATGAAAAAAATAATCTTTGGCCTGACAGGATTAGTGTGAACCAGGTGATTATACGCGAATAAGCACTTTAATTTTTTAAATATTACAATGTCATTATCCGGACAGTAATATCAGTTGCACTGTCAGTAAAGGATGGTTTGGAAAAGTACGCGACGTGAGTTGAAGGTCACGCCTGGGCGGGCAAGTCAGCCAGCCGACTGACGATAAAGTACATAACGACGTATCTGCCGTTACGCGGTGTCGTATTTGTCATACAAAGTGCGGTGGGAAGCATATAAAGATAAATGGTATGACATATTAATAGTTAAGTGTTATTCAACACATTTATATTACGTAAAGTATATTTTCCTATATAATTTTGGATTAAATAAATTAGCCTTGAAATTTATGGAAACTAATGCTCCAGAATACGCAATTTCGAATAACTCAAGCATTTTTAGGAACAAGTTACCGTATTGACTCGCATATAGGTCGCCATCGCATATAGGTCGCACCCATAATTTGAGGTCTTGAATTTGGTATTTAAGATTCCCCCCATATAGGTCGCACCGGTAATTCATTAAACATACGCATTGCACCACAGTAAAAAATATTAAAAAAAGGGCCGCAAATTGATGGAGATTTACCGTCAATAGCGCGCAGTGCGCGGAGAAAGGTCATTGTACTCGCTCAGTTGTTGTTACAGCGTGGCATAGCCGCCGGCTGGCTCTCTCTGTTCTCTGAGTTGCGCATGCGCAGTATAACTCACTCAACGCTCCACCCAGACTCGTGACCTTCCATCAGCAGCCAGCCAATAGATTTAAAAAATATGCGTCAACTGTACAATACTTCTGAAATTATAAAATAGGTATAAGACAGTTACCAAGACTCCGCTCATTTTATCTTGTGAAGTTTGTCTCGTACCAGTATTTCGGCTAAGTTGTGACATAAATACAGTATCAGAACTTAATAATCAGCCACGTTTATACATTCATGAGTTTACGTTTTTCCCTCGTGCATTTTAGATTGTCTCCTGCTATAATTACTCGGACATTTACATGCCTAGGCTTAAATTATTACATGTTTAGAAATAAAAGCAACTTTTCATGTTATAAAATATGTATATTTTGCGATTTAAAATGCTGCCGACTATAAAGGTTACGTTTTTCATTTTTCACAATGTTTTTAGGCCTACTAGCTAATCTTATCTACTCTTAAAGTTCCCACGGTATTTTCTGGTTGTTTATGGTTTTTACGTGACGTTAATAGCGGGATGGATTCAATTTTTGAGACGTAATTCGCATGAAAGTATTGTATTGGACTAAATGGGAACTAAACGGGACCTGTAGAATATAGTGCAAATAACGGGAAAACGTAAATAACGGTAACGTAAATAAGGGGTTTCGCTGTATGTGTACATTGTAAATAAATTTGCCTATACCTATATAAACTTCTTTTTCACATTTGAAAAGCAAAATATTGCAAAAAAAATTCCTCAAAAATTTTAAAAAAATTTTCTTCACATATAGCTCACACTTCATTTTTTCCCCATAAAATCTGGTAAATTTTCCGCGACCTATATGCTAGTAAATACGGTAGTCGTGCTAAGTGAGGGATAGGTGTACATTGATATTGATTCAATGATTTTACAAATATTATGAATCTATAATGTACAGGTTAATTTTACAAATCCAAAAATATTAAACTTTAATTACCAACTCGTAAAATGCTTTAATATAAATTAAAACTGTAAAAAATTGGTATTTTTCTTGTAACTGTGTTCGCCACATGAATTTGGCTAAGTAAGATGTCAGGAATTCCCTTTTGGTTCCTCTTCTCTTTTTGTTGCCCCATTTCCTGAAGCCTCACAATCTTTCAATTGTTTGAGTGTATTGCAGATCCACGAAGTTTTAAGTATAATTCATACAGGGTGTCTACCAGATCTAGTAAATGAAATTCCCTGATTTTTCCAGGTTTTCCAGGTCTAAAACTGAACTTTTCCAGGTTTTCTGCAACACAATTACGACATTCCACGAAACTGAAAAAACTGCATAACAGTACATTGACGGGTTTCAAAGTATTTCAACTCACTTAAATTAGTAAAAAAAAAAAAAAAATACCTTCTTCCACACGTGGCCAAAGTGACTCAATTGATGGCAAATAAAACATGCTGCTACAAATATTTCACACACTTACTTTTGCAAAAACCATAAGTAAAAGGAAGCTCTCAATTTTGCAGTGACTCAACTTTTGCGTCTATTGCACTTGCTTAAGAACGAGCCAAATCCAACACTCGAGCCTTCTTCAACTGCAATGTCTTGATCTCCTCTTCAATTCTTCTTTTTCTGCCTTCTTCTTGTCTGTAGCTTCCTTTTCTTTTTGTTTTGTTTGCAGGGCTTCCTTACGCCTACAACTAGCATTTCTTACATACTGTAACATGGACTTGGTGATATCAACATGCTCTACACCTCCAGAACGTTGAACAAAGTCGTACATCTATCTGTCTTTGTGCGATCAGTATTTCTTCCTGCAAGTTTTCAGTCAGCAGATTAGAATTCACTCAAAATCCTCTTTCCAATGATGCATTTCCATGGGAAAGTACCAACATCATCCTCACAAACTTTAGAAGGCCTGTTTTGGCAGCTACTGTATGTGCCTTAAGAATAAGCACCCACAAGTGAATCAAGGCGCCAGTCTTCTTGAGAAAAAGACGAGAACAGTGCTTCAGAATCTTGCGAGGAACATACCAACTGATATGATCACTCAATGTTATCAGCTTCTTGTCCTTATAGCAACTTGTTTTGAAGACAACATTCTAAACTGTAATTCACACGCTGTTTCCTCACACCCGAATTTAAAGCCACAGACGGACATAAGCAGGAAATTCCCTTGGTAAGTTTGTACTTCAGGGGACTTTTGTCTTGAAGTTTTTTTACCATAACCTTTAGACAAGTCCTAACATCATTTTTCAGTAACAGGACAGACTTTACTGGTACTTTCTCTTTCTTGATGGCATGGCGTACTGCATAACCCAACTTGATACTGTTAGCAGTCAATATATTTTCCTGGTTATCTACATCCAATCGAGATACATTGCGTTTCTTCCTAAAGCTCTTCAGTACCTCTGGTTTAAAAAACTTTCCAGCCAAAGCTAATAAAATGTCTACCAGTGAATCATAGAGAAAAGGTGCCATGGGTGCTTCACTTTGGAACATTGTGAGAAACAATTCCAGCTCTGATGCCAAAGAGTAGAAGAATGCCAATTTTACTTCTAGAAGATTATCTTCAAGAGCACTTTTCACTACACTGAAAGACACAGATGAAATAGAAACTTCACTAACAAATTTCTTTAGGTGGGGTAATGTTTTCATGGCATGCTCAGCAACTGCAGTATTCCATCTGATTGCACAAAATTTCTTGGAAAAAAGCTCTGATCCAGTTATTCTTCTGTAATCTGCCCTCCTTGCAGGTAGGTACATGCATAAACAAATAGTAACTGTGCCTCAAAAAACTAACAACGTCCAATTGTATAGCAGAAATTCCAGTTTTGAAAGCACCATGGACCGTATGAAGCCCACAGCTACCAATTTCTAGCAACGATGGCGAATCTTCACCAAAAGTGTCTGTGATATGTATTTTCAAAGATAACAAAAATGCCCAGTTTACATTGAGGGCATCCATAGATACTTAAAATTAAATGCACCTGTCGGTATAATCCGAACGTGGGAAGCACATGCTGCAGTATGTACGTCAGCAGGATAACAGACCAGCTTGAACCAGTTTGTATCACGTGATTTAACGCCACTTCCGAATCTGATGGTAAATAAAAGAAAATGGACATGGGAACTGTTCATTATTTTCCATTCAAAAATATAAAAATGGGACGCAATACACTTGATGCTACGTCAATGCAAGCAGATCAATAAACAAAAAACGTATTGCCAACTACAACCTACCAAACAAAAATTCCCTGATTTTTAAAAAAAATCCCTGATTTTTCCCTGATTACAATATTCCCTGATTTTTCCAGGTTTTCCAGGTTTTCCAGGGTCAGTAGACACCCTGTTCATAGTATATGGTATATAACCATCATGCCAAATGTTTCTGTATGCACTCACAATATCACTTACAATTTAGAGACAAGTCTAATTTTTTTTTACAAATTAGTGGCAGAAGAGTATTTTGAGATCTTTTTGAAACAGAATTTAAAAAACATTCCTTAGTCTCTCGGCAAATTCTGCCAAAGACCCACTGTTCAGGTAACACTATACCAGCATTATTTTTTTTCTTTTGGAAAACAAAGTTTCATCAATTTCGACGTAGATGCCATTACCTCTGATTTGAGTTTATTCGCCACACACAAACCTCACACATATAATTATTGTAGTCAACAAACGCCTCAATGCACTTGTTCAACTTTATACTATAAAATGATGCATTCATCAGTTCTTTTGACCAACAGTATATAAACAACACAATTGTCTCCAATGATAATTCAGATCCCTCCTGCCAGTTTCTTTTCTGAACACCACGTTCACAACATTTTATAGTAAATTTCCATTTTATTACTTTTTCATATGACAAGTACATTTGTGGTTATTAATGCAGAAATTTTCTGAAGAAATTATTCCATAGCACTGAAAAAAAAAATCACCGCTTGTTTTTCATCTATATTAAGTCCACACAATTTTCTAAAATTAAAAATTTCACTTATTGTCATTGAAATACAGAAACAAACAACACCTCAAAATTTAAACCACGGATTGTAATGTTATCAATAAAAACTGTGATAATCGAATACGAGTGAATATCGATATGCTGAAGTATCGATAAATTTTTCAGGTGGGAATATAACAGATAAATATTTCAGAACAGGTAGAATTAAATCTGCAGACACCATTTAAGTTACCTATTCAAATAATTTTTCAATGATGATCTTTTTTCTCATATTGTTCAGAGACAATTAAGTGCAGTGTACAGCAAAATCCCAACAAGCCTTTTCACCTCTTCATTTCAATGATTCAGATCTCCATAGGTTTTTAAGGATTTACATTCTCACCTCTGTCTCGAATATTTCAAAAACAAAGTTGTATTGGAGATCCGTTATTGAACGAGATAGTTATGAACTATATGCCGGTCAACAAGTTTTAAATACGTTGTTCTTTCCTACACTTCAATGATAATACTATACAAGTTACTGCTGAAGCTGCACCTGAATACAATAAGTTACATAAGTTATGACCTGTAATTTTGGCTCTAGAGAAAACATTCAATTCCTTTTGAAGAGAGACTGTCTGTGGATTAACAGATTTGTTCAATGAAAGCTAGGCAACATCTCATACAGTATATGCCATTGAAACCAAACAAATGGGGCTTTAAACTCTTTGTTTTATGTGGAGTATCTGAATTTGGATGAACAGATTTGTTCAACGAAAGCTAGGCAACATCTCACACAGTATATGCCATTGAAACCAAACAAATGGGGCTTTAAACTCTTTGTTTTATGTGGAGTATCTGAATTTACCTATAAATTCTATATCTACACAGAAATAGAGAATCTTAGTGAAACATGTTGAGTACTGAAAATGATCTTGGAGCAAGCAGCAAAATTGTTGTAAGATTCTGTAGGGAAATCCCTCAAGACTGCAACTACAAAGTGTATTTTGATAACTTCTACATGTACATGCCTTTGGTTACATTCCTCGCAAAACATTGGCATACAATCAATTGGTACAGTTAGGAGGAATAGGATATCAAACTTCAAACTCCCAACCAATGAGGTCATGAAGAAAGAAGAAAGAGTAGCTGCATGTTAATATGTATTCCACGTGGAAGGTGTAGATGTTCCTAACACACTGTGGAAGGATAACACATGTGTCATGTTACTTTCATTGCACGTCAGAAAAGAATCAGTACATGAAGTAAAGAGGTATTAATAAAAAGGGGAAGAAACATGTTGAAAACTGCCCAGCAGTAATCCGAGACTATAACCAACACGTGGGTGGAGTGGACCTACTTGAGTCTCATTGGACGATACAGGATTTTAAAGAGAACAAAGAAATGGTATATGAGACTCTTCTACATCTTGTTGATATAGCTGTTATCAATGCATGACTGCTTCATCGGTGAATCGTAACACAGACTGTGAAATTATCGGAATTTTGTCTAGAGTTTGCAAGAACTCTTCACATTTGGCACGCCTAAACGAGGAAGACCATCAGCTGTAACTGTAGAGCATGCTGAAAGGAGAATGAGAAGACAGACCGCTGTCATTCGTCCAACAGATGTGTGACAGACCACTTTCCTATTTGGAACTCAACAAGAAGAAGCTGCAAGCTCAGACATACGTCATGTGAAAAAACTGCGGTGTAGCATTGTGTCTACAGTGCCGGTAATTTGAAATAATTGGCATAAATTTATTTTTTTTTACCTCAATTCCCTAATATAAACTTTGTTAGCCCATTGTTCATCCTGATCAAATTTTTCCTGCTAGAGTCCCACTACACTTTCCCAGTGCTGCAACCTATAGCCCTGTATGATTTCGCCAAGCAAGTATTAACCATCATTTTTCTTCCCACCTCAGGCCTACTTCGTGACCGGTAGTGCTTTTCTCATCGTCCTCCCAGGGCAGCCCTCTTCCCAGAGATCAGCTTAGGTTAGCAGCTCCACTCATGCCCCATTCTGATGTTCCAGGGCTGTCAGGCACGTATAGGCGCTCGCCCTAACACTTTTCTCACGAGCCAGCAGATCCCTCCCTCCTTCTTTTTTACGAACTTCAGCCACGGCACTGACCGGGTCTTCAACCTCCGCTCCCAGTGAGCCTAAATTAAGGTCTTATCGCTGGCCAGTGAAAGGTCTGCCTTCGCCATCTCGCGGTGAAAATGACAACCACATAACTTTAGTTCCGTGTACTTTAGCAGCTGCTACTAAACCCCTCTCTAGTTCACTTTTAGCCCGACAGAGGGCAATACAGTTGGTCCCATAAGGGCCAGGCTTACGCAAGTCCCTCTTGCAGAACTTTTGTGAACTACTCCCGAGTCTGTTTCTCCCGTGCCCCGACAAAGCACGCTGCCTTTTGGAGCACGAGTGACCTCAGATGCCCCTTTTTTTTTTTTGGTCTGTGGGGTACAAGAGATAGTGCAAGAGTTCAAGTTTTTCTCCGACTTAGGCCCATCACAAAATTCAACTAAATGTACATGCTGGCTTCTTACGTGGACATGAATTCTATTTGTCTCTCCCGCTACTAGTCACAGCCAGGTAACAGTCAACGATCAGATATTCTTAAATCAGAATTTGCATAGTCCCGCACTAGTTGGGCTAATGATGCTTGTTAAAGGAATTATGTTAGTTTTTGTGAAAGCTTGATTAGGTCAAAGGTTAAATATTAGAGTTACATTCCAGGTAAAATTATTAATCTGTTTATAATTGATAAGATTGACGGCCGGGGCCCCAGTAATTCGGATCTGTGTAATTTTGTAATTTCTTAAACTATCAAAAGAAAATAACTATAACTATAATTAACAATAAAAAGTATAAGCTTTAAGTAAACTACTTCTTTTTTTATTTATTACTTCAAATACAATCCATTTTTTACTTCCCATTCTGAGGAGTCATTTTCTTTTGTTTCTCCCTTGTGTACTTCTGAGTATACTGATGTGTCTTTTGCTCACTTAAAGCTGCTTCCAGGGCTTTTATAACAAAATTAATATAAAGCTTTCTTTAACGAAACAAGGGCATTAACACTACATAAAGACTAGAACTGCAGCAAATTGTTTAATATAACATAAATGAATAAAGGCTTAGGTAAGCAATGACAAGAGAAAATAATATTATATTGTTTAATTTTATGTTGTTTAATGGTTTACCTTTGGTTATATTGTACTTTTGAAACATTCCTATATATAATTTTTAATACTGAGTAAATGTTAATTATGTTTATGCAAATAGTTAACATTTGATTGGTAAATTAACATTTGGCAAGCATATTGAAATTGTAAGCATTACATTGTCATATTCACTACTTTGTCCATAATGATTCATATATGCATCAAAGCCATTATTTATATAAATGTAACCTAAATATGCAAAAATATATATTTTTTTCAAATTTAAGAATACTAATAACCATTATAATAAAAATTATTTTACTAAACTTAAAAAAAAATGCATTGTAGGGTTGATGATATATAAAATAAACCTATTAAATATACAATAATATGCATAAAAATACACAAACTCATCAGAAAGGATAACAAAAGAGACAATAACAAAAACATTAAGTAACATCTTCATACAAGAAATAAATTATTGGCAATATAGTAAAACTTACTTAAGATGTTCCCGCATAATACGTTTTCCCGCTTATTAAGTTCACAAAATTATTCCCTTGAACACTTCCATATATCCCTATGTTAATTTTTCCCATTCATAACGTTTATGTTAATAGATGCTTCCCGCATATAATGTTCACCGTTTGTGGAAAAAAATAAAATAATGTTTATCTTTACACTTTTAAACTCTATTTTTAATAATTAACATATTTCCAAATGATAACAAAATATTTTGAACTTGCACAAGACTGTCGAAACCAATGTATTTTTCAACCAATCATCTGCTTGCGTTTTTATAGACAGAGAGGTTGTTTTATCAGCACACCATTTCCCCTATTCGAGGCAGAACATATGATGAATGAGAAACGCGCACGACCATCAAAACCTGTGCCACATGCCACACACTGTAACAAATGTATTTTTCGACCAATAATCTCAATCTGCTTGCATTCGTATAGACTGAGAGGCTATTCTATCTGCATGCCATTTTTCATATTCAAGTTATAACATGTGACAAATACGCAGAAAACCATATTTAACACCAGCCTTTACACATTTCTTTTAAGTTTGCTATCTTTTTAGGTGTGAATTTAAGTTTATCAAGCATAATAAATTATTAGTGTTGTAGCAAAAAGTGCATAATGGAATCTACAAGTAGTGGAGGACCCATTAAACTGTTATAGTCTTTAGAGTCTATTATATAAAGTAAAGAAAATGATGATTTACCTTGGAAGTAACTGGGATTTGGAACAAAACAGGCTAATAAAACATTGAACCTCAGAAGCGACACTAAAATCCAAACAAAGCAAAGATAATGCCTCCCTGAAAACACTGTGGATCTGTGACTATAAATTAATAAATAAAAATGCAGTTTCATCTATAGGCGTGCTTTGATTTATTTTGCTTCATAGATCTCTTCATTTGAGATTTAAAACTTTGACTATTTTAACTAAGTTAAAAGAGAACATGATACACCATTGTGAATTGTTACCAAAGGAAACAAACATCATTTTGATAATTGAATAATTGAATTATAGGTTAACTGAATGATAATAATAATAAGTTAACTTTATAATAGGGTTAATTGAATAATAACAATAAGTTAACTTTATAGTAAGGTTAACCAAATAATAATAATAATAATAATAATAAGTTAACTTTATAATAGGGCGGCCCGAAAATGATTAAACAAATGCATTAAGCCATAGTTAAAAATAAAACTTAATACAATATGTTAAAAAAACATATAGCCAATTTGTTACATAAGTAATTATTGTTATTGACAATGCCAGAATTATATTTATTAACATGTGGTGCAATTTAAGTCCTTTTGGAAACTGCAGGGTTTGTCTTTAGACAGTATATTATACAAATTTAGATCTCACGTATTTGTTCGACTTGCTGGCATCCTAAAACATTGTAGAAGTGACCCGCTGTGAGTGTCACAGAACAGAAAGGGGTTCTGAGGTGGCGTGGAGAATTTGGAAGTAGAATATCTGTAGCTTGTGGTGCCGAGCTACAGGATGACATCTTAGTAGCCTTAGGATACAGAGGCCTAGGAAGACCATTTGGCCGCAATCTCAGCTCCCGTTCTTGGGCACTATCTGTGAACAAGCCAAATCAAAACGAATTAGACCTATTTCACAGCCAGCCGTTAAAAAGGCACAAGCGCCCATAAAAAAAAGGGAATTATGGGAAAGAGAACTCACCAAAACAGGGTGTTGCTCTTTGAAATCAGGAGATGTCTCACTGAGGTGCCCACGAAACTCGGAGTGAAACTAGCGCGGTGAACGCAGAAGCACTCATAATTTAAAAAAATAAACAAACTATAAAATTCTCTACAATAGAAACACTGACTGACTGACTGATTACAAAAAAGTAACTTCATACAAGATTTGGGAAAGCATCCCTTGACAAGGCAACAACATTTTAATTTAAGTAGTGGAGGCGAATCTTGCTGAGCTGAGCGCTGGCCTCTCAAGAAGGAACTGGCCGAGAACGATGCAGTCAGTCGGAAGTCGCGCCAAGAAGTCCTTGGTAAGGCACCTATAGAGCTTAATTAAATCCGGCGCTTCGCTTTGAAAAAAGGAGGGGATACTTTGACTTCAGGGCTGAAAGGTTCCGAAGACGTCCAAGGGAGGGGTCGAAAAATACAGGCTTCGAGAGCTTGACACTGTTGTCACACCTGATCGCAGCGCGATCTACTGTGGAGTGGCTGAAACAGATACGAAGTCAACTCGCGCATCTTGAACAAGATTACTTCAAAAGTAAGGGGGCATGGAGGAGACTGGTGGAGCTCCCTGGTGGCTCGGAAGAGAAAGACAGGAGAATGTTTGTTGTGTGGGTCACTAGAGGGCAGTGGCATTTAGCAAGAACTCGAACACCCAGGGGAAGTAAGTGACAACTCCGCCACTAGATGTCAGGGGCGGTACGTTCGAAGACCAGTGACCAGTCCTTGAGAAAGGCCGTTGTTCGCTGGGGTTAAGCACCGGTCAATGCACTGGAGCGCCTTCAACGAAAAGTCTAAAAGGTGAAGGGGAGGTAGAAATTTGCAGTGGCAGTGAGAAATGAGCTCTACTGAGCCTGGAGAAGTGCCGGGGCATTAGTTAAACTGACTCGGGAACCTGACTGGAAGTGCTCACCTCAGGCGAGCTCTGAGAAACAAGATGCCCTGGGAAGCTGCAGAAAAACACTCCTGGTCACGACGACACGGAGAGTTTAAGAAGCCGGGCATGCACCAAGGCAGGAAGAAAATGAGGCTGGATACTGGCCTCGCAAAGAGCCGGCAAAATAGCAGATACTGCGCTGGGAACGACTCGAGGAAACAGCAGAACAAAGATTAAGTGGGAGGGTACAGTGAGCGGAACAAGTTTAAATTTAAGCTATAAAATTATGTAACAACCGTTTCCGGTTGTCACTGCCTTTTTTATAATAATTATTATATAGCATTATAGCGTTTCACCATTAATATCCAATACAGTTTCATGTGTCAGCAAGTATTTACTTACAATTGTTAGCAGACGCCGTGTGTACGGTGTACAGTTGATGCCCGGCCCAACAGTTGTATTTCGAATTCGCGCGCGCACGGTTTGTTATGGCTGACGCCGGACAAGGTTTTGTAAAGCACAGAACGGGAAAGCCTTTGAAAAGTGCACAGAAAACTATTGTGTTGAATGTTTTTAAAACATTTTCAGACAAATATCCGGATTGTCGTATGAACGATATCGCGAGTTAAACTGCGGAATCTACGAGTGCAAGGAAAGAATTACAGGACACTGGGACATTAACAACTCCCAGGAAGAAAAGGAAACTTGAGTATCCTGTTATCAAAACTTGTGATGATTTTGTGAAGACGGCTATTAGGCGTAAAGTGCATAGTTTTTTCTTCGCAAATGAACCACCTACGCTGAACAAAGTGCTACGGTGCTTCCTGTTATATTATGTCGCCCTACCGGTCCCTGCTACGATGTTGCCGTTGCTGAGGGCGCCAACTAGCCTAAGTTTAGACCCTGTGGGCCAGTTCACAGGTAGAGCGGAGATCCTCGGGGTCGTGACATCGCCACGTGGCTGGCAGGGAGCTGGATCGGTAGAGGTGGTGGTCCGGTGAGGGCGGAGCTGCTCAGTTCCCGGCGGAACTGTTCACTTGCGAGGCGCGACACACAACTTGCCTGGTCCAGGTCTGAAGCTCGACTGACTGCGTTCCGCATTGCTGCGCATCACCCGGAGCCCGCTTCCCGCAAAAACGTCCCAAGCGCAGCAGGACTCCTCAAGCCGCGAGCTACCCCCCCCCCCCCTCCCACCCTGGTGAGGCGACGAGGGAACATAACGACCTGTGCGAGCGAAGGGAGCACTTGGAACTACATCAAATGCCCCCCCCTTCACTGAGGCCGTTATGCCCCTCGAAGCCCCATGTCACACGCATTGCCTCGGGGCCTGTTCCCCACCAATGTTCGGAATGTATCTGGAGGGTTCTGTGCTCGGGGTTTGGCTGGCAATGATAGGGAGAATGGATCGGGCATCCAAAGGGAGGAGGGTCATTACATGAAGGCGTGGTGCATCGGGGTGTGGCGCTCGGTTGATCTTCTCATGTGGGTTTTCCCATTCGTAGTCCACCAGGTGTCGTGGGGCTACAAGGACTCGGGTAGAGTGCCTCAGTCCCTCGTGTATGGCTTCCTCCGGGATGCTGGAATCCCCTTGACTCTCCCGTTGCGGTTCGACTTCATCCCTGTCTCCCGTTAGGCCGCTGGGTGTAACTGCCGTTGTCCTGGGGCTGTTCTCGCAGCCCTGTTCCACCAAGACTTGCTGCGTGTTGCATGGACGTCCTTCCTGAGATGGTCCGGTTTCGGATTGCTCTGGCTCCTCCGAGTTCATCCTGAACATTGAACGGCCATGGCTCGCGTCCAATGGCCAGCGTGGTTGATCCCATCCGGGCCATCCTGGCGAACTGGATCGGGAGTCGTCGTCTATTCCATCAGGGAATGTGATCTGCGGATGCGACACGGGGTTGAGCATGGTTGGGTCGTCCCCATCGTAAAGTTCTACGGACAATCCCTCTGGGTCCAGCCGATCCATCAGGCTCTCGAGCTCGCGCAAAGTTGCTCCGCTCGAACGGAGCACGGGGTGAGCAGTAGATGGGTGTTGGTCTGATGGGGACGCGGTACGAGTGGTGCTTAGGTGTTGAGCTGATGGGGATGTGGGACAAGAAGTTCTTGGGTGTTGAGCAGCTGGGGACGTGGGGGTGAGCAGTGGATATATGCTGGGCGCCTGTGGGTGGGACGAGACGCAAATCATCCCGGTGGATCTTTGTCGACCTACCGTTCGGGAGTTGGATCAAGTAAGAAGTGGGCTCTAGACGTCGCAGTACCTCCCGGGGGGTGGCCCATTTGGGGCTCAGACCTGTGCAGTAGCGCTTGCTGCTAGACGACAAGTGGTGACACCGGGCATACACCATTTGCCCGGGCTCCAATGGCGTCGGTGGATTTGGTGATTGTGGAGTGCGCGTGGCTAGGAATCGAGCCTGGTGTTGCCGTGCCTCTTCTCTAAAGTCAGTGACAGGGGGACGGGTGACAACTCCTGCCGACCCGGAGATCCCCTGGTAGGGCGAAATTCTGCCCATGAAGCAGTTCAGCAGGGGTGTGGCCCGTGACCACATTGGTCCGCCGCCGCAGGCAATAGAGCAGCTTGGGCAGGTGGAGGTCCCATTTGGAATGGTCTTCCCCTAGACGGAGGCGCAACTGGATTTTTATGTCCTGGTTGCGACGTTTCGTCGGGTTCGCCCTGGGGTGGTAAGTCGGGGTAGTGTGATGCTCTACGTCCCATCTGCGGCAGTCGGCCTTCCACCGCCGTCCTGCGAACTGTGTCCCGTTGTCCGTTAGTAACACTCTCGGATACCCATAACGGGGGAAGACCTCATTGTCCATTAGGGCTGCTACTGTCCCTACTCGTACGTTGGATACGGCGAATGCCTCCGACCAACGTGTGAACACATCCGTGACCACGACGAGGAACCGCTTGCCCCGCGACGTGCGAGGGTAGGGGCCCATGACATCGAGGGCTACTGTGTGGAATGGTTCCTCTGGTCGCCTGGGGTGCTGTTGCTCAATCCCATCGGCCCGGCGGGCCTTGCGCTGCTGGCAGAGCTGGCAGTTGCGCACGTATTCCCGGACATCCCGTGCTATGCCCGGCCAATGGAACAGCTTCCTGATCTCCCGTTGGGTCTGATCTACTCCCGGGTGGCCTGCTAGGTCATGGTTGTGGAAATACTGCAGCACCAGCTGTCGTGCAGTGGGGGGTACATGGGTCTGCCAGGTGTCCATGTCACCCGGCACCCTGCTCTGCAGGACCCCGTCCAGGTTGCGCTGGTGTGGGTGGGCGCGTTCACCGCATGCTGCCAGGTTGCGCTGCGTGTCTGGGTCATCCTACTGGGCCAGTTTAACGTGATCTACCAGAGTGGCCAGGGTGGGCGATGCCTCTGCTAGGACCGTGGGATCCGCTCGTCCGATGACGTAGAGTGCCGCTGGAGGTGATGCTACTAGACCGGTAGCTGGCTGGTGGGACGGTGGCATCAGGTCATCCCACCCTTGAGTGTCTTGAAAGATGGTATCGGGGTCTGGGTGACGGGACAGCTCATCTGCCAGCTGGTTCTCTCGCCCAGGGATGTGTTCGACATGGAATGTGAAGCCCTGGAGCATGAGTGCCCAGCGGGTGAACTTCGATTTTCGTCCCTGGGCGGAGTCCAGCCACCGCAGACACTGACTATCCGTGCGCAGGGTGAATGGTCTCCCCTCAAGGTGGTGCCGGTAGCATTTGAGGGCCCACACCACCGCAAGACACTCCTGCTCATTCACGTGATAGCGTCGTTCTGCGGGGCCGAACTTGGCACTTGCATACTCTGCTACCCGCCGCTCCCCATCGTTTTCGGGGAGAGAAGGTCCGTCATGGGTGCGGTGATTGTGGCAAAATTGGGAATGAATGAACGTAACCAGTTTAACAGCTCCATCAGCTTCTGGAGCTGCTTCCTGGTGCGGGGCGCCTGTTTCCTGTCAATGAGGCTTAGCTGTTTGGGGATGGGGCGGCAGCCCTCGGCGCTGACGATGTGCCCCAAGAACTGTAGATCACGGGCGCTGATGTAACACTTGTGTGGCGCGCATGTGAGTCCGTGTGTGGCGAGCCGTTCGAGGACCAGCGAGAGATGGTGGACATGGTCATCCCACGTCCGAGACCAGATGATCACGTCATCCAGGTACGCGGTGGCAAACTCGCCGATGTACCCGTCCAGGACGCGGACCATCATGGTCTGGAATGTCGCGGGGGCGTCCTGCAGCCCGAACGGCATCGCGCAGAACTGAAAGCGCCGCCCATCGGGCGCCGTGAACGCGGTCTTGGGGCGATCCTTGGGGCTTACTGGGACTTGCCAGTACCCCGACTTCAGGTCAAGTGTCGAAAAGATGCGGGCATCTCCTAACCTCGTGAGGGCCTCTGAGATGTTGATGAGGGGTGGTGGTGCGCGGATGGTGAGGTTATTGATTGGCTTGAAATTAACACAGAATCTAAGTGAGCTGTCTTTTTTGTCTGCCATTACGATCCTACAGTTGTATGGGGACTCGCTAGGCTCTATGACGCCATCGCACAACATCTCTGCGATTTTCTCCCTGATGGCAAGTAGTTCGCGGGGCCCAAACCCGAATGGTTTCTCGTAAGGCGGAATGTGAGGGATGGTGGGGATGCAATGCTCTGTGACATTGGTTCGGCGTAGTTGGTCTGCTGCGGAGAACACCTGGGGCTGCTGCTCCAGGACTGTCTCTAACAATCTGTGGTACTCAGGGGGAACATTGTGGCGGAGATCAGCTAGGCGGGGGGGTTCGGCCCGGGAAGGGGGTGGGGTGTATCTCAGCCCATATACAGTTCGGCGGCCCCTGGTCCCCACATGTATCCTCCCTGCGCGGACCTCAACAGTGGCGTCCTCTTGCACCAGCCAGGGTAGCCCCAGGATGAGGTTATCGCGAAGGTCCTGCACAACCAGGGCACTGGTGCAGCTCACAATGTCTCTAATGCCAATCCTTACCTTGGCACGCCCAGTCGTTAGCGTGCTAGTCCCAGTAGTGGCCAGCTGGATGGTGTTGACCCCCGGCACCAGGTCCCCCTCAGGAATGAGGTGGGCCACGACATAAGTGTGTGTGGCTGCGGTGTCCACTAGAGCGGCTATGGACTGCCCATTCAGCTCCACTGGGATCCGGATCAGCTCCGCGGCATCTGGCCCCAATCGGCCCAGGCAGGTTTTGGACCGACTCGGCCCTGCAGCTGCGGGCGGGGGCGGCGCCGATGCCTGGTGGGCGGCGTCGCTCGCCGGCGACCTGGGGCGGGCCCCGAATGGATGAGGCGGGCCATCCCCACTAGTGCTAGGGGGATGAGACGGCGGCTGGATGACTGCTGCAGACGCGGGCGGGGGTGACGCCGACGCCCGATTAGCGGCGTCGCTTCTTGGAGGGAGGCGTTGCTCCCTGATGTCCTGGAACATGGTGCGCTTGGGTGGGGCGTCATCGCGACCTGGTGGCCGTGGTGGTGCACTCGTGTGCGGGGCTGGACGAAGGGTAGGGGGGCGGTGGCCAGCGATGTCACTGCTCCCTAGACGGAGTTTCCCGGAGGTACGGCCTCCCCCCCTCGCGCCAGCCATTTGGCCTCGCGTGTCGGACACACATTGTGCCAGTGGTTTTCCACCGTGGGGCAGAAGCGACAGCGAGGCGGGCGACTGTCTTGGGCACCCTGTGGTCCGCCGCGGTGCTCCTCGCGGCGCGGTTGTTGTGCGGCCCGGCTGGGCGGGCTGGTTTGTGATGCTCCCCCCCTCCCCCGGGGCGGAGTGTAAGGCCGGTAGTTATCTCTCGGAGGCGGCTATTCTACGTACGGAACGATTGCTTGCGCGTCCTCTGGTTGCACCGCCTCCTGAGTTTGCGGAGTTGGGCGCGGCGTCGCGATGTTTTTGGTACATCGGTGCGCCATCAGATCGTATTCTATGTCCCTGGCTTGGGCGAGGAAGTTTTCTAGTCCGTGCGAAACTACCCCGCGCAAGAATGGGCGTACTTCGGGAGACACCAACTCTACGATGAAAGGGAGCACGTCGTCGGCGCGGCCCCCGAGTGAAATGCGGCGGTAAAGCCGGAGTTTGCCATAAACAAACGCCTCCACGCTCTCCCCACTCTCTTGCGCGCGGCTGAACTGTTCACTGCGGCATTTGTTCTGGGTGCGCGCGTCGTTGAACCGAGCCTCCAACCGGCGTGAGAAGTCTTCCCAGCCCACATCGTATCCTCCCGCCTGAGACCACCAAGTGCGCGCTTCCCCTCGCAGCTGTCCGCTGACCCGCTCCGTCCAGTCTTCGGGCGCTGTGTTGTGCCGGGTTTGTTTCTCTTCACAGGCACTTAGGAATAAACGCGGGTCGTCGTGGGCGTGGCCCGTGAATTCTGGGAGAGTGACAGGTCCGCTAGGGGGGCGGTGCACTAAGGCCAGGGAGCCACTCTGTCGCCTACGTGCGCGTCCTTCACACTCGACACATAGGTAAAGTCCGTCGCGGAAGTTTACCAACTCGAGTGCGTCAGCGCATGCGCGGTGCCTGATAGTCCCACACTGTTGACAATGTGCTACTTCGTCATGGCGGCCCGGACACCTGTTTGCGGCGCACAGAGGGCCTGTCGGGGCTCGGAGATTGCTCTCTGCCCTTAAGTGCGGAAACTGACATGTGCAGCACTTATGAGGGTACTCACCAGCGCAGCTGTTGTTGGTGTACGGTTTTCCGCAGCGGTCGCAGGGCTCCTCCATGGCGATGGTTACGTCAGCTCCCGCGTACATGGCGTGGTTCGCGGCTGTCAGACCCGGACGACTGGTCGCGGCGTCGGTAGCGGGCGCGGACAGATCCGGGAGGGCGCTCCCTTCGCTATCGTCCGAGCGGTCTTGTCCGCACGTCCTCGCCCCGCGGATGTTTGCGCGGTCGCGGTCGGTGGTGAAATGTGTTACCTCGGTGATCCTCGGGCGTTCTCGCACGCGCTCGGCGCGCGGGTGTAGGGGTGGTGTTCTGGAGCCTGCGCGCTGTAGGGGTGTGGGGTGCTGTGACCTTATTTCTCCAGCGGGTCCCGTTTCCCGGCGCCTGTCTGTCTAGTGCTGCGCGCCTGAAGTCCTTTGTCCCTACCCTGCGAGTTATGCCGTTTTCGCCTGCGTTTTTCACTGGTTTGCACTGTACGTCTCTAGCAAGCTGAATTTTTTTTCTGATTTGCCTAAAATTTGGTAGCCACACTAACTGGGCGCCATTTGTCGCCCTACCGGTCCCTGCTACGATGTTGCCGTTGCTGAGGGCGCCAACTAGCCTAAGTTTAGACCCTGTGGGCCAGTTCACAGGTAGAGCGGAGATCCTCGGGGTCGTGACGTCGCCACGTGGCTGGCAGGGAGCTGGATCGGTAGAGGTGGTGGTCCGGTGAGGGCGGAGCTGCTCAGTTCCCGGCGGAACTGTTCACTTGCGAGGGCGCGACACACCACTTGCCTGGTCCAGGTCTGAAGCTCGACTGACTGCGTTCCGCATTGCTGCGCGTCACCCGGAGCCCGCTTCCCGCAAAAACGTCCCAAGCACAGCAGGACTCCTCAAGCCGCTAACCCCCCCCCCCCCCCCCACCCTGGTGAGGCGACGAGGGAACATAACGACCTGTGCGAGCGAAGGGAGCACTTGGAAAGACGTCAATTACTTCTCCATTATTTTATTAGCACCGACTGTACTGAAGTGTGTGTGTGTTGCAACTAGTGCTTGGCGCGCAAGATGAATTCAGCCTATCACTTGCTGACGCGGCACAGTGATACGACGGTGTTTGTTTATTTAAAAAATCAGCTAAGAGTGAACCCACGGTTTCACCCCTAATTATAAACTTGATTTTAGAATAAAATCTGCGATGCTTACGCGATAAAAACGGTAAATTTGTTATTTTTCTTATGTACCACTTCCTTATGCGGTGATATTTTTATCTTTGAAAGTCAAACATGCTAAATAAGGTGGCAAGTTAGATAGTTTTCTCTACAGCAGGCAACATCAGGGGCACAACAACTAATTTTCCAAAGGGGGGGCAATATACCTTTTTATAAAGAATCATCGATCCCCCCTATTGAAGCGGGGGGTCCGGGGGTTCTCCCCCAGGAAATTTTGTATTTTCAAGGTGGAAAATGGTGCTATTTAAGCAGTTTTATTATCTAAAAATTGATTACACAGCACTTTTTTTGCCCCCGTTTGCCCCCACTTCAGGGTTTCAGAGAGGGGGGCAAAATACCCTTGCGCCCCACCCCCTTGTTGTTGCGCCCCTGAGCAACATAGTTAACAGCCGCAGAGAATTGTTGTTGCCACACCATGTCGATGAACTCACCTTTCTCCATGACAATTTGAAATGATTTGCGAAGTGATTTATGTTAGTGCTATAAACATATAATTTTTAATTTTTTTTATTTTTGAGAATCTGGTTGTGCTTCTTCTTAATAGTCTCACTTTAATTTTAGTTGCTTGATTTAAACTGTGAATTATGTGACAAGTTTTTCAAAGGTGGTATGTTAAATTTTTTTAATGATCTATGTTATTTTAATAAATATTCTCAAATTCGATTCGGAAAAAATTCGAAACTCGTGAATTTTTTTTAAATTCGATTCGAATTCGATTTGAACTGAAAAATCACAATTCGCAGATGTCTAGTTATTAGGTGCCAACATGGATGGCATTGCAAGTTACCATTGCTGGTAATTGGGAAACCAATGACAGGCAGCATTTTTGAAGACTATGTGAGAGCGTTGGATGCAAATATGGGGTGCAAAAATTTGAAGATTTTACTTTTCATGGATAACTGCCCTGCTCATCCCAAGGAAATATCCAATCTTAGAAATATCTAGATTGAATTTTTCCCAACAAATTCAACATCCAGGCTACAACCAATGGGCAATGGACCAAGGAAATATAAAAATTTTGAAACAGCATTTTCGTAAGCGCTTTGTGTTACGACTTATAACAAGAATGAAAAGTACCAAAACTAGTGGTTATAAAATCAACATCCTGGACACCATGCATTTTCTTGCTGCTTCATGAGAAATGCTTGACAACCATTATTAGTAATTGCTTCAGAAAAGCAGGCTTTGGTGCTTAAAAAGTTACCGATATTTTCCCTGAAGAAGCATGTGAGGACAGTGAACCAATTGCATGTGCTTCTACATGCAGTGCAAATTGGAAAACTCTTCAAGAGCAACTAAATTTTTCATGCACTTTTGAAGATTATGTCTCGGTTGATGATGCGGTTCTACCATGTGAACCACAAACCATCGAAGATTTATGTGCACAACACAAGGATTTAGCTTAAGATGAGACTGACGATGGTGACAGCAATGAAGGTGATTCCACTTCCATGCCAACTTACTCTGAAGCACTTGACCAACTGGACAATGTGAGGTTATTTGTACATGGAACACGAAATGTTCCAGATAGTGTGAGAAAGAGTTTATGGGAACTGGACAATTTTGTGATGCGTCAGAATGAAAATGTGTTGAAACAAACAACTCTGATGCAGTATTTTTCAAAACAGTGAATGTTGATTTTTTTGCTAGTGTTTTGATAATTGTTTTTTTATCGTGCTTAAAAAAAATTCAATTCACTGATATAATTGTATTATTTTCCAGCATGCCGACTATAATTGGTAAGTGTAATTTTGAGTTAATCCGTATGTCATTTGCGTAAAATTTGTTTTTATGAAGCAAATGTATTTCCCTTTTAAGAAGTTTTTAGCATCCAGTCCCTTGAAAAAGTCTTAACAAGGTTTTACTGCATTTTTAAATTATACTCCTTGACAAAAGCACCACTTCTATAATGAGAAAAATTTGGCAGTATTCATCTATTCACCAAACCTAAAATTAACAGTAGAAGTGTTATAATAGCAAATAAACAATAGGGAAAAAATAACATGTTATCATCGGTATGCTGTTGAAATTATTTTTTTCTCAGTTTTCCATTTCAAAGTTTTTTCAATAATGCTATTTCTTATTAACCAACTTATTTTAAAAAGTTATAAGTTTAAATGAGTTTTTAATTTAAAATGTTTAATTTTAGTTATTTACCTTGCAGCTTAAAAAAAAATATATTTAATGTTGAATCCAAAAAAAAAAATCAGTGGTTCTCTAAATAAATTAGTTTTATCTAAATTTAAATGTTTGTAGTATTTTAATATTTACTGATAAAGTAATAAGCTTTCCTTCCCCTTTGTTTCTGAGTAACAACATCAAACATATCAAAAATATCCCTGTAAATGATATAACAACATTGCATTTTTCATCTGGATATAATAGCAAACATTTCTTTTCCAAACTGAAAAAAAAGAAGAAGAAAAAGAACCTAGTTTTGTGTGTTAAACTCTATTACACAAAAAAGAAAAATTAAACTTAATTTATCTACTGCTAAAATACTTACTTCTGCACCTTATTTATTGAAATACAAATTAATTACAATATATTAAAAGTAATAACATTTACATTTTGTTTAAAAAAAAATGGATATAATTTCGACAATCACATTTGATTACATAGGAATTGTTTTAAATACATATCAATAATTTATAGAAATTAATATTATGCACCTTAACTGATGCAAAATCATTAATATTATGCATTTATAAAACATAGTACCTACTTATTACTTCAGAACTCATTCACTGCTACAATTCACATGTTTGGAAAACATCTGGTGTGGTTTTAATATGCTTGGACCTATATTCGAAACATGAATTCATTTGAGGCCCTTTTGCAATCATTTAAATGATTGTTGGGCATGGTAGAGAGACTGTTAACAATATTTTCAAAAATACTTGCATTTAAGTAAACATTTTTTAAAACGATATTGGTGTCACGTGGAGGGGTAACCTATCATGCTTGTACCTGGCATTTCCGTTTGATATCCTGCAAACAATTTGGCAAACTGCTGCTCAGTTAGGTTACTGGTGTTTGCAGGTGTTTTTTTTAGAAACACACAAAGGCAAAAAGTGAAATAGTAAATTAAGTCTTATTGGCAGGAAAAAATGTTTTCCAAGCATATTATTTTCGACTTTCACACCTGGCATTTTGGGTAACCAGCTCCTGGGTACTGCGCCCCCCCCCCCCCCCCCCCCCCCCCAATTTCCTTCCACCACTCGTGGTGGCCCTGATAATGTTACCAAAAAAGAACTACTGCCAAATTTGAAGAACAGTTTCATCTTGGATAGGCCTACAGGCTGCACAAAATATAAAAATTCACACTTGCGACAGCAGCTTAAAAATAAACAAGCAGAATTTTTACACACTTAGAACTGTCATGAGAGAGATCCTAGACAAGTCATCCTCTCAGTATAAGTCCTGTCACCCTGCGGCCCCCATGGGCACGGGAAACAGATACGAGGTTTCATTGTGGTTGAGATGTTTTGCTAACCATAGTTGGCTCAAGCTCAAAGCCCCACACTGACGCACTAGCTGGCTCTCACCCCAACTACACATGTGCACGGCCAACCCCCCCCCCCCCACACACACACACACACACGAACGGACACACACATGTTGGTTGTATTCTGGCTGTGGCCTTGACCACCAGGTGGCATTACTGCTAATCGACTCAGAGTTTATTGTTATTGAAGTTTTCATTTGAACAAAGTGTTTTCTGTTTTCTTAATGTGTTAACATTGTACATTTCCTTAATGATTTTTATAAAGAAAAGAGACAATGTGATAACAGAGACTATTTTAAATAGTAATGCTTATGTGTATTTTTCTATCTATAGTCCAGGATATTAAAACTTGTTTTAAGTAATACTAATACAATCGACATGTAGTTTCCCGCCTGAGGCAGGGACTACATTGCTGGAATGAGGCTACACTCACAGGAGCCGGCTTCTGTACCCAAGGGACAGACCTGTGTTCCAGCTAGCCTGAAGAGTGAGATGAAGTGGAGTATGGAGCAGCGACAGAATGAATAGGTGAGGGAAACGGGAGTACCCTGAGAAAACCCACAGGCCAGAATGGCGGTGGTCCCGAGCGTGTATAGGCGAGCAAGGCAAACAATGTGTGAACTACTTCTCTAGGCTGATGCAATAGGCTAAGATGGATGCAGAACCCTTTGTCAGAACACCTCACGTACTAGCTCCACACAGCACAGAAACATCATCACTACTTTTCATAACTAGCACACTGTTACCAACTGCATAGTGACATGATATAAGTGTGTGTAAGAAAACATTACAATAATATGTTGCATAAATTTGTAATCTGCCTAGCCAAGTGTCCTTTACTAGGCCTAACAATATACAATCATGCTTCAAAGGTCAATCAACTCCTGTAAGTAATCAAATACATGCTAAAAACTGTCACGCTAAAAATACTTTTAAAATATTTTTTTTTTGTAATTGCAAGTTTTTGAAGTTATAGTTCTTTAGGCACACTATGAAAAAATGATAAGTGAATTTTTAAGATGCATGCAAAAAATTCTTTCGCAGGATGATAAAATGATACATACCAATAAAAATTATATATGTGCTTTTAAATCTTAGGATACTCTAGTGATTAATATTGAAAACTGGTCCATATCGTTAAAACAATTATTTATTGTGAACATTAGTGGTGGAAATTGTGTTTATAAACTTTTTCAAGTGTATTTATATAAGTGAGGTTATGTTCCGGTATGCATAATTTATTTGCATTATAAATTATTACATTATTTTTTTTAATAAAAAAATTAAATTAATAAAATAGAATAATTATTCCGCATAGGTATTAATAGATTATCATTATTAATTAAAATTTTGCTTGTTTAATTTACTAAATTAAATAATTAATTTTATACACATGTTTAAATTAATATTGAATTCTCAGTATTTATTTTATTTTTTTTTGGATTGGATTTATACTTTACCAACCGTATTTCTAATATCACTCCAGTCCTTTTACTATGTTATTTTCATTAATTATTTGCATGCAAAATTTAAATGATTTTTTTATACACCAAGTAAGTATAACTTCTAAGTATAGCACATCTTTTTTAAAAATTTTTGCTATACAAATGAGTAAACAAGGTTTTTTTTTAATTGTGGTAATGTAAGCTATTTCAAAGACCCTATAAATAAATACTCTAGATAGAGGCCTAGGTTAGAGGAATTGTTCACATAGCCCTACATATTTTAAAAGTTCATATCTCTGTTCACATGTCTTTACATAAAAACATACCTACTATTCTAAAGTGCTTAGCAAACCTCTAAATTAATCAAAAATCCTCATAGCTATTTCATTAACACAAGTAACCATCAATGTAAATTCATCAGCAGTTTTGTCAAACACAAAACTGACAAGCCTTTGACAGATAGATGACTGGGGTTGTATTCGTGTTAATTACATGTATGGGTCATTCCATGTCAAATCAACATACCCATATTACCTCACCATCTCAGGTTTTGATGAAAATTTGCACAGATGATACCTCCATATAGACTAACAAAAATATAAAATTTTAGAATGATGTATCCATCCGTTTTGAAAATATTGCTTTGTAAATTTTCAAAAAAACACCCAAAATCGCACGATAGGCATATTTTAACATTATCATAACTCTTCTCCAAATTAAGTTAGAAAGGTGAGATGTGTCATTTTGCAGCATTTGGTATGGCCTTTAATGTGATATGTAACACAATAATGTCAAAAAATAATAATTTTTAAAATTTAAATTTAAAATTTTGGAAAATGTGCATTTTTATTTTTTATTTTTTTTTTCAAAAAATTCTATAACATTTTTGTACAAATATTAAATTGGCTACAAAGTTTCAAATTGAAGAGTTAATGGGTTCATAGTAAGATTAATTTAAATCAAAGGCCCTTTTTGTCAAACCTCAGGTTAAACGTTGGCAGCAAAGGAAAGCATAACAGAATACAGTAAAATCTTGTTGTAAAATACACAAAAAAAAAATCAGATAATTAGATTCTGTACACCGCAAGTATCTGAAACTGAAAAATTTTTTAATTAAATTTTACAGGGAATTTAATTTAAAATGAGAAATACTTTATGCTGAAGTATAATATATGCAAGATCCTCCTGCACAATAATTTAAATTGAGAAATAAATTGAAGAAAGGAAATTAGCACTCATGTTTGATTGCAATTTTCAATTACAGTACTTGAAAAATTCCTCATTGGTTTTTAAAGTGTCATTTTCAGATAGCACATAAATTCTTCCAGTTGGTGTCACAGGATTTACTGTAGGCCTACATAACACATCTGTGAGAGGAATCCATAATACATCTGGTTTCCCTGGATAAGAAAAGGATGATGATGGTCCAGCAGGGTGGAGAAATGTTACTTTCACTTCATCAATTTCTTCGTTTTTTTCCATAACATAAGCTAGCCACCAGTTCTTGTCATATATAACTGCAGTATAGCCCTTTACGTCTCCTATTTGCGGTTTGTCTAGTGATCTTGTAACAGTTACTTGTGATGAATGTGTAGCTCCAGAAAATATTTTTACAGTAATTTTTGATGTGCTTCAAACTATCTTTTAAAAATATTTCTGACTCTATGTAATCCTCTTGTGCAGTGAAAGTGAAATAAATACCAGAAATATTTTCTACTGCCCATTCATAAAGCTGGAAAGGGGTCAAGATCTGGTTTTCGTAGGGCCGTTGCAAGCTAGCTTTAGCTGCTAATCTCTTAACCGTACCTCCAACTCCATCGCAAGGCCCTTTACCGTGAGCTGTGGCTGAAAAATGCCATTCAGCTGATATGTTGAAGTCTTGCTTGTGAAAACACAAATTGATGAATTTTTCTTATTTTTATATTGGGCAGCAGACCCATCTGAAAAGTAAAAGAACTTATGAGGAATGTTTTTAAATTTTGTAATTAAAAAAGCAACCAAATTTCTTTTAAATGTGTAAACAGCAACTGTATTGTGCTCTAGGCAGTCAGAAATTACAACGTAGTTCAAATGATCAATTATTTTTTCTCCTTTATAATATATCACAAACGGGTGAACTGTGACATGTCCCTTAGTCCAGTGGTAAGTCTGGGCTTCATCTTGTACAACCATACTGTAGTTTTCTGAAAAGTCGAGTGTGATGGCAAATTCAGATTCTTTTAAATTTTCCTTTAAGTGATTCATGAAAGAGGTCTGTTGTTTTGCAATAAAATAGTGGCGGACTAAGAGTGACCGCTTGTCACAGAGTAAATATATGAAATCTGCTGATGATTTCTGCAGTGTCTCTAAATTGCAACGGTCAACTGAAATCCACTGCCGAAATGTGATCTTTCGTATCAGGTGCTCTTCAAATGACTGCTCAAGGACGGTCCGTATTGCTGCAGTACCAGGACAATATGTACAATGTCCAATATTGCAATCTATTGTTGGTGGATTGCATACCATTTTTGGTAGGCAATGTTTGTAGGTTTTGAATTCTCCATTTGTTAAATCACATAATCTTGCATTTTAAATCAACAATTTGACATTTTGATGGATTGTACATACACACACTGCATGTGTCCCACTAGAACCAGCTAAAATACAATGCTTTGGACGAAGCTCCACAAATTTTGGAAAACCTATTTTTATATTTGGAAATTTCTCCTTGAATAAAATGTATCCCTCTTTCAGATTGCACAAAATAAGTCTTTTTGATATTTTTTATTTATTTTTATTAGGTTCAGTGACTGTTATGCAGTCTAACACCAGGCATCGCTCTACTGAATTCATCATTTTCATAAAATAAATGGACAGCTTCAACTACATCTTCTGAGAGGTGTTTGCCTGGTTTGGGGTTAGGACTTTCTAACATTCCTTTTTCAGCGAAGAGTTTTTTTGATTGTCGTACCATGTAGATTGGCGCATCAAACTCTCGCATTATTTTTCTAACTTCCCAATTTGGTGGTAATCAGGTTAATATCATTAACTTCTTGCTCCTACTAGTAGAACTCAAGAAATTGGCTTTGAGGTTTTGCAAAACTGATTCCTCTAAATCTTCACCATCATCCTCAGAGAAATTATCTGGCAACTCAAAAAGTTTCCTTTTGATTGTGGAGTCAATTGTTTTAGTTTTTCTTGTTGTGTAACTTTTTGATTTGAATTTTTTCCTATTAATAGGAGATTCTCCTAGCCCTTGTAGTGAAATATTTAATGGACCCATCACCTCTGAGGATGCAGAAAAACTGCGATCTTTATCAGAATCTGAACTTGATTCGTTATCCTGGTGAGTAGAAGAAGAAGCAGCAGCAGTTTGTAATATGTAATTTCTATTCTACAGCTATCACAAATTTTTGCTCCCTTTGGCAATCCAGAAAACAAACTGCACATCCAACTAGTAACATTCCTTAACCACTTAACATGTTAACCCGAATTAACTCGGGTTATATAAAGCTGTAATTTTATGCTAACCCGAGTATACTCGTGATACAATTCACTTTGCCGTCCTTCGTTATGCATCCCGAATATTTCCGTCGTGTTTCTTCGCTCTTGTAGTTTACTTTTTTCCGTGTAGATTGCGGCACATATCGACTATCTGTGTACACTTCAAGCTTTGTAACAGAGATGGCAGCTCTGTGCGCTTGCCGACACGCAAGATAAGCGTGTTCATGAAACGTTCGTAACTTCTATGCAGGTTTTACCTGGGTCACATTAGCTAGCTTTTAAGCTAAGCGACCAATGGGGTGTCAGTCATGGCGCCAATTGCAGCCATGGCTGGCCAGTAAACCCCAATACGCACACGATGCACGCGCCCTTGTCCTGCATGGTTAAAAACCAGCATGGTAGAGTGTATAGGCTTCGGCCTGAGACACACTTAGGTCCTCCCCTAACCTGGACCCTCCCCTACACACTTAGAATTAACTTAGGCTAGGAAAAAAAAAATTACTTACACATATTTGTTTACAAATATTTAGTTTATTATTTCCTTGATAGGGTGCAGTATCTATTTATATTTCATTACCTTACCGTGCACAGTGCAGTGATCAGAGACAAACTGATTTTTCACGAGTTTTACGACAGTCAAGTAGACAATTTCTTTCGTTACGTATTCGTATTTCATAAATAATTGTATGAATATATCAACTAAATATTTTTATTTTGAGTGAGTTTTGCCGTGGGGATTGTCATACTTATTGTGATGTTTTCTTTTGTAGTCTGCCACGAATGTAAAATGTAATTTGTGAATTTCTTTCAGTGATTTTTATTTTGTTTTGAAATGGAAACAGACGAGTTAGTGGATATTGAAGGATCGGATTTAGAACATGCTGTAGCAGAAAGTGGAAGTGATACGGTGTACACAAGTTCTGACACTGGTTCTGACAGTTTAGATTCGGAAAGTGACAATGTTCTTCAGTCTGCACGTCAGTGGTGCAAAATCAACACTGTTCCTGCATCACCGGCACCCCCAAACTCTGCATTCCATGGTACTCCTGCAGTGAATTTCATAGTAAGTGAGGATGCTGACATACTTTTGTTTTTCCACCAGTTTTTTGACGATCACATTGTGAAACTTATTACTGACGAGACAAATAGATATGCTAATCAGTGTCAAATGAACTCACCTGGTAATTCAAATTGGGTGTGGCAACCTGTGCAATGTGATGAAATGTGTGTTTTTTTTGCTCTGAATATTTTGCAAAGTATCGTAAAAAAAAACACGAACTGACACAGTACTGGTCAAAAAATCCACTAATTTCGACTCCATTTTTTCCACAATGTATGTCTTCAAGAAGGTTTTTACAGATAAAACAATATTTACATTTTTCCAACAATGAAGACTACAATCCAGACAATCACCCCAGTCCTAGGCTGAATAAAATTTGGCCTGTTTACGACATTCTGGTTGAAAAGTTTCGTAACCTGTGTACGCCTTGTCAGCACATCACAATAGACGAAAGCCTGCTTCTCTATAAAGGCCGTTTGGGATGGGTACAATACCTACATTCCTTTGAAAAGAGCCAGGTATGGTATAAAAACGTACCTTCTGTGTGAATCTAAGTCAGGGTATGCCTGGAACTTCATAATTTACACAGGGAAAGGCACTGTGCTTGGGAATGAGTTCACTGATTTACCAGTATCCTCGCAAGTTGTGATGAATCTCATCAAGCCTCTACTCAACAAAGGCTATTGCCTAACAATGGACAATTTTTATAATTCACCACAGTTAGCCAACTTGTTGATTTCGCACAAAACAGACGTCTATGGGACATTGAGACCAACGAGAAAAGATGTCCCCAAGGCCTTGCGAGAGACAAAGTTGCGTAAAGGGGAAATAACCGGGTACCAGCGTGGAAAGGTGTGTGTAATGAAATGGAAAGACAAAAAAGATATCTGCTTGATTTCAACTGTACATAACACGGAAATGGTAAAGGTCACAAAAAAAGGTGCGAAGATAAATTGAAACCTAAAGTGGTAGTTGCTTACAATGATACCATGGGAGGAGTAGATCGTATAGATCAATATCTGTCAGACTATACCGTTCCGAGGAAAAGAGGCAAAAAATACTACAGGAAAATTTTTTCCCACCTTCTAGATCTTTCACTGTGGAATTCATTTGTATTGTACAGGAAATCTGGATGAAGTAAGTCAGCGCTGCAGTATCGGATGGAGCTAGTGAAACTAACCATGGAGAAATGCCACCATCCTGAATTCGCAGCCAAACATGGTCGTCCTGGGAAAAATACCTCCACCAATGAGGCTAACAGGGTGCCATTTTCCTGAAACATTACCTCCAACAGAGAAAAAGTCTAATCCAACACGACAATGTGGAATGTGCAGTAGAGTGCGTGATGGAAAGGGCAAAATAATTCAAAGGGAAACAAGATATTTCTGCCCAGACTGTAATGTGCCTCTGTGCGTTACTCCTTGTTTTAGAGTGTACCACACTACATCAAATATATAGAATGCTATAGCACGTAGCTTTTACCTAAAACAATAATAACGTGTGGGTAAGAATTTACATTTCGCTTTAGACAGTTTTGCATGTAGGTAATTTTTATTAGATTTGTTTTTATTGTTTTTTATCGTGTTCATAATAAAGTGTATCCATTACTAGCAAAAATATTTTAAAATATAACATTTATTTGTGGATTTCTGTAGCTAGGGTATGCATAAAATATGTGTAGCCTATTATATAAAACTCTATACATGTACTTTATTTCCGTATTATAGAAAGTATTATACATTTGGAACATTTTTATGTTTTTTTTCCAGACTGTGTGACATATAATGTGTACTTATGTAAACTTTGTTTCATAAATATTATTAATTGTATTGTTTTATTTAATATTTTGGCCATTTATTACAGGCATATGTAATTTTGGAATACATATAAATTTTATTACTCCTTATTAGTGTATATTGTGTTTAACCTTTTTGCATCACCATTTCGTAAGGATTTTTTCCTACAAATAATGTTATAACTTAATGCAAACGTAATTAATTACTCGAAATTAAAAAATATTAACAAAATATGACAAAATATTATATAATTTGTATTTCCGCTGCAAGAAAAACATATTTACGCCGACAAAATGACTGCCCAAGTTAACTAAGGATAAAACTGTGGTAAAATTATCGTCCTTCATATTTCATAAACAAATAAATTTAAAAAAAAAGGCCAACTGTTTTTCGTTACATTTCTAAAGTACTTTTTTATTTTGTAATAAAAAAAAATATATTTTTTCGGAACAGCTTTTGAAAATGTTAATGGAATGTTAAGTGGTTGTTTTTCTTTTTTCCCTAATGTTGTGATTTCTTTTTTTTAATAGATTAAAACACTGTGACTTCAAAAATGATTCGCTGAGGGCCATTTCTTACCGTAAACTGCCCACCTTTCATACGGTTTCAGTCACTATCATGATGAACACATTACCTTTTTAAAAATAAATATAACATTCTCAATTCAGAATGCATAAACTCCACTAATAATATAAATCAAATGGTCACTTTTTATATAGGTGTAGCACTGATACTTAAACTAACAACTTTGATACTACATCAGAAAAATACGGACTCCTAGCATAAACTAGCTGAAACCACTACTGTACAGTACTCTGAAAGAGCTAGGGGGGAATCCCAGGGCAAAGCAAGGGTATCACAGAGCTAAAGGAGTCCCAAGGCAATGCAAGGAGAATCCCAAAGTAAGGGGAATCCCAAAGCTAGGGAAATCCCATAGCAAATTGAGGGGAATCCCCAGTAGCTGGATGCTTGTCTGAACTAATCTTTGAAATCCTGTATCAGAGACAAGCAAAGTGTAGCACTATAATTAATTACAATTGTGTTATCAGTGATTTTTAATCAATTTTATGTGTTTATACTTTCAACATAACTTATTATAAGTATAAAAATGGTTACAGTACATATCATAATTGGGTAAAGTATAAATATGGTTACAATTACCAATTAATATTACTATGAACCCAACTCTCCACTTTGAAACTATGTAGACAATTTAATATTTGTACAAAAATTTTATAGAATTTTTGAAAAAAATTAAAAATGCACTTTTTCCAAAATTTAAAATTTTGAAAATTATTTTTTTTCTAGACATTCTTGTGTTACATATCACATGAAAGGCCATGCCAAATGCTGCAAAATGACACCTGTCTCACCATTCTAACTTAATTTGGAGAAGAGTTATGGTAATTTTAAAATATGCCTGTCGTGCGTGTTTGAGTGTTTTTGCGAAAATTTACAAAGCAATATTTTCAAAACAGATGAATATATCATTCTAAAATTTAATACTTTTGTTAGTCTGTATGGAGGTAACATCTGTGCAAAATTTCATCATAATCTGAGATGGTAAGGTAAAATTTTTATTAAAAGTGTGTTGATTTGAAATGGAATGACCCGTATATAAATGTTGAATGGCTCTAATGATGAACCTTCAGTCCCAAAACATTAGTAAAACTATTAACGTCCTGCCAAAACTTTTCTCCGGCTGGTCTGTTAAATGATCCTGCCGATATCTGTGTGGTCCTGTGTTCCTCTAAAAGCAATATTGTGAAAACTGAATCCAACATACTCATTAACATCTGGATATGCCTTGGCAGTGTTCATGTTCTCTCTACAAATGGCTCTCATCTGCTAAAAACATGCAACAATATTTGCATTTAAAAATAATTTAAACATCAAACAAGTAAATAAAATAGGTACTGAAAACAAAGGTAAATTTAGGTTATTTTTAAATGATAACATAGTTTCCAGTTACCCAATTCAATTGTAAAAATTACAGGAAAATAGTATGGTTATGAAATATATTTTATTAGAGGTTCACAAAAAATTTAAAAATCCTTAAAACATCCATCAACAAGAAAAATTAAGCAACTGTAAAACAGGTGTAGGCCTATTTCATTCAATCCCAAATAACTACAAATGGTTGACCAATAGTTTCAAATGTGCATTAGCCTATGTATAAATTTCCAGACAGATAAAATATTCCTCCTAGGCTTCTGTCCTACGAGTTTGTGTTAGGAAACTGTAGACTTACCAAGCCCGGAGAATGCTGACCTTGACAGATTCTTGAACAAGCAGGCAAGAATCAACTTAGTCCATGAAGCCTTCCATGTGGCTAATGCTACATCAAGCAGCCACTCTTTTTTTTCTCAACAATTAATTTGTAAAAAGATTTTGAAATTATAAATTCTGTTAATTGTAAAACAGTACAACAGGTGTGATACCTAGTCAGAAGAAGTCACCAAACGAAGTCTCAAACACTTCGCGCTGCAGCCACACTTCGTAGTGCTGCTTGAAATAGTCAGTGAGTTCGAAAGGCTGTCCCAGGACGCTGATGATGCATGTATCGAGCGGCTCGAAGTCAGGGTCCTTGGAGCTGTTGCCATAGCGACGGTTGTTGAACCTGTCGACGCACGCCCTGAGCGCGCACTCCTCTGCCTGGAAGTCCCAGGGACGCGCATCCAGGTCATTGCCGTACGCCCAATCATCGTTGAGTCTGTGCCGCACCTTTTGGTAGATGGCGCTCATGGTCTTCATGTTGGACTTGCGCCACTGTCGCCCCAGGTACTTGGTCTGCATCTTCAACAGCTTCAGCACATACAGCTGCATCATGGCATGGCGCACCTTGAGTGTGCGTTTCAGGATGGGTGCTGACTTGAACACCACCAGCATCATGATGCGCGAATGCTTCCACTTGGTCAGCTTGTTGAGGATGCGCAGCAGGTTGATGCACGAGAAGATGTTACGCCACGCATACTGCTCGCTGTCGCCGATCTCCAGACTCTCGGCAGTCAGATCCGGCTGGTCTCCGATCACGCACGACGGGAAGTCCAGGATCGGGATGGTGTTCGTCGCACCCACGTACGCCATTATGTTCTGGTTGAAGAACTTTAACACCAGCGGGATGCAGTTCGCAAACACCAGGTGCTGAGACATAAACTCAAACTGGTAGATGTGGTTTAGTTTGAAGTGTTTCAGCAACAGTAAGAGAATGGCAGAAACTGCTTTTACTATGATCTCCTTGTGTCTGTTCACATCAATGCCCAGCTTCATGGACTGCAGCACTGTAATGGGCATTTCTTCTGGGAGAACATCTGCCATGATGTTGATGGAGTCCGTCTTGGCTTTCGATGTGGGTGCCGCTGCGAGCAATATTTTCAACAGTGCTATCATATACTGAGGCAAATTGGGAAGCATGCCTTGGTAAAGAACTTCCGTAGGCGTTGAAGGCACGTTGGGCTCCTGTGTGGAAATTGGATTCCTTGCAATTTCCTCTTCCTTGGCGATTTGGATCTCGGCAAGTGAAGTGTACATGTTGTCCTTCAGTACTTTAACACCTTCGTGTATCGGCTCCGGTAGGCCAGCCAACGAAACCCGATCACCTTGCAGACGAAACCCTACAAACTTTTCTCTTGTATTTTCTAAAAACTGATCTAGATCTTTCTGGCGGGCTTTAGGTGTCCACGGTAGCCCTTTGTTCTTCATTGGCATGGGGGTGCTTGGTCGAGGACTTGGAGGCTGAGGAATCTCACCTGCATCCTCCATTGCCTGTCTCTCCTCAAACGCATGTACTTCTTCATCTGCCTGGTCACTTCCTTCGTGATCAATTCCCATTGGTTCGTCCAGCGAACTCTGTTTCATGAGACTTCGTCTAAAGGGACGGTTGTTTCTCTTCTGGTTTTGAGCCTCCAGGAGATCAGCTGCACTCGCAGGTGGAGAGGAAGCCCTCATTGTCCGTGCCACTTCCATCGTGTCTTGTGTTACGGTCAGCCCTGCTGCCAGCCTGTACGACTGCTTGAGGTCACGCAAAGAGTCCATGCCACCTAAAGTCAATAGAATAGTTTTCCACAGGACAAGGAGAACTTTTTTCATGGGAAAATGAGGGGCAGAACCACTGCAAAACCTGGTAACCATTCCTAACAATTTTACAGTTAACAGTTCATCTCCAATTGGCGATGCCAGTTCACACCTAAATGATTCACTATACCTTCTTAAAACACGGTCATCTTCTTCATCTTCATCATCATCATCATCATCATCATCATCATCATCATCATCATTCGCCACTCTCAACACTTCAATCATTATATACATGATGCTCAACACTACTCTCAGATCAGTAGAATCGGCCAAACTCACAGCTAGTTTTCTAAGGGCAGTCGTCGCTGTAGTGCTGTTCTCAATTTCTATATTTAACACTTCCACCAAGGCACTGAAAACACCGCACTCGTAAAGAAGTTTAACATTTCTACGAGTCCAAACTTGTTGTTCGGCATCAGATTGCAGTTCTGCCCAACAGCCTTGTGCTAAATAAAGTATGCATCGAGCCGATTTCATTCGTAATGATTTATTTGAAACTTCAAGTTGATCCAGTAATTTTAAGATAACAGACTTGTGTTGACTATCGGACAACTTTTGCCAGTATGGAACATGTTTAAATTCACGCATAAGATCTTCGAAAGCCTTCACATTTGATTGAAATTCAGGCTGTTCAGTATAACTGTACAATTCCGACAGTTCGTTTACAAGTGAATCAGCATCATGGTACAAGAAATCCAGGTCCGGACACTCTGGACCACTGTCAGAATCTTGTCTTTGCCGACTGAATATATCGCGAAGCTTCGTAAGCCCTCCGCGCTTACCGTTTCCATTTGCATCCATGTCGTACCAGGTATAGGTAAATTTAAAATTTTGTTTGTCCAAAAACTTAATTTAGTTTACACATTTAAATTACCTAACAGCCTACAGTCCTTACCACTAATGTATTCCAAAAACCAAACATCTCTATATCTTGGTTTACAGCCATCTATATTTTGAACAACGTTGCCAACAAACAAAAAATTAAAAAAAATCACAAAAAAAATAACTTTCCTTGTGCACTCAGAGTAGAGCTTTGTAGGTTATTTTAGGGGGGGTTGGGGGAGTTTTACGATTGAAACTTAAGAAATATAAACATAACCTGCACACCGACGAGCAATGTTGAAGTAATATAAAGTTTATGATTGAAATAATGGTCGTTAATTCCAGCCAATAAAAGCAACCATGTTATTTAAGTTGAATTTTTGTATTCTTAGATATCATCTGCATTTATAAATTGATAAGTTTATAATAATTTGTTTAGCTTTACATTTTATTTCGTGATGAAATTGGTTATGCACCTAGGTACTTGAAAAAATGACTCATGGCTACGATTGAACCTAAACAATTATAACATTTCAGTTTGTAACCTAGAATCCTTCAACAATTCAGAATTGAGGATATTTAACTTAAATATATAAATACTAGGGCTGGTATTAATAGTCGTGTATTGAGCAATCACTTGAGTCTATTTTTTATTTCAATATCAATTTTTCATAGTCTGTGAAAAAGATAGGCTTCATGAAGTCACTTTGCTCAAGCAATAGCTTGTTTTATGTACTTCCGACTTTACGAAGCGATCGCTTAAGACAACCGAAAATACACGAGCATATACAAACCTTGCCGACTTGACTAGTTCGTTAAATATTCCGCTACTTTTCACACAGAGCACTGACACCGCAGAATTTTAGGTGTGTTTGTAGGTTGAAGTGAGGAAATTTTTTTATTGTTTTAATAGCCTACTCTTGAATCACACCTGGAAAAACAGGTATTTTACAACTACAAAGATGCACACCTTCTATTAAGAACTTGCTATACTTTTGTCTTTCCTGTTCAAGTTGAACATTAAAACAGAATTTATCAAACGATTTAATAATATACTGTTTTCAGAATAATACGAAAAATAGGTTAAACTGTTTTTAAAACAGCTCTGCTACTTTTATACAGTTATTTTCGCTAATACGACATATGAAACAATTTAACATATTTTACCATAAGGTAATAGCACCAATTGTTGACATGCCACCTAAAGGTGACACATAATTCTATTTTTTTTAAATAATAACATTTCAAATAACAATTGAAGGGCGAATAACTTTCCTCCACTTAAGTTGGACATACTATCATGAAACTGGTACATTAGAACAAGGCCACATATTAATGACAGTTAAGTAATGATTGAAGTATGGTGGTAGTGTGCAATAGTGAGTGATACTTTAAGTTTTGTTAATGAAATCATAAGGTAAGTAACCTGCCAAATAGTGAATAAAGTTTTAAAATGAAAGTTTTTTTTGTGTGCATTTAATTTTCACATGTTATTCAATTTTTATTTTAACTGTATAAAGAAAAAAAACATAACCTAACCTCACTCAATGGTGCTAGATTGGGGGGGGGGGGGGGGTGTTTGTCAACTTTAGGTTCCAAATAAAAGCATGTTTCCAAAAGATTACAGTACTGTCAACTTTCGGTTACAAGCAAATTATTAACATATGAAGTGAATGAAACTTCTCAATGAATAATGTGAAGTTTCATGTAGGAAACAGTGGAAAATATGCATGGGAACTTTAAGGTGACATACCTGTCAACCTAAGGTTGTGATGTGTCAACTTTAGGCCACATGTGCAAGCTAACAATGTAACAATAATATATCTCAGGGTTTTGTTTCTTTCTTTGACCTCATAGTAGGTATTTTATCATAAATTTTATAAAGTCGATGAAGAATGTGCAGTGATGTCCAGAGAAAAAATTAACCCAACAGTATTACACCAAGCAACGAATTGGAAAATCATGTGGCATTGTTAAGATACATTATTGGTCATCACGAAGTTGAGTTATTAGAAATGTCAGAAAACATTGAAGATAAAAGCCTTCGTGAGCTGTGGTTGAAAGTAAAAAATCTTCCAGATGACTCAACGAAACTTACAATTCAACTAGCGGGTGGAGTGCTGGAAACAGAGGCTACAATAAATGTGCGAGAAGAGGATAAAACTGTGGAGGAAAGAATAAAATAATTTCAGCAAGAAAACCTGATACAGCATCAAGATAATCCAGAAGAGTTACAAGTTCAGATGATGGATGAAGAAACAGCTGTTGAGTCTAGAAGCTCAGTGTTGCCTGATGAGTCTAGGCTTAGAGATGAAACTATAGATAAACTTCAAGAGGTTGTCAATGCTTGTGCCACAAAAATTGAAAAAGTAACAAAAGAAACTGGAAGTGATGATATAGTAGGAAAGACATGTTTGCAAGAAGTTCCATCACCATTCAAGAGAGCACTTTTCTGGCCAAGAGAAAAGAAAGTAACCACTTGTGTGAGACATCAGGAAAAAATTCCTACTGTTATTACTTCTGCACAGTGGCAAATTTATCAAGAAAAGAATTCTTCAGAAAAGAAGAGAAAAGAAGCTGAAAAACTTGCCAGAAAGGAGGCAAGAGAGTTAAAAAATCTCAATGTGATTAAATCCAAGCGATCTCTAACGGCCATATCTAAGAGAGATGAACAAATGTCTTCTTCAGATTGCTCAGACGTGATCTCACTTTATGAAAGTGATTCTAACATCTCTGATATGTCTATTGAAGAGGAAGAACAAGAAAGCACTCAACTGCATCTCCAAAATTTTGCAGTGATTAAAGTATACAGGAAAAGTTCATTTCGACTTTATGTTGTACAAGTTAGAAAAAATGAAGAAAATGGACATTACGTACTTGGGGATTTTTTTAAAAGAAATCCACAAAGTATGAGATTCTCAAAGACTGAAGAAGAAGAAGAAGAAGAAGAAGAAGAAGAAGAAGAAGAAGAAGAAGCCTATTTCAGCCAAGAGGACGTAGTCCGCAAATTTTCCAAGCCAGTGCCAAATAATTCTAGTCGTTTTAAGAATATGGTGTCATTTGCCACTGATTTGAGTGACTTAACCATTTTCTAACTACATAATTGTATTAATAAGGACAAGATAGCTTGCTAGTACTGAATAATTAGTGTCTTTGAAAAACATGAAGACAGATTGAGTTTTAGAAGAATATTTATCTTAATAATCCTAACAAAATATAAGTTATGTTATAATGTCAACTTATGGTACCCAAGATGTCAACCTAAGGTTCTGGCTGTGTTACATGTCAACTTTAGGTGCCAAGGTAGGACTCAAATAAAAAAGATAAAATAAATTATGACACATGTTTTTTGGAAACATACCTATATAGCAAATCAGTAAGTCAAAAAAATAATGCTTCCAACAATAACAACATTTGACTATTACATCTTCTAGTTTCGATAACAAGGAATAATTCTTTCAAAACCCCCCTTTAACATGTCACCTATTGGTGCCATTACCTTACCTATTATTTATGTTGCTAACCTAAACTAATCAATCATTTCCACTATAGTTTAATGTAGTTATCCTAACTTAATTAACCATTAAATTGGTATTACCGTTTTTCAAGTATAACTTGACGACACTCCCGCTGCCTATTTTAGTTTTTTAATTAAATATTAACGTTGTAAAAGATCTCAGGGGTTTAAACGGGGGTTCGGCCTCGTGGCTGCAGGCAGGAGCGCGTCTCGGTTCGGAAATTACCTGGGCTGTTCAGGCCACCCAGGACGCCTTGTAAATGAATGGTAAACGAGTTACAGGACACTGCACTTTATTCAGTATTGATACACTCATTCGTCCCGATACTGGCCGCGTCCGTTGTCGGACCGCTGTGACACGCGTATCTCTGTACGTAACGGCGCGCGCGACCAAGATAGATTGCAAAGTTATATCGACAAGCTGAAACAGTGGATTCTCGTCCCTATGAAAGGTTTGGCAGATAAACACGAAACTGGTGTTGCCACAACTTAGGCTGGCTGGTAAATACGTAGAAAAGTTCCTATGTTCCTGATTGTTTGCAGTCTAGCCTGCTACGAAATATAAACGTCTCTGAAATTACGTGGATACGCCAGCGGGAGACGTACACGCAAAGTCCCTTGAATTGAAAAGCTAGTCACTTAAAATACACGTTACACTTTGCACTATCAAAATGGAGAAAGTTAAGAGACGAAAGTTAGTCAGTATTATTCTCAACACTTATTACGGAGGATCTACGACGATGACGATTAATTGGCTAATGAGCCGAAAATTGCGTACCACTACTACGCGGTCCTTAAACTGGACATGGAATTACGTATGAAAATAAAGTTCCCTGATGGGAAGAATTTAATAAGTTAAGAGTCGCACGAAATATCGTGCGACTGGGTTGGGGTCGGCGCCGAGCTGATTAAAAGATTTACAAAACTTACACTATTGCTGAAATGTTGAAGAGATGCTAAAGCTGATGGCCCGACGTTCGCGGAGCGCCCGACCCCTGCGAGCTCCCAACGGTAACTGCGCGCGAGACCGCCCTGCGGCCTCGCGCCTAACCACGTGAAACGCGGGAAAACCGACCCGGCCAGTTTTGGACTTAAAGACAAGTTACACAATATATGCTTATAAAACAATTAGACATAATTTCCCTTACCTGAATCCTCTTTTAAATTGTTATTAATTTAGTTGTTTTAATTTGACAAAATAATTATATAATTAATTAGGCGCATTGTCACACCCGGCCGGGCGCTGACGTCGCTTTGGTGTTCGTCGCGGCGCACTTTCACACACTCGGCGGACATCACGCTCGGGCGTGTTCGATGCACTTAGGAGCAAGTGTTGTTGTGGCATAACGACCTTTGCGGACCAGAGGGAGCACCGGCGGTTGGCGTCAAACTACCGTAAACTAGCATCTCCATAGGTAACTCGGTAAATATGTATTGTATGGATAAGCGCCAAAAAAAATCGTACAAATATGAAATAACTTTCATTATATGCTATCTTACGTCCTCTTTTCAGAACCGCCTGCGGAGATAAAAAATTCAAATTCCTTTTGGAGATATCGAATTTTTTAATATTCATTTTTTGGCGATTTTTTTAAAAAAAATTTTAAAAATCCGAAAATACCTTTATTCTGTGCTCTTTAACTTCCTCTTTTCATTAAACCCGGCGGAGATCAGAAATTCCAAATACTTTAGGAGATATGGAACTTTTTAATTTTCATGTTGTGCACTGATGCGGCATTCAGCGGGAAGCCTACGATTCACACATCCTTCTGGACATACCCGAATACTCACGTTGACAAACCTTCTTTTCTTAAAATTAGCAAGAAGTAATTAAAAATACTTTAAAACATTGTAGATGGTTGGTTATATTAGGTAAGTATAGCTACATTAAAAAAACTGTAAAATCATTTTATGGTTGCGTAGCAAATAACATTTTAACATGTAGCTATCCAGCGCTAGGAAACCGTTTACATGATTTCACAGTATTTTTAATGTAGCTATCCTAACCAAATCAACCATCCACAATGTTTTGAAGTATTTATAATGTAGCTAACATAACCTAATTGACCATTAGTTTTCATGAGTTGCATATTTATTTACAAAAAACAAACAAAAAAAACCGAAGATGCACGATCGGGCGTTTGCCTCTCGTCTGTTGAAAGAAGGCTTGCCAACGTGAGTATTCGGGTATGTCCAGAAGGATGAGTGAATCGTAGGCTTCCCGCGTTCACCATTGTTGCTTGTTTACGAGTTTTTTTTTTTTTTTCGCGACGTAGTTGAACGACTACATCACGTAAAAAGAAAATTACGTGAGTTCCTACTGTTCATCCTTTTTCCCGGTTTATTAGGTCAGGTCAGCTACATTATAAATACTTTAAAACTAAACAAGCATTAAAATTAATTTTTATTATTTTTAATGTCTGTTCAGTTTCAAAGTATTTATACTGTAGCTGACCTGACCTAATCTACCTTTGTCCCGTTTTGTTAGGTCAGGTCAGTTACATTATAAATACTTAAAACTATACAAGTAAAATTAATTGATATTATTTTTAATTTCCGTTTATTTTGAAGTATTTATCATGTAACTAACCTTACCTAATGGAAAATTTCTGTTATTTAGGCATTCACGCACACACGGCAAAATATAAAATGGCGTCTGTTGAATGATTACATAGGGCTTGTATTGCAAAATAAGAATGGCGATATCTCCAAAAGTAATTGGAATTTTGAATCTCCGCAGGCGGTTTTGAAAAGAGGACGTAAAAGAGCATATAAAGAAAGTTATTTCATATTTGTACGATTTTTTTTGGCGCTAATCCGTACAATACATATTTACCGGTAACTCTAATTACTGAATAATATTTCTTTTTAATGCAACGAGCCTTTACAACATGATTAAAAAAACATTTCAAATGACAAAAAACTGAAAAACTACTCTGCATTTTTTTTGTGAAAATGTCACTCTACTTCAGCTTCAGGATAAGGTACCAAAAATATTAGTTTAATAAAAATATAATATTTAACTACACAGCAAAATAAATTTTAACATTAAAAAATAAAAATAAAATATGTTTAGAAATGTAACAATAAGTTTGAACGAATCTGATAGTGTAGGCTACGTAGCAAGGAATTTTAAATTTTTTAAATACCTTTTGTTAGTTTAACCTCCAACAGTAATATTGTGCTGGCAGAAAGAAGACATTGCAGTTTGTACTTACGAAGGTTCGTGAATCCATGACATGGTTCGGTTAGATTAGGTCGTCATGTGCAATATTTGTTGTAACCTTTGTCAGATGCGGTAATTGTATCAGGCTTCTCGTTTTTGGTATAAACTTTGATCAGTGTATTAATTGCTCTTGATATCGCTCTTGCATAGTTGCGATCGTATGTATGAATCTAGCAATTTATTGTATTGCATGAATTGTTAAAAATATTGCTTTTGCATGATTTAAAGGTTAGTCATGGCTATTGCGACTGTACTCACGAGCAGGCCCAGATTTAAGATGTGGGTGGCCCGGGGCCCACTTGGGTGGGAGGCTCATTGATTCAAGGTGTTGCAATATGTAATGCAAAATCACAAAATGAAACGAACACAAGTTTATTTACCAAATTTATTCACACAAATAATTCAGTTAGAATTATTTGATTTTTTTCATTAAAAAGTATAATATAACATAACTTATAAATAACACATAAATATATTACAAATCAGCAAATGAATAGCATTATAAAACCATTACAATCCAGGCACTTTCCTTGATTTTCGTGCTGCAAAATCACTTATGATGTCACCAAAGTCCAATTCACGCAGTATATCTGACTCCATGCTCATGATAGCCAATTTACAAGTCGTTCCTGCTTCATGGATGTCCTTAATCGGTTTTCAATTAATTTTAGTTTTGAGAAGGAGCGCTCGCCACTGCAGTTTGTTACCATCAAAATTAGATATATCCTTAAAGCTATCTCAATGTTTGGGAAAGTGTCCTGTACACCCTTTTTCATGATAAGCTTGTACATGAAAAGTTCAGTGCTGATATCGTTTGGCTCTTCGTCAGTGAATATATTGGCAAATGTTACATACTGACACAGTTCATCAATAAATGTAATGTCCAAGTCATCTGAATAAGACCTGACGAGCTGCTCTGCTGCGGCCTTAAGCTCATCTGAAGACAGTTCTTTCATATGGCTAAAAAAGGTAAATTGGCTTGCTATATATTTATATGCCTGAAGATCTAGGTCAAGAGAAGTGATAAACTGATCAATAACAGGCAAGAAAGTTTCTGTTCTGTATTTTTCAGAAGGGCTGTGTTGTACTTCTTCCATATGGCCATAATCCAATGGGTAAAGACGCACATTTTGGCGCTTATGTCGAGTTTCCATCTGAACATACTCTGTTGAACCAGATAGCTCTATGCCTTGCTTCTCATAAATTTCGAAGGAGTCACGCTTTGATGCGACATAGTTTTTCAAGCTGGTCAGTGATGCCACAGCTGTATTTAGATCGAGTTTTGCTTGTTGTAGATTTTTACTAGTAGAATCTGTTCTTTGCAGGATATCATTCCAGAAGGTGGTGTAAATATCAATTTCAAGCTGATTCATCTGTGTTAACAGTCCTTCTGCTTCACACCTGACACAGCATTTTTCTTCTAAGTCATCCGCAATCCATTGAACATGTCTTGAGCACCATGGCCTATGTTTGCCATGAATGTTACAAAGCATTCCACGGGGCCATCTTTCTCCATATACCTCAATACCAGGGTTAGTTGGTCAATGTGGGCTGCATCGGATGTGGAGTCCAAAGAGATGGAGTAATATTTTGATTTCTTAACTCTGGAAATAATTTCTCGGAGGACTTGTTCACCCATTATTCTGATAAGTTCTTCCATTATTGTAGATGACAGGTAGTTTGTGTGACCTTTGCCGCGATTGGCTTGAGTTTCTATATGCTGTGCAAGAATGTCGTCGTACTGGGCGATGAGTTCAAGAATACTCAGAAAGTTTCCATTTCTAGGTGATCCCACCAACTCGTTATCTCCTCTAAATGTTAAGCCACGCTCGGTAATAAACTGAATAACATTTCCTACTCGTTTCAACACTGATCTCCAATAATGCTCTAGACATTCGACCTGTTGGGTCAGCTCCGTATCAATTCGCCCAATTGCTTTTAACCTCAAATTGAAAGCAATAGTAGTCTTCACATGTTCCGTTGACCGCTCATGACTTTGTATACATTCTTGTGAATGTTTCCAATCACATAATCCATTAGACGAAAGTTGAGAAGACTCAGGTGCTGTAAGTGTAGTTAAGCACATCAATCTGCACGTGAAGCAGTAAACACGTCCATTAGAAGGAGCGAAGCATAACCAATTCCTCGTTATGAATTCTCCATTATGATTTTGACGACGAAAAAGCCCAAGTGTGCATATTCTTGGAATATTGCGGTCCTTTCTAGGTTGCTGAACCGAGTGTGCAATGAACAAACTTTCATCACAGTGCTGGATTGTTGACACACCCCTTTTCATCCAGTAATCCCGCATCTGTTCCGAAATCATGGATGGCCAAAGTCCAATGTCATTTCCCCCTGGTGGGCCCTCAGATTCTACATAAGATGTGCCACTATCAGCCTCCTTTTCTCTGTGTTCTTCAGTTGGACCAGTTACTACTTCTGCCTTTTCTTCGCCGAGATCTACAACCATTTCCACTGAAGCGTTGTCAGGTTTATCACGTTCTGGAAAATCATCACTCCTTTCCGACACATGTCTTGATTGAACAGTGAAGAACTGGTCCAATTTTCTCATCTTTGCCAACACTTCTGCTGATTTCATTGTTGCTTCTTTTGCCTTACGTCTTTTAGAAGCACCAGACTCCCAAATTCTTGTGCGATGTCTGTGTCTATCTACTTCACGATTGTCCATGCTGGTTATATAAAAATAACAAAAGAAATAAAAAAAATTTGGTTGTCTGTTAAGTCGGTTTACGGACGATAGTTTAACATGACGTCATAATAAAACATTGATGAAATAATTGATCCAGAAGAAAATGAAATATCATATTCGGCCTGAGACTGAGCCTTAATAGGTTTTTGCAACCGAATCATTTAGGCATTAAAAATATTAAATTCTTTGAGGAAGAAGTTTTTTAAAAAATTTTTCTATATTTTGTATGATAAAATCTACCTCTGCATACTTTTATAAATAAAATTAAATCATTTTTATTGAATTATCACTATTTTGTATGGATACAAAGAAGGAGTGAAATGAAATCTACATTTTAATTAATAAATTTACTTTTATTTGCATTCATTAATTCAAATATATTTATTACTTTTGAAGTGTCGTATGCGCCGTATTTATTTTTACAAGTACAAAAAAATTTCAGCCACCGGGATTTGATCCGTTAACCTACCGCTTGGTAGTCTGTTATAGTTTAGTTTAGTTTGAAATTCATTTATTACAGCAATAAAATACATAGTTACAAAGAACACAACAGCAAAGAAAATAGTACGCTCCAGCTGACTCAGCTCTTTCATGCTTAAAAAGAAATACATGATAAAGTAAAACAACACTGGTAGTCTGCGTCGCTAAACGGACAGCCACGAGGCCAAATTGGAAACAATTGTGACATAATAAACCTTATCTTCAGAAACTAAGGCTTTATTAAGCACAAAACATGACTTACATTGTTACATGAATTAATACATAGATTTGAATAAGAGGTAATATTGAAGGTTAAACAATGTTCATGCAAAGAGGTTGCTAAGAGGTTGCTAAGAGGTTAAAACCAATATCACCACATTCGCCCCCTCTTCATTTAAGGACATAGTCCTTGAGATATTCAGAAGGTCTAGTGGTGCGGGAAGATCTCCGGAGTGGAGGTTGAGGTCTGGGAGGAGATCTGGGTGGAGTCCGAATTGGGTTCACTTGAGGTAGGTCTTGATCATTCATGTTCTTCGCAGGTGAATCTTCTGGAGTGAGATTCAGCTGGGTGTCTTCAGATGCTTCAGTGTGTTGATTAGGATCATCAGCGAGGTTTGGAAAATTCACGTTTTCTAAGTTAGATTCATTGTTGACAATATCCCCTGCAGGAGTGAGATGCCTGAGGTTGACTGTTGTCTCCTTACCATCTGGAAGTTGAACCAGAGCATAGTCAGGGTTCGCCTCAAGCAGAGTTACTTCTTGCACCAGGGGGTCATATTTACTCTGACGGACGTGATTCTTCATTAGAATTTTCCCTGGTGTAGTAAGCCACGAAGGAAGAGTAACTCCAGAACTGGCCCTTCTCTTATGGTAGAACATACGTTCGTGGGGTGTAGCGTTAGTAGCAGTACAGAGCAGTGTGCGGATGGAGTGCAACGCTTCAGGTAACACCTTCTCCCACTGCGTTATCACGAGTCCCTTCGTTTTCAGCGCCAGCGATACAGTTATCCATATTATCCCATTGTAACGTTCTACTTGGCCATTTCCACACGGATTGTATGGTGTAGTACGACTAGTAGCAACTCCATTGGAATGTAGGAATGATTGAAGTTCTCTGGATATAAAGGATGTGCCTCTGTCTGTGTGAATGTATGAAGGATATCCGAAGAGTGTGAAGATCTGATTTAGTGCTTGAATGACGGTTGTGGAGAATAGGTCATTGCAAGGGATGGCAAAAGGGAACCTGGAGTACTCGTCGACTACCGTTAACAGATATTTCCGAGGAGTGTTGGATGGTAATGGTCCCTTAAAATCAACGCTGAGCCGTTCGAAGGGTGCGGTGGCCTTGATGAGGGTGCTCCGCTTGTTGTGAAAGCGAGGTTTGATTTCGGAGCATGTTCTGCAGGAAGACGTGACTCGGCGTATCTCGTCGATGGAGTAGGGAAGGTTCTGATTCTTCACCCAGTGAGCCATCCGGGTGATCCCTGGGTGACACAAAGCCTTGTGGTAGTGGACAAGTCTGTCGAAGGTATGGAGCGAGCCGCAAGTCCTAGAGAGAGCGTCAGCCGCCACGTTCTCCTTCCCCGGTCTGTAGATGATGTCATAGTTGTAAGGAGCAAGTTCTAACCGCCATCTTGTAAATTTTTCGTTCTTGATTTTCCCAGGATGCCGAATGTTAAACATGTAAGAAATAGACTTCTGGTCGGTTATAAGTTGAAACTTTCTTCCTATCAAGTAATGCCTCCACTTCCGAAGGGCTTCAATGATCGCATAAGCTTCCTTCTCGACAGCTGAATGGTGTTGTTCGCTCTTAGTGAGGGTTCTCGAGAAGAAGGCTACTGGTCTCTTGTTTTGAGTCAGAGTGGCGGCGATGGCGACGTCAGAGGCATCTGTTTCGACGCAGAATGGGATGTCTTCCTCTACGTTAACGACGAAGGATTTAACTATGCAGTTCCGTAAATATTGTTGAAGTCTTGGATTAGTTCAGGGGCCATAGGAAATACTTTACAGTTCACTAATCTACGTATTTTATCTGAAAATTTTGGAATCCATTTAGAATAATAAGCGAACATCCCTAGTGCTCGTTGCAAGGATGCTTTGTTTCTAGGGATAGGGAAATCAATCAGTGGCTTAAGTCTGTCGGGATCTGGTTTGAGTATATTGTTTTCGATGAGATAACCGAGGAGCTTAAGAGACTTCAAATTGAAATGGGATTTTTCTTGATTAATGGTTAAATTATATTTCTTGCAGACGTCTAAAAATTTTCGTAGATTGGAGTCGTGTTCAGATTGGTCTTTTCCGCTCACCGTCACATCGTCCAAGTAGATGCCAACTCCTTGTAGTCTTTCTTTGGTCTTGATCTCGTCCATCTTCCTCTGGAACGCAGACACTCCATTGGTGACGCCCATTGGTATACGTTTGAATTGCCAGAGTTTTCCTGCTGCCTCGAAGGCGGTGTACGGCCTGTCTTCAACCCTTATTGGTATTTGATAATATGCGCTCTTGAGATCTATTGTGCTGTGGATATTATATTTAGCTACATCGGAAACTATTTTCTCTATGGAAGGGATTGGGTAAGCGTCTAACATCGTGTATCGGTTTATAGTCTGAGAATAGTCGACGACCATACGTTTTCGATGTGTTCCACTCACGACTAGTACCTGCGCCCTCCAGGGTGAGTTGCTTTCTTCAATGACACCGTCAGAGAGAAGTTTTTCTATGTGGGATTGAATGTATTTTTCGTCTTCGTTTGAGTGTCGTCTGGACTTGATCGCGATAGGTCTACAATTTGGTGTTAAGTGTTCGAAGAGGGTGGCCGGACCGACTTTGGCACATGCTAAGCTACTGATTTGCAGTTCAGGTTTATTACCACCAAAAACTATCGACAGAGTGGAATGCTGCTTAAAGATATCGTGCCCTAATATAACATCTGCGCAACAGTTGTTTAGAACGTTAAGCTTTGTTTTTCTGTATATATTGTCCGAGATTTGTAAATCTACGGAACAATAAGCTTTTATAGGCATGGCCAAAGAGGACGATGCCATAGCTACTTCAGATGACGTAGGATATTGTCTTAATTTATGTTTGGAGACAAAACCATCATTTATGTAACTCTCCGAACTCCCAGTGTCTATTAGCCCTTCAGCTGGAAAACCATTTACTTTCAGTTTGACAATGGTTTTGGAAAGGCTAGTTGGAGAAGCAGCTGATGTTTTGGAAGATGTTGGTTTGGTCTTACGATTACGATTAGATTGGTTAGTAGGGCAAACCAGAGACTTAGCAGGAAGGCAAGCAATAGTTGAGAAGTCATCTGTGTCTTGAGGAGAGTCAGGTAAGGCGGCAGTACGATCTTTGGGCTTAATTGACCTACAGACTTTTGCATAATGGCCTTTCTTACCACAGAGTTTGCATGTAGCTTCTCGCGCTGGACAGGAAGAACGAGGATGACGAGGGAACCCACAGAAGAAACATTTCTGACTACTGCTGGCTGCGGTTACAGGAGAATTTGGTTGCTGAACCGGCTCAGTTGAGGCTAAAGGTGTCTGGCTAGGAATATAGGATTCAGAAATTATATGAGCTGATTCTAATGATCGTGCTTTTGCAATGCTTCATCCAGGCTAAGAGTTGCGTTTTCTAACAAACGTTGTCGGATACTGTTCGATGAGAGACCTTTTATAAATGCATCTCTAATGTATTCATCCCTATAAGCTGCTGCTTTAACATCTTTGAACTCGCAGTCAGAGCTAAGGAGACGCAAAGATTGTAAGAATTGATTTACACTTTCATCAGGTTGCTGGTGTCGGCTCATTAGTTTATGCCTTGAAAATATTTCATTCTTAGGTTTAATAAAGAGTGAATCTAGCTTTTCGATTGCAGACGCATAAGAAGTACATTCGCTAATAAGTTCGTATATACTGTGACTCACGTGATTGTAGAGTAGTAACAGCTTATCAGCTTCAGAAGCCTTGATTGAAGCTGTGAAGACTTCGAATGTTTTCTTCCAGTGATTCCATTGTGAGGAGCTTTTCCCAGTTGTGTGATCTGCTTCAAATCTCTCGGGCTTGAAATACTTGTCCATTGTTTGTATTAAATGTTTCTTGATAAAATGTGCTTAATAAATTGACATAATAAACCTTATCTTCAGAAACTAAGGCTTTATTAAGCACAAAACATGACTTACATTGTTACATGAATTAATACATAGATTTGAATAAGAGGTAATATTGAAGGTTAAACAATGTTCATGCAAAGAGGTTGCTAAGAGGTTGCTAAGAGGTTAAAACCAATATCACCACAAATTGTTTCAGATGTTGTAGAATAATATTATTCCACGCACGATATTTGTTTGAATTTCTTTTAACTAGCATATTCTCTGTTGGACTCGAAATATTTACACGCTCGTGGGCTCATAATTATAATACGGTGTGTGATTTAGTTGATCAAATAATAACTCATGACAAATGATTACCAATGTCAAACTAAAGCGAGAAAATTATCATACCAGCAATAAATATTTAGTTACGCAGCTAAAACAATACTCATACAACACTGTTAAAAAAACTGATTTACACTAGTAATTAATATAATACGTACTTGTAAGAACGCCATTTCCTTGCGAATATACTCCCGTGGCGCGGTGCACAACAATAACCTCGAACCAGTACGCCACCACATGCCGGCCGAGTAGGTACTCTGTACCGTCCGCAACATACCAGAGAGATGCCACGCATGTAGTGGGACATCGGTAGTGGGACATCCATAGTGGGACATCTGTAGTGGGACAATTTCGTGAGTGCAGCCAGCGTTCATCGATTTATTAGACGTTGTCACGTCAAAAAATGCAAAGTATACTAATACTTGCATAATTTAAATATGTTTAAACTGTTAAATTACATAATTAGATGAGATTTTGAATAAAATAAACATTAAGAAAAATTATAGCAAGTAATTACGTAACTACTCTGATTTTTATTTATTATTAGACAAAACATAACATTTGTCCATCTTCCAATCAAATAATACATTTTAAACTGTTTAAATATATTTAACGTATGTAAATAAGAGTTTAATTTTGCGAGAAATAAAAAATTAAAATCTAACCAGAAAGGGATCTAGCAGGTTTCGAATCCGAGCTCACAAGTTGCCAGCTCATGATTTTATCCATTACACTACACCAGAGACTTCTCAATAATCCAAAAAAATGTGATATATAGTTTCTTTAGTAAATTAAAACTTTAACTGACAATTGCAGCAAAGTTAAGTTATTGAGCAATTTAGCTATGCATTAAACCCTAAAAATCTTCCAAATAAATAAAAAAACTCTAAACTTTACCCAATGTTTAAAACGAAACAGAGTTTTAAAAAATATATCCACTTTTACATGAAACTGTCATATAACACAATGTTAATGATGGGTTCAACTACTAGTAGTGCTGTTAGTTCGCAGGCCACAGCAAGCTTCACTAAGCCTATTTAGAATGAAGGTAAGTTGCCAGACCTATCTATATGACCGTGGTCCTGACCAAATAGGCAGGGCAATGATGGAAAGTGCATCATATTAAGATTGAGATTTCCCTCCAAGTCTTTTGAGGTTAGGTTTATACTGAAAGCACTGTTATCATGCATTAATTGTTCATTTTAATTAGAATAATAAAACAGTTTTTCACTTACCAAGATGTATCATAAGTCAAAGTCCAGGAATATGACTATTGATAAACATTACATGGAAAAATAAGAATTTACTTTTAAACAAGTAAACTACACATAACTGAGATCGCACTTGTCATAGGGACTCATAACAACACTACTCTCTAGAAGAAAAAGACTAGTTCTGTACTGACGTGATTGTGCTGCCACCTATGAACAAGTTAGAAAATGAAACCTTCTTGCTAGGATAATGATCACCGGTAATAATAAACAATTTTTATTATTTTTACATATTGCAATTTGTATTTTTCAAGTAAAATAAACATACTAAACATATTATTGTGAATAAATATAACTGGTGTAAATTAGTAAATTATCAGCCATTTTAACTAAATGTAATGTGCAGCACTACGTTTTTGGAAGAACTAGCCAGTGCAATAACGTTGCATGATTTTTAATAATTTTAACTAATTTAGAATATAAAGTTTGGTTATTACATTTCTTATCAAGCTAGAGATATCTTGTTAAATGATCCCTATAATTGTAAACAGTTCACAGCAAAAATACATTTATTTTTCCTGTTTTGTGATATTCACCCCTATATTGGTGGGAGGCCCACTCTTGGTGGGTGGCCCAGGGCCCGGGCCCCTTGCCCCCCCCCCCCCCCCCCCCTTAATACGGCCCTGCTCAAGAGTGTTCTTTAGTGCTGTTAAGCTTTAATTGTTTGATCATGATATGCAGGAAACTTTATTGTATTGCATGAATTGTTTAGTATATTGCATCTGCATGATTTAAAGATTAGTCATTGCTATTGCTACTGTACTCACTCTTTATTTTCACTGTCAGTTTCATAGTTGTATGTTACTGGTTTTGAACAATTACATTGTTGAACGAAATTGTGTAAATCCTTTGGAAAGTATTATTTTTGGTAAGAGTTCACATGTCCTTCATTAGGCACCTTGCTAACTTAATGTTGCCGTCGTCCGGGGTCTCGGGCTCGAGTCCCGGTGTGGCTCCTAGTGGGAAAAGGCGGTTCTTGATCTGTGTTGTCCGGGTGGGCGCCAGACTAGCTCGTTTCTAGTCGTGAATTTGGGATCGTGGGTGTATGTGCCCCTGCGTGGCCCACTAGGGCCGGCGGCGGTGTTGCGTGAGATGATTTTAAATAAGAGACGTGGAGTTGAGGTGGTGGTGTCGTACCTTTTATTCATAGGAACGAGTCGTACATAATACAACACTCTACAGAGGTCCCCGGGGGGGGGGGGGTTTACTCGTTATTCCGTGGCGCCGTATTGTTTGTGTTCCGTGTTACGTGGCCTCGGACGCTGTTACGTCTCAGACGTCTCACTGGGTACGCAGGTAACGTAATTTCGTAACACAAAGGCGGGACACAAAATACACTGAATTAAGGGGGCGCGCACAGGTTACGTGGCACTCATTACTCGGGTAACATAAGTTAGCAATACAAAGTACGGGACACAAAAATACACTGAATTAAGGGGGCGCGCACAAGTTACGTGGCACTCGTTACTCGGGTAACGTAAGTTAGCAATACAAAGTACGGGACACAAAAATACACTGAATTAAGGGGGCGCACACAAGTTACGTGGCACTCGTTACTCGGGTAACGTAAGTTAGCAATACAAAATACGGGACACAAAAATACACTGAATTAAGGGGGCGGACGATTGGAGACGGCCAATCCCGTATGCAAATGTCTCGGCGCGGGTGTTGTGCCCACTGTGGTGAAACACGCACCGCAATTAAGTTTGTCCAAGTTCCCTTGCGGGTTTGTGGTCAGCGCCGTGCGCGTGACCTTAATTAAAGTTCTGTAAGTTGCGGGAGGCGGCCCGTGCCGTATACTGAAGAGCAGCCCCGCTGACCAAGTGTGGTGCGGGGTGTCTTTAAATTGATGCGGCCGGATTAGGTCCTGGACCGAAAAAGGGACCGGGTACTCACGGAGAGGTTAAGTAATAAAAGGGGTTCTGTTAATTAGTGACTATATTTACCGGACGTTACTTTCGATGTAGACAAAGGCTGTTGCCCCTCCGTGGGACGTAGGCCCGCCCCGGTCCGTGAGCTGCAGTGAACTGCCGAACTGGCATGGCGTCCGAGGGAGGCTCGGCCTCTCTCGCGCCAGGCGTGACCTCATTACGCTAGACTCCAAACGGGTGTGTCTGGAAGAGATTTTATTGTCGCTAAAATCCTAATTTAATGTTCCAGGAGGAATGGGTACGGTTCTTCTCTTGTCTACTCAGGTTTCCGCGGTTTTGCCTTTAATTGCTGTTCGGCTCGCCTGACTCGGGTGGGCCATGGCCAGGGGTGTGTTCCGTTAGCGGGAGCGTATACTGGCGGGTGCAGGTCGGGCTCTGGGGTGGTCGTCGGCCAGACGACGTCAATGTTCTATTGCTGTTTTCTATTTAATTAATTGGTAAATACTTCTACTAATCCCCGAGGTTGGTACAATATTTCGTCCCATCAAAAATTATTCAGACAAATTTTTTTAATATTATTTGAATACTTTCGCACTCATTGCGGTATAATTGCTTGTATCAAAATTTATCTTTAACAAAAGTTCAACATAATATTGGTGCCAATCCCGCTGCCTGATTATATTTATAATAAATATTGAATTAAAAATTATCTCAGGGGTGGGGGAGAGAGTTCAACCTCGTGGCTGCATGCAGGAGTGCGTCGTTAGTTTAAACTACCTGGGCTGTTCAGGCCATCCAGGACACCTTGAAATAAAAGGAAAATGACTGAGAAAACCCTGTACTTTATTACTGCTTAATACACTTGCTTGTCCAATGCCTGGCCGAGCCTGTCGTCAGATCGTCGCTTCACGATCGGTTCAACACATTGACATTGCGCGCGAATAGGTTAGGCTGCAAACATGTGTATAAAGTTCTATCCTGAGGCCGGCACTGACAAAACTAAGGTTGTGGCGAATTACTGCAGAACTGATAGTTTGCAACTATATTTATATAGTAATAGAAGTTAAACATGAAATGGCAAAATTATACGATTAAAAGTTATTAAACATGAATGCAATCTAACCTACTACAATACGAATGTTTCAGCTTTTGCATAAGCACGGCTAGATGAAAATTATACTAGAGTCAGAGTAGCTCCTTTACAGTTGATAAAGTTCTTATTACAAGGTTAGATTGTAAATAAATATATTACACAGTCTAAGTTAACTAAATCGAAAATTGAGGCACTGATGATCGGTACAGAGTGTAAAGGGCCTGCCCTCCAGGTGGTGCCTATAGCGCCCTACTGCCCACACGACTGCAAGGCACTCTTGTTCGTTAACATGATAACGGCACGCCGCCGGGCTGAACTTGGCGCTCTCGTACTCCACGACGCAGCATTCCCCTTCTGGACCCAGCTGGTATAGCACCGCTACCATCCCCTCCTCACAGGCTTCAGTCTGTAGAAACACGTGGTCCTCGAGACGTAGGCGAGCGAGCGTGTTGCACTCCCGGAACAAGCATTTCACGTCGGCCACCATGCGGTCCACCTCGTGGATCCACCGGAACCTGGTTTTGGGGGACAGGAGGGCCATCATCGGCACAGTGACTGTGGCGAAGTGGGGGATGAAGCCTCTTAGCCAATTGAGCAGGCCCACCAACTCTTGCAACTGTTTGCGGGTGCGTGGTGCGGTTTTTGCCGCTATTAAATAAAGTTGCGCTGGCAGGGGCTGACATCCATCCGCGCTCACAATATGGCCCAGGTATTCCAGGTCCGTCATGCTGACATGAAATTTGTGGGGCGCGCAGGTCAGTCCGTGTCTGGCCAGCCGTTCGAGCACCATGGCAAGGTGTTCCACATGTTCCTCCCACGTTCTCGACCAGACGATCACGTTTTCCAGATAGGCCACGGCAAACTTGCCCACCAACCCATCTAGGATGCGGACCATCATGGTCTTAAAGGTCGCGGGGGCATCATCAGCCCAAAGGCATGGTGCAGAACTGAAATCTGTGGCCATCAGGTGCGGTGAATGCGGTCTTGGGCCTGACCTCAGGGCATACCGGCACCTGCCAGTATCCCGATTTAAGGTCAAGGGATGTGAATTTGCGGGTGTCCCCAGGCCCTGCCAGAGTATCTGTGATATTAATGAGAGATGGTGGTGCAGGGATGGTAATGGAGTTGATGGGTTTGAAGTTGACACAAAACCTGAGCAAGCCATCCTTCTTTTTTGCCATTACCACCTGGCAGTTGCAGGGCGACTCGCTTGGTTCGATCACTCCATCACGCAACATTTCGGCTATCTGGATCTGGATGGCCTCGTGCTCGTGGGGTTCGAACCCATAGGGTTTGACAAATTTGGGTACATGCGGTGGGGTGTGAATGGTGTGCTGTGTCACCGTTGTGCGGCGTAGCATGTCAGCAGCCACAAACACCTGTGGGTGTTGTGCCAGAACCTCGTTAAACCTGTCCACATGTTCTGAAGAAACTTTGTTGCGTAAATCACCTACAGTGATTGCTGGTTTGGCCAAGAGTGGCCTATCTCCGCTGATGCTGTAGAGCGTGCTGCGACCTGCGCGTCACATATGCACCTTACCATCTTTGAAGTCAATGGACGCATCATGGACAAGCCCCAGGATGAGATAGTCCCTCAACCCCCGCAGCACCAGCACGGTGGTCTGACTAGTCATGTCTCTAATTGTAATCGTTACCTGGGCGCACCCAGACGTGAGCGCGCTGGTCCCACGAGCGGACAGAAGGACGACCTTCTCCCCCGGCTCCAGCTCAGCCTCAGGTACCAGGTGGGCAGTGATGTAGGAGTGGCTCGCCGCAGTGTCCACCAGGGTGTGGATGGGCTGTCCGTTGACTAGGACCGGCACACACATCAGGCTCCCCGCATTGTCATCTGCTTGTCCCAACTGGGTTGATGCTGTTGTCCGCCCCGCAGGTGGTGCTGGGGTCGTTGAGGGCGCCGATGTCTCGGTGTATTGCATCGAAGACCTGGAGCAGGGCGTTGATGAGTGGTACATGGCACCACTGCCTGATGTGACAGGTGGTGGTGGTGCTCGGTCATGTCCATGGCTCCTCTCAGATGTGGATGCAACTCCCGCCTTATCAGTTCGACGTCCAGCCCAAGGGCTTTGCTTAGGTGGCCTCCAGTAGTAAGGGGACGATGAAATCGTACTTTGGCTCATATGAACGACTCAACGTCCTCGTTGTCTCCTTGCGGGATACAGAAGAGAGACCGCCGGCACTGCGCCCGTGCCGGCGCATCATTGAATCGGCTCTCCAGCCAAGAGATGAAATCGTCCCACGACATCTCGCCTTCCCCGACCATGGCCCAACAATCACGGGCAGCCCCTCTGAGCTGGTCACTAACCCGCTCCATCCACTTGTCGAGCGGAATGCCATAAAGGGCCATACGGTCGTCTCAGGTACGACCGAATTTCTTCGGGTCTTTGTGGTTCTGTCCGGCAAACTCTGGCAGTATGATTCTGGCGCCTGCATGAACTGGGCTGGTCATGACCGCCACGTGTGCCAGTGCATTTGCCTTGCCTTCACATTCCTGGCACATAAATAGTCTAAGGCTCCGATTTTACAGCCTGATAACGATTGTCTTCGGTACTCTCGACAGCACCTGCTTTTTCGGTACGTTTATCTGCCCATAAGCACGCCTCCCATGGGTTGTCCATGTCCATTGCGACGTGTGGCCTGTCATGCAGTCGCGGCAGACCGATCCGATCGTCCAATCGGAGGTCGATGACAGGGTGCGAGCAGGTAGGGAAGACCGCCTCCCCTCACCCCCGAGTCAGTGTCCCGTGCTGGCACGCTTCCTGTCCCATGGAAGCCCGTCGATCCGTGCACGACCGCGTGCGCGCGCGCATGACATCACCGTCGGCCGAGCAGGTGCCGCGCGGTTCAGATGTGCCGTTCCCGTGGGGCCGAGCTGTAACCGATCCCGGTGAGATGCCGTGTAACCAATCTCGGCCATATCTCGCGGTGCCTGTGTTATCACGCCGCTGCGAAACTTATCCCGTGACTCCCATCGCTATCTCACAGCGTCGGCTCTTGTGACCTCGTATTGCGCCAGCTTCCGCTGACACCTGGTCTTGAAAGATCTCATCTAAGTTAAAAAAATTGAAGAAAACTAAATGTTCTATGTTGAAAAATCCTGATTTAAAAATAAAAAAAACACAAGTTTGTTGTGTTCGATTAATTTGTAACTAATGCACTTTTAAGTTTGAAAGCAGTTTAAAAGTTCGTTATTGAAAAGCCACACTAGTTGAGCGCCAATTTGACGCCACTCCCGCTGCCTGATTACGTTTAGAATAAATATTGAATTGAAAATTATCTCTGGGGGGGGGGGGGGGGGTTCGACCTCGTGGCTGCAGGCAGGAGTGCGTCGTTATTTTAAACTACCTGGGCTGTTCAGGCCACCCAGGACACCCAGGACACCTTGAAATAAAAGGAAAATGACTGAGAAAACCCTGTACTTTATTACTGCTTAATACACTTGCTTGTCCAATGCCCGGCCGAGCCTGTCGTCAGAACGTCGCTTTACGATCGGTTTAACACATTGAAATTGCGCGCGAATAGGTTAGGCTGCAAACATGTGTATAAAGTTCTATCCTGAGGCCAGCACTGACAAAACTAAGGTTGTGGCGAATTACTGCATAACTGATAGGTTGCAACTTTATTTATATTGTAATTGAAGTTAAACATAAAATGGCAAAAGTATACGATTAAATGTTCTTAAACATGAATGCAATCTAACCTACTACAATACAAATGTTTCAGCTTTTGCATAAGCGCGGCTAGATGAAAATTATACTAGAGTCACAGTAGCTCCTTAACGGTTGATAAAGTACTAATTACGAGGGTAGATTGCAAATACATATATTACACAGTCAAAGTTAACTAAATCGAAAACACGTTTATTAAAATGTTAGTACTCCATGACACTAAAGGCTTGCCAGAAGCCCTAATTAAATTATGATGAACTGGCATCGAAGCCTGAAGAAATGTGTAAGAATCAAGTCCACTGCCCGAGTACTTTTAACATTAAATTTACGTAATATGCCTAAGTATCCCTGTTGGAATTTAAATGATTAAGCGAAAAGCCGCACGTAAGAACGTACGGATAAGTGGGGTCAGGCACAGAGCTAATTGAAAAAGATTAGGTAAACTTACGACTATGACGGTGAACTGGAAAAGTTGCGCGAAAACTGTAGGCTCTGTGTTCACAGAGCGACCGCCCTCTTTGAGCTCCCGGCGGCAACTGGTGCTAGAGCACCGCGCCACCTCGCGCCAAGATGCGTGTAGCACGGGAAAACAGCCACGACCAGTTTTGGACTTAGTTGTTAAATTTTGTGATATTACATGATTATTTTACATTTGCTCATAATTCTCATATTACTTCAGTATCTTTTAATTGTTATTATTTTGGTTTCTAAAAAGAGGAATTAGTTATTTAATTTCACAATAGCGCATAGCCACACCCGGTTGGGCGCTTTTGTCGACTTGCTGTTCGTCACAGCGCACTTCAACTCACACGGCGGACATCACGCACGGGCGTGTTAATTGCACTTACGAGTAAGTGTTGTAGGGGCATATTAAACCCGGCTGACATAAGAAATTCCAAAAAAAATACTTTAGGAGAAATCACCGTTCTTATTTTGCAATACAAGACCTGTGCAATCATTCGACCGCCGAATTTTTTTTATTTAGCTGTGTGTTCGTGAATGCCAAATTAATTAAAATGGTCGATTAGGTTAGGTCAGTTCCTTACAAATACTTTCAAACTAAGCGGCCATTTAAAATAATGTGAATTAATTTTAATGGTTGTTTAGTTTTATAATATTTATAATGTAACTGACCTGACCAAACAAACCGGGACAAAGGATGAACAGTAAAAAACTCAAGTATTTTTTTACTTATTACTTGCGCAACAATATCCAAAAAACAAATAAAACATTAAAATTTGAAACGTTAAAAACTTACCTAAGTTAGAGGCGGGTACAATTCCTTTGCCATTAGTAAAAAATGATGTAGTCTTTCACCTACCTATGTCGCGAATAAAAAAATTCATACTCGTAAACATGAAACAATAGATTAGTGTCGCATGAATGCACAGGTATTGTGTTGAAAATTAAAAAATTCAATATCTCCTAAAGTATTTGGAATTTCTTATCTCCGCCGGGTTTAATGAAAAGAGGAAGTTAAAGAGCATAGAATAAAAGTATTTTCGGATTTTTAATTTTTTGTATCACAAATACTGCCCAACTACCCACATATTTACTCAAAAAAATTATTATTTATATTTACTCATATGCGATTGGTTTAAAAATATGTCCAATTTATTGTATTTAAATATTGTAACACGAGTGCTATTCCATTCTTTAAAATTTCAGTGTTCCCGATTTAAAATATTTTTTATTGAACTTGAATTTAAGATGAAAATATTACATTTCTTTTTGTGATTGGAAATGTTTTTTCCTTAAATTTTATCATAAGTTATATTTTTATTTTTTCGTTACTTAACAGTTTACCTGCAATACATGGAAAATATAGACATTTTCGCTGTGTAGAAAATTGATAAATATTTGTTGTGTTTAGTGATAAATACTGTCATGTCCACCAGTTTGGCCTCGGCTATTATGATAGCGCAAGCCCCAAGTGCGCCACCCATCCTACATAATATATGGGGAGGAAAGTTAGTTCGCTACCCGCCCCTAGATAGCAGACAAAGGATAACGTAAATTAAGGAAACTTTGTCAACCTGCCAAGCATAATTCAGGACAAATATGTAAATACCCAGTGTTGTAACAAGAAGCCTTTGAATTATACAAGTGAATGTAAATATTATTGTAATTATACTATGGAGCACAGGAATGGTACAGGTGTGCCCACCCTGATGGATATGTACATGCATTGTATATTTACTCTGGCTGAGCTAAGCCAGGAAGAAAGCTCTTTCTAGTAATTTCTGGGGGTAATAAAATTGTCATAATACTTGATCAGTATTATTAATTAGCAACCTCCCTGGAGGACTACTCCTACCTCCTCTGGTAGGCAGCGACCTCTCTGGGGGACCGCTCCTACCTCTCCCTGCTCTTGGGCAGCAACCCCTGCTCGGGGACCGCTCCGGCTCCCCACTCTGCCCCTCCATGCCAACAAGGGCCAGCCACGGAAGGAGACATCGGAGGAGCTGGGCTACTTCACTGGGCCGGTGGAACCCAGCCCTACCTACCATCCCGAATCCCTTGAACAATACTCCCCTGTTCCCTACTCCCCAGGGCACTCGCCCTCTGCTCAATTCTTGTTCCCTCATCCCCCCACCCCAGTACTCACCGGCTCTCCTGCTCCTCCCCTCCCCGACCGCCGCCCCCCGAAGCCTTATACGGCCGGTGACAGCCCTCGGGACCCGCGGCCGCAGCCCATCTCGGCCAGACTTGCTGCACGGCTGCAAGAGCTCTTCGGCCCAGACGCCTGATCCCATCACTCATCGGGTTTTTTTACCCCCACCTGAACCACTTCAGGGTCCCCCGCAGAAGCCCAGGACAAGTCAATTTGGCACCCAACGTGGGGCCAGTCTGCTTGGATAAGCTGAGGACCATGTCCTTCCTCTATGAGAGCTATCAGCAGAGCCGGAGCAAACATCCACTTCCAGGAGTGAATACAACACCTGGTGGCGCCCAACAGAAATACCGCAATGGAGGCTTCACCGTGTGCCGCCCCAGATTGCCGTACCCAGGATGGACCCCAAACCCCCTGCGTGTGTTGCAGGACATTATTCCACTTGCAGTGTCTGGGACGCAATAATCGAGACATCGATCCCCAAAACTTCATCCACATATGCCAAACCTGCCGAGAACAATTGCGGGACCAGAAGCCAACATCAGTTGTACCACGCCGATGCTTCGCCCGAGACTGCCCACGAACTGCCCTAGTGCTTACCACCTGCAAGAGCTGCTATCGGGAGTACCATCTATCCTGCCTAGGCTGGGATGACACCCCACTGAACCTCGCGGAACTCTCTTTCAAGTGCGGCATATGTAGGAACACCCCAGAAATTTCCAGTGGCACCGAAACGAAGATGACACCGAGGCCCTTCCGAGGACAAGACCATGAGGATCCTGTCAAACAGCTCCAGCACTGGGAGCAGGCCCTACAGAACCAGGGGATTCCCCAGGGTGAATGGATTGACCATGTCGGAGGACTACTAATGGGAGAAGCTACTGGATGGTGGAAGAGTCATGAGGACTTTATGACACCTGGGAAGATTTCGCCTCAAGTTTCGCCAACCAGTTCGGCAGCCTGCCACGAATCGCGGAACTTACTGCCCAGTTGTTCAGCCGCAAGCAGAAGGACAGCGAGGAAATAGAGAGTTTCCTCGCCCGCACGAAGAAACTATATGAACGCATTTACCCTGATAGAAATGTGAAGGAATTTCTTCCTACAGCACTGGAATTGGTCAGACCCAACCTACGGCCATTCCTCAGACACCCACCTCCCAAGGATTGGGCAGAACTACATCTCCGAGCAACCGCAGTACAACGGGAATGTCAAGAGACCCGGAGCACTCCCACGGGAAAAGTGAACGCCTTCCCCACTCGGGAGGAGAAACCCGTCAGCCGCCAGGAGGTACCAAAAATGCTGGTACTGCCCTGAGAGGCACTTCAACGCAGAATGCCCGCTCCGAAGCCAACAACGGGACACCCAGGACAAGAAGCCCTTGCAGGGAAATGCCTAAGGGGAAGGAAACCTACCTCCGGAACCTTCCCCAAGGGAATGGAGGAATACAAGAACCCACTTGCCATATCAAGAGAACCAGAGGGAGCTGGGCAAGTGACGAGCATCCAGCAGGACCACCCTCGGGTCCTACCCCGCCTTTCCTTACAGCTGGGCCATCACCAAATCTATGCATTACTGGATTCTGCAACCACTACCAGTTATGTAAAAGCCGAGTTGGTTCAGCAGACTGGAGCCGCCATGATCCCACAAGTACAGTATGCCCAACTGGCACAACGAAACACCTGTATTATGCTCCAAGGCAGGACCTCCTTGAAATGCCACATTGGAGACAGGGAAGTGCCAGTTCCCTGCTGGGAGCCGAGGACCTCCCTGAAGACATGATACTGGGGCAAGACTGGCTTATTGAACAAAAGGCTGTTATGGATTTCGAAGCAGAGCAGATATGTTTTGGAAGAGCTCCACGCCAAACCCGCTACTGGGTAGCCCGGCGAGTAACTGAGACATCACTAACGGAACTATCATTGGCAGACCTGCAACAAGCCTTCCCTGAGTCTCTTCAACAACAATTGGTTGATATGCTCCAGCCCTATAGAGTTGTTTTCATACCCAATGGAAACCTGCCACGGACTTCAAGTGCATGTCACCAAATCACGCTGAAAGACAACCGTCCCATCTACTGTAGGCCAGGGGATCCCCCACACCACAAGCAGAAGTTGATTGCAGAGCAGGTGGGTGAAATGCTGGAGGCGAATATCATAGAGCCCAGCCGGTCTCCATACAACTCGAAAATTGTCATAGTGACAAAAAAGGACAAGACACCACGCTTTTGCGTACTGGCAGATCCCCATGCACCCAGACTCTAAGCATTTGACTGCCTTCACCACTCCGACAGCGGAGCGTTATCAGTTAAAAGTCACGCCCTTTTGGCTTGAAGAATGCCCCTAGTACGTTCCAGCAAATGATGTCACAGGATGTATTACCGGACCTCATTGGGCAATGCTACTTTGCCTACCTTGATGACATTATTATTTTTTCCAACTCTTGGGAGGAGCACCTAACCCATCTAGCACAAGTACTGGAATGGTGTCAGTTACACCATCTAACTTGTCATCTAAAAAAATGCCACTTTGGAAAGAGCCAATTGGAGTACCTGGGACACATCGTATCAGCAGATGGAAACGAAGCTAATCCAGAGAAAATACAGGCCATCATGGAAGTTGAAGCGCCCAGATCGGTACGTCAAGTCCGGAAGCTATTGGATCTCTGTAATTGGGTCAGGGAATTTGTACCACATTTCTCTAGTATCTGCCAACCCATTACCGATCTGCTGAGCCCCCAAGTGCACTTTCACTGGGGGGCCGAACAAGCACAAGCCCTGGCAGACCTTCGCAAGACATTCTCCCAGATCGCTAGGCCGACCTGACCCAACCCAGCCATTCACTCTACAAACAGATGCCAGCCAAAAGGGACTAGGAGCGGTACTATACCAGGAACTGACTCCGGGAAACCAAAGGATCATCTCCTATGCCAGCACCAAGCTATCACCGGCAGAACAAAAATACCACAGCAATGAGCTGGAGTGCTTGGCCATCATGTGGGCCATTAAGCGATTTCGGCCATACCTGGAAGACCAGCATTTCACGTTGTGCACTGACAACAGGGCACTTATGTGGCTGGGATCCATGAAGGACAGTAAGGCGAAACTTGCCCGCTGGGCATTTTTGCTACAGGAGTTCGATTTCACCATTGAACATTGTGCTGGGAAGGACAATGAGTTCGCAGAAGCCTTGTCCTGAGCACCCACAGGGCCACCACTGGAAGATGACTTCCAAGACTACAACAGGATGGTCGCAGACCCAAACCCACTCCCTTCAACAGCAAAGGAAGGGATGAGCCTACAGCAAACGGAAATCCCAGGGGAAAGTCTCTGCCAAGCCATAACACAGGGCCAACAAGCATACCCAGGCATTTGTATGATGGTGCAGCGCTTGCAGCGCATACATAATACCCCACCTACTGAGCAATCGCCCGCTGATCAACAGTTTGCTCGCACCCACCGCCTCCACCCCGCTGGCCTAGTAAGATGGCCTGACAAGGGGGCCAACCCACAACTATTAGTTCCCCAAGCCTTAAGGAAAAATATAGTAAGGGAATACCATGATGCGGATCTTGCTGGCCACCCCGGCATGGCGGAAACCCGGAGGGCAATCCAAAAGGGATATACCTGGGATGGGATAAATAGGGATGTGGAAGAGTATGTAGGGCAATGCTATCGGTGCAACACGGCCAAAGCACACCGACCTGCGGGGCTCGACCACCTTCATCCTCGCCGCCCAGAGAAACTCTGGGAAACAGTAGCAGCCGACCTCATGGGGCCATACCCCAAGAGTGCCCGGGGAAATCGATTCCTATTAGTAGTTACCGACCTTTTATCCCGATGGGTGGAGGCATTTACCTTGAGAACCTCTGAAGCACCAAAGTTAATACAAACCTTGGAGAATGAAGTCTTCTTACGCTGGGGATATCCCAAACAGATCCTTACAGACAATGGGAAGCAATTCACCGGAGAACAATGCGACAAAGCCTGCAAGCGATGGCGAGTGAACCGATGGACCACCGCACTGTACCATCCCAGGGGGAACCCCACAGAGCGAAGGAATCAAGAAATTAAAAAGGGAATACGGATTCGGCTTGGGGAAGACCACCGCCAATGGGACTCGCATATCCCATCAATATTATTCTCCCTTCGAAACAGATACAATGAAACGCTCGGCTGCAGCTCCGGCCAGTTGCTGCTGGGAAACGAACTTCCCCGACCTGGAGAATGGGAGTTACCCACTACCCAACCCCAACAAGCCGAAGAAGCACAGGAGCAAATTCCGCACACTGGAGCCGAAGCCGAAGCCCAACAACAAGCTGCCAGAGAACATCAGTCTCAATACCACCAAAGGGTTCAACCTGCTCCTCCTGAAGGAGTACAAGAATCAACACTCCAAGTAGGGGACTTGGCCTACTGGCAGACACACCCAATGTCCTCACAGGAGGATAACTTCTGCGCCAGCCTCTCCCCTAGGTGGCAGGGACCCTACCCAATCGTGGGGAGACACGGGCAAGTTCTCGACCTAGAAATGAATCCTCAGAAGACCATCAAGGTACACCAAAAGGACCTACGAAAATCCCCACTAAGGGATCCCACCGGAAAACCTAACCCGGGCCCAGATAACCTCCCCAAATCCCCATCATTAGGGACAACATCATCAGGACCCCAGGACACTCGGCAAGAAGAAAACACCACTCCAAGAAGACACTCCAGTCCATGCCAGAGGCTACGACCACGGGACTGCCTCACCAAACCGGCACGGTACAGGTGGTCATAAAGCGAAGTGTAGTGGCCAGTGTAGAGGAGGCAGCCCTGGGACTGAAGCCCAGGGTGCTGACTCCTGGCATGTGCAACAATCCCAGCCAAGGCCACAGAGGGAGGGGGGCGAATTGTCATGTCCACCAGTTTGGCCTCGGCTGTTATGATAGCACAAGCCCCAATTGCGCCACCCAACCTACATAATCTATGGGGAGGAAAGTTAGTTCGCCACCCGCCCCTAGATGGCAGACAAAGGATAATGTAAATTAAGGAAACTTTGTCAACCTGCCCAGCATAATTCAGGACAAATATGAAAATACCCAGTGTTGTAACATGAGCCTTTGAATTATACAAGTGAATGTAAATATTATTGTAATTCTACTATGGATGTACAGGAATGGTACAGGTGTGCCCACCCTGATGAATATGTACATGCATTGTATATTTACTCTGGCTAAGCTAAGCCAGGGAAAAGCTGGGGAAATAAAATTGTCATAATACTTGAACAGTATTATTTAGGTAGCGACCTCCCGGGAGGACCGCTCCTACTTAGGGATGCAACATCGATATCACGAACATCGATGTTCAAACGAAAAAGCATCGATGTCAAAAAACATCGTTCTGACAACCGATACATCGATGTTTTAATCGATGTTTTTAAATATCAGGAAAACTTGCCAAAATGATTTAAACTGTAGTATGTAGTCAAAAAGCATACCTACTACTGGTTCCTGACCACAATATCCACAACCCATTTACAGTCGTGTCTCATGCAGAACAAAAACATGTATTAAAAGCAAAGTCTGCTACCAAAAACTTTAAAATCCGCATGAACTACTTGACCAGCTCTCAGTAAACTTCAAAGAGTTGTGGACAAATTTAAATGACTACAGCTTCACAACTTTAGCAGAAATAAAGGTAAACATTAAAAGGGCATGTCCGTAATTCAAATGTATGTAAAACTGGCCGTCTGTTCGGGGTTTATGTGTGTTAGTGAGGCGGGATGATAAGCGCGACGCTCGCTGGTGCTTCCAGCACGGTATAGCCTCTAAGCGCAAGGCTCTGAACTGGCGCGCATTCGTCTTCTCGTCACAGGATAACTGTGAAAGTTGAGCGGTGACCGTAACATTATACAGCGGAGAAATGAAGATAAAGGTGTACTGCACTGCCCTTAAGTGGTTTCAAGATTCTGTATCGGTTGTTTTATGCCTAAAAATTACTCCGAAAAAAACATTTAAGCCAATTTTCACTCTACTAAAAACACAGTTTAAAAACTTAATCCGAATTCAAAAGTACCTTTCGGCATTCAGCGAACACTCAAATGCTTTTCGTAAACAGACCCCACTTGGATATCTTGAGTAGTTTTCAAATCAGGTTTTTCCTGAAGCTCTCCGCACCGTGTGTGTGCCCGGACAGCCTTGTTTTTTATGTTTCTAGTTATCATTTCATGAATATATTGTAAATATTAAAGATCATAAGAGATATATCTATCCAAAAACCATTGCGATACGTCATCTAGTTTTCAAGAAACTTTTTTTAAATTTTCGATACTTATAAAACTTACATTTTTAAGTATAAATACATATTGCAAATGCTAAACCATTTTGGTTGGTATCCTTATCATTTTTTTCCCAGTATTTTAAGAAGTCTAAAATCATTTTAAAAATAACTATTTTTTTACACAATTTATTTTTAATTGAAAAAAAATAGGGAAAAAGCATGAAGTGTATGTGCAGGTTTTAAATGTTACATTAATTTTATCATTAGGGCTAGCGAGACCGTATCGGTAGATACCAATAGCTTGTATGTACAACAAGCTATGAATTGTCCATAAAGTCTCGCTGCTTTTTCCCTATATTTTTATAAATTTAAAAGAAAATTCTTATTCAAACAAATTTTTTTAACGGTATTTATTTTTTCCAAATGATTTTACACATCTTAGGCCTGTTCCACAATGACACGGAAACGGAACAGACGTAAACGGAGACGAAAACAGAGTATTGTTCCGTTCCGTCCGTATTTTTCTCGTTCTACAATACACGGACCCGTAAGAAATTTTGGCCAATAAGAAAGAGCGAGCGTGACGTAACAAAAAACTTCGAGTATCAATTTAACTACCTGTTAAATCGAAATGTATGGTTGTTAACTTGGTTATGTATTAAGTCGATTTATTATTATTTTTTTTTGTTTTGCGTTGTGGTAAAGTAGTCCTTCTCCGTCTTGTCATATATGGCAAGTATATTTAACCATGAAAATTAAAAGTTCATCAAAATTCGTCATAATGAAACCCATGTGCACAATTAAAATTTCAAAACAAATCTTGTTTTGTTGTTCACGCATAAAAAAAAAGTAGTCAAGAAATACGGAAACAAACATTAGTAAAAACTAATATCTTAATTAACATGAACGCGCAACTGTAGCTTGACAACTGCAGTGAATAAATAACGTGCTCCTATTGGTCTAACGGAGTAACGTAAACGAAGACTTCAGCACTGCTGAGCAGGTCCGTACGGGAAGGTACGGGTCTGTCTCCGTTTGCGTGCTATTGTAGAAGCTCTGTTCCGTGAAATACGTCTTCGTTTCCATGTTCCGTCTCCGTTTCCATGTCATTGTGGAACGGGCCTTAAAGTACTGGAAAAAAATTGATACTGAAATCAACCAAATAGTTCAGTATTTACAACATTTGTGATACTTACTTAAAAATTTAGGTTTTTATAGTAAGTATAGACAGTTAAATAAATTGTATCTTAAAAACTAAATGTCGTATCATAATGTTTTTTATATATTCAATAAATATTCATGAAATTATAGACAAAATATTATAAACAAAAAAGGGCAATTTTAATGATGAACGATGTCGATGTTTTTGGACTTTTTCGTCGATGCATCGGCGATGTATCGCTTTTCAAAACATCGATGCTAACATCGATGTTTCATGAACGATACATCGATGTTTTCAAAACATCGATGTATCGTTTGCATCCCTACTCCTACTCCTACCTCCTCTGGTAGGCAGTGACCTTTCTGAAGGAACGCTCCTACTGCTACCACCCCTGGTGGGCAGCAAACTCTCTGGGGGACCGTTCTTACCTCTCCCTGCTCGGGGACCGCTCCCGTTCCTCCCCTCTGCCCCTCCATGCCAAAAAGGGCCGGCCGCAAGCGCTCTCGCCAGCAGGGACGACCCGGGAAGGAGACATCGGAGGAGCTGCTGTGAAGCCGTACCAGCTGGGCTACTTCACTGGGCCGGCGGAACCCAGCCCTACCTACCATCCCGAATCCCTTGGACAATACTCCCCTGTTCCCTACTCCCCAGGGCACTCGCCCTCTGCTCAATTAATGTTCCCTAATCCCCCTACCCCAATCTCACCCACCGGCGTTCCCGCTCCTCCCCTCATCACCATCGAAGTTCCTCCTCTCCCCTCATCCCCATCGAAGTTCCTCCTCTCCCCGACCGCCGCCCCCCGAAGCCCTATACGGCCGGTGACAGCCCTCGGGACCCGCGGCCGCAGCCCATCTCGGCCAGACTTGCTGCACGGCTGCAAGAGCTCTTCGGCCCAGACGCCTGATCGCGTCACCATCGGGGTTTTTTTCCCCCACCTGAACCACTCCAGGGTACCCCGCAGAAGCCCGGGACAAGTCAATACTATTACATAATTCGTTTTTTACACTACATATTGCACAAATGTGTCATGTTTTCATTGGATCAGAACTAGAGTGATAGGCTTATGTTGGCTATGAACATTTATTCGTAAAATAAAGTACATCTATTTCGGAATGAAATGCAATCAAAATGGGTCCATTTATATATAAATTTTGTTCAATGACAATTGATTGTGAAGACAAAGTTTATCATTTTTTACACCTCTATAAATATGGCATCCTAGCCAACATTTCAGCCACGAAAAAAAATAATAGTGTAAAACAACATTTGCGAATAAAAATCCACACAATTATTATTAAATAAATAATGTCACAAAATAACTTTTCGCTGAACTTTTTTTTATAAATACATTGATTGTTTCCTTTAAGCCCTACTCCATACAATTACAAATATATCCCTGAAATAATTCTCAAGAAATTGTCCATTAATGTTATCATTTTGTAATGACTTGGAGTATTTATAAAAATCTTAATGTACACATTCATAAATAATTTTCCGAAACAAGAAACACTGCATCAAATTTATTTTCATCTCAAAGTATTCACAAAAATATGATGAGTTGGAGTTAATTAAGCACAAACTATAGACTGAAAAAAGGTGTCTTTTTAAGTGATGAGAATATTTTAAATACCTAAAAAAAAAACATGTAAATGGGAAAACATTTCTGTTAATATTTTTGGTTTTGCAGTACCTTTTCCAAGAACAAATAAAATTGACAGTTGAATTATATAATACTATTTTTCCTTGTTTAAAACATTTTTTTGCCATACCTACCTATAAGTCATATAATTTTCCATTTATCGGGCTTAACCTTACAACTAATTTCTATTTACTACTTATATATTTAAACACATTACTTCCAAATTCATCAACTAGAGAAAAGAGATGAACATATAAAACATACTTTCATGAAAAATGGTCCTTCCCTGAAAATTTTTGGTTTTCTACCAATGACATCAACACTAAGGGCGGTATTCCAAGACGTTTCAGTAAGGTAGCGAATATGCACTGCCTTGTTGGGCAACTGCCGTATCCTAACTCTCGGGTCATATTCCAAAACGTGTCCTAACTGAACCCCTGTAAGGTATCAGATCGGCAGCCGTTTTAATAAACGAGTACTTGTGCGAGGCTATAAACAGTTGTACTTCGTGGAATCCATCGTAATTTTAGCTTATTTTTTAAAACTATGGAATTATAATGTGAAATAAAATATTTAATTTTGATTGTAAAAGAATAAACGATGAATTTTTGGCCATATTTATGTTTGCTGTTTTTTAAGATATTAGGGGGGAAATTGTAATCGTAAAAGTTCCATTAAAGTTCATTAAAAAGGAAAAAATATATATACAGTTATGGATCAAATCGGCAACAGATAGGACACCAAAAATCAGTGCCCTAAAAATAAGGGACTGGCCGTGTCCTATCGTGCACTTGGAATATGGTTAGGGTACAGGTATTGCATATTCAACACCTAAACCCTTATTTTTGTGTCTTGGAATACGGCCCTAAGGGCGGTATTCCAAAACATTCAGGTAAGGTAGCGAATAAGCACTACCTTGTTGGGATACAACTGTAACCTATCTCGCAGACTGTATTCCAGAACGCGTCCCAATCCAATTCCTGTTAGGAAACGAAAAAGCAACTGTTTTAATAAACTGTGCCCTGTACGAGGCTACAAACCGATTTCAATGCATTCTAGCGGATGTTTGGCAACCATCGATGGATTTGCTACGCCAAAATCCTACAGATAGCAGCACTATCGTGCGAATTAATTGGCGTAATTTAAATTTTCTCAGGTAATTTTAAAGTTGTTGATTATTTGTTTTTATGACCATTAAACTATTCAAATATATTCCAGAATAGTTTTTGCTATTATAAAGTTTTATTTGACACACTAGGTAATTTTAAAGTTGTTGATTATTTGTTTTTATGACCATTAAAGTATTCAAATATATTTCAGAATAGTTTTTGCTATTATAAAGTTTTATTTGACACACTAAAACACATTATACATCCCCCGATTATAATTAAAATGACTATATATGAGTTAATGGCGCCAGATGCGATTCAGCCATCTGGGAGAAATCAACGAAAAAGTGTGCTCTGCGCATGCGCGTGATTTTGGCAACGAAACGGCAACAGATAGGACACCAAAAATCAGTGCCCTAAAAATAAGGTACTGGCCGTGTCCTATCGTGCACTTGGAATATGGTTAGGGTACAGGTATCGCATATTCAACACCTAAACCCTTATTTTTGTGTCTTGGAATACGGCCCTAAAAGAAATGTTATCACACTTCCATAGAGACTTTTCGACAACCCTACAATGTTGATTCTGATAGCCGCAATAGCAGTTTCAACATTTCAAGAAGCTTAGCTGTCTATCGGAATGAAACTAGCGAATCATTCCGTTAGCGGAATAGCTTGATTCAAACATAATTCGCTAAACCCTATTCTTAAACACTCGCTAGCCGAATTAAGTATCGGTATTACGTCACTAAGGCCCGTTCCACAATGACACGGAAAAAGAGACGGAACACGGAAACGAAGAAGAATTTCACGGAACAGAGCTTCTACAATAGCACGCAAACGGAGACAGACCCGTACAGACCTGCTCAGCAGTGCTGAAGTCTTCCATTTACATTACTCCGTTAGACCAAAAGGAGCACGTTATTTATTCACTGCAGTTGTCAAGCTACAGTTGCGCATTAATGTTAATTAAGATATTAGTTTGTCATAGCCCCAGATATCATCCCCGTGATGCGGGTTGCGTAGTATTCTCAGGGAGGGTTCAGGCCTCGTGGCGGGGGAAATTAACACTATCCGAGCTACAATGATGCTTCGACAGTTTGACCACAAATATTTATTAAGCCCTTCGCGTAATCTAGGTACATAGGCAATCCGCGGCACAACACCCGTTCCTCCGCGGAGTGAAGCTCGGCTGCACGTGTTTGGGGTTGGGCAGGCGCCAAGTGCGGACTGCACCCCCTGATTCTTTATGCGACTGATGAACTGTCTCTGCCCCTTGTCTATGATAGTGAAGAAACCAATTAAGTTGGAACGCCGTCACAGGCGACGTGAAGTCCATCCCGTTGCGGCACGCATGTGTCCGCCGATGAGCGAAATGTCCCGTCACAACAAAACCAAGAAAATACTTATTTACAATTAAATTAATTACAATGATGACCGATAGCGTAACGCCCGTGAACGTGAAAGTCCCGATCGCCCTGATCCAGTCTCACCAGTTCCGGCTCACGTCTCACTGCCGCACTCGTCACGCCGTGCGACCGCCTTCCTCGGCCGCCAGATGACTACTGCCCCCTCCTGCCGCGCGTCTGCCTCTCCGCCCGACCTCCCCCCCCCCTCCGCGACACGTGCAGCGTTCGGAGAGATTCCGGGTGTTGGCCTTGGCTTTGTCGCCCGGTTACAGCGGTTAACATTACACTTTAGAAAGACATATAATTATAATAACAAAAGTTCATGAAAAAATTATAATATATACAAACAATAAAAATGACACGTCCTTGAATATAAATTATGTTTCACACAATACACATTCACTGCACGGGGCAGGGGAGGATTAGGGGTTGGCACAGCGTAACGGACTTTAAGAGCAGGGGAGACACCTGGGTCGACGTCAAATGCCCCCCCCCCCCTCAACGAGGCCGCTATGTGCGCCAACGCCCCTCTACCATGAACATATTTACCAGACACAATCGGGTACGTGCTGCATTCCGGCTGGCCGCCCTAGGGATGTCCTGTCTGTGTTACCCCTGTGCGCGAACCAGGGCAGCAGGTTCATCACGCTGACACATGACGACTCGTCACGATTGGCTGTCTGTGTAGGTAGTGGGTGGTAATCGTAGTCCTTCAGGTAAGTCGGCGCCCTACGTGCTCGGGAGGGTTTCCTGTCTCGTCCCCCTGGACTACAGGTCCCCGCCCCTCCCCTGACGTTGTGGACCCCTGGACAGCTCCGTCCGACATGTCGCACGACGTGTCTACCAGGATACCCACCGGTACCTCTGTGTGGCCGCGAGCCCCCACATTAGGACTCGCCGGACAACACGTCTGCACCGGCGCCTGCCGTCGGCGTGGCGGGTTCTTCCTCCCCTGGACTAACCTGCTCATGCCCGTCTCCTCCCCTGACATCGTGGACACCTGGACAGCTTCGTCCAACACGTCGCACGACGTGTCTACCAGGATACCCACTGGTACCTCCGTGTGGCCGCGAGCCCCCTCATCAGGACTCGCCGGACAACACGTCTGCACCAGCGCCTGCCGTCGGCGTGGCGGGTTCTTCCTCCCCTGAACTGACCCACTCACATCCGACCCTTCCCCTTCCGACTCCGGCTCCATAACGGAGACTGTGAAACTGGAGGTATCCAGGCTGACGTCCACTGGCCAGATAGGGCTATACCAATCCCCTAACGACTCCGTGTCCTCGCTGTCTGCTTCTGACTCCGTGACGGTGCCCTCCTGCTCAGTCCCCACCAGCTCGTGGCTGGATGGCCACACTACCATGTCCCCCTCCTCCACTTCCGTAATCTCAATCTTCTCACCCTCCTCACCTGTCAGTTCCTGTGCCCGCCCTATGTTGTGTTTCCCTTCCTGCCCCTTAAGACACGCCACCTGCTCCGCTTTACCGTGACGCGGGGATGCCTGCCTTTGGTACCGCCCCCTATCACACGCTACTCCTTCCCCGCTAGCCAGCGGGCTCCTGTCTGGTTCCCTCCCGGAGCTTGTGTCCTCTGTCCGCGCAGCAAAAGCTCGCTCCTGGCTCTCGTGTGGCTCAACGTCCACGTCCCTCTGCACCCCGCGTCTCCTCTGGCCCAGACTTCCCCGCGCATTCCTACAGGGCGTTTCATCCTCCCGGTCCATAGACCGTACCCGCCTCCTGTTCCCCGGTGACCCCCCTTGCACCTCTGTCGTCACGGACTCCGCCTGGTCTCCTCCCGCCCGCCGAAGGTCGTCCCTGTGTATCTTTGCAGGTCGTCTGCTCGGTGTCCGTACCAGGTACGACGTAAGCCCGAACTTGCGGATGACCTGCCTTGGCTCTGACCATTTAGGAGCCAGCCCCGCATTGAAGTTCTTAGCCTTGGACGACAGGTGGTGCTGCCACACATGCACCATGTCACAGGGTTCCAGTGGTGGGGAAGGACGTCCCGCCACTGGCGTCGTCTTTTGGACGTACAACTCTTGGCGCTGACATGCCTGGTCCCGCATGACGGACAGCTCTGTTCTGCAGGCCTCCCCCAGCTCCCTCTCTGTCGCCGAGGCAGCCACCCGGCACTCGCCCGGCAGGGCCAAGTTCTGGCCCTGGACCAGCTCCGCGGGCGAGTACCCGGTAGCGGCGTTGGTCCGATGTCTCAGACAATAAACCAAGTTAGGGATATGTACGTCCCACTTTGTGTGATCGTTTTCCAACCGGAGACGGAGTTGAGCCTTGACCTCCTGGTTCCGTCTCTTGGATGGGTTGGCGCGGGGATGGTACGTAGGGGTCGTGTGGTGCTCGACCCCCCACTTCCTGCATGCCTCCTGCCAGCGGGCACCACTGAATTGTCCCCCGTTGTCGCTCAACAGCACAGCCGGATAGCCAAACCGGGGGAACACCTCCCCCTCCAACAGGGGCTCGTGCTCCCTTTGGTACGTACGTTCACCAGGTCCCCATGGCCCCTGGACTCCGGGTCTGCACGATTCCATCCACGCACCGCTGAAATGGCGAGAACTCCGCCTCACATGAATCCCTCATCGTCAGTGTGTCTGCGTCCCCTACCTGGGTCTGTTTTACGGCCTGCACCAGGTCATGCAGAGTGTTCACCAGCCCTGGATTCGACTCCGGCATGGGCTGTGCTGTAGCGTACAGCACTGCGGGTGCGTTGACGTCCGCGGTGTCGTGTCTCCTGCCCTCTGGTGGTACCAGGTCGTCCCAACTGCCCTCGTCCTCGTATTCTACTGACGTGTCCAGGTGTTGGGAGAGCTCATCGGCCAGCTGGTTTGCTTTTCCCGGGACATGCTCCACCTGGAAGTCGTAATTCTGCAATGTTATGGCCCAACGCGCAAACTTGGACTTCCGTCCTTGCATGGTATTGAGCCACTTCAAGCACTGGTTGTCAGTGCGCAGGGTGAATTTACGTCCTTCCAGATGGTGCCGGTAGCGGCCAACTGCCCACACCACGGCAAAGCATTCCTGCTCGTTGACATCGTACCTCTGCGCGGCGGAGCCGAAATTCGCGCTCGCGTACTCAATCACGCGCCGCTCGTTGTTGGGCCCGACTTGGTACAGTACGGCCCCCATACCCACTTGACTGGCGTCAGTCTGCAGGTACAGTGGCTCGTCTGGGGTCAGTCTCGCCAAAGTACGACAGTCGTGGAACAAACCCTTGACCGCGGTCAGCGCGTGGTCCGCCGCCTCAGTCCACTGGTACTTTGTCTTAGGTGATAGTAGGTCAGTCATTGGTGCTGTCACGGTGGCGAAATCTGGGATGAATGACCTAAGCCAATTCAGTAGCCCCATGAGCTTTTGCAGTTGTTTCCGTGTCTTGGGTACTGGTTTTGTCGCAATCAGGTCCAAGTGCTTGGGCAGCAGCTGGCACCCGTCCGCACTGACAAGGTGCCCCAGAAACTGCAGCTCTGCCACCCCGACATGGCACTTACGTGGATTGCAGGTTAATCCATGTCTGGCCAGCCGCTCTAAGACCAGAGACAAATGTTGCGCGTGCTCCTCCCACATGTCCGACCAGACAATCACATCGTCCAGGTAGGCTGTAACGAAGTTGCCAACAAATCCGTCCATGACGCGGACCATCATGGCCTGAAACGTCGCAGGAGCGTCCATTAGCCTGAACGACATGGCGCAGAACAGGAATCTGCGGCGGTCGGGAGCAGTGAACGCAGTGGTCCTCCGGGCAGACTGGCACCTGCCAATACCCAGACTTTAGGCCAAGTGAAGTGAAAATCTTTGCCCTCCCCAGGCCAGCCAGGGCATCAGCTATGTTAATGAGCGGCGGCGGGGCAGGAACAGTCACAGAATTAATAGGCTTAAAGTTTACACAAAATCTTAGTGAGCCGTCTTTTTTCTTTGCCATGACAATGGTGCTATTGTACGGGGACTCGCTAGGTTCTATGACTCCCGTATGTAACATGGCCTTAATTTGTTCCTGTATGACCCACCGCTCACCTGGACCAAACTCAAACAGTTTCACAAAAATAGGGGCATGGGGCCGAGTCGGGATCTTGTGTTTTGCGTACGTCGTGCGCCGCACGAGATCTGCCTCTGCAAACACCTGCGGCTGCTGCTCCAACACCTCCTCGAACAGGTGCGCGTAATCAGGCGGCACCTCGTTGCGAATCCCTGCCAGACCTATGAATGGGGGCGTCGGGGGTAGTCATGGTGATCCGACAGCGTACAGAGTACGTCGCCCTTGCCGGCCTACGTGCAGCTTACCATCGCCGATGTCGATCGCTGCGTCCTCCTGGATCAACCAGGGCAGCCCCAGGATCAGGTCCTCGCGCAAGCCTGGGATCGCCAATGCGGTGGTCTGACTGAGCTTGTCTCGTACGGCGATGGTTACCTGCACGCGCCCAGACGTGAGCGCGTCTACTCCCTCCGTGGCCAGCTGGATGACGTCCTCCCCGGGCAGTAGCTGGGCCTCCGGCACCAGGCGGGCGGCGACGAACATGTGGCTCGCCGCCGTGTCCTCCAGGGCGTGGACGGGCCGCCCATCCAGGCAGACAGGTACCCGCAGGAGATGCGCCGAGCCGTCCCCCAGCGACGGAGTATTGTTCCGTTCCGTCCGTATTTTTCTCGTTCTACAATACACCGACCCGTAAGAAAGAGCGAGCGTGACATAACTGAAAACTAGGAATATCAAGTGAACTAACTACCTGTTAAATCTAAATGTATGGTTGTTAACTTGGTAATGTAGTAAGTCGATTTTTTTTTTTGCATTGTGGTGGTGGTAAAGTAGTCCTTCTCCGTCTTGTCATATATAGCAGGTATATCTTTAACCATAAAAATTAAAAGTTCATCAAAATTCGTCATGATGAAACCCACATGCACAAATCAAATTTCAAAACAAATCTTGTTTTGTTATTCACGCATAACAAAAGGTAGTCAAGAAACACGGAAACCAACATTAGTCAAAACTTGACGTCGACCCAGGTGTCTCCCCTGCTCTTAAAGTCCGTTATGCTGTGCCAACCCCTAATCCTCGCCTGCCCCGTGCAGTAAATGTGTATTGTGTTTATAGGAACGCACAAGGAATTAAAAATAAAATAATAGAGTTTACAGATCACTTACTAGCAACAACATTAAAATCGCGGCCATAAACAAAACTCACTTAAAGCCAACCGATCGCATCACGATATTTAACTATATTATATACAGGCGAGACCGCGATACTAGAGGTGGCGGGGTTGCCATTGTGGTCCACAGAAGCATCCAGCATTCCGAATTTCAATTACCTATATTTAATGAACTCGAAGCAATAGCCATAAATTTAAAAGTTAATAATCAACACAGTCCTGATTTCTATGTATGCAAAACCAGGCAGGACACTAACAGAAAATGATCTAGATATTTTATATCAATTAGCTCCCGCGTTTCTAGCAGTTGGCGATATTAACGCTAAACATAGTGACTGGAACCGTCGACAGAACACGGCCAATGGCTTTGTGTTGCGAAGGCACGAGTCAAATAAAAACTACCAAATATATGCTCCCTCAGAGCTAACTCATGATAGTGGAGCAATAAGGCAAACCCCAGACATATTATATATTGTACTAAATAAGAGAGTTCACACAGTTTTCGAACTCAAAGTCGTTCACGAAATGTCATCTGATCACTTCCCAATTCACTTGATTTTCGATGACGCGGATACTGACATCAATCTGCCGAGAAAAGTAAAAGATTACAAAAAAAGCAGACTGGAGAGGTTTACAGACAAGATTAATAGACAATTTACCTGCAGCCGATGCTGCCAACTTTGAAACTAAATAAAATATAGATTCAGCAGTAATTGAACTTACAGAACAAATACAGCTTGCGATAATCTCGTGCATTCCAGAAAAGGAGGTCAATTTTAAGCAGGACGAACTGCCGGCGTATATTAGAGACTTAATTTCTCAGAAAAAAGGACTAAGGCGTGAATTTAGCAGGTGTCGACAACGGGATACCAAACGGCGCATTAATGAACTACAAAAAATAATTTCCGACGAAATTACATTATGGAAGAGTAGCCAATGGGATGGAAAAGTTCCAAAACTCCAGGTGCAAGATAATAGCACCTTGAATATGACAAAGCAATTTCTTAATAAAACAGAAAAAATACCTCCGCTACAGACCCCAGCTGGTGTCGCCTTCACCCCGATAGATAAAGCTCAAGCGTTTGCGAATACCTACACTCAAATTAGCTTTCACACCAAATCTCGAGCCCTGCGACCCGCGATTTACTGCTGTAATATATAGGGAAATTAGATTAAAATTAAACCAAACCCTAACCACAGAGCCTTATTTAACTCAGTCGCAGGATGTTAAACAAACCATTTAGTGTATGAAACCACGTAAGGCCCCTGGAAATGGTGGAATCCAGGTAATTATACTTAAGAAGCTGCCAGAAGAAATTATTGAGTATCTGGTTGCCCTAATAATTGCTATATTTAATTTACAATACTTACCTTCGCAATGGAAAGAAGCGAACGTAATAGTTTTTCAAAAACCTGGTAAAGATAAAACTCTCCCACAAAATTATATACCTATTAGTCTACTAAATGTATTATCAAAGGTGGCTGAGTATATAATTCTTCAAAGACTCAACACCCACATTAAAAATAATAATGTTTTACCTAACGAACAATTTGGATTTCGTAGCGAACATTCCACAACTAACCAATAAGTGCGAATGACAGAACAAATAATAGAATCGTTCACCTGGAATAAATATAGTATAGCAACATTTATAGATGTAGAAAAAGCATTTGACAAAGTATTTCATGCGGGACTAATATATAAACTCTATCAAGCAGGCTTCCCCGACTGTTATATCAAACTACTGGCCTCATATTTAAGCAATAGATCATTCAGAGTTACGACTGAAGGGGCTCAGTCAGATGAAAAGCAAATCAGAGCAGGAGTCCCGCAAGGCAGTATCTTAGGACCTGTACTATTTAATATATTCATTTATGACATACCTAGACCTGAACATATATATGTACAATTAGGACTATATGCAGACGACACGGTTATGTTTAGTACTTCAAGGAACTTAAATTTGGCAGCTGAAAGGTTGCAAACCGCATTAAATCTATTTGAAAATTGGTGCACAAAATGGCCAATTAAAATAAATCCGACAAAGTCACAAGCCATAGTATTCACGCATAAACATCTACCGGAACTAGAAAATAGACCATGCATAACACCCTTTTATGTCGTATTTCCGCACAAAAACTTAGTTAAATATCTAGGAGTACACATGAATAGAAAACTACTATGGCGTGATCACATAGAATTAAAAAGAAAGGCAGATTTCGCAAGACTCATGACCCTCTATCCAGTCATGAGTAGGTGACTCAGGAGCTCTGTTAAAAATGGCTTAATAATATATAACGCGCTCATTAAGCCCATCAGAACATATGCGGCACGAATCTGGCCAACTGCGGCTGAGAGCCTTTTAATAAAGCTGCAGCGAATACAGAACAAGAGCATCCGTATCACGACAGATGCGCCTGTGTATTGCCCCGTCAGAGCTATGCCCAGGAAGCTTAAACTCGAACTATTGAAAGATTATTATGTCAAGACTGCACAGAAATTCTATGATAAGTGTCACTTGAGCGCAAATATGTATATTTCCTCTCTCGGAGACCGCGACCCAGAATTTTATCGCAAATATAAAATGCCAATTTCAATCCTCAGTTCTGTTCTGGCACTCGAGCCGAGCGGTCATGTTTTTCGAGAGTTCCAGCATTCCACTGCAGAAGCAAGGGAAGAACACAAGATGGAGAGGGTTGAGGTGCAGGAGCGCTTCCCCTCTCCCTCCACCCCCCTGGGACGACCACAAAGCACCAGGGGATACTGCGCTGGGTGAGTGAAAGAAGATTAGGCCCTCCAGGCGCCGAAAGAGAAAGTCCAGTCTCCTCCCCCCTCCCCAGCCCACCGCCCCCCGAGCGGCGGGGACCAGCCTCCAGGCGCTGGGATCCCGACTCCCTCATTGAGATGTTTTAGTAAGGATTCCCCCTGCACTGACTCGGTCAGTGACGCGAGCGATTCTTCCTCCGACAGCGATGTCGATGTTGAAAACATAACTCCTAACAGCTGGCTGAGCTCGGAATAAATTGACAATACAAACACAATCAAGGCAAAATCCACAGACAACACCCAGAAAGTGCCTGTGGGCACACAAAGTGAGACAACTCCCATCTCTAAGGGAGGCACCAAGAGATGCCTCTCTTCTCCCGATACCCCGAGCACACCAGACAACCCTCGGGTACCTTGAACCAGCCAACAAGCATCCACAGACGCACAGGACCCCCCACGGGAGGACACCACAGACACCTCCACCAACACTACTGTGGCAGAGAGAGGGGAATCCTAACACCCTCACGAACAATGGCGCCACATTACGAAACGCCACAAGAACCACAGCATGTCCCTTCCAGCGGACAGCGAAACTACTATAACACCTGTTACAGGATACACCAACTCAACATTGCACCCAGGGACACATGTCAGGACCAACGACCTCCCTCCAGACACTAATATCACAATCACCAAGAAAATAACTTTCGATATAGTTATTCAAGACTCAACGAGGTACTCAAAGTTATCGCAAAAATGTAGACGGCTCTGCCGAGCAGACCACAGAATTGGATTCACCAAGGGAAGAACCCTCAGAATTAAAATCAAGGCAATTCACGATTTCACAACAGTACGTCAAGAACTCAGAAAGCTAAACATCCCCTCGTACTGGTACAGCACTGACCGGGTGAAACCGGTGCGGGTTGTAATCAGAAACGTACCTTCCTGCATTTCACCGGAGGAAGTCAAGGAGATGGCTGCCGGCGACGGTCTGCCTGCTCTTAGCTGTGAGCAAGTTACCAAAACAATTCCCCTGGAGGAAAACCACTTCTTCGGACGCCAAACTGTAAAACTGCCAATCTACATCCTGTCCCTGTCACAAGGCATGGATATTAACGAGCTGCTCACAAAGCATACTCTAGGACACCTAAGATGCAAAATAGAGCTTTACAAGCCCAAGTCACCAAATATACCGCAGTACCACAGATGCCAGCGATTTAACCACACGAAAAACAACTGCAATATGCCCCCGTGCTGCCTAAAATGCGCCTCAGCACATCTAACAGCAGGCTGCAAGAAACAACATAGCACGCCCCCTACTTGCAGCCTTTGCGCCAGGCCGCACCCAGCAAATTATAAGAAGTGCCCAAAATATGCCCAAGCGGCCCAGGAACTCGAACGCGGCGTAAAACCCCGCCCCCAAACAAGCGAAAATTCCCTCCAGAAAGCGAGCCAACACCCCGCGACAGCCGCAAGCACATCCGGCCATAACACCAAGATGCATAGGTAATATAATTCATTGCTAAGTTACGCGCGAGCATCGGGTGAACACAACTCTGTCCATCCTCAATGTCCGGGCTTGCTGGCCGGCACGCCGACCGAGACATTGTCACACGCAACAAAGGAACCTGGAAGAGACCCCTTCCACCCCTCCCAAGTACAGGGGCGGAAGAGCAGACCGCCTGCTAGCAGGGGGACGGTGGGGGGGTTGTTATGCAGGGGGGGAGGGGGGAGGAACGTTCCCTTGTCGGGGGAGCGGGTCGCGGGTGACAGCGGGGTTCCTGTGACATCCCCCCTCACCAATGTTCAAGGTTCTCTCACGCAGAGCACCGGGGCGCCAGAGGGAGGGGAGAGACAGAACAACACGGCGGCGGACCGAGAGTCCGCGCGCTCTGGCCTGCCTGAGGAGGAGAGGTGCCTCTCCCCGGCCACCTCTATAGTCGCGCCACACACTGAGGTGTCGACAGCCCCCCCACTTGTCACCGATGCTGGTACTGCTCGCGGGCCGCGCGGGGCGGTGTGTGGGATGGATTGTCGGGCGACTAGCGCCGACCTACATGATGCGGCCGCACCCCTCGGTCCTCCGGGAGGGAGGAGAGTGGAGGGGGCCAGAGGCTCGACACAACACACTGTCCCGGCTCGCGCGCAGAGCTCTAGGAGCCCAGTTTCGCGGAATTCTTCGACTTGCTACAGGAAATGGACTTCGTACTAATGTTCTCTGCTCTCAAACCTTTCCTAGTCCAACTGCGTGGCGTCAGCAACCCAGGGCAGAGGCTACTCATATTCATGAAGACCCTATCAGTGTATTACACGTCAGCTCCCACACATGACTGACATGAGACAGACAAACGTGACAGACAACAGAGAGTCAACCGACTGTCAGCAGGGACCATTTAATATACTCTACTGGAATGCTAGTGGCCTGCGTTCACAAATTCACGAGTTTCGCGAGGCCCTGCACACTTATGGCGTACAAGTTGCACTGGTGAAGGAATCAGACCTTTCTCCAAACCATCGCATAAGAGTGAAGGGATATCGCTTGAACAGGAACTACTCAGATCATGGTACAGCTGTGTTCATAAAGCACAACGTCCACGACTACCCCGTCACCATGCCCCCTCTCATTAACATGGAATGCCAAGCAATCATACTGCCTACCAAGAACGGAGACAGATTGCAGGCCGCTATTTATAGATCGCCCTCCATAGTGTTTTACGAGGCGGACCTAGAAATCATCACGAGCAGATGTGACACCTTCCTGCTCGCAGGCGACCTGATCGCTAAACATCAAGAATGGCACTCCAGAGGCCCCAACCCAGTGGGAAAGAGTCTCGCCACTTATGCGCAAAATAAGGGCTACCTGGTTAGGGGACCAGACTCACCCACCCACTACCCATACAACGGTAGTTCTGGATACGTCCTTGACTTCGTCATTACAAACGACGCAAACTGTACATTCGACCTCACTTCTCTCTGTGAACTAGACAGCGACCACAACCCCGTCCTGTGCGAAATAATGATAACAACATCAACAACCTCAACCACCAACACACCACCCAAAATGACAAACTGGGAGGAATACACCAGTACACTGGACATCTGCTACCCAATCACAGAAATGGAGACGCCACAAGACATAGACGCCGTAGTAAAATGCTTTACCTCAACTATACTAACAGCAGCAAACGATGCTTCCTACAGCAAGACACGACGTGAACTTACTAAACTGGAACACCCAACCATAGACCTTCTCTTAGCTACTAAAATCCAGGCGAGACACAACTACCAATGCCTGCGAACACCAGAAGCAAAAAACCTATATACAACAGACTCAAGACACAGCTCAAGAGGGAAGCACAAAAATTCAAAATTGCAAACTGGGAACAGGATGTACGCAACACCAGCACCACACCACACGGCATCTGAACACTGGCGGCAGGACTGCAGGGAAAACGGTAAATCGTACACCACTGGCCATATATGGGCTCCGGGGTTTAACCTATTCAGCAGAAGAAAAAGCCGAGGCCCTTGCTGAGTCCCTAGAGTGCCAGTTCAGATTACATGAAGACCCCCAAGACGAAGATTTCGTCTACGAAATAGAAGAATCACTGCCTCCCCTCCTAGCACAACAACTCCAGCCCCCCTTCCCCCTGATGATCAGGTCACACAAGCAGAGGTAACCAAAATGCTCCGCGAACTGCCTCACAGAAAGTCCCCAGGCGCCGACAAAATATCAAACCTTATGTTAAAACATCTAACACCTACAGCTACAGCATTCCTGGCAAGGCTACTGAGCGCCATTCTAAATACATGCCACTTCCCCCCGTCCTGGAAAGAAGCTCACGTAATCACAATACCCAAGCAGGGAAAAGACCCCATTTTCCCTCATAACAGAAGGCCTATCAGCCTGCTAAGCTCGCTTAGCAAGCTGGCAGAAAAATCTATACTCTGCCGCTTGAGCCAACATGCGGAGGGGCTTGCCCTCCAGCCTGACTTCCAATACGGCTTCCGTGAAGGCCACTCGACAATCCACCCCCTGGCACAAATAATCGAAACCGCTACAACATCTTTTAATGCCAGACAACACATGCTGGCTGTCTTTCTGGATGTGGAGAAGGTGTTTGACAGAGTGTGGCATGGAAGCCTGATCCACAAGATGCATACCCTTCAAATTCCGCCCCGGTATATTCTATTAATAGCCAGCTTCTTAGACCAACATACTTTCCGTGTAAAAGTTGAAGGCCCACTTTCAGCCCCCCGGCCGATTACGAGTGGAGTCCCGCAGGGAGCGAGACTAAGCCCCCTCCTGTATTCCCTGTATGTCTCCGATTTACCCACCACTCTAAACACCAAACTTCAACTGTCTGCGGACGACACAGCGATCTACACCACCGGAGCGGATGTGGAGATGACACGAGAGCACCTCCAGGAATATCTAGCGTCATTCAAAACCTGGCTGGAAAGATGGCGCATCAAAGTCAATGCCGAAAAGTCGGCAGCCATTCTTTTCACCAGGCGCAGGCCCCAGCTCCCACTACCTCTAACTTTATTTGAACACAACATTCCCTACTCCACACACACCAAATACCTGGGACTCATACTCGACTCCAGGCTCACATGGCAGAGACACATCGACGCCAATGTGGTCCAGTGTAGGCAAAAAACAGGAGCTCTCTACCCCCTCCTCAAGGGAAATATACTCCCACACAGGGCGCGGACTCAAATATACAAAACCATTATCCTCCCAGCCCTTCTGTATGCAGTAGAAGTGCGGGGCTATGCAGCCAAGAAACAAATTGCAAAACTGCAAGTAGCTCAAAACCGAGTTTTTAGAATCATCACAGGGCTACTCATATACACCAGGATCACGACACTCCACCGCATCACTCGGTGTGAGTTCATTCACTCCCTCATACAGAAGAAAAACAACAAGTTCTACGCGACCACCAGGGCCCACACTAACGCCCTCATACGGGAACTGGGGGGCTACGACCCCGAGAAGGAGGTCTGCTACAGACGACCCCGCCTCCCGACATGACACCCTCCACCCCCTCCAGGCAAGAAGGGGGTGGGAGCAGGTGGCAGCAGCGAAGCCAGTGGCACCTCTCTGCAGTGCCTCTCAGCCCTACATTAGCACACGTGCTTACTAATCGACTGAAAACAAATCAACTGGGTCGCCGAGAATAACAACTGCTACACAGGCCAAGGCCAAGTAGCAGCTCTGTTAGAGGTCCGAGGAATGGGCCAGGAGCTCAAGTGCAGGCAGGACCAGCACTTAGCTACAACTGAACATCGACATAGTGGCAAATGTTAAATACATTTACAGCCAACCAAAAACCCCAGCCACTACAATTCAGTATCAGTCAAACCAAAATAGGAGAGATGTGCACTAGTGCAGAGAGAGGACCGCGGGCCAAGCTCGACAGCCCAACCAGTCTCCCCCCTCCAATGCCGGAGAGCGGGATCATCATATACCCATGACTACCACAACGCCCCAGTCTCCAGTGCGGTCCCAGCTCCTCGAGGGATGGGGTCCCCCTCCCCGAGGGGCGGCGAGTACGCCCTGGTGGCTGCAATAATAATAATAAAAAAATTACTCTTCACCTCGCTCATCACCCACCAAACACCACACCTAAATCACACCTTAGGGACTCAACTCACTTGCTTTCACTCCCCTCAACACAGACAATATACAAACATACAACTAGAGGTAGTGGACAGCTTTCCGCGGCCTGGAACTCTTTGCGAGCCTCCTCGCTTGACGCAACATGGCAGTCAGGCGGAGGGGCTCGCTATAGCGATGAAAATCTCCCTGTAAGACGGCTATAACCCGGTTGCCTGGGGTTTCGTCATCACGCAATGTGTCTGTGCTATTTCAATCCTGGCTCTGGCTCATTATCAAGTGCTTAATGAAGAACCCCCCCCCCCCCCCCTCCTGCAGACTTTCGTCTCATTGACCAGGGGGATAACATCATCGCCATGAGGGCCGCAGTACCCGAATGCCGCAACTTGGAATCGAACCCCGCGACCCTATAGGAGTACTAGGTCGTGTACTGCCACCCCTAACCTCCTGTTTTGTCTAATGTGTATTAAGTTTTCACTTTTCTGTTAACTGATTTTTACTAAGCTGCGAAGCTGTGTTATATTGCAAATGGCCTGTAATAATCTACTTTAATTTCGTGTGTTGATTCTACTTTAAACTCGTGTGTTGTCCAGCCCTCCCTTTTAGTTTAAAAATTTTAAATTAAAAAGGGGGAAGGGGGGGTATTAATTTAAGCTGAGCAGTTGGCCTTGGCTGCTCAGTTTGTCATGATTATAATTTTGTTATTTAAAAAGAGTTGATTTATTTATGATTGCTTGTGGGGAATGGCTGGACTAATTTACTGTGTATTTCTAAGTGTGTTGTCTGTGATTCGAGGTTCCTAAACCGTGGGCTGCTGACCCCCTCCCTTTAACGGGAAGAGGGGCTAGGCCGGCGGAGGGGACGAGTCCCCTCTGTCCACGGCTGGCTCGGTGTGTGCCTAGCGCGGTTCAGAACCACAGCTAACATTTCTGCCAACTGCAGCACTGCGCCGCGCGGAGTAGACTGCAGCTTGGTGAGGCCCCAGGCCCTGGGGAGCTGCTGTGAATATTCAGATTTAACGATACAGAATTTGATTCATATATAATTAATAGAGAAAATAATAACTTTCGTTTATTAGATGTAGATAATCGAATAGTATTACCTTCAAATACTTTCATTCGAATAATTGTAACATCTATAGATGTAATTCATTCATGAACATTACCATCTAGTGGAGTTAAAATTGATGGAACACCTGGACGACTAAATCAAGCAAGGTGTGGGCTGGTTCAGCTGCGCAGTGGGCGCCTCTGATGGTGAGGCCGGCCTCTAGCAGGCGAGTGGCCTCCTGAACAGTGGCGAAGGCCACTCTGTAGAGGCCAGTGAGGCGCCCTGTTGCCCTGCTGCAGACGCGCCAGCACCTGGTCGGCTTGTGGCCGGCCGAGCGCAAGGCTGCGTCGACTTCTTCGGCAGGTGCCCCGGCCCCCCTGCCGCCCCTGAGGACGACAAAGTGCCAGGGCGCGCGGTGATCTTGTGGGCGCTGACTAGGCTGCTCCTTTGCTGGCTGCCGCGCCGATTTCCCGGCAGCCGAGGCCGCCTTGGGGGCGGTCTGTGTAGCTGCAGAAGCTACCGGCGGCGGCAGCAGTAGAGAGAATTCATGTGCCACGTGAAGAGCTGCAGTGGTACTCTTTTGAGCTGTTACAACAGCTGCTTGGGTGCCAGTTTCCCGGCACTTGGCTGGGGCGGGCGTCTGGCTCCACTTGTGCCGACTCCGCACAGCTGGGACAGTCTGGCAGCTGCTGTGGCGCAGCTCTGGGGCAGGCTGCGGGGGCGCATACTGCGTCCAGACGTCACGTGTCTCCGGTGATGCTGGTGCTGCTGGGGCGGGCTCTGGTGTTGTTCGCCCACTTTCATTGGCCTCCTCTACCAGCAGCATCATCTCGTAGATGGCCCACGAGGTATATTTGGCAGGCGATTCGCTGCACGATGCGCGCAAACGGACCGCCTGCTCTTCTAGGTGCAGCGGGGGCTGCTGCTCTTGCGCGAAATCTTCCAGATCCCACATCTGCTGCGCGGACCACAGGTTTATTGAAGCCCTGTTCCGGTCCTCCAGACATGGCCGCAGGTGCGCCCCTGACACACGATTGGTCCGCCACAATCCGCTCGCCTAGGTACGCAGGGAGTACCCTCACAGAGTGCAACTCCGCGGCGAAAAACGGGCCCTTGACTTCAGTGGCGATTCCGCACTCGTAGCGTTCATTGTAGGTGATGCGCCTAGGCATGTTTCTGGAGTATGCAGGACAGGTCCGCATCGTTCAGAGGCTCGGGCAGGAATGTGTTCAATCCTGGCGCACAGGCCGCCCTAGATGCTTTGTGATTGTCCGGCCCGCTGGCCAATCACGTCGCGCACAGGTTCATGCACGCGGAACCCAGCCCTGCCTATACGGAAAATTTTCTACGCGAATAACACTTTCAACAATATTTATTTAACTTATAAATACTAAATAAACAAGTAGGCTGTAATAATTCAACAATGAAGAGCCTCGTACAGCGACGAGTCTGCCATTGTGGTCTGTAAGATGAAACACCACACGCGTAGGGTGTCCAATCGGCTGAGTTGCAGTGCGAGGCGAAGTAAATATATAAAATATATAGTGACACATATCATTATTAAATACTATTAATCCTCAAATAGCTAGTAGGCTGTACTATACAGAAATAAGAGCCTCGTACGGTGGCGGGTCTGCCTTGCAGACAGCAAAATTATACACCAGCTAAATAGGGGAGGCATGCTGTCTGCATGTATGGGCATGGCCATGCTAAAGTGCGAGGTGAATAACTAAATTAACAACTAACTGTAGAGTGCGTGCCATGACTGGAGGCGCTTGCCTGGGCATTCAGTGCAAATATACACCGATCGAGTTGGGGATACACATACGAGTGGCATGCTGTATGATAATGGGCGGCGTCCTTCGAAAGTGGCACGCATATAAAACCTCAATAAATTAATAAAAATAATAAAAACGAATGCTCTTTCTTCATTCGCCTTTAAACCTATACACCGACAGTTCTTCCACTATAACTAGTGAATAGCCATTAATGTAATTACATTAGCCTATATTATGTTATAATATATATATATAAAAATAAAAAAATAATAATAAATAAAAAAATTAAATAATAATAATAAATTTAAAAAACCAAAATCCTAAAACATAGTTGAAGTTATGTTTAATCTAAGTACCGTTAAGGCATGTTAGCCCGCCCAACATGCATTTACTAAAATTAGTTTAGTTTGTAGGATGATTAATTTTCTTTCTTTTAGTTATAGGAGCGGATGTGAGTGGTTCGTGTTACACTCACCGCCAGGGGCGCTTGCGTCCCTGGCCATCAAATTCCAGTCCCGGAGAAGACATCATAGCGGGCCTCGAGTCCATGTGCCCAACCCCCGCATGATAGAATCTTTCTACTCTGGCCAACTCTTCATCTAGACCATCCTCTGTCTCCTGTACTTTCCTACATTTAATGCATGCAAACTTGCATCCCGCATGAAAGTGCCCAGGGTTCCGATGCAAATCCGGGTCTTTGTCGCCAAGGGAGGAATATACGGATTTTCACTTAATTTACATTTATCATAGAATTTCTGAGTAGTCCTAACATAATAATCCTTTAATAATTCGAGTTTTAGCTCCCTATGCATGGCCCTGACGGGACAATATCAGGTGCTTCAGTCGCGATACGAATGCTCTTGTTCTGTATTCTCTGTAGATTTTTCAGATGGGATTCTGCTGCTGTTTACCACACTGGTACCGCATAGGTAATAATGGGTTTAATTAGCGCGTTATATATGGTTAATCCATTTTTAACTGTGCTACCTCGTCGTCGGCTCATGACTGGATAGAGTGTCATTAATCTTGTGAATGCCGCCTTTCTTTTTTTTTGCTTCTATATGATCGCGCCATAGTAATTTACGATCCATATGTACTCCTAAATATTTAACTACGTTTTTGTGCGGTATTTCTGCATTGAATAGGGTTAATTGCGGCCTATTTTCTAGTGGCGGGAGATGTTTCCGCGTAAAAACAATGGCTTCGGACTTTGTAAGATTAACTTAAATTCGCCATTTCGTGCACCAATTTTCTAGTGAGTTTAACGCAGTTTGAAGCCTTTCTGTTGCAAGATTTAAGTTGCGTGACCTACTAAACAATACTGTATCGTCGGCGTATAGGCCAAACTGTACTAGGCGATGTTCAGGTTTAGGCATGTCGTGTATGTAAATGTTAAATAAAACGGGTATGCTACCTTGCGGAATGCCTGCTCTGATTCGTTTCTCGTCTGACAGTGCCCCCTCTGTCGTGACTCTGAACGAGCGATTGGCTAAATACGAGGCTAATAATTTTATATAGCAGTCGGGGAAATCGGCTTGGTATAGTTTATAGATTGAGCCTGCGTGGAAGACTCTATCAAAAGCTTTCTCTACATCTAGAAATGTTGCTACATTATAACTGTTCCATGTCAACGCTGTTACTATTTCTTCCATCATGCGTACTAGTTGTTGCGTAGTGGAATGCGCGCTGCCAAATCCGAATTGTTCATTCGGCAGTATGTTGCGTTCTTTAATATGAGTATTGAGTCGTTGCAAAATTATGTACTCAGCTACCTTTGACATTATACTGTTACGGCCGTCAACTTACTCGTATCTGTGTCGACCGTAAAGATGGAAATGAAGGGAATATGTACATGAAAAGTTGATAGTGAAATGAATCGTGAAGGATGATGGGGGTAGGAAATGGAAGTGAATCTACCGGGATCGTCTGTGTTCCTGATATCGTGACGGCCCTGTCATGAGTATCAGGTTCTGGGGGCGGTTCCACCACTCGTGTTTTTCCTTAAACAGTCCTTAAGGTAGGTTGACGAGTCCCTATATGCAAAACATTTTAAATAAAGAGGTTAAGGGTGAACGTTTCCACAAGAACATGTTTATTTCCGCAGTTTCAACTAACAGTTTATTCAACACATTATATCAAGTCTCTACTTTCTGGGTCTTTATAATTACAATTTATAACATTCTATTACTAACACATAATTTACTGAACCATAGTCGTTCCTATCAGGGATAATGTCGTTAGTAAATAAACCGTGCTGTCGGCCATTTCCTAGAGCTTATTCTTAACCACTTTCATCTCGATATTCATTTGTTACCAACCGTTGCAGACTAATTTCTCCCAAGTTACGTGACGGTTTTAAATTAATTTATTATTCCTAATGTCTATCGCGTGATTGATAAACTGCGTATTCTTAGTTTTTGAAATGAGAGAGAGATATACCAACTATTACCAGCTACATGGGCATAAGGCCGTTGTGCTGCTGTCTAGTGTTAAACCATCGTCACATCGTGACTGGTCACTCACCAATCATCGTTTCGGCGGCGGAGTAGCATGGCTTCCGGCTGACTCTGTGACTCTCACTTCTTGAATAAAATCTCCCGGTATAAGAAGCCCATCCTGACCCTGTTTGCGTCTGTTTGTTAATAACATAAACAGTTCCGCTTTGGCGCCGCTTCTGACGTCTTTACACACTCCCCCTCTTTCCCTGTGCCTATGACCGAGTTTCGCTGCGCTGTGACCAAGGTCACATCCGCGGTGCGCGAGTGGCAACCCCCTGTTTGTTTCCGCGGCCGTGTTATGCTATCGTTCGCAAACATTGTGTCCACAACTCTCGCTTCACCTGTCCTTCAATGTTTCCTGCTGTGTTTGTCATTTCCTCATCGTGTCTCGCTGTTCCTGATCGTCTGGCTAGCTATTAAAAAAACAAAAAAGCTTTCCCTGGTATCCTACAGTATTTTCGGCCGTTACAATACTTAGTAAGCTAATTGGCCAATAGTTTTGTGGCATTGTTTTATCTTTACCAGGCTTATGAAATACCATTATGTTGGCCTGTTTCCATTGTGAAGGGAAACATTGCAATTTAAACATGGCATTTATTAATTCAGCTAAGTACTCTAGAATTTCATCAGGCAGTTTCTTAAGGACAACTGCCTGTATGCTATATATTCCCGGAGCTTTACGCGGTTTCATACGTTTAATAGCCTGCTTAACTTCCTGCATTTGAGTTAGGTAAGGCTCTGAAGTTATAGGCTGATTTAGTTTTATTCTTAATTCCCTATATATCATTGCATTAAATATTGGGTCGCAGGGCTCGATATTAGGTTTAAATGATTCTAATGTCTCCGCGAATGCCTGTGCTTTATCTATCGGTGTATAAGCGACTCCAGTGTGGGTTTGTAATGGAGGAATTTTATCTGTCTTGTGGAGGAACCGCTTTGTCATACTACAGGCGCTACCATCTTGCACCTGGAGCTGGGAGACTTTCGCCTCCCATTGGCTGTCCCTCCACAGAGTTATCTCATCGGAAATTATTCTTTGTAATTTATTAATACGCGCTTTAATGTCACGCTGTCTACGCCTAGTATGTTCGCGCCTCAGTATACTTTTCTGTGATATTAAGTCCCTTATGTATGCCGGAAGCTCTCCCTGCTTAAACTTAACCTCCTTTTCTGGGATGCACGAGTTTATTGCAGTTTGTATATTTACTGTGAGTTCTGTTACTGCTGTTTCAATACTTTCTTTAGTTTCTAGGTTGGCAGCATCTGCTAAGGGCACGTTATCTAATAGATGCGTCTGAAAGCCTCGCCAGTCAGCTTTTTTATAGTCTTTGATTTTTCTCGGCGGATTGGTGTCAGTGTCCGCGTCATCGAATATTAAGTGTACTGAGAAGTGGTCTGACGACATTTCATGGATGACTCTGAGTTCGAATCCCGTTTGGACTCTCTCATTTAAAACAGTATCTAGTATGTCGGGGTTTTGCCTTAGTGCTCCGCTATCGTGCGTGGGCTCTGAGAGAGCATAAACTTGATAATTTTTATTAGACTCATGCCGTTGCAGCAGGAAGCCATTGGCTGTGTTGCTCCGACAGTTCCAATCATTATGCTTGGCATTAATATCGCCGACTGCTAAAAATGCAGGAGCTGAGCCATATAATATGTCCAGCTCATTCAAAGTGAGAGACCTACCCGGCCGTGCATACATGGAGATAAGTACTATGTGTTAGTTGTTGATTTTAATATTTATTGCAAAAGTTTCTAATTCATTAAATGCAGGTAAATAAAATTCTGTGTGCCTAATGCTTCTGTGGACCACTAAGGCCACCCCTCCGCTTCTGGTGTCACGGTCGCGCCTGTAAACATTATAGTTTAATATCGTTAATCTATCTGTTGGTATTAGGTGAGTCTCGTTGATGGCCGCGATTTTAATATTATATTTTCGTAAATGATCTGTAAACTCGATTAATTTGGTTCTAATTCCTCGTGCATTCCAGTAGAAGATGGTACCTAAACTACTGTCTATGGGATTAGTGTTCGCGACAGGACCTAAATTAGGGGTGTGCGGCATTGAAGCTGGCCGCTAGTGTCTGCACGAAGCCCATGGTGGCTTGTATCTTTTCCTCAAGGGACATGGCCGCGTCGCACCAGATGGCCATGAGTTGGCACATCGGCTCAAGGGCCTAGGACAGGTTTGGATCCTCAATAAATATTTTGGACTGGCCCACGACCTTTAGAAATGCCTTAGGGTCGGGACCTGGCTTACGAGTGGAGCTGGGCTGCAGTGGAGCAGTTGGCAACACTGCAGGCGCTGACTCGATCTGCATTCCAGTGTCCTCGTGCTCGTGATTCACCCAGGGCGCCACTGGGATTGGCTTCGTTAGTGGTGTGATGGGGGGAGGGAGGGCGGGGTGCTGTGGGGTAGGCTGTACCTGCCTTGGAGCAGGCTGTTCCTCCGGGGCCCTCTTCCCCTTTCCATTTTTATGTTCCCGAATGGTGTTTTTTCGGGGCTCTCTGGTGCTGTGGCTGCCCTCTGGGCCTCCAAGGGTTGGCCACAACAGGGTATTCCAACTCGTACCTGTCGTCCAGCACCGAGTACTGGTTGAGGCTTTGCCACTGTTGAGGAGCAGGACAGCTGGGGCAGCGCCATACCTGTCTGGGGGGCTGGGTCTGGTAGCTGGACGAGCCAGCTTGTGTTTGGAAGTGTGTTTGCGCCGCAGCTGCAGCTCGCTTGTTTTCGCGAATTTCATGCTTTGACTGCAGCTCCCTTTCCTTGCGTTCCTGCTGCGGAAGATAGCGCCAGTTTTCACGCTTGTAAGCTTGGCACCCTCTGTATTTGGCGCAGTGCGGACCCTTGAAGCTCGATAAACTTTGCCTTTTTCCTGTCCCCTCCCTCGGGGCAATTCTCTGTTTTATGGCCCTTGCTGCACCAGCGGCACACAGGGGATGCTCTGCAGCCTTTCGTGGGATGCCCCAAGCGGTGGCAGTTGCCACACTGCACGGGACCTTTCGGGTGGCGGTAGTCCTCGACACGAATGCTGAGGTTACAGAATGTTTTTATGGCGTAAATCCTATCTGAGTTTACGGCCTTCGGGAGCTCGACCACAAGTTTATTTATTGGCCGCCTGGTTTGCCTGTTGTATAGGAACCAGAAGTTCTGTACGGGCAGGCCCATTTTTACGAACTCTGCCTGGATAAAATCTTTGTCAATGCTGCTGTGCACCCGACAAAATAAGAATTTATTAGGAATCTCGTCTGGCTGCAGTAGAACAGAGTGCTGCACACCTGCCTGCTCTAATGCCTGTACTGCACGATGGTAGTCCTCTATCGTGGCAGTGTGGATCATTAATTGGTCGTGGCCTCAACTTACGCACGTCCATGTCATATGGAGAGCTGCGTCCAGTGCAGCTTTGATGACCGGGTAGCTGTGGCCTTGGTATATTAATACAAACAGGGGTTTTACATGTACTTTCTTTGCCTGAGAGGCAGGGTTCTGTGGCACAGGGATCGTGCCTGTATTTGCACTCACAGTCGGCTAGCTGTCTGAGGCGCCACCCTGTCGCCACGGTTGTTTACGCGCACGCTCAGCGTGCTGGTGCGTGATTGCGGGGTAGGTGAGGGGGGGAGGGGGACACAGCCTGTCGCGGTTTTCCCCTGTTTTCACTTTCTTGCTAGAGACAGTGATGAATCCGTCATCGCTGCTCATCTCTGCCTCGTCCTCACTCGGCAAGGGCACATTAATTCCCTCCATCTGTATCTCTGTACTGTTTTCTCTCTGTACAGTAGACATCCTACAACACACTCGCACCCACTGACCAACAAACCTGAAAATAATCGAGGTTTGCAACTAGGCTGTAGGGGCAGCTACGGCCCGGGCGTTTTGTGTGCTTACACTCTTAGCCTATATTCTCTATACCACACCTGGCCTGTGTACAAGTACACAGGCTATACTAGTGCGCGGAGCTCCTCTTCTCACATCAGTCCTCTCTCGCGTCCATCCGCCATCCGTGTCCTCTTTATATATATAAATTTTTCCTAACCTAACTAAAACTAAGTGTGTTTGGGAGGGGTCCGGGTAAGGGAGGGACCTAAGTGCATCTATGGCCGCAGCCTATCATGCCTTAGTCATGCTGGGATTAGCCATGCAGGGAGAGGGTCGCATGCATCATGTGCTAGGAGGGGATTGGAAAGCCATGGCAGCGACTGTTGCCATGACTAACTCCCCTCACTCTTATCTCTAGACAAAACAACTAGTTAAGTTGGGCCCAGGTAAAACCTGCATAGACACAGGGAAAACCCTGGGCACTTTCATGCGGGATGCAAGTTTGCATGCATTAAATGTAGGAAAGTACAGGAGACAGAGGATGGTCTAGATGAAGAGTTGGCCAGAGTAGAAAGATTCTATCATGCGGGGGTTGGGCACATGGACTCGAGGTCCGCTATGATGTCTTCTCCGGGACTGGAATTTGATGGCCAGGGACGCAAGCGCCCCTGGCGGTGAGTGTAACACGAACCACTCACATCCGCTCCTATAACTAAAAGAAAGAAAATTAATCATCCTACAAACTAAACTAATTTTAGTAAATGCATGTTGGGCGGGCTAACATGCCTTAACGGTACTTAGATTAAACATAACTTCAACTATGTTTTAGGATTTTGGTTTTTTAAATTTATTATTATTATTTAATTTTTTTATTTATTATTATTTTTTTATTTTTATATATATATATATATATATATTATAACATAATATAGGCTAATGTAATTACATTAATGTCTATTCACTAGTTATAGTGGAAGAACTGTCGGTGTATAGGTTTAAAGGCGAATGAAGAAAGAGCATTCGTTTTTATTAATTTTATTAATTTATTGAGGTTTTATATGCGTGCCACTTTCGAAGGACGCCGCCCATTATCATACTGCATGCCACTCGTATCTGTATCCCCAACTCGATCGGTGTATATTTGCACTGAATGCCCAGGCAAGCGCCTCCAGTCATGGCACGCACTCTACAGTTAGTTGTTAATTTAGTTATTCACCTCGCACTTTAGCATGGCCATGCCCATACATGCAGACAGCATGCCACCCTATTTAGCCGGTGTATAATTTTGCTGTCTGCAAGGCAGGCCCATCACCGTACGAGGCTCTTATTTCTGTATAGTACAGCCTACTAGCTATTTGAGGATTAATAGTATTTAATAATGATATGTGTCACTATATATTTTATATTTTTACTTCGCCTCGCACTGCAACTCAGCCGATTGGACACCCTACGCATGTGATGTTTCATCTTACCGACCACAATGGCAGACTCGTCGCTGTACGAGGCTCTTCATTGTTGAATAATTACAGCCTACTTGTTTATTTTTATTTATAATTAAATAATTATTGTTGAAAGTGTTACTCGTGTAGAAAGTTTTCTGTATAGGCAGGGCTGGGTTCCGCGTGCATTAACCTGTTCGCGACGTGATTGGCCAGCAGGCCGCCAATCACAGAGCATCTAGGGCGGCCTGTGCGTAAGGATTGAAATAGCTCAGATACATTGCGTGATGACGAAACCCCAGGCGACCGGGTTATAGCCGTCTTACAGGGAGATCATCATCGCTATAGCTGGGCCCCTCCGCCTGACTTCCATGTTGCGTGAAGCGAGGAGGCTCGCAAAGAGTTCCAGGCCGCGGAAAGCTACCCACTCTCTAGTTGTGTGTTTGTATATTGTCTGTGTTGAGGGGAGTGAAAGCAAGTGAGTTGAGTCCCTAAGGTGTGATTTAAGTGTGGAGTTTGGAGGGTGATGAGCGAGGTGAAGTGATTTTTTTTATTATTATTATTGCAGCCTACAGGGCGCACTCAACGCTCCTCGGGAGGGGGACCCCAACCCCGAGGAGCTGGGACCGCACTGGAGACTGGGGCGTTGTGGTAGCCATGGGTATATGATGATCCCGCTCTCCGGCAGTGGAGGGGGGAGACTGGTTGGGCTCTCGAGCTTGGCCCGCGGTCCTCTCTCTGCACTAGTGCACATCTCTCCTATTTTGGTTTGACTGATAATGCATTGTAGTGGCTGGGGTTTTTGGTTGGCTGTAAATGTATTTAACATTTGCCAATATGTCGACGTTCAGTTGTAGCTAAGTGCTGGTCCTGCTTGCACTTAAGCTCCTGGCCCATTCCTCGGACCTCTAACAGAGCTGCTACTTGGCCTTGGCCTGTGTAGAAGTTGTTATTCTCGGCGACCCAGTTGATTTGTTTTCAGTCGATTAGTAAGCACGTGTGCTAATGTAGGGCTGAGAGGCACTGCAGAGAGGTGCCACTGGCTTCGTTGCTGCCACCTGCTCCCACCCCCTTCTTGCCTGGAGGGGGTGGGTGTTGTCATGTCAGGAGGCGGCGGTCGTCTGTAGCAGACCTCCTCCTCTGGGTCGTAGCCCCCCAGTTCCTGTATGAGGGCGTTAGTGTGGGCCCTGGCGGTCGTGTAGAACTTGTTGTTTTTCTTCTGTATGAGGGAGTGAATGAACTCACACCGAGTGATGCGGTGGAGTGTCGTGATCCTGGTGTATATGAGAAGCCCTGTGATGATTCTAAGGACTCGGTTTTGAGCTACTTGCAGTTTTGCAATTTGTTTCTTGGCTGCATAGCCCCGCACTTCTACTGCATACAGAAGGGCTGGGAGGATAATGGTTTTGTATATTTGAGTCCGCACCCTGTGTGGGAGTATATTTCCCTTGAGGAGGGGGTAGAGAGCTCCTGTTTGTTGCCTACACTGGACCACTTTGGCGTCAATGTGTCTCTGCCATGTGAGCCTGGAGTCGAGTATGAGTCCCAGGTATTTGGTGTGTGTGGAGTAGGGAATGTTGTGTTCAAATAAAGTTAGAGGTAGTGGGAGCTGGGGCCTGCGCCTGGTGTAAAGAATGGCTGCCGACTTTTCGGCATTGACTTTGATGCGCCATCTTTCCAGCCAGGTCTTGAATGACGCTAGATATTCCTGGAGGTGCTCTCGTGTCGTCTCCACATCCGCTCCGGTGGTGTAGATCGCTGTGTCGTCCGCAGACAGTTGAAGTTTGGTGTTTAGAGTGGTGGGTAAGTCGGAGACATACAGGGAATACAGGAGGGGGCTTAGTCTCGCTCCCTGCGGGACACCACTCGTAATCGGCCGGGGGGCTGAAAGTGGGCCTTCAACTTTTACACGGAAAGTATGTTGGTCTAAGAAGCTGGCTATTAATAGAATATACCGGGGCGGAATTTGAAGGGTATGCATCTTGTGGATCAGGCTTCCATGCCACACTCTGTCAAACACCTTCTCCACATCCAGAAAGACAGCCAGCATGTGTTGTCTGGCATTAAAAGATGTTGCAGCGGTTTCGATTATTTGTGCCAGGGGGTGGATTGTCCAGTGGCCTTCACGGAAGCCGTATTGGAAGTCAGGCTGGAGGGCAAGCCCCTTTGCATGTTGGCTCAAGCGGCAGAGTATAGATTTTTCTGCCAGCTTGTTAAGCGAGCTTAGCAGGCTGATAGGCCTTCTGTTCTGAGGGAAAATGGGGTCTTTTCCCTGCTTGGGTATTGTGATTACGTGAGCCTCTTTCCAGGACGGGGGGAAGTGGCATGTATTTAGAATGGCGCTCAGTAGCCTTGCCAGGAATGCTGTAGCTGTAGGTGTTAGATGTTTTAACATAAGTTTTGAGATTTTGTCGGCGAGTGGGGACTTTCTGGGAGGCAGTTCGCGGAGCATTTTGGTGACCTCTGCTTGTGTGACCTGATCATCAGGGGGAAGGGGGCCTGGAGTTGTTGTGCTAGAAGGGGAGGGAGTGATTCTTCTATTTCGTAGACCAAATCTTCGTCATGGGGTCTTCTTCATGTAGTGTGAACTGGCGCTCTAGGGACTCAGCAAGGGCCTCGGCTTTTTCTTCTGCGGAATAGGTGAGACCCCGGAGCCCGTATATGGCCAGTGGTGTACGATTTACCGTTTTTCCCTGCAGTCCTGCCGCCAGTGTTCAGATGCCGTGTGGTGTGGTGCTGGTGTTGCGTACATGCTGTTCCCAGTTTGCAATTTTGAATTTTTGTGCTTCCCTCTTGAGCTGTGTCTTGAGTCTGTTGTATATGTTTTTTGCTTCTGGTGTTCGAAGGCGTTGGTAGTCTTGTCTCGCCTAAGAATTATACTACCGCGTCTATGTCTTGTGGCATCTCCATTTCTGTGATTGGGTAGCAGATGTCGTCCAGTGTACTGGTGTATTCCTGCCAGTTTGTCATTTTGAGTGGTCTGTTGGTGGTTGAGGTTGTTGATGTTGTTATCTTCATTTCGCATAGGACGGGGTTGTGGTCGCTGTCTAATTCACAGAGAGAAGTGAGGTTGAATGTACAGTTTGTGTCGTTTGTAATGACGAAGTCAAGGACGTATCCAGAACTACCGTTGTATGGGTAGTGGGTGGGTGAGTCTGGTCCCCTAACCAGGTAGCCCTTATTTTGCGCATAAGTGGCGAGACTCTTTCCCACTGGGTTGGGGCCTCTGGAGTGCCATTCTTGATGTTTGGCGTTCAGGTCGCTTGCGAGCAGGAAGGTGTCACATCTGCTCGTAATGATTTCTAGGTCGGCCTCGTGAAACGCTTTGGAGGGCGATCTATAAATAGCGGCCAGCAATCTGTCTCCGTTCTTGGTAGGCAGTATGATTGCTTGGCATTCCATGTTAATGAGAGGGGGCATGGTGACAGGGTAGTCATGGACGTTGTGCTTTATGAACACGGCTGTACCATGATCTGAGTAGTTCCTGTACAAGCGATATCCCTTCACTCTTATGCGATGGTTTGTAGAAAGGTCTGTTTCATTCACCAGTTCAACTTGTACGCCATAAGTGTGCAGGGCCTCGCGAAACTCGTGAATTTGTGAACGCAGGCCACTAGCATTCCAGTAGAGTATATTAAATGGTCCCTGCTGACAGTCGGTTGACTCTCTGTTGTCTGTCACGTTTGTCTGTCTCATGTCAGTCATGTGTGGGAGCTGACGTGTAATACACTGTCAGGGCCTTCATGAATATGAGTAGCCTCTGCCCTGGGTTGCTGATGCCACGCAGTTGGACTAGGAAAGGTTTGAGAGCAGAGAACATTAGTACGAAGTCCATTTCCTGTAGAAAGTCGAAGAATTCCGCGAAACTGGGCTCCTAGGGCTCTGCGCGCGAGCCGGGGCAGTGTGTTGTGTCGAGCCTCTGGCCCCCTCCACTCCCCCCTTCCCCTCCGGAGGACCGAGGGGCGAGGCCGCATCATGTAGTTCGGCGCTAGTCGCCCGACCATCCATCCCACACACCGCCCCGCGCGGCCTGCGAGCAGTACCAGCATCGGTGACGAGTGGGGGGGCTTTAAACACCTCAGTGTGTGGCGCGACTATAGAACAGGGGGGGAGAAGTCCCTCTCCTCTTCCGGCAGGCCAGAGCGCGCGGGCTCTCCATCCGCCTCCGCGTTGTTCTGTCTCTCCCCTCCCTCTGGCGCCCCGGTGCTCTGCGTGAGAGAACCTTGAACATTGTTGAGGTGTTAAGTCATTGGAAACCCACTGTCACCCGCGACCCGCACCTCCGACAAGGGAACGTTACACTTCCCCTCCTCTTCCACCCGCCCAACAACCCCTCCCCCCCAACCTCGTGAGCAGGCGGTCTGCTCTGCCGCCACTGTACTTGGGAGGGGGGGAAGGGGTCTCTTCCTGGTTCCTTTGTTGCGTGTGACAATGGCTCGCTCGGCGTGCAGGCCAGCCAACCCGTACATTGAGGATGGGCAGAGTTGTGTTCACCCGATGCTCGCGCGTAACTTAGCAATGAATTAGATTAGCTATGCATCTTGGTGTTATAGCCGGATGTGCTTGCAGCTGTCACGGGCTGTTGGCTCGGTTTCTAAAGGGGATTTTCGCGTGTTAGGGGGCGGGGTTCGAGTTCCTGGGCCGCTTGGGCGTATTTTGGGCACTTCTTATAATTTTCTGGGTGCGGCAAGGCGCAAAGGCTGCAAGTAGGGGGCGTGCTATGTTGTTTCTTGCAGCCTGCTGTTAGATGTGCTGAGGCGCATTTTAGGCAGCACGGGGGCATATTGCAGTTGTTTTTCGTGTGGTTAAATCGCTGGCATCTGTGGTACTGCGGTTTATTTGGTGACTTGGGCTTGTAAAGCTCTATTTTGCATCTTAGGTGTCCTAGAGTATGCTTTGTGAGCAGCTCGTTAATATCCATGCCTTGTGACAGGGACAGGATGTAGATTGGCAGTTTTACAGTTTGGCGTCCGAAGAAGTGGTTTTCCTCCAGGGGAATTGTTTTGGTAACTTGCTCACAGCTAAGAGCAGGCAGACCGTCGCCGGCAGCCATCTCCTTGACTTCCTCCGGTGAAATGCAGGAAGGTACGTTTCTGATTACAACCCGCACCGGTTTCACCCGGTCAGTGCTGTACCAGTACGAGGGGATGTTTAGCTTTCTGAGTTCTTGACGTACTGTTGTGAAATCGTGAATTGCCTTGATTTTAATTCTGAGGGTTCTTCCCTTGGTGAATCCAATTCTGTGGTCTGCTCGGCAGAGCCGTCTACATTTTTGCGATAACTCTGAGTACCTCGTTGAGTCTTGAATAACTATATCGAAAGTTGTTTTCTTGGTGATTGTGATATTAGTGTCTGGAGGGAGGTCGTTGGTCCTGACATGTGTCCCTGGGTGCAATGTTGAGTTGGTGTATCCTGTAACAGGTGTTATAGTAGTTTCGCTGTCCGCTGGAAGGGGCATGCTGTGGTTCTTGTGGCGTTTCGTAATGTGGCGCCATTGTTCGTGAGGGTGTTGGGATTCCCCTCTCTCTGCCACAGTAGTGTTGGTGGAGGTGTCTGTGGTGTCCTCCCGTGGGGGGTCCTGTGCGTCTGTGGATGCTTGTTGGCTGGTTCAAGGTACCCGGGGGTTGTCTGGTGTGCTCGGGGTATCGGGAGAAGAGAGGCATCTCTTGGTGCCTCCCTTAGAGATGGGAGTTGTCTCACTTTGTGTGCCCACAGGCACTTTCTGGGTGTTGTCTGTGGATTTTGCCTTGATTGTGTTTGTATTGTCAATTTATTCCGAGCTCAGCCAGCTGTTAGGAGTTATGTTTTCAACATCGACATCGCTGTCGGAGGAAGAATCGCTCGCGTCACTGACCGAGTCAGTGCAGGGGGAATCCTTACTAAAACATCTCAATGAGGGAGTCGGGATCCCAGCGCCTGGAGGCTGCTCCCCGCCGCTCGTCGGGCGGTGCGCTGGGGGGCGGGGGGATGGGACTGGACTTTCTCTTTCGGCGCCTGGAGGGCCTCATCTTCTTTCACTCACCCGGCGCAGTATCCCGCGGTGCTTTGTGGTCGGCCCAGGGGGGTGGAGGGTGAGGGGAAGCACTCCTGCACCTCAACCCTCTCCATCTTGTGTTCTTCCCTTGCTTCTGTAGTGGAATGCTGGAACTCTCGAAAAACATGACCGCTCAGCTCGAGTGCCAGAACAGAACTGAGGATTGAAATTGGCATTTTATATTTGCGATAAAATTCCGGGTCGCTGTCTCCGAGAGAGGAAATATACATATTTGCGCTCAAGTGACACTTATCATAGAATTTCTGTGCAGTCTTGACATAATAATCTTTCAATAATTCGAGTTTAAGCTTCCTGGGCATAGCTCTGACGGGGCAATACACAGGCGCATCTGTCGCGATACGAATGCTCTTTTTCTGTATTCGCTGCAGCTTTATTAAAAGGCTCTCAGCCGCAGTTGGCCAGATTCGTGCCGCATATGTTCTGATGGGCTTAATGAGCGCGTTATATATTATTAAGCTATTTTTAACAGAGCTCCTGAGTCACCTACTCATGACTGGATAGAGGGTCATGAGTCTTGCGAAAGCTGCCTTTCTTTTTAATTCTATGTGATCACGCGATAGTAGTTTTCTATTCATGTGTACTCCTAGATATTTAACTACGTTTTTGTGCGGAAATACGACATAAAAGGGTGTTATGCGTGGTCTATTTTCTAGTTACGGTAGATGTTTACGCGTGAATACTATGGCTTGTGACTTTGTCGGATTTATTTTAATTGGCCATTTTGTGCACCAATTTTCAAATAGATTTAATGCGGTTTGCAACCTTTCAGCTGCCAAATTTAAGTTCCTTGAACTATTAAAAAAACCGTGTCGTCTGCATATAGTCCTAACTGTACATATCTATGTTCAGGTCTAGGCATGTCATAAATGAATATATTAAATAGTACAGGTCCTAAGATACTGCCTTGCGGAACTTCTGCTCTGATTTGCTTTTCATCTGACTGAGCCCCTTCAGTCGTAACTCTGAATGATCTTTTGCTTTAATATGAGGCCAGTAGTTTTATATAACGGTCGGGGAAGCCTGCTTGATAGAGTTTATATATTAGTCCCGCATGAAATACTTTGTCAAATGCTTTTTCTACATCTATAAATGTTGCTATACTATATTTATTCCAGGTGAACGCTTCTATTATTTGTTCTGTCATTCGCACTAATTGGTTATGTTGTGGAATGTTCGCTACGAAATCCAAATTGTTCGTTAGGTAAAACAATATTATTTTTAATGTGGGTGTTGAGTCTTTGAAGAATTATATACTCAGCCACCTTTGATAATACATTTAGTAGACTAATAGTTCTTTAATTTTTTGGGAGAGTTTTATCTTTACCAGGTTTTTGAAAAACTATTACGTTCGCATCTTTCCATTGCGAAGGTAAGTATTGTAAATTAAATATAGCAATTATTAGGGCTGCCAGATACTCAATAATTTCTTCTGGCAGCTTCTTATGTATAATTACCTGGATTCCACCATTTCCAGGGGCCTTACGTGGTTTCATACGCTTAATGGTTTGTTTAACATCCTGCGACTGAGTTAAACAAGGCTCTGTGGTTAGGGGTTGGTTTAATTTTAATCTAATTTCCCTATATATTACAGCAGTAAATCGTGGGTCGCAGGGCTCGAGATTTGGTGTGAAAGCTAATTCGAGTGTAGGTATTCGCAAACGCTTGAGCTTTATCTATCGGGGTGAAGTCGACACCCGGGGGGGTCTGCAGCGGAGGTATTTTTTCAGTTTTATTAAGAAATCGCTTTGTCATATTCAAGGTGCTATTATCTTGCACCTGGAGTTTTGGAACTTTTCCATCCCATTGGCTACTCTTCCATAATGTAATTTTGTCGGAAATTATTTTTTGTAGTTCATTAATGCGCCGTTTGGTATCCCGTTGTCGACACCTGCTAAATTCACACCATAGTCTTTTTTCTGAGAAATTAAGTCTCTAATATATGCCGGCTGTTCGTCCTGCTTAAAATTGACCTCCTTTTCTGGAATGCACGAGATTATCGCAAGCTGTATTTGTTCTGTAAGTTCAATTACTGCTGAATCTATATTTTATTTAGTTTCAAAGTTGGCAGCATCGGCTGCAGGTAAATTGTCTATTAATCTTGTCTGAAAACCTCTCCAGTCTGCTTTTTTGTAATCTTTTACTTTTCTCGGCGGATTGATGTCAGTATCCGCGTCATCGAAAATCAAGTGAATTGGGAAGTGATCAGATGACATTTCGTGAACGACTTTGAGTTCGAAACCTGTGTGAACTCTCTTATTTAGTACAATATATAATATGTCTGGGGTTTGCCTTATTGCTCCACTATCATGAGTTAGCTCTGAGGGAGCATATATTTGGTAGTTTTTATTTGAATCGTGCCTTCGCAACACAAAGCCATTGGCCGTGTTACGTCGACAGTTCCAGTCACTATGTTTAGCGTTAATATCGCCAACTGCTAGAAACGCGGGATCTGATTGATATAAAATATCTAGATCATTTTCTGTTAGTGTCCTGCCTGGTTTTGCATACATAGAAATCAGGACTGTTTGTTGATTATTAACTTTTAAATTTATGGCTATTGCTTCGAGTTCATTAAATATAGGTAATTGAAATTCGGAATGCTGGATGCTTCTGTGGACCACAATGGCAACCCCGCCACCTCTAGTATCGTGGTCTCGCCTGTATATAATATAGTTAAATATCGTGATGCGATCGGTTGGCTTTAAGTGAGTTTTGTTTATGGCCGCGATTTTAATGTTGTTACTAGTTAAGTGATCTGTAAACTCTATTATTTTATTTTTAATTCCTCGTGCGTTCCAGTAAAGGATGGTGCCTAATCTCTTGTCATCTGGGTTTAAGTTGATGACAGGGCCTAAATTAAGGTTGTTGGCCATTGAAGCTGGCCGCCAGTGTAGTCACGAAGCCCATGGTGGCTTGTACTTTGTCCTGAAGGACATGGCCGGGTTGCACCAGATGGCCATCAGTTGGCACATCGGCTCTAGGACTTGGGCCAGGTTCGGGTCCTGGGTGAAGGTTTTCGATTGTTGGACAACCTTCACGAATTCGCTGGGGCCAGGGGCTGGCTTTTCTATGGGGCTGGGCTGCAGTGGAGTAGTTGGCTGCACTGCTGGTGCCTGCTCCACCTGCATGTCGGTGGCTGCGGGCTCTGCCCGCGTGATTGGCTGCTCTCAAGCCTTGGGAGAGGTGGGGGAGGGGGCCGTGTCACGGGCTGTTCCTGCCGCGGGGCCTGCTGTTCCGCCGGGGGGTTTCTCCCCTTTCCATTCTTATGCCCCGTTAGGTTTTTATTCGGGGGCCTTTGTGGTTGGGGCTGGCCTTTAGGCCTCCACGGATTGACGACGACTGGGTACTCAGTTTCGTACCTGTCGGCCAAAACTGCGTACTGATTGTACTGTTGCGGGGCAGGGTAGCTTGGGTTTCGCCATGCCTGTCTGGGGGGCTGGGGCTGGTGCCCAGAGGGGCCCGCTTTTTGCAAGGGCGGGGGGACTTGAGCTGCTGCTGCGGCTCGTTTTTTCTCGCGTATTGCGTGCTTTAATTGCAGCTCTCGTTCCTTTCTTTCCTGCTGCGGGAGATTGCGCCAGTTCTCGCATTTGTACGCTTGGCAGCCCTTATAATTGGCGCAGTGCGGACCTTGGCACTGCGCACATCTCGCCTTGTCCCTATTTCCTCCCTGGGGACAAGTTTCAGTTCTGTGGCTCTGGCTACACCAACGGCAGATTGGAGCAGCCCGGCAGCCTTTTGCAGGGTGGCCAAAACGCTGGCAGTTGCCACATTTCAGTGGGCCCTTAGGGTGCCTGTAGTCCTCAACTCTGATGTTGAGGCCACCGAAGGACTTGATGGCATAAACCTTGTCAGAGTTGATGGCCTTCGGGAGCTCCACAACTAGCTTATTTATTGGTTGCCTAGTCTGCCTATTGGACAGGAACCAAAAGTTTTGCACTGGGAGTACCATTCACTGGAACTCCCCCTGGATGAATGCCTTGTCCATGCTGCTGTGGACGCAGCAGAAAACGAATTTATTCAAGATCTCATCCCGCTGCAGCAGCACAGAGGTCTGCATTTCGGCCGTTTCAAGGGCCTTCACTGCCCTGTGGTACTCCGCCACTGTTGCGGTGTGGACCATGAGTTGGTCGTGCCCCCTACTAATGCACGACCACTTTTCAGTCAGGGCTGCATCTAATGCAGCTTTTATGACCGGGTAGCTTTGTGCCTGGTCGACAAATACAAACAGGGGTTTAACCTGCATCTTTTTGGGTGCCTGAGGGACGGGTTCTGCTGTGGCAGGGCTCGAACCTGCACTCGTGCTGGGGGCCGGCTGGCTAACCGGGTCCTGTGTCCGGCGTGCTGGCGTTTTACGCGCGCGCGCGCCCTGCTGATTGTTGTAAGCCGGGTTCGTGGGGGGCGGATCCTGCCTGTTTCCCCTGTTTTAGATTTTTTGCTGGCGACAATGGTAAAGCCATCGTCGCTAGACATCTCTGCCTCGTCCTCGCTGGGCAGGGGCACATTCATGTGCTCCTGTTCTGTGTCGGCACTCTCGAGTTGCGACATCCTGCAGCAGCACTATTCACCCACTGACCAACAAAACCCGGACTAATCCGGGTTTGCGGCTAGGCTGTAGGGGCAGCTACTCCCTGGGTGTTTAGTGCGCTCACTCTATATACTATTCACCTGTACCACCTGCGCACTCTGGGTGCACAGGCTACCTTTCAATGATACACTGGGTAGCACTGAAAAGCTCCTCTTCACACGTCCATCCTCGGCCAAGGCTCAAGGCAAACCTGAGTGTCCTGTTTTTCCCCCCCCTAACCTAACTAATTTCTAAGTGTATTTGGGGGCTTAGTCTCAGGCCGAATATGATAGATATTTCATTTTCTTCGGGATCAATCATTTCATCAATGTTTTGTTATGACGTTGTCACGTTAAACTATCGTCCGTAAACCGACTTTACAGACAACCAATTTTTTTGTATTTTTTAAATTGTTTTCTTCCCGTCGTCTGACATGGCACCAGAAGTTCTCTTGGTAGATTTTCGGGATTCTTCTGAAAGACACTTCATCGTTATGAATGTTCTTTGAAGAAAAAAGGCTCTGATAATTTTCTTTGGAATATTATTTAAGGAAGGAGCAATCTTATCCACCAATTTCGTCACGACGCCTGGGCCTTTTAGTTCTTTACCATGATAATTTTGGAATTCACACTCAAGCTGTTTTGCTTGACGTAACCGTAGTTCAGACGGTATACACAATCCCCCATAACACAGATGTTTGACCCACGATGATGCAGTTGGTCTTAGAGTATTCGCCTCATTGCTACTTTCTTAGTAGGAGAACTCTGATTTGAGTTTTTTTGCCACCCAACCACAAATGTATTCAAAAGCATTTTCTTCTAAATCAGTAGAAAATTTAAATTCTGTTTGTGTTGTTATGATATCATTTGCAGTACCGTTTCCTTCAGACTTTTCTTCTTCTTTAAGAAAAATTGTTTTTGAATTTTCAGTTTCACTTACTGAATCAAAAAGACCGCTAAGTTTAAGCACTCTGCTTGCCACAAATTCCGTGTCATCTGAAGCAGCAGTCGTATTTGTGTTCGTCCATAGCACACCTTGGTTTATTCCTAAAATTATCATCCTCAGGCGGTATAGTGTGTCTAAAGGCGTGGGATGATTGTTTAATCCTCCACGGGTGTGAATCTGCGAAAACCAATTTTCAATAATGTCTTGATTAAGACGATGGGTCAATATGTAACTAATACCATGTGTCAGTTTTAGATCTCTTTAAAGAAGCTGTAATGATTTCGTGGACACAATGGCACCTTTCTGAAAAAGTTGCATAGTTTTTTTCCCGCAGTAACGCAATTTACTTATTGTTTCAATCATTTTGTTTAAAATTTCATCTTGAGCAGTTAATTCTTGGCCGTATGCTTTTGGGGATGGTTCGCCAATATTACGGGGTATATAACAGTTCATGGAGTCAAACAGGAGAATAAAGTCTGCAGATGCTTGTGCAACATTCTTGTCAATTCCGGGCATTTTAGTTTTCAAAGCGATAGCAGTGGTTCGTGACAATAATTCACTTGCTTTCCTTACATTCTGCCGCTGCGTTTTTTCCACCGATATATGTGTCTTTGTTAGATTGTGTCATATTTTGAGATCTGATGATTCTGATGCTTCGACTGGTCCTTTATTAATGTGTATGTTACCAGGTAAATTGAACCCTGTATCCAAAAACCATTTCCTGATGAGTTTCAAAAGGTGTGGTGGATCAGCAAACACATAAATTTTCTTGGTTTCTGCACTAGGGTGGTTAAAAAATGTCTTGTCTGTACTAATTCCCATTTCCTTTCATAGGCCTAAATTTCCTCCCCCAAGATTATTAATATGACTTTGACCACATATTTTGCACCACGAAACTTATCAATAATTGACAGAAGAATATCTTTCGTCATTTTTATGTCAAAATTTATGTAAAGAGGCTGCTTCCATTTAGAAAACAAGCCTCGAGCCATTACAACTTGCATGTATGAAAAAAGTCCAACAACTTCATCTTTTTTCACATTGTATTCCAGAGTTCTCTTTAAATTCGCCAAATTGCAGGACTGCTAGCGTTCTTTATCAATCAGTTTTGATCCGGCAACTTGAAGATACTGAAACATGTGCTGAAGTAGGCCCTCACGCATTTCCAAAGATTATACCCACCTCTGAAGCGTGGATATACCTGGCAAAGGGATATTAATAATTTTCTTCAGAAAAAAGATAGCAACGTTTGCTGAGGTAACTTACCTTAATGTGAACGCCAAAGATATTGCTTCATTAGTCCACCTCACATGTTTCCTTATTCCAAGAAGCAACCCTGTTTGATTTTTTGTAAAAAAAACTATGACAGCACTTGGAAATTTTTTTTTGATTCTTTAGAATCTTTTACATTCTTTCTCTTCGGGTTATTATTTTCTTTCTTTAATTTTTTAATATTTTTGGTGTCTGAGAGAAGTTTATTTTCTAAAAGTAATATTTTATGTTTCAGGATTTCATTTTCTTTTTTCAGATTTTATTCTTTATTTTCTACCTTATTTCTAGCACTGAGGCTGCTAGATTCAATTACACTTATTTCTTGCAGTTCTTTTATCAGCTCTGATGCTATTTTTTTGTTTTGTCTTGAATTGCACCGAGAATTACGTTCTACAGAATTTGTATCCTCCCGGTGAATATGATCCTTAGACAACAAATTTAGAGATGGTACAGCAGATTTCTTCAAAACTTTCTTCGGTTCAGTTTTTAACAGTTCAGCCTGTAGATCTCTTTCATAGTCCTCGACCATAAAATTATCTGAACAAACATAAGAAGTATCAGGATTGAATTTATCTTGTCGTTGTTTTCTGAACACAATTTATTTTGGAAATCTGTGGCAATTGACGTTTTTTGTTTTTTCACAACGATTTTTACAAACAGCTACAGCACACCCAGACCTGGGCATTTTACCACACAGCAAACTAGTATTGAACCTGCATTAATGTTACAAAATATTCGTTCAAACGCCGAACACTGTACAAGTTGACGTTTATTAGGCTAGGAAATGAAACTCTAAACACACACGCGAGGTACACATAAAGTAGCTGAATTCGTCGTGCACATAAAGATGAAACTAGAAGTACGCGTGTCATGAGATTGCCTCTATGACAGTGTGTCTGGTTTTGTCGGGATGGAAAGATAAATTTGTGAAAGCGCGCGCGTCTTGATTTGGGGACGGGACGGGAGCAAGGTCGAGGTGGTGGACTGCACGTGACGTCACTTCGCTGCCTGCGCAGAAAGATGCGCGCACGTCTGAGGCGACCTCCCCTTCTACTAACCTTGGGTGTGTGCTAGAGGTGGGTTGTTACAGCAATTTTCGGTATCTGTTCCAACCTGATACTGATACAGCATTGTATCATGTTACAAGTCTCTGATACTTCTGTATCAGACGGTCCGGAGGCAACAAAGCTCCGCGTACGCAGACCGTGCGACCGGAAGGAGAATCTGATACATTATTTATCACGCCTGGTAATTCTCTACCTCTGATACTCTCATGCCCGCCTGATACAACCAGTATCAATCAGTTCAACATTCACTGCAGTTCGTCCTGGCCGTGTATCACCATGTTGCGGGCTGTCATGCTTTGTAGTTAGTATCTTTATAGTGAAATAAGGAATGGATAAGTGCACGAAAAAGACTTCATTTGTGTGGAATTTTTTCACGGAAAATAATGAGTTTGCTAATTGTAATTTGTGTAAACAAAAACTGAGTTATAAATCATCGACTAATCTGAAGAAACATTTGAAACGTAAACATTGATATAGTATGCTCACTAATGTACCTATCTGTTTTTTTATTTTTTATTTTTGATAAAATCGTGAATTTTAATGTATAAAAACACTAGTTACTAATTGTTTTCGAAAAAAGAAAGTCCATATGTTGATTACATCTGTTATTAGTGTCAACTGAGAATTTATTTGCATTTTAATAGCTGTTAGGTGCACAAATATAAATATTATATCTTGTATTAATGTACCTTTTAATATTAAAATTTCATTAGTTTTATTATTGAACGAGACGGTGCACGCACTGCGCACTGAGCGTACTTTGAAATAGGACAATAAACAAAACGACTTGTAACCAGGGCTGCCACTCTGATATTCATGAAAAACCTAGATACCTAACCTACAAAAAAAACCCAGACACATGGGTAAAAAACCCAGATGAGTCTTAAATGCTATCGTTGAAAATGTTTGCGTACTAATTCAAAAATATAAACATAACTGGTTTTAATATAAAACAATTAATTACCTTACAAGACTGAAAACGATTAAATACAACCAATACAAGAAAATTACACTGCAGCAAAATGGCTGTATAAGTAATTCTTGGACCAGCACATATCATAAAAAAACCTACAAATATATACATGACAAAACAAACACCATCACTGCATTCTTTAAACCGGTAATTGTTTTTATAAAACTGCATCATGTACGTTAGTCTTTATTCAGAGTCTGATTCTACAAGATTGGTTTGAAGGTTAATTGTTGCATTGGTTTTGTGTTCTGCAAGCCTCTTTGAAGAATGTGTCTAATTTAATATTCGACTTAGCTTCTTGAAAACTAGTTTTGTGTTTATATGTATTTTTGTGTGTGAAACACATAGACTTGTTTGCATTTATCAAACAGATATTGCAACTGATACAGTAGCTACTACCTTTATTATTGTTTTAGGTATAAAAATAATTAAAATTATAAAAAACCTAGAATTGTTGGAATTCATTATTTAAAAACCCAGAAACCCAAACACCATTGGAAAAACCCAGATCTGGGTGGAAAAACCCATGAGTGGCAGCCCTGCTTGTAACAATATCGCTTTGCGCCTCTCCTTCAAGGCTTCAACGCCTTCCCCTGCGCTTCCTCCCCTACATTCTTTCCCTTCTTTATCCCTTATTCGTCGTTCCTGCTCCCTCCCCTTTCACAAGCTCCGCCCAAGTGACCGTCATCTGCGATCGGGTACTGCGCTCATTGGCCGTGGTGTTCCAGGTGAATTCTGAACTGATACTAAAGTCTCTGATACTTTTCAAGTGTACTCGTTTTCCGTTCCTGATACAGGCGCGTATCAGTGAATAAGTATCAGGTTGATACTTTTCGACCCACCTCTAGTGTGTGCTACATTATGTATATAAATGACCATTTTACTCTGCCAGATGGTTGTGCTAGCGTGGCGCCAAAGATAACCTCGAAAATCATCTCAAGAATAAAATGATACCATGTGCGTGTGCATATGGCCTCCAGTTGACCACAAATAACAGAAAATTAGAGACGAAGGCAAAGGTGAAAAAATGTATTTCCCCCTTAAATGGGCTTAAAAATTGGGTTGCGGATTATAATACAGGGTGACTTACAATCGTGGAAATACAGTAGCTAATGTCAGTAAATGTTGTAAAAAACAGTGTTATTACATATCATTAATAAAATTCATTATCTAGTTTGCTTACCATGATGTGTTTCCTTAAATTTGAAGCAGTGCTCCATGCTGATCTGAGTAATTTATTTCCCAAACATTTATATTCTCTTTGCTCTGCTTCCTAGATAATTCAAAATATTTATCAAGCTAAGTAAACGGAAAAATTCTATCTTCATTATTAACGACTTCTTCAGCATTTGAATTTGTCGCAGTATCACTTCGGTTACCTATACCATCCATGATTGCAATGTGTTTGCGAGTGGGTAACCTAATGTTCACAAACATCGAGCACCCACAGCAAAATGTTTTGGAATAAAATACGTGAGATGGGTGGTTGTTTTTCCAAGAGGTGAGGTGCTGTGGCCGTAGGTGGATAATCGTTGGTTACAACTGAGCGTTGTGATTGTTTATGTTTATATGAAAGACTGCCTTTAGAATAAAGAGCTGTGTAAGATCGTGAAATATATAAAGAATGTTGTAATTTAATTTGTTGCTTCTAATTAACGTATTTGGCTTTAACGGAGGAGAATGTGTTTTTACCCAAGATGTTTTGAGTGATTCAAAATTGCAAAGCAAAGTATATTTATTTCAAGTTCACATTTTCACAACGTCCGATAGCTTGCTTTGAGGGTAATTATTCTTATATTTAGCCCAAACAGTTATAGAATATGAACTTTCATTAGTGGAAGCCCAATTGCAAGTGTACGATAAATTAAAAAAAATTATAATTCAAAAGTGTGTCTCTGAAGTATTTTTTGTAATTACTGAATTACCGTACTGTTCCAGTGTAGGTAATTTCCTGATGTAACTAGATACATTTTTTATTTAAAAAATGGTATAATTTAGGTTAAATTATGAAGGAGAAAGACTATCTGAAACCAATATAAATTCCAAACAACGTTGGTGTGGTATATGTATAGTATTAAGGTTGGACAGAGTGTGAGGGCCATAGTGTGTGGTGAAGTTGGTAAGACACGGGACACGTGGCGAAGTGTGAAACAGATGTAACGGGAATGAATGTAACGCAATTAGCAGTAATAAAGACTGGATGAAGAAGCAAAATATTAATGTGTTAAACATTACAATGTGGCGACGAGTAGTGATTGAATCCAGTGTGTATCCGATTGGTTCTTAAGTGCCAAATCCTGACTCTTAAGGGCACAACACAGGAAAACAAAAACACAAGAAAAAAAAAGAAATACACAGAAAAAGACAGAAAACACAAACAGAAGATCTTAACACAGCAAATTAATCATAAAGAAAATTCTGAGAAATTCACAAGACTTTGCAAAAAGTGGTTAGTCTGACTAACAAAGGAAAAAGGAAGTGTCACAACATTTTCAGTCACGTCCGAACTGTATTACCATACACTAAAGCAATGTTTGGAAAAAATCAAATTATTGGTCTGAAGTAGTATGTAAATGGGGCTACTGCGCCAGGCGTCAGGCGGTGGATTGTGATTGTCGGTCCGCCATCTCTGATTGTGATGTCACGGCAACCATCTTAGATGAGCATAACGAGCCACAGCGTAACCGGACACAGCGTAATGGGACATATCATAACTGGAAAAGTATATCACGGCGGCCATCTTGGATCCGCCATCTTTAAATCGAGCGCCCCACTCATTATGATGAAATTTTCGTCACGACTGCCATATTGATTTTTTTCTGTTCCACTGGAGGCCGCATTCTTGGATACCGTCGACTTTGTTTCTACTGTTTGTTCCTAGATAGCACCAGCGTCGCTCTTGACTTTTTTCTGTTCCACTGGAGGCCGCCATCTTGGATACCATCGATTTTGTTTCTGTTGTTTGTTCCTAGATAGCACCAGCGGCGCTCTTGATTTTTTTCTGTTCCACTGGAGGCCGCCATCTTGGATAACGTCGACTTTGTTTCTGTTGTTTGTTCCTAGAGAGCGCCAACTTCGCTCTGTCGCATCACATAAGGTCGATGTTCCATTACCTACCAGAGCTATTATGGTCCTTATCGACATATTAATTTTAATTTTTTATGCAAAATACATTGGAAGCGCTGTGATTCGAACCAGCTCAGCTCTGATCTCTAGGTTGGGAATCATACGCCTTTAACCGCTCGGCCATCGAGACATTTACCAGACTGAGAATTAAATAAGGTATATAAAAAAATAACATTCATATCGGGACTTTAATTTTTTTTTAATTTTAAGTAAGTAGGTAAATATAGTAGGTCCTGGGGCAGGGGAGGGGGGAGGGGGATCCGGGGATCCGGCGGCAATCTTTGATTACTTCATTTCCGGCGGTCATCTTGGATTACGTCACTTCCGGCGGCCATCTTGGATTACGTCACTTCCGGCACCCATCTTGGATGACGTCACTTCCGGCAACCATTTTGTTTTTATCCGCCATTTTGTTTTCTAGAACATTCCGCCATTTTGAGTTTCGTCCACCATCTTGAAAATCTTTATTTATTATCCGATTTTAATGGAAAAAAATTTAAAATTTATAAAAAAATTAAATAATCAAAATTTTAAAATAAAATTAAAAAAATGTTATTAAATAAAATTTTAATTAAAAACCTACGCATCGAACACCCCACTCCTATAAATTACAAATACATCATCTAGCACCCCCACCCCTCTGTTACAATAACATCGTCATCGAACACCCCACTCATTCCTGTTACAATTTTTCGTTACATCCACCATCTTGGAAAATCATAATTATTAACTTAGAAAATCAGGAAAAAATATATACACCATCGTTGTCTGCGGGAGGCAGCCATCTTATTTAGTGGAGACTGCCATCTTGATTTCATATGATGGGTGTCATCATCGGTTGTAGGTTTATAAAGTATGTTAGTGTATGTAAGGTCGAGTTACAATTCTCTACCAACATTGTTATGAACCTTATAGACCAAAATCAACAGAATCCACAAAATCCACAAAATCCACAGTCATTTTGCTGTTTTAACCGACATTTTTTCTTAAAGTCTTATCACTTATAGGTTTTAACTAAAATATATGTTATCAATACTATCGTTGTGGATGCGTTAGTTAAAGTAATGATAATTTAAAAAAACCTTTATTACTCCATCTTAGCGGACGAGAAATTTTTCCGAGTCCTAACTCACAAGTAATATTCTCTTCTCATGTTTGCGTACTCGTGTTTTAAAAGCTGCATGGAAGCAGATATTTTAATGTTTGTGTATAATTGCATTTCACCATTCTGTAAGACATTTATAAGTATCAGTACCTCGTGGGATATTGGTTCTATATTAAAAATAATAAACAATATGTAGGTAAAATTGTATTTACTAAATTAAGAACATATTTTACACATCAAAAATTGGGCAAAAACAGAAACAACACATAAAAAAACGGAAACTTTACAACAAAAATGAAAACTATACATCAAAAACATAATCTATATAACAAAAATGAAAACTGTACAGCAAAAACATAAACTGTACAACAAAATGAAAACTATAAAACGAAAAAAAAACAACAGAAAAACTATAAAATTAATGGAAACAACAACCAAACTATTTACAGAAAAAAAATTATTCATCGCATCCAACATATCCGTGGGGGACCGTGCGGATACCATCTTCGCAGATCAACCGTTTGTCGTCCTCCCACGTTATGGCCAGCTTATTGCTGTACTCAGTATAGAGTATGTGCTGACGGGAGCGAATTGCTCTAACGCCTGCCCTCATTGTGCGGTGGTCTTGCAGGGCATCCAGGTAGTCATCGAATGTTATGTGGTTTTTGACCACACATCGCTGGATGCCCTTGGCCTTTTTCTCGCTCTTACCACCACACCTGTAGGCGTAGAGTTTGGCCCGTAGGCTTACAAACTCCTCCATCACTTCTCCCCCACATTCATCTTTGAATTTACCGACAGCTTTCTTGTTGATGGGGGAGAAGCATGGGTGGTCGGAAGGGTAGCAGCTGGTGTCGAATTTAGCCATCAGTGTAGGGTTGGCTTTGAGGTCTGAGTAAAAGTCTGCTGTCTGGATCTCATACACAAAACTGTCTGTATCCATATACATCATGTGAATATTGTCATGGTAACGGGGTTTCATGGTATTGTAGTGGAAGTCGTACATGAGAGTCTTTGAAAGATCTAGTACGGCCAGTCCGGCATAGATCGGCTTGTCGAAAATGATGGTCTCGTGATTAAGGTGGACTAGAGACAAATTCGGTTCGTACATTGTACGGTCCTTGAAGGATGGACGACACACCAACTTCTTGAACCTCTTCTCAGAGCACACCAACTCCATTTTGAGCCTCCGCCTTTTATTTTCCATCAGTTTACCAAATGTCGAGTTCACAGCGAGCTTAAAGAACTCCTTCTCGAACTCGTTGGCTGCTGCTTTCCGCTTGTTGGTATTCAGCCGAATATAGGGCTCCAACCATGCCGACTGCTCAAACTGTAGGACTCGGTGTATCTTAGTCACTCTCAACCCATGAGATACTGCTTGCTGTAGGTTTTTGTAGTGGACAATGTAGTGCTCTTTATTTTCAAGTGTTGTCATCAGCTTTGATTGATTTGAGCCGGGCGGACACTGATTTACGGGGAGAAATGGCAGGTCTTTATGACTTTCGTGGAGCTCGGGAGGGTACTCCACATCACACTCAATAATGTAGCCTGTAGGAGAATCATCTGGAACAGACACGACATCAATTGATGTGTCTGCCCATTGGAAATGTCGAATTGGAAGCGGCAGAGACATCGCCCACCCGTACAAGTTATTTGCATCAATGTACTCCAGGAATGTGGATGGCTTGGATGCATCATATGTCTCAGGTATGTAGGAGTTATTGGCTACGCAATGACGTTTAATGCTTTGCGCTACTCCCCCCCTAATACCAGCCTCCACAAACATGTACATATCATAATCGGTAAGAAGCTCTAGCTGTACACCTGTAGTTCGAAGCATTGCATCGAAAGCGAACCCTGGACAAGAAATATAGTGAGACGGATCTAGGCTGTATGTCTCCAAACAGATGGAACGGAAATTCTCGAATACATCCGCCAAAATCAGAACATCCGTCTTTAGGTACAAGTCAGCGTACTCCCCCAAAGTAGCACACTGAAACTTGTCCCAGACTTTCACTGCATGAGCGTACTCCATCTCTGAAATCATGGAATCAGTCAGACTATTGTAGAAATCGCCGATAGGCGGAAGACTAGTATCATCTAGTCGAGCAAAAGAATCCACAAAATCATACGGGAAGACACCCTTGCAGGTAACCAACTCCAACTCATCAGGCGCGAAAAACTCAGCAGTACTGACAAACTTGTCTGCCGGCAAGAACTCAGCGAGCGAAGCAAGACCCCGACTCATGAAACGGAACGTATCGACAAACTGAATGCTGAACTTATCATACAACTTCTTGGAAAAAGTTATCAGCTTCTCCTCTGAATTCGGGATTATGAAGATGTCTTTACTGTCGTACCCCAACTTCCTGATAATGAAGTTCTGGTCGTACGTCAGGTTGTGGAAGAACACAATCAACTTTTTTGGTCTGCGCCTGAGAAGGTTGCAGTCATTACATGCAGGCCCCAGATATTCACCGGTAAAGTGATTGTGATCACGAACTTTCTTTGCAGTTCCTCCGAACTTTCCTGCACAGTAGCAACACACTCTTGCTTGCAGAAAAGCAGTGTTCTGTGCATGTGTGAGTGGAGTCATAGGAACAGATGTAGAAAATATTTTTTGTACATCATGACCAATCTCCACAATGCGTGAGATGAACTTATCCTCTGCGTCACAACCGCGATACAATTCAGGCTCTGATGGAAGTGCTGAAGTGAGGTGTACAGGAATGATGGTGTTATCAGCTTTCACATAAATGCAGTAGCTGTATGCTTTATGCTTTTGATACCGCAGCGTGTATGCTTCATCAGGATTCGGGTGGCATGTATGGATTTTCTCCAGAATAGCTTCAAAGTCGCAATATACCACGATGGGCATCTTATCAGCATGGTGGAAGTTTTTGAACTGCAGAACAGGTGGCTGCCCATTTTGATCGGGGAATGGCATTTCCATTCGAACAGCAGCATGCTGTTTGCAGAGCTCACTGTGTTTTTCCAAACACTGAAGACCAGTGAGCCCACTAACCCTATCCTGATCATCATAATGCTTGAAGCATCTTTTGCAGACATGAATTCGTTGCTCGTGTGTAGTGATTTGGGACCGAACCAGGGCAGAAAAATTTTTAATGTATGTGAAATGGGACGAATCGTCATTAACCAAGAGCAGAAGATCGAAATGAAGTTCTTTTTCTTCAGGAGCGACTCGTGCAGGTACAACATTCAGATTCTCGTCGATGCTGTAAATGTTGATGGAGACTCCAGGGTTCTGCTTTTCGAACAGCGGTATTTGCCTGATTGGAGTAGGAAACTCTATGTTCGTGAAGTTGAATTTCTCTTCCAAGTCATGGTATCGCTGGTTGACACGCTCAGGATTCCACCCTTCCACGTACTTCACAAGAATAGACCACTTAAAACACATGTGGTCTTCGAGGTTTTGTGGATTTATCACCGCATGTCTTGACTCGATGGTGGTAGGCAGTGAGATGTAGGAGCTGGCACGGAGTGGATCGAGCTTGTTTATGCGAAGTTGAAGTCGCTTAACGGCCGACAAAGTCCATCCGGACCCTTTTCCCATGTAGTCTTCCTCCTCCTTGCAGATCTTAGAGATGGACCCAGTAACTGCTTCCTCCACCTCATGAACTGTGTAGAGGGGCACATTAACGGTTTTGAACGCTCTCTTGTCTTCGCTAACATCCACAGGTTTTTCGTAATCACACTCAAGCACGATGTTGAATTTGAGTGGACCGTTCTCCTCTATCTCCTCTACAAGTTGGCTCATTATTTTTGCCTCGATGGAGTTCAGGTACGAGCAGATATCCTTGGCAGTACTTGATGTGTTTTCTGCCACGTACGTCTTCAAGTTGCCCTTGAAACCCACTTCGGCGGTGATGAAACCGTGGGCATTGGCCAAACCAGCCCCGGTCACCACCTTTGTTCGGCTGGTCAAAGGCTTGGGCGCAACTGCAGGCTTAACTGCTAATATCCTCTGCTTCTTTGTCGGAGGTGGAGCAGGCCCCTTGCATACCTTCATGTGGGCTTTTAACTTATCAGCCCTGGCGAACTCCTTAGCGCAGTTCTCGCAGGAATGCACTATGCGGTTTGCGTTAAGACCGCAAGCCGACTTCTCATGTCGTCTAGCAAAATCAGCACGGGCGAAGGCCTTGTAGCAGAAGCTACACCGCATTCCAGATGTAGCGACAGCTCCAGTGCATGATGCAAGGTGCTGCTGCATCTTATCGCTGCGTGCGACCATCTTTCCACATAGGTGGCACTGCTGGTGGTCACGATGCTGGTTCTCAGCACACTGACGCTCGTGCCGGTAGCGGTTGTTGCCTGCCGTGAATGTAGCAGAGCAGAAACGGCATTTCTGAATGGTAGATGTCATCATCACGACAATCGGTAGACTGGTCAAACGTACGGAACACGCAACGGTAGCTCGACGCACGGAGAACTATAACAAAAGAATTAAGAATACAATGTAGCTAGATGTTAACACGAAAAAGTTGCAAACATAACCTCAAAACTCTAGCCCTCAAGCTTACTAACCTAAACTGATAGCAATGTAACTAAATAAAAAAGTTACAAACATAACCTCAAAACTCTAGCCCTCAAGCTTACTAACCTTAACTGATAGTAATGTTACTAAATAAAAAAAGTTGCAAACATAACCTCAAAACTCTAGCCCTCAAGCTTACTAACCTAAACTACTAGCAATGTTACTAAATTAAAAAGTTGCAAACATAACCTCAAAGCTACTCCTTCATGTACAATCCTAAAAATGGTAGGATATTTAAAGTACTGATAAAAATTAAAGCTGAAAAATATTCAATGTTAACTAAGAATAATTGATTACATAACCTCAAAAATACTCTAATGCACATCCCAAAAATGCTAGAATATTTAAAGTTGCTTAATCACCTAGGTCATTAGTGGTTTTACCCGAGAGTGGTTTCCCATGTTTGGCTGTCAGGTTACATTTCTACCCCCACCCCTCACAGACCTGCTACGACATGCACATGAGTCATGCCGGGTTTTCCGAAGACAATGGTACTTCCATGTACTACATTCCTATTGGCGGATACAACAGAAATACTCTGTTCCTAATGGTTTTTCCAAGAACAATCAGGTCCGAGGCTATAAAAGGACAGGATTAGCTGTCGGAGCTTCAGTGTGTTCTTAGAGTTTGAGTGAGCAAGTTCGTGTATGAGTTTCTCTGCTACCACGATTTCTACCGCCAACGCTACTTCGTGTTCTACAGCTACACTTCATCGTTTTCTGAGGTATGTTACATGTTTCGTTAACATTGCGTGTTTCTCAGCTTTTTTTAGGTTATCAGCTAGCTTGTTTTTTCTCTGTGCACTTATATGCAGGTAACCAGAAATTTTTCAGTTTAAACTTTTATCAGTACTTTAAATATTCTAGCATTTTTGGGATGTGCATTAGAGTATTTTTGAGGTTATGTAATCAATTATTCTTAGTTAACATTGAATATTTTTCAGCTTTAATTTTTATCAGTACTTTAAATATCCTACCATTTTTAGGATTGTACATGAAGGAGTAGCTTTGAGGTTATGTTTGCAACTTTTTAATTTAGTAACATTGCTAGTAGTTTAGGTTAGTAAGCTTGAGGGCTAGAGTTTTGAGGTTATGTTTGCAACTTTTTTTATTTAGTAACATTACTATCAGTTAAGGTTAGTAAGCTTGAGGGCTAGAGTTTTGAGGTTATGTTTGTAACTTTTTTATTTAGTTACATTGCTATCAGTTTAGGTTAGTAAGCTTGAGGGCTAGAGTTTTGAGGTTATGTTTGCAACTTTTTCGTGTTAACATCTAGCTACATTGTATTCTTAATTCTTTTGTTATAGTTCTCCGTGCGTCGAGCTACCGTTGCGTGTTCCGTACGTTTGACCAGTCTACCGATTGTCGTGATGATGACATCTACCATTCAGAAATGCCGTTTCTGCTCTGCTACATTCACGGCAGGCAACAACCGCTACCGGCACGAGCGTCAGTGTGCTGAGAACCAGCATCGTGACCACCAGCAGTGCCACCTATGTGGAAAGATGGTCGCACGCAGCGATAAGATGCAGCAGCACCTTGCATCATGCACTGGAGCTGTCGCTACATCTGGAATGCGGTGTAGCTTCTGCTACAAGGCCTTCGCCCGTGCTGATTTTGCTAGACGACATGAGAAGTCGGCTTGCGGTCTTAACGCAAACCGCATAGTGCATTCCTGCGAGAACTGCGCTAAGGAGTTCGCCAGGGCTGATAAGTTAAAAGCCCACATGAAGGTATGCAAGGGGCCTGCTCCACCTCCGACAAAGAAGCAGAGGATATTAGCAGTTAAGCCTGCAGTTGCGCCCAAGCCTTTGACCAGCCGAACAAAGGTGGTGACCGGGGCTGGTTTGGCCAATGCCCACGGTTTCATCACCGCCGAAGTGGGTTTCAAGGGCAACTTGAAGACGTACGTGGCAGAAAACACATCAAGTACTGCCAAGGATATCTGCTCGTACCTGAACTCCATCGAGGCAAAAATAATGAGCCAACTTGTAGAGGAGATAGAGGAGAACGGTCCACTCAAATTCAACATCGTGCTTGAGTGTGATTACGAAAAACCTGTGGATGTTAGCGAAGACAAGAGAGCGTTCAAAACCGTTAATGTGCCCCTCTACACAGTTCATGAGGTGGAGGAAGCAGTTACTGGGTCCATCTCTAAGATCTGCAAGGAGGAGGAAGACTACATGGGAAAAGGGTCCGGATGGACTTTGTCGGCCGTTAAGCGACTTCAACTTCGCATAAACAAGCTCGATCCACTCCGTGCCAGCTCCTACATCTCACTGCCTACCACCATCGAGTCAAGACATGCGGTGATAAATCCACAAAACCTCGAAGACCACATGTGTTTTAAGTGGTCTATTCTTGTGAAGTACGTGGAAGGGTGGAATCCTGAGCGTGTCAACCAGCGATACCATGACTTGGAAGAGAAATTCAACTTCACGAACATAGAGTTTCCTACTCCAATCAGGCAAATACCGCTGTTCGAAAAGCAGAACCCTGGAGTCTCCATCAACATTTACAGCATCGACGAGAATCTGAATGTTGTACCTGCACGAGTCGCTCCTGAAGAAAAAGAACTTCATTTCGATCTTCTGCTCTTGGTTAATGACGATTCGTCCCATTTCACATACATTAAAAATTTTTCTGCCCTGGTTCGGTCCCAAATCACTACACACGAGCAACGAATTCATGTCTGCAAAAGATGCTTCAAGCATTATGATGATCAGGATAGGGTTAGTGGGCTCACTGGTCTTCAGTGTTTGGAAAAACACAGTGAGCTCTGCAAACAGCATGCTGCTGTTCGAATGGAAATGCCATTCCCCGATCAAAATGGGCAGCCACCTGTTCTGCAGTTCAAAAACTTCCACCATGCTGATAAGATGCCCATCGTGGTATATTGCGACTTTGAAGCTATTCTGGAGAAAATCCATACATGCCACCCGAATCCTGATGAAGCATACACGCTGCGGTATCAAAAGCATAAAGCATACAGCTACTGCATTTATGTGAAAGCTGATAACACCATCATTCCTGTACACCTCACTTCAGCACTTCCATCAGAGCCTGAATTGTATCGCGGTTGTGACGCAGAGGATAAGTTCATCTCACGCATTGTGGAGATTGGTCATGATGTACAAAAAATATTTTCTACATCTGTTCCTATGACTCCACTCACACATGCACAGAACACTGCTTTTCTGCAAGCAAGAGTGTGTTGCTACTGTGCAGGAAAGTTCGGAGGAACTGCAAAGAAAGTTCGTGATCACAATCACTTTACCGGTGAATATCTGGGGCCTGCATGTAATGACTGCAACCTTCTCAGGCGCAGACCAAAAAAGTTGATTGTGTTCTTCCACAACCTGACGTACGACCAGAACTTCATTATCAGGAAGTTGGGGTACGACAGTAAAGACATCTTCATAATCCCGAATTCAGAGGAGAAGCTGATAACTTTTTCCAAGAAGTTGTATGATAAGTTCAGCATTCAGTTTGTCGATACGTTCCGTTTCATGAGTCGGGGTCTTGCTTCGCTCGCTGAGTTCTTGCCGGCAGACAAGTTTGTCAGTACTGCTGAGTTTTTCGCGCCTGATGAGTTGGAGTTGGTTACCTGCAAGGGTGTCTTCCCGTATGATTTTGTGGATTCTTTTGCTCGACTAGATGATACTAGTCTTCCGCCTATCGGCGATTTCTACAATAGTCTGACTGATTCCATGATTTCAGAGATGGAGTACGCTCATGCAGTGAAAGTCTGGGACAAGTTTCAGTGTGCTACTTTGGGAGAGTACGCTGACTTGTACCTAAAGACGGATGTTCTGATTTTGGCGGATGTATTCGAGAATTTCCGTTCCATCTGTTTGGAGACATACAGCCTAGATCCGTCTCACTATATTTCTTGTCCAGGGTTCGCTTTCGATGCAATGCTTCGAACTACAGGTGTACAGCTAGAGCTTCTTACCGATTATGATATGTACATGTTTGTGGAGGCTGGTATTAGGGGGGGAGTAGCGCAAAGCATTAAACGTCATTGCGTAGCCAATAACTCCTACATACCTGAGACATATGATGCATCCAAGCCATCCACATTCCTGGAGTACATTGATGCAAATAACTTGTACGGGTGGGCGATGTCTCTGCCGCTTCCAATTCGACATTTCCAATGGGCAGACACATCAATTGATGTCGTGTCTGTTCCAGATGATTCTCCTACAGGCTAAATTATTGAGTGTGATGTGGAGTACCCTCCCGAGCTCCACGAAAGTCATAAAGACCTGCCATTTCTCCCCGTAAATCAGTGTCCGCCCGGCTCAAATCAATCAAAGCTGATGACAACACTTGAAAATAAAGAGCACTACATTGTCCACTACAAAAACCTACAGCAAGCAGTATCTCATGGGTTGAGAGTGACTAAGATACACCGAGTCCTACAGTTTGAGCAGTCGGCATGGTTGGAGCCCTATATTCGGCTGAATACCAACAAGCGGAAAGCAGCAGCCAACGAGTTCGAGAAGGAGTTCTTTAAGCTCGCTGTGAACTCGACATTTGGTAAACTGATGGAAAATAAAAGGCGGAGGCTCAAAATGGAGTTGGTGTGCTCTGAGAAGAGGTTCAAGAAGTTGGTGTGTCGTCCATCCTTCAAGGACCGTACAATGTACGAACCGAATTTGTCTCTAGTCCACCTTAATCACGAGACCATCATTTTCGACAAGCCGATCTATGCCGGACTGGCCGTACTAGATCTTTCAAAGACTCTCATGTACGACTTCCACTACAATACCATGAAACCCCGTTACCATGACAATATTCACATGATGTATATGGATACAGACAGTTTTGTGTATGAGATCCAGACAGCAGACTTTTACTCAGACCTCAAAGCCAACCCTACACTGATGGCTAAATTCGACACCAGCTGCTACCCTTCCGACCACCCATGCTTCTCCCCCATCAACAAGAAAGCTGTCGGTAAATTCAAAGATGAATGTGGGGGAGAAGTGATGGAGGAGTTTGTAAGCCTACGGGCCAAACTCTACGCCTACAGGTGTGGTGGTAAGAGCGAGAAAAAGGCCAAGGGCATCCAGCGATGTGTGGTCAAAAACCACATAACATTCGATGACTACCTGGATGCCCTGCAAGACCACCGCACAATGAGGGCAGGCGTTAGAGCAATTCGCTCCCGTAAGCACATACTCTATACTGAGTACAGCAATAAGCTGGCCATAACGTGGGAGGACGACAAACGGTTGATCTGCGAAGATGGTATCCGCACGGTCCCCCACGGATATGTTGGATGCGATGAATAATTTTTTTTCTGTAAATAGTTTGGTTGTTGTTTCCATTAATTTTATAGTTTTTCTGTTGTTTTTTTTTCGTTTTATAGTTTTCATTTTGTTGTACAGTTTATGTTTTTGCTGTACAGTTTTCATTTTTGTTATATAGATTATGTTTTTGATGTATAGTTTTCATTTTTGTTGTAAAGTTTCCGTTTTTTTATGTGTTGTTTCTGTTTTTGCCCAATTTTTGATGTGTAAAATATGTTCTTAATTTAGTAAATACAATTTTACCTACATATTGTTTATTATTTATAATATAGAACCAATATCCCACGAGGTACTGATACTTATAAATGTCTTACAGAATGGTGAAATGCAATTATACACAAACATTAAAATATCTGCTTCCATGCAGCTTTTAAAACACGAGTACGCAAACATGAGAAGAGAATATTACTTGTGAGTTAGGACTCGGAAAAATTTCTCGTCCGCTAAGATGGAGTAATAAAGGTTTTTTTAAATTATCATTACTTTAACTAACGCATCCACAACGATAGTATTGATAACATATATTTTAGTTAAAACCTATAAGTGATAAGACTTTAAGAAAAAATGTCGGTTAAAACAGCAAAATGACTGTGGATTTTGTGGATTTTGTGGATTCTGTGGATTTTGGTCTATAAGGTTCATAACAATGTTGGTAGAGAATTGTAACTCGACCTTACATACACTAACATACTTTATAAACCTACAACCGATGATGACACCCATCATATGAAATCAAGATGGCAGTCTCCACTAAATAAGATGGCTGCCTCCAGCAGACAACGATGGTGTATATATTTTTTCCTGATTTTCTAAGTTAATAATTATGATTTTCCAAGATGGTGGATGTAACGAAAAATTGTAACAGGAATGAGTGGGGTGTTCGATGACGATGTTATTGTAACAGAGGGGTGGGGGTGCTAGATGATGTATTTGTAATTTAGAGGAGTGGGGTGTTCGATGCGTAGGTTTTTAATTAAAATTTTATTAAATAACATTTTTTTAATTTTATTTTAAAATTTTGATTATTTAATTTTTTTATAAATTTTAAATTTTTTTCCATTAAAATCGGATAATAAATAAAGATTTTCAAGATGGTGGACGAAACTCAAAATGGCGGAATGTTCTAGAAAACAAAATGGCGGATAAAAACAAAATGGTTGCCGGAAGTGACGTCATCCAAGATGGGTGCCGGAAGTGACGTAATCCAAGATGGCCGCCGGAATTGACGTAATCCAAGATGACCGCCGGAAATGAAGTAATCAAAGATTGCCGCCGGATCCCCGGATCCCCCTCCCCCCTCCCCTGCCCCAGGACCTACTATATTTACCTACTTAAGTAATAATAGCACTTCCTGTTCGAGACAGAACCACCATCTTGTATTATGTCGTAACTGTTGCAATTATCGTTACGCCCGCAATCATTAAAATCCGCAATTTTTAGTTAGAAAATCGGTAAAAATTTTGAAAATCATAAAAAAATTAAATAATCGAATTAAATAATAAAAATCTTAAAAACCACTGTTACAGTTATCGTTACGGTCAACATCTTGGATTATATAAATGTTGCATGTTTCGTTACGCCCGCCATCTCGGTTGAGTACTATGCCATCATTACACTTTATGTTACGACCGTCATATTGTATCCTATTATTATCTTTATTTATTTCACTTTCAAATACCTCACCACTGAGGAAGGACTGGGAAATCTTTATAGCTCTTTGGTTGCTGTTAGCAACCAAATGCAACATGTTAATAATTAGAAGGAAGAAAGAGGAGATACGCCGTCGCCATTGCAGAAGAAAGACGTTGCTCGAGCTGGGGCTGCCCAATTCCTTGGTTGCCCACTCGAGGAACAGAAGATGCGCGTCGTCCACGATCTAATTGACTAGATTCATCTTCTGAAAGTTTGTGAATATTATTTTATGACTTGCACGTTAGAAAGTAAATGTTTTGACGTCTTAGTGAGACGCTTCATCGTCTTTCGTTTGGAAACATTTGGTGCTCCACGACGGAGGTTGCAGCATAAAACAACTAACTTTTACGATGTTTGCTGAGACCAAATTTAACTACAAACTTTACAGGACCAGAGGGATACCGATATTCGCCACAGTTCCTGATAGCATCGTCATTGCTGTAGTTTCCAGTATCAGTAAAGCCCTCTCATTTCCAGTGTTGCTGCATACCACTTAGAGGTCCAGAGAAGAAAAGAAGATTCGCTCCCTACTACACCAGCTAGTTCCGGCATTATTTTATTGTGTGTCCTCCCACATTAATTGGATTAACAAAGTTATAAACTATGGTTGTCCTCTAGCATATCAAGGTTTAGAACAAATATATACATCCTAATGATCTTTGCATTAGCCACATTAAGAACCTTCAGTCAATACTAATATTTAAATAAAATTAATATATCATTATAATTTATTATTGAAGGACAGATTTAACCATATTGAATTGAAACGTAACTTTCATGCAGACATACCAGGAACACACAATATACACAATATTATATTCAATAGTAACAATCTCACTTTTTCTCTCACACATTCAGAAGCATGCTAGATGAGATAATCGGTTGGTAAGTGCACCAGCAGCATTCAGTCCTGACGCCAGCGAGGGAAAAGAGAGAAATTGTTATTCATCACAGTTGGCACCTCAACGCGTTGGTTTTTATATACATTTAGAATTAGCACCACAGTGTAGGGGCCTTTATCCAACGCATTATAGCCACACTTCTATATTCTTCCATCGATTTATTTAATAAACTTGGATATTTTTGTAATATTTCAATTATTTTTACCGTCAACTTAACTATTTAAAGCATTATACTGACAAGAGAGAAATTAAACTTCATAAAAAGCAAACGCAGAAGTACAGCAGTATTCCACGTGAAAACAGATTTTTTTTGTTTATCTGTTCATGCGCGAAGTCAGCGACGGTTTACATTTCCTGTCTAACACTCGGGCTAGCAGGTCGCGTTTTTTTTAACCAGCTGCGCGCCCGAAGGATCAGCCAAGTACCTGAGGAAGGGTAGAGGTGGCCAACCATCTCCCCTTCACCCGCTGTCTTCAGGGGTGAGTCAGCCGCCCACAGTGGACCCGCAGCTGCAACCCCGCGGCGCGATACCGTCCCCCCCCTCCCGAAAGAACTCCTGTGTAACAGGATCTCGGCGGGATGCGCGAAAAGGGCAAGCCATCCCGAGCTCGGGCTGCAGTGAGCCCACCCCGAGACTCGAGTGAATCCAGTGATGAGGCCACAGACGAGGAGTCCCTGAGTGGCTCGGAGTCCGAGAAATTGCATATGCTTGATGTCACCACCTGGTCCCAGAGTGAGGTCGAACAGTCAAGCCTATGTGCAGCTCTCACCGCACCTCTACCGAGCATCAGCCCCGAGTCTGCCCCCTCCGCCCCTCTCATGGAGCAGGCGGTCTCTGTAAATGCAGAAAGAGGCTTCCCCCTCTCAACAGAACCCCCCCCCCCATAATCCATAATCCTTGCGGGAGGTGCAGTTAAGCTCTCCTCAGAGCCAGGGCCTTCAACCCACGCCCCATCGAGCGGACCTGAGAGGTCAGTTAAATCCCAACCTGCCAATGCAGCTCAGTTCTTCCTCCTCGGCCCGCAAGGGGAAAGTTTGTCAGTGACTGGCACCACCAGTTATACTTGGGATCGGGAGGGGAGAAAGCCCCCCCCCCCACCCAGGTCGTCCCCCAGTTGGCCCAGATCTGCTGGACAATGCCTCTGATGACGATAGAGAGTACATCCTCGTCAAAAAGGGCAAAAAAGAGGGAAAATGACTCTGGGAGAGACAACTAACTTAGCTACAACCTCGAACAAGACAACCCAGAATACCACCCAGACAAAGTCCAGCATACAGCGTCACCGGTGGTACGAGATGGTAGTGCAGGACGCCTCACTGTACCTGAAGCTTACACAAGTATGCAAGGAGAAGTGTAGAGCAGACTACACTATCGGATATACCCGGGGACGAATGCTCAGGCTAAAATTTACTACTGTCCAAGACTTCAAGGAATTAAGAGACTTTGTGCGCAGATTGGACTACACAGCGCTCTGGTACAGCATCCACATAGAGAAGTCGGTGCGTGTCTGTGTCCGCGAGGTCACACCCTGTGTGAAAGAAAATGAGCTCCTTCAAGCCTTTGTAGATGACACTGTAACGTGCGGCTGCGCTCAATATGACATTTCGTCTAAAGAACAAAAATAGATTGGCCGTGGAAGCGCCAGGCAGAAAACAGTACTAAACACATTACCCATAGGGGCACAGCGCACGCACAACAAAATTTATGATTAACCTCCTTAAACTTGGTAAGGTTATGTGGATCGTGATCACAGGATAATAAAATAATAAGATCTGGTTTGGTTTATATAGGCATTTACTAAATCTTACTTAATGATTTTGTTACTGTTGTTTTTGACTTTACAAACATTATCCCACTAAAGATGACCCATGGTATTACAGCCGAAACAAAATACCAGGAAAATTATTGACCTTATTTGCTATACTTAATACATTAAATCTTGTTAAACAATAAACAAAATGGGGAGGCCCCGGGGCGAGACATTATGATAAGTAACAATGGTTATACTTGATTGAATATTAGGTCATTTGGTCTCTTAACTTTACAGGCCATTGAATATTGAGCGCGCAGGCTCTTCATAAGACAAATTATGAAAAAATTACATTTACTCGTTAAATAAATAAAAAGTGTCCTGAAACTGGTTGTTTAGAATTATAAATTATTTTGTGGTTTTTCCACTCAGGAGAAAAGACGTTGAAAGCTGGAACTCTTAGAAATTCTCCGATTGCAGGAGGCGATGAATTTCGGTGAACTAACTCATGAACTGCGCATTCGGGAGTTGAATTTGGAGTGGAATTTCTCGTCCTAATTCTTGATCCCCGCCTGTAACCAGTATTCCCATCAAATTAGGTTGGTTAACAGGCGGCTGATGTTGGGCGAAGTTAAGCCCAGGAGAACAGCAAAAGAAAAGTGTGTGTGGGCGATGAAACAACTTACTTAAGCTGCGGGGTGGAGTAGATCAGGTCGGTCCCTGGAGATGGCCAGGTGATACGCGACGCGGAAGTTCGCGGTCGCCATGAAGAATAATAAGTTAAGACGAAAAGAGACTATTTCAAAAAACTAAAGTATTTCGGGCAGCTAAAAAATTAAAAATTCAGTGCTAAGACACATGACCTTGTCAATAACCAACTACATGCTTTAGATAAAGCCGTTCACGACTTTTCAGAAGTGCGTTGTCTCGGGCTGCGAAGAGAGATCCGCCCGTACCGCGTGCTGCCCGCCGAATCGTCAAAAATGGCGCTGGCTTGCCTAATTAAAACTGTCTTTGGTCGCCTGTCCAGGGGAGGGGCTTCGGAAAACCCAAAGGGAACCCGAATGGTTCCGATTGGAGTAGCCGCACTCTAGCGCGTCCTGGCGAGTGCGCACAGAACTACAAGCCCTAAACGACCTCTCGACTTGGGTGCAAGTCGATCCTTAAGGCCTGGCTTGGTTAGGAGGGGACTATGCCGTCCTCTGGCGGAGAGGCGAGGAAGCATGCCTGGTAGTTGGCGAAACTCCCGCGAGATGTGGTGTGTGGTCCATCTGGGGCGCGAGGAGCTGTGGCCTTCATCCCGGGCATTGGCGCAGCTGTGGGTTATGACTTGCGTGGACCAGCAGAAACGCGGGGGGGGGGGGGGGAGGGGGGTTACGACATGTGACTGACCCGGCCTGGGAACAGGCTGGTCTGACACGACGATACGTGTTGTTGGGCTGATGAACAGAACACCGTTTCGTGAGAGAGGCAGCTAACTTCAGCACAACTACAAAACAAGAAGAGGAGTTAGCATCTTTGGTAGCAGAGAACAGCTTTTCTAGTCACGCTACCATCTAGGGTGAACAGCTCGACGCGTGACGCCTAGCAGGGTCTAGACGAGACGATCGCTGGCCCAGCATGTCGCCAACAAACCTCAGCCTTAATCGCTGGGAATGGCGTTGGGAGCACTGGACTGCTAAACAAACTAACCTGTCGGTACACTCGACCGAACAAATCTCGATGAGGAAAAAAAAGCAGTGGGACATCATATGGAAGATAAAGTAAAAAAAACTTAAAAATTTCGTAAAATTAAGTAAATCGTAAATTTGTGCCTGAAATTAGCACTGAAACGGCACAATACAATACCAGCTGTCAGGTGAAAGCATATCGCACAGGCGCGCACTGATGGAGCTTCTAACCAATGGCACATTTTGCCTACTCCAGCATACATACTGCACCTGGCCCCAGGCACCGATATGCAGCCTCAGTTTGCCTTTCACTGTGTTAGCCATCTGCGGTGCAAAATCGTTTCCTACAGTCCGAGGACCCCGCATATTGCCCAGTGTCATAGATGGCAGTGCTATGAGCACACCAAAAACAATTGCATCTGATCTGCACACTGTGTAAAGGGTGCAGGGGTGAATGCCACATTGGCCTGCATCCATTGACGCCGCCGAGATGCTGCTTGTGCGATGGTCCTCACCAGCAAATTACAAACAGTGCCTTCAGCACCACGAGCACCAGAGAAGCGCCTCGAGCTGTTCAGGCCCGGGTCCCACCGACTCGCGGACAGGGAGTCAGCCAGCTCAGTGCAGAGCCTGTGATGCATGGAGGGGGTGGGGCGAGGGGGCATGGGAATGGCAGCAGCCAGCCCCTTGGTCTCATGCCCCCCTCAAGGCTACTTGGTGACAGTCAGGCAAAAGCAAAATGCAAAAGTCTGTTTCTGCACAGACACGGACTCAAACAATGGTGCTGGCAGGGGCTGAGGGAAGCACAGGGCACGCGATGCAGAGCGACCATGGCCGAGATGACAAGCAACCACCTGCAGGCCAGCAGAACGCACCCCCTCCGCCTCCCCCCTCGACATTAATGGGACAGACGAAGAAGACCTAGCCCAGGCTGTTGAAACCGTAGCATTCAGTGCAGTGGGACACAGCGTGGAGCAAGGAGTAGGTAGCCTAGGGCTGCCAAATTCATCTTCCCCCGCCCCCACACCACCTAGCCATTACTGCCAGCCCTGCTGTGCCTGCTGCTCTGGCGCACTAAGTCAGTTCCCAAACACATGCTGAACACTACATACGCTTAAAAAAAAGGCCACAGCATCCCTGGATTTCTTCGAGAGATGAGCCTCCGGAAGTTGCTTCATGTCTTTCAGCCACACCTGATTGCCATGCGCTCGGTTACAGACCCGACGCAGCGCAAGGTGGCGTTTCTGCAGGCCATGTCCGAGTACTTGATCTAACTCCATGACAAACACGATTGACAGGACTGATGAAGCATTAAACATACTATACTGGAACTCAATTGAACTGCAACCACAAATGCACGAGTTCAAACAACTGCTAATAAATTATGGAATTTCAATTGTACTTATTAATAAAACTGTTCAATCATTCACGCAGCACCTGAGCATTCCTGACTACATAATTTACAGAGACGACTCAGGCTGAGTTACAGCCATGCTCATAAATCATTGACTACAACATTATCCCATCACATTTACAAACTTACAAATACTAGAAAGCCTCGCGGTTGTGTTGCCTACACAGGCAGGGGACTTATTAGTGGCTGCGGCTTACAGATCCCCGTAAATGTTTCTATGAAGACGACCTTGATATGGCCGCAAGTCACTGCCCTCACTTTTATGACAGGCAACTTAAATTCAAAACACATTGATTGGCACTCGCGTTGACATCGTCCCAAGTGTCGCCCTAATTTCCGCAGTCCGTTATGTTGTGCCAACGCCTTCTCCTGCTTGTGGCAGAGGCGTGTATTGTAGCGCGAACAAAGTGCAGTGTCAGTGCAAGGTGCAATGCGACGATCTGCCGCGAGCCGGAAGTGCAATTTCCGCCCGCGTGGTTATTCTGTGGGAGTTATGGAATCTGTATTTTCCCCTCCTGGGACCAATTAGTTATGTAAAACCATTAATTATATTATATTTATAATGCATTTTATAAACCATCCTTCCTGTAATGTTTGATAAGTCATTTTGTTTAATTCTTGTTCACCGCGCGACAAGGCCACAGTTCGAGCCTAGACCGTCTGCCGCGCTCCGCATGTTTTCTCGCACGAAGTTCCGGCGGGGAGAGGGCAGTTCTCGCAACGAGGCTCTCGGGGTTGGACGCGCCGCGCAACACGAGGCCATCATCCCTCAAAAATTGAGGATCCGTCATTAACTTTCGGTCCATTCGAACTCGTTCGCATTGTCGTTGAAATCCGCCCCGAATTTCGGTGATATAAAGTCTGCCGTGTAACAGAGTAGTGAAAGAGTTCACCGCATCCGCGTGATCGGTGCGAGGGAGCGAAACTCTAAATATTCAGTGTCTTAGTGTATCTCTATGCGTAATCCTTGTCGACCACTGATTGGTCAGCAATTGTACTGTGTGATACGTGTTGTGTAGGCTAGTCTGTAAACACCTTTAATTTCGTGCTCATGTAAAACGGGCGTCCCGCACCGGGAATACTATCGTCGCGTACCGGATCACCGATTGGTCAGGAAATGTACTGTGTGCCTCGTGTTTTGTAGGCCAGACTGCAAACATCTGTGCGTTCGGAATCAACCAGAAAAGATCACTAATGTGTTAGAGCCGTGCCCATGCACTCGCAGACGGAAAGGGCTAGAATTGTGACAGCGCCATGTACTAAGCGGAAGGTGTAATTAAATCACAACAAAGTTAACCCATAAACTTTTCATTTCGTCGCCACTGTCTTCCGCCACATGGCCAGGAACCCGTTCAGAGCTAGTCGGACCTAACAAACCATACAGGAGATAGTTCAGGTGATAACAGCGTATTATCTATCCAGTCGGCAGGGGACTAGCGACCTACACATATGAAAAACTACTTATAGTTGTTTTTGCTAAAAAGCTTCGTTTTTCAGCAAATGGCAGTAACAGCGGTACATTACTGCCAAAATTTTAGCCTGTTTCAAAATTTCTCAAAAACTATTACAGTTACAAGAAATTAGTTAAGAATCAAAACTGAAGACAACTCTGATGTTTAATTTTAAAAAAATTGTTAAAATTGGATTGACCATAGCTGAGAAATATGACTTTGAATGCCTCACTGTCAGCAGCCATTTTGAATGGCTGCCATTTTTAAAAGCTACCATATTGAGATGTCTATCACTAATGTTTCAGTTCCTCATGACCCAATAATCAAGTCCTGTAAGTGTCGTTTGGTCCCCCCAAATTATACCAACAATTTATCTGGCACAAGGACTATTAGTTTGGGCCCCGGAACTCCCGACGCACTTCCCGTATTCGGTGTTGGGGAGGGGGCTCGGAGACATACTGGATGTGGTTCTGACGAATGAGACTAGACACCACTTCACTCTGACGTCACTAGACGAACTAGACTCGGCCCACAACCATATGCAGTGCGAGATACGGCTTCCTGCTGATGTGCAGCCCATACCTGAAATAAAATACTCAAACTGGACTGAATACACTTATACTCTAGAGGACATACTGTTCCCGGACATCGGTCTTGAGACCTCAGATAATGTATAGGTGGCTGTGGATTGCTTCAAAAACACACTTCACACAGCCGCACGAGACACGATGACGAGCCATACCAGGCGCGAGGTTCAGCACACCCAGTACCCTGACCTGGACTACCACATTGCGGTGAAGAATACAGTACGGCAGGAGTACCAGCGAACTCACGCGCCTACAGCCAAGATGGCCTACAACAGGCTCAAGGCACAGCTGAGGAGCACAACACAGCGATTCAAAATCAGCCTGTGGGAGAACCATATTTCGGAGGTGGAGCGGACTGACGCCCGATTGTGGAAGCTGGTGAGCACATTGTGTGGTGCTAAGGCACGGCGTGCTATCCCTGAAATCCATGGCTTAGACAGAATGGCATACACGGCCGAAGCAAAGACAGAAGCTATTGCTGAATCACTCGAGCGTCAGTTCGAACCGAACGAGAACCATTAGGATGACGACTTTACGGATGAGGTGGAGCACACTGTGTGCCAATATCTCCGCACAACAGTCGCGCCTGAACTAGAACCCCAAGAGCATGTCACGGACACCAAAGTTAGGCGTGTAATGCGGGATCTTCCGGCGCAGAGACCCCCGAGGGTGGACCGAGTTTCCAACCTAATGCTAATGAAACTGCCGCCTTGAGCGGTAGAGATCTTGGTTCGTGTTTTGAACGCGGTACTGCGCACCAGGGTATTCCCGCGTGCCTGGAAGGAGACCCACGCCATTACATGGCCTAAACCAGGCAAGAACCCAATCTTCACACAAAATCGCCGCCCTATCAGCTTGCTGAGCTCTCTCAGTAAGCTGGCCGAAAAAGTAATTTTGAGTCGGCTGTCAATGCGTGCCAGCGCCCTCGGGGTGCTCCCGGACTTTCAATATGGCTTCCGGGAGGCCCACTCTACGACACACCCTCTGGCCCGGATCGTCGAGTTGGCCACAGTGCCTTCAATTCCCGGGAAAACATGATGGGCATGTTCCTGGATGTTGAAAAGACATTTGACAAAGTCTGGCATGAGGGGCTCATTTACAAGCTCATTTCACTTCATTTCTCGCCCTGCTACACACTCCTCGTGTCCAGCTTTCTGGCCGGAACGACCTTCCAAGTCAAGGTGGAGGGAAAACTGTCCAGGCCATAGCCAATCTCCAGTGGAGTGCTGCAAGGGGCGCGGCTAAGCCCCTTTCTTTACAGTTTGTACGTCGCCAACATCTCCACTCTGCCGAATGTGCGCATCCAGCTCTTCGCTGACGACACTGCGCTGTGGGCCACAGGCCCGGACATCGACCAGGTCCAACAGCACCTGCAGGACTACGTAGTGCTCTTCGAGTGATGGCTTGAGAGATGGCGAATTAAGGCCAGCGCCAAGAAATCTCAAGCCATCATCTTCACTCGTCGCAGGCCGGAACCGCCACTACCTCTGGAGCTATCTTACACGCCCATTTCCCTAGCCTCACCGCTAAATACCTGGGGCTAAATCTAGATTAGCACATTACCTGCCAGCATCATGCGATCAGCAGATTGGTGGTGTGCAAGAAGAGAGTGGGAGCACTCTACCCACTACTGAAGGGCCGAGTGCTGCCAGACAGGCTTAAAGTACAATTTACAAAGCAGTTGTCCTGCCCGCAATGCTCTATGCCATCGAGGTGTGGGGTTATGCAGCCAGTCGCACCATCGAACGACTCTGGGTCGCAAACTAAGCCCTACGACTCGTCACTGGCATGGATCGTTTCACGCGCATTCCCACTCTTCACAGACTCACAAACATGCATCTCATCTCACAGCTGATTCTCACCAGGAACATCAAATTCTCCAACACTGCCACGGTGCACAGAAATGCTCTAATTCGCGAACTGGGGAGCTACGAACCGGGGGAGGTCATTAGCTACAAACGCCCACATCTTGCAGCACCCTGAACGCTCCACAGAGGTTGGTCGGACTCGTGCACTGGCTGCGGAGACGAGCCATGCACCACAGACTCTGGGACCGATCCAGCAGTCATGCCTGAAAAAGGGGGGAATGGGGGACGCAACACCACTGACCCACACTCGCTCCACAGCCACTCCACTCAGTGCGCACTTCCCAGGGTTCTCCATGCTGCGGGTCAACAGTGTGTGGCCACAGGAGGTCGACAAAGGCAAACCTAAGAGTATGCAGTCGTTAAAGGCGTTCAACACACCGCGGCTGTACTGATGCCCGCGCGCGCCCACAGTGCGACAGCCGCGAGTTCTCTCGGGGGCTCAAAGCCGGTAGTTCGAGGCGAGACAGGAACATCTGGGGTCACCGGTGTGCGAACCCACGACTCTGGTATTGACTGCAAACAGTGCTCGGTGAGGTGGGACAGTGCTGCCAGCTCTCTCTCATATTGGGAAACCCGACCGCATGGCTGTGCGCGAAAGCAAGATGCCAGAGCACTGGCTGTGCTAACACATAGTTAGCAGTCTCCTGGAGAGAGCGGAGGACACGAAAGATGGCCTCTTGCAGGGGAGCTTACAAGGGCCGTATTGAGCAGGGCTGTCCCCCTGTGCAGTGTGTTATTTCACTCATCTCCACAAGTATTCACCTACATTGGTTGCAGATGGCTCTAGGAAAAGAAGTGTTTTCTATACCTGGCCAAGGTAAAAAATAAGTGTCACTTTAAAGCAGTGTCTGGGCCTCTATATCCCACATGCAGCAATGAATCATCATCATCATCATCATCACATTTTGCAAGCCCAGTAATTACGACTCCGAAAACCAAATTCAAAAAACGACAACTGTAGACTATCCTACAAGACTGATGCACACTCTCTGTGTAATCAATCTTAAAACTCTGGCAATTAGAGCACAGGGCAGGCAGTACGACTGAAAGAGCTTACACTGGGATTCAAACCCATTTTTTTTTTACCAAATCTCACTCATTTATTTCCTCCCACTTCTTTATTCATCGCATTGCCCTCAGCAGCACGTGGGTTCGGGTCTCTCCTGCGAGCCCGCCAAAGAAACAAATTTTAACCACACCTTAGAAGTAACCCAGTATCATCTTTTTTACAGACATCCACACATAAACTCCATTTTGCAACAAGAGGTAGTGGGCAGCATTCCGCAGCCTGGAACTCTTCACTGGCCTTTGGTTTGATGCTCGATTCTGTAATACGGACCACGAAGCCTGCAATAGCTATGATGACAATACAGTTTGCAGCACACTGTGTCGCAGTGTTGTCTGATTAAGCAAACAGTCATAGCTAGCAACATTTTAGAAAAATAGCAGAGAACCAAACACCTGGTGACATCGCCAACATAGCGAACACAGCTTTGTGTGGCCAGTGACATTAGAGATACAGCTGGCTATATTCTGTTCGCATAGCGAACATCGCGAACATAACTGGCATAGCGCCCTGAGTGGCCATAGTTTTACAAATATAACTGTTTGTCACTCCCTGAACAAAAATGTACAATATATAGACAACCGTACATACAAAACTTTAACTGTTACACTGTTTTTTGTGTGCAAAAGGTTTGAGGAACAATAAGTGTACCAGTTCTTAGCGAAATACCATCCATGATAGAACACAAATTATTACTTTCAAAACAATGTTTACGGCAGCTATGATTTTTTTGCAACAGCAAAAAATACATTGTCGATACCTCCCATAACATAATTAAAGTTCTTAACCTAAGTTACTATTTACAGGATGCCAGTTGGAGAATATTATACAATGTGCACACAGTCGGTGCATCAGACTACTCAGGGTCAGGGGTTCGACACCTAAAGGCCAAGATAAGGTGTTCTGGAGGGTTAACTCCGGCTGTTCTGGCCACTGGGATGCCACACTGACAAGTAACACACACGCGGAGACTGTGAAACACTTTTATTACTACCGACCTCACTATCAAAGCTACAATGGATACTTGTAAAAGCACTATTTACAACAAAGCTACTTCAGTTTCAATGGTCATATATGACAAGAGGTTAGCTACATGGTAGAGTTGAAGGCCAACCCAATCTCGCAGCCTCCCCACTCCAGTGTTGAGCTTCATCCACACGGCATCAAGGTCAGCTGCCGACTGACTCGCCATCACTTTTCTGCTACCCTCCAATGCGCTTCCACCAATCGAGCGCAAATGATTCCGTCACCTACCTCACGCAACGCGCTCTTGCTTTATTGAATACTACGGTGCTTCATAATACAAATACATTTATAAACATACAAATGCCCTTATGAACTTACAAATATACAGTTACATTCTTAAATACTATAGTCGGTGTCCCTTTAACCTGTTACAGACATATACATTGGGTGGCGATGTTCTATGGAGGTCTCAAATATCAGGATGGCAATGGCATTGTAGTCATCATCTTGGTACAAGTTGCTAATACAGTTGACTACAGATGCAGCTGCCTCAATTCAATTAATTTAGTATGCATGTCGAAATATCCTGGCTCGACAAAAAATCTTGTGGTATAACAATAAATGATCGTAAATTGAATACAAAATAGATTTTCCTTTTTATTCACCTTAAGGTGATAATTTATTGTTATAGGTACCACACGTTTTTATTATGCCCAGGTTCTTTTGACATAATAAATTAAAATAGCAAGCATTATGTACCACATGATCAAAATGTACAGGATCATGCCATTAGTATCAAGGGATAAACTTGAATATGTGATACGAAACTTTTACAACCACGCAAATTAACAATACCTTTTATAGTGTTGTCTTAACCTAAAACTTTTCAAACAAGTTTAAGGTATTTAAAATAATGGAAATGTTCTAACTATAAATTATTTAGCTGTTTGAACTAGTGCTTAAAGGGAAGGAAAGCACCATTACAAAGTTTTATAAAGGAAAAGGCTTATAGCACCATCGTACGCCCCATTCTGGAGGTGTTGTAGGAGTATGGGATACATACACAACAGTGATTCAGAGGGAATATGAAGTTGCAGAGGAGAGCAGCTAGGTGTGTGAAGGGAAAGTGGAAAAGAGTTGAAAGCAATGAAAGAGGAGAGTATTTCAATTGGCGAACAGAGCTGATGAACAAGTGTATACACAGAATTTTATTATGGTTGAATAGAACCTCTTTGTCTGCTGTTGGCTTTTAAATACTATCCTTTTATTTGTGAAAATAAAACTTTTTTTTTATGATTTTGATAATATAGGTATTTGGGGGGGGGGGGGGAGACTCCATCAGTGTGTATGCTTCTGGTGATAAAATAAATGGAGTGGGAGAGCCTGAAGGATAAAAGGCTGATGGAAAGGCTAGTAAGGGTGTATCAAGTATTGAGCAGGGTGGGATGGTGTGGAGAGCTGGGGCAACAAGTTCTGAGGGAGCAGCTTAAATGTTGGAGGGAGAACTGTAGGAAAGTTTTTAAAGAGAGGAGATAAAAAAAATCTGAAAAACTCGTTGGTAATGAGAACGATACGGGAATAAAATGTCTTAGATAAGGAGTGTATAAGTTAGCAAGAAGTGTAGTGAAATTCAGAAGAGTGAGAGAAAGGTAGGAGAATGATATGCCACCCGATTGTTGTGCTCGATTACAGCAGTGTTCAAATTAAAATTAGATACAAATTCAAAGCAGACACCTGCCTGATGTTACATGTATGCCTACAGCACTGTCCCGAACTCAAAATGAATAGCTTTTTTTTTACTAGATCACACAAATTATTATAATCATGAACCAGTGTGGGCACTGCAGAGCATACCTTCCCATCATTTCCCCTCCCCCATCTTCCTTTCCCCTTCCTCTCCAACCTCCCCTTCCTATCCCCCCTCTTCCTCCCATCCCCGCCGTCTCACCAGCGCCCTCTGACGAGTGTTGTTCCCGGCCTATATATACCCGGCACCCAGTCTTATTCCTCGCAGTCTCTCAGTCGTCTGACTCGAAGGCTGTCACTGTGGGACCTGGCATCGCATTCTGGTATGTACTCGGCTGTGGAATTTAGCGTCTGTAATCAATTTTGATGTATTATTCTTGCCTGCGCGTTGTGGCCGCGCTTTCACCTTTGTATGTCTGCCATATATTGTAATGATTTGTATTTGCTATTACTTTTGGACCCTTCAGGTAAATTTTTAAGTTAGTTTCTTTTGCTCACACCGAGTACTGCCTGTAGCCTTTGGTAAATGTTCTGCGGTTGTATATGGGCACGCCACGACGGCATTGGACACTTCTTGTCAAGTTGCGTCGTAATTGTAATTTCTTTCTTGCTGTTGCTTTCAGCCTAGCGGCCCATATATTTTGTGCTACTTCTAACGCTTCGCCAGCTTCCCCACTTTATCTCCACATTGTTTCAACTCTGTATCCCGCGGAAATGCACGAGGAACGCATAATTACTGCTAATTTGCTTGTAATCAACTTATATATGCATGTTATATGTTTTGGCTCTTTATTTTTATAAATAAATAGATAGTTTTGCACATTATTTATATTAATTGTTACAGCACCAGTCCAACATTGCCGTGGGTTTTATCGGAAAAAACCCCTCCCTTGTTTTCTCTTTTTCAGTTGTTTAAGGCCGATACAACTTCTGCGGGACTCTGCTTCGGCAGTGGTTTTGCTGTGTGTTTTGCTTGTTTTCTTTCATGGCCATGAGCGGCTCGGGAGTCAGTTGGATCTACCGGCTTCACCGCGACGAGCTGATACGGTATCTCGAGGAGAACCAGCTGCCTGCCGCGGCGAGTGACACCGTGGCTGACATGTGGGCCCGGCTTCTTCAATTCATACGCGAGGTCAGTGACGTCTCGTCTGGTGTTCCGTCGGCGCAGGCCACACTGGAAGTAAGTCCGGCTCCCGATAATTCCTTTTCCCAAAAATAGTTTTTCTCTGTTCTCAAATCCCTTCCAGTGTTGAGTGGCCTATTCTAGATTTTTTTTACAGGCTGAGCGCCTCGCTAAATTGAATTTGGTGTCAGCTGGCACCTTTATGAAAGCTCTGCTTAGTAAGTGTACTGGCGTGTATGTGTCTAGGTTAACAGAGGCTATCGTACAGAAGGTAGATTTTCATACTTTTAAGATGTCGGTACTTCGTGCTGTGGGTCCACCGCACGTCATGGACGTGTGTAAGCGCGATTTTATTTTCAGGTTTCATCGTCCTAATGAGTCAGTCACTCATTACATTGATGAGGTTGTTTCCTATGCTGATGTTTTGGAAATTGACAACGCTGAGGCTGTGTTAGTACAGCTATTTTAGGCAACTTCGCGCCTCATGTGCTCACCTACTGTGGTATGTTAGCTCCTCCTACCACCTTTGATGCTTTGCGTGCTTGGGGTAGTGAGGTAGAGGTGTGGTTACTAGCGGTGTCTAAATACCAGGCTGAGTTCTCGCCTCCCCCTAGGTCTACGTCCGTGACACGTGTTCGTGACAGGGGATTTCACAGCTTACAGGTTACCTCAGATTTTTGTGGCAGTGATGTACACAATGCTGACACTAGTGTTTTACGCATGTATGAGAATAATAGTCATCAGCATTCTTCCTTTTCGCCTCGTATTCATGACAGCTCACGTGCGCGACGTTCGCCACCACGTAGATTTGACAGCGGGTCGCGTGCGCATTTCCCTGCTGGCGGCGCGGCTAGTGTAATTCCTACCTGTGGCCGCCTGTCTGCCCCGCCTCTTGAGACTACGCAGCTGCGTGGGCAGTTGGGCGGCGCGGCTAGTGTAATTCCTCCCGGTGGCCGCCCATCTGGCCCGCCTCTTGACACTACGCAGCTGCATCGGCGTTTGACTTGCGGCGCAGTTGCCACTTCTGCGCAGCAAGTACAGGCTGTTCCAACATATACTCGCGCTCGTTGCGCAAAATGTTCCACGTTTGGACATGTGACTGAGGACTGTGATCAGGTACGCGTTGATGTTAACGCACGTAGATGTTTTTCTTGTAAGGGATTGGGTCATTACTGGAGTAATTGTCCGGGAAATGTATGTTTGCTTGTTGTTTTGGATATTTTCACAAAATTTGTCATTTTATTACCTCTTAGAAACATGAAGGCTGCTACTATTGTTAAGGCATTTAAGGAGCAGGTTTTCAAGTTGTTTGGTCCTCCATGTATGATTGTTTCTGACAATGCCCCGTATTTTCAATCTATTATCTATAAGAATTTTCTTTTTGAATGGGCCGTTAAACCTATTTATATTTCAGCTTATTTTCCGCAGGGCAACATGGTAGAGCGGCAAAATAAGGTTCTCAAAAGCATCCTGATTTCCTTCTACCGGTCTGATCAGACTCTTTGGGATTCAGATATGGAGTATATTAATGTCGGTCTTAATTCTGCTCTGCATTCAGCCACTGGGTTTCCACCCTCGATCCCGTGCCTAGACCGTGAGCTTACTGTTCCTCTACTGAACCAGTGGGGCTTGCCGTCCCTCGGCGCCAGCCTGGACGCCCAGGCATTGGAACGTGTACTCGACATGGTTTCCTGTAACATTCATAAGGCCCATAAGGCAGTTTCTGTCAATTATAATAAGGCCAGAGCACCTCATGGTTATAAGGTTGGGGATTTAGTTCTTTGTAGAGCGTTTAAATTGCCTAAGTTGGCCGATCAGTTAAATGTGATGTTACTTCCCCCTTATGAGGGACCCTATTGTGTCGACAAGTTTTTGGGTGTCAACACCCTTTTGTTAAGATGCTGTAGGTGCAAGTTTAAATTTCGAAAGGCTCACGTAACCCAGGTGAAACCTTTCGTTAAATAGAGTTTTATGGGTTTGTTGTAAGCTTTTTGCAGTATTGTGTTATTATGAGATTAGCCTATTGGCCTGTTGTTAAGTGTTTGTGTTCTTAGGAAATTATGTTTGAAATTTGTGTATGTAGTTTTTCTTTGTTGGATTTGTGTGTGGTGTTGCGGCTTCTTTTCTTGTTTTTAGTTTGGCGAGCCATCCTTTTGCCCTGTTACCCTTGCTTGCTGTGCCAAACTTCCACCAGCGATCTTCAGCTTCATCTCACCGAGAGATGTCTCCGTGGGACCTTCCGTTCGTCGCCTCCTTCCTACTGGTGGTACCTGCCTATGAGAGCCCATCGTGCTACTGCCCATCATGCTACCATGAGCTTGCCTGGTGGCTTCCTCGTCGTGTGGAGGCTCTATGATGTTTCGCCGCTTCTGGGTCTTGGAGAGCGACCGTGTTGATTCCGGCTGAGTGCTTCCCGCACCGCCGTGAGTCCATGGCTGCCCCTAGCCCTTGCTTAATGGGTCCTGGACATTGTAGCTGACCCCTTTGTCAGCCTGCTAAGGCACTGCGACTTGGTGCTCCCTGCTAGAGTCCCCTCCCATGCCTGGGTGGTTGCGACTCGCGGGACAACCCTGCTCCGAGCCCTTGTTCTGGGCTGAACACCAACTTCATATCTGGACTTCTTACTCCGTACTCCGTATCAGCCGCTGGCTGTCGTCTACCGCTTTCTGAAGACCTGCGTAACGTGTGACATTCGAAGCCATCTAGTTGATCGCTGCGGTGATCCTGAAGCTTACTGTTTGATGCTGTCACCAGTCTCCGATTTCAACGACATGAACTTTCTTCATCGTGTGGATCTTCTGGCTCTCCGAGCAGGGACACTTAAGGGAGGGGGGTTGAAGCAGAGTGGGCACTGCACAGCATTACTTCCCCTCCTTTCCCCTCCCCCATCTTCCTTTACCCTTCCTATCCCCCCTCTTCCTCCCTTCCCCGCCAAGTCACCAGCGCCATCTGACGAGTGTTGTTCCCGGCCTATATATACCCGGCACCCAGGCTTATTCCTCGCAGTCTCTCGGTCGTCTGACTCGAAGGCTGTCACTGTTGGACCTGGTGTCGCGTTCTGGTATGTACTCGGCTGTGAAACTTAGCGTCTGTAATTAAGTTTGATGTATTATTTTTGCCTGCACGTTGTGGCCCCATTTTTACCTTTGTATGTCTGCCATGTATTGTAATGATTTGTATTTGCTATCACTGTTGGACCCTTCAGGTCAATTTTGAAGTTAGTTTCTTTTGCTCATGCCGAGTACTGCCTGTAGCCTTTCATAAATGTTCTGCAGTTGTATAAGGGCATGCCACGATGGCATTGGACACTTCTTGTCAAGCCGCGTCGTGATTGTAATTTCTTTCTTGCTGTTGCTTTCAGCCTAGCGGCCCATATTATTTGTGCTACTTCTAACGCTTCGCCAGCTTCCCCACTTTATCTCCACATTGTTTCAACTCTGTATGAATGATTGTCTTGTATATCCCGTGGGAATGCACGAGGAACGCATAATTATTGCTAATTTGCTTGTAATCAACTTATATATGCATGTTATATGTTTTGGCTCTTTATTTTTATAAATAAATATATATTTTTGCAATTTATTTTCTTTTATTTGTTACAGCACCAGTCCACCATTGCCGTGGGTTTTATCGGAAAAAACCCTCCTTTGTTTTCTCTTTTTCAGTTGTTTAAGGCCGATACAATCTACCTACTTCAAAATGTATGTAATCAAATATAGTCTTTTCTTTTTCATACACAATTTAATAATTTAATTTTTTATCCATTACCACTAAAAACGAAATAATTTATGAAGAACTGAAACTAAACTTGTGATGTTTACAGAGAACTCAAAACACCTCCTTTTATTTAGAGCGCGAGGTAATATTCAATTAACTTCGGAGCATACATAGATTCCTGTGAACTGTAGTAAGGTTAATTCTACTACAGGTTAGGACGATCAAGGTCCAAAGTTTGGCACATTAAATAGTTCCGCCGTTAAACAGCAGTGGTTTTTGACCAACGTGACAAATTCATTTGTTTTAATGTTATCAAGACAGATGTTTACGATTTTTAAATTGAAATATTGTATAAACACTAAACCTTTTAATATGTTGTCGTGTCCTGCATTTAGCCTCGGGCCCCTTGTGCGAGTGCTACATGCTCATCCCTGAAACAAAAATGGCTGCCCCGACACCGCAGGGTATTTTGTACCTAATCTCTATGCCTAAGCTAGTTATCCTGTAAGATGGTGATGCACCCGGCGCCAATAGATGGCGCCTGCTGCAGAATGTAAATAAGTGGGATTCATTGTGTCATTACTCAGGAAGGAGCGGGCTTCCACTCGTGTTGGGAGCATCCCGAGAGTCAGAAATTAGCATGTTATCAGGACAGTTAGTGACATCTTATAGAACATGCTGCAATGGCTAAATCTGTAAATATTGACTGGAATGATAATGTAACCGACTTTTATATAAGCTTGGCTTGTACTGTACCAGTCGGAAATCCTTACCCCAGAAATATCTAGGGAAATACATAGACCGTCACAGGGGCTTCCCCCCCACCCTGTTTTTCCATAACCCAGGGTTCTTAACCGTGCGGCCCTTCCACCCTGGGGCCCCCATGGGCATGGATGCGGATACACTGAATACGCAACCAGGAAGAGCATTAGAGCTTTTGACTATACAAAGAGGCTGAGGCTACCCATCCCAGCTTATGTACCACCTCCGGCCCACTACTCCACTCAGCTCACCAGCAAGTTGGATGCTCCCTTAGCCCTCTGGAGTTATCATTACTTCTGGCGCCCACCCCAGTCTCCCGCCTCACACTGGGACTCCTCAATCACCCAGCGAACCCGCGGTCCGGTGGAGGCCTACCCAACCTCTTCCAGCTGTCCAGGCTGGTAACCGGAGCTGTCCTCATCGCTCACAACGTCAGCACGTCAAAGGGCTAGGGAACCCTGATACCTGCCCCTAAAGCACTCGGGTCACCACTCCCAAGTACGAGTCCTACCCAATAAGAATCCTGGGCCTTTGAGGAAACCTCAGCGGGGCACCATTCAAACATGGTGGATTCTCCCCTTACTACGACAAACTTTTGGTCTTCTCGGAAGACTGTACGCCGGTAGCTAGACCAGACCATCACGCTTCAGAGTGCAGCCACGGGGTGTCCTCGTTGCCTCGGAATACCCTCCGACCCGCCGTACCTCGGCCCGACAGGTTTACAGCCGATTAAGGCCCGGATGTGACTGCGCTCGTCGGGTGACGACCGCCGTCAGCCCCAGCTGGAAAATGGCAACTACAGTGCCCGGGCAGGAGGCACCTGGGTGTTGCCTCAGTACCTCCACCGACTACTAGGCTAATGGGGATACCTCGCCGAGCAGTTTACAGCCCTTTTTTAGTCCCGGTCGCCCGACACCATAACCACCATACCCAGTCCTTCCTTTGCCATGGGGCCATTCACTATGGGGCCCTTTGGGGACCGATGCACCGAGGCTCGGCCGTCGAACCCCCAGAAAGGTTTCTATCGCATCTGCTGTTGCCCACAGATTCAACCCTTTCACCATTTCTGGTCTCATACATGCAATTGAGGATGCAACTGAGGCAGAGTTGGACCCGGAAGTGCCCTCTTTAGTTAGAGAGGTGCTATGACCAGAGGTTGGGGAACCCTCCCAACATAGTCACCACGATCCTCCCCCAACAGTGGTGCCAACGTAGAGGCAGAGGGTTGCCACTTGATGTGGAGAGGCTATATAATCGCATCACACACCCTTTCCGCGGACCTGTTGTGTCATGTCTCGGATACTAGAACCGGCAACAGTTCCGACACCTCAAACGACAATCACCTTCCTAATCGGAGCATGGTAGCCGCAGGGCAGGCAGAAGTGACCTCGGGGTTGCCTGAATCACCTCACCGACTACTAGGCTAAATGGGGCACCTCGCCAAGCAGTTTACAGCCCTTTTTTAGGATCGGGTACCCGCCTGCAGACCCCACCTCCAGATAGGTCAGGCCCACTCCCACCATCTGGGGAAATACAGCAGGAATCTAGAATTGTGTGTATTACTTTCTGCTCTCCTCTTCTCACACCTCATTATTTATTTCTCTCCTTCCTCCGGAGCGGCCTTCGGGATTATGCTCTGGAAACTGTCGCTGGAGCGGCCTTCGGGATCAAGCTCTAGCATCCCTCTTCCCCTGGAGTGGCTTTCGGAATCACATTCCAGCATCCTTCTTCCCCTGGAGTGGCTTTTCGAGAATTATGCTCTAGGATCCTCCTCCTGGAGTGGCCTTCCGAGGATTGCGCTCTAGGACCATTCCCCTTCCTTGTTCCCCTGCCTGGCAGGATGCAGGCATCTCAGACAAGCACCAACATCCGAGAGACAAGGAGCAGCTGCCAGCATACCAGCGAGCTTTTCACCCCACCTCAGCCACTCCAGCACTGGACGCTGTTGCCGGGACACGTCAATGTTTAGATATTGAATAAAATATACTGTGCCGTTTATCATAATTTTCGAGCACAAATTTTTAATTTTAAATTTAATTTTGAATTTTTATAGAAGGATACCACAAAAATAAGGTTGAATTCCGCCTGAGCCGAGTGTGCAAGAACTGGCCAACCACCGTGCGAGAAAATCTTCTATAATATCAAACAGGTAATGGCGTACTTTTTAACTAATTGTTCGTGATAATTTTTAAACAAATTATTTAAAATAAATTTGCAAAAACTGTAGGCCTAAATAATATTTGAAAATTAAAAAGTATGCAATTTTTCATCAATGTTTTCTTATGACCTTATCACGTAAAATTATCGTCCGCAAACTGACTTTACGGCTAGACAACCCCTTTTTTTCTGTATGAGGAAGCAGTTAATATTCTAATGTTAGCATCATACTTTCTACTTCACCTACTTTAGCACACAGACATGAAACAATACCAAGCATGTTTCAAAACCAAATTTAAAACCACTAAGAGATAAATATGAGGTATTGTAATGTACGCTGGGCTGTAGGTAAACACTCAACAAATTAATTAGTAAAAATTAAGGCCTTGGAAGCATCAGCCCAGAAAACAAAACAACAACAACAACCATAATCACAGAGGTGCCCAGACATTGTACAAAGGAATTTATTTATAACCTACTAGGAACTCTAGAAGGCTATGTGGATCGAGGATGAATAATAATGAAATAACAAGACTGGTGGTTTGATTTATATAACTGCCCTTTTTACTAAAATAATTTACTTAGTTTTTTTCTTTTATCTTTAACTTTTAAGTGCACATGTATTAAAACATATTAATTACAAAAAGGAGGGAGCCCCTAGGGCAACAAAATACATATAAAAGTAAAACAATCATACCTCTTGAACTTGACTCTGGTTTTAAGTGAGCTCGCAGGCTCAAAAGAAAGAAACAATTACATTTTGTTTTTAATTTTCTTTTCAAATGAAATTTAATTATATCATGTGTCCTGGAACCGGAGGTTTCGGTAGATTAAAGTCCAGAAGAAATCATTTTATGTAGAAATTTGTATCTCGACCGGAGAGGGGAGAAAACTTCTGACTGCATGAGCCCAATCACGGACTGCTAATTTGGCTGTGAAGTTCCATTCTAATTTTGGGTCTTGAAGCTAAACTTGCACATTATTTTTGCGCCTAATCTTGCAGCTAGTTTTGCAGCTAAACTTGCACCTAATCATGCAGCTGAACTTGCAGCTAAACTTGCACCCCGCCTGTAACCAAAGTCCCGAATTGCTTAGACTGGTTAACAGCTGGCTAAGCCTGGGCAAGACTATGCCCAGGGAAAGGCAAAAAAGGGGGGAGGGGAAGTAAGACGACCACTTACCCAAACAGCAGGGTGAAGTCATGTAGGCTGGCTCCAGGAGCAGAGAAGGCCACTCCCGGCACGGAAGTTCGTGGTAGTCATGATAAGAGAAGAAGAAATAATTTAGATTAACAAAAAACTATTACGCAGTTGCGTGTATTCAATAGACGCTAGGTAAGCAGTGCTTACCCTGTTGTTATGCTGCTTGGCGTAATTTAATAATTTTTGCTATCTGATAATTTCATCTTGTGTGCCAATGCGATCCGATCAACGTAGCGGGCGCGTCGGGTAGCGAGTCACCCGGTTGTCATGGTAACGTGAAAGCCAGGCGGGTGGCGGTGGCGGGGCGGAGGAACATGCGACGTTTCGGGAACTGCTATCTGCTCCCGTCCTCAGGCAGAGACGCACATGGTACGAAAATACAGGTGCGACTGAGTAAGGGCTGAATTTTTTTGAGTTCGGTATTTTTGTGCTGTCATCATTTGTGTTTTTTTCGTTCTGTTAGTCCATTTTTCTTTGTTCTTTCCTTGTTTGTTGACCATATTCCTGTTGTGAAGTATTGTGTGGTGTTTATATCCTGACAACAGCAATTTTTTGCTTGATTTGTGTTTTTGTCGTTTGTGTTTTTTGTAGTTTTCTTCTACAGACATACATGTGCTTAGCAATGGCGTATGTCCAAAAGCCTACATCAAGTCAGGAAAATCTTTTGTTAGACATTTTAATTGTAATTTATATTCGAAAAATAAGTGGTTAACAGGCTGCCCATTACTTGGAAAACGTTTTTGCTGGCCAAGTGCATTTTATATTTCTACCAGGAAAACTGCAAAAATAGCCCCATTTTGCACCTAGAAATCCCAATTTTTCTGGGGGAGGGCCCCGGACCCCCTGCCTTAAGGTCGGGGATGGGTGAGACAGCTTACCCACACAATAACTCCACCACACGCCACTGCTATTACGGGCAGCAAAATTTAAAAATAAGATGATTGAGGCCTCTATGCCTTGACGTTGGCGACTACATGACATAGTGTCAAGTCTTGGACGAACACTAGAGAGAGTCTCTCGCGAATCGCGACGCGTGGTCTGCACAGACCAGATGCTGCCCGCAGAATCTTCGAAAATGGCGTCGGGGTGCCTAATTAAAGAAAGTAACTGCCCCCATCTAAAGAAGGTGGGGTGGTGATTGCCCGAAGGTGTCCGGAAATGCCCTAAGGGGCGAAGCAGACTGTAAAATGCTCGCCACACTCTCACGCGAGTCGCAGGCGAACTAAGATCGCAATCGCACTGCGACTACTGCCAAAGTCGATTGTGACAAGCTGTCTCTTATGGGAGGAATGAGTAGTGCGCTATGGTGGCCAAAATGAGAACCTGCCTGCAGGGTCACAGAAACTTCCGCTAGAGTGCACTGAGGGCACTCGCCACCGGCAGACAGAGCCAGGTTAGGGATTTTTCTCGCTGCTAGACTTCGCTGAGGGCTCTTTTTGACAAGGGCGAATGTTCTTGAAGGGACAATGTCCCCGCCTGGGTTCACTGGGTGTCGATGCTCCGGGTTGAAGTTCTTGGGAAGCCACAGGTGGGCGATGAGAGGAGGGGGGTTTAAACTTGCTATGTCGTCTGGGAAAAGTGTTTTGTGGATGGTCCCGAGGCGTCGCCGAGGACTGTAATATGCTCCTCGACGTGCTGCCAAACAGCTTACCTATGCTTGCCTCCGAGAAATGAAAGATGCTGTTTGCTGGGCTTGGGGTAGTGTTCGCTAGCACGAAAAGTCATTCTGTTACAGGGAGAAAACGTGATGCATACCACGGCCGAGATGCTGCGATCACCAAATGTCAGCAAAGGTATCTGATTGGGCCTGCGAACAAGCGCAGGTGCACTGGGTTGCACAAGATTATGTCGGAGTGTAGAGTAATGGAAACAAAATTAAATGAAATTAAAAATTCAACCTTATTTTTGTGGTATCCTTCTATAAAAATTCAAAATTCAATTAAAAATTCAAAATTTGTGCTCGAAAATTATGATAAACGGCACAGTATCTTTTATTCAATATCTAAACATTGACGTGTCCCGGCAACAGTGTCCAGTGCTGGAGTGGCTTAGGTGGGGTGAAAAGCCCGCTGGTATGCTGGCAGCTGCTCCTTGTCTCCCGGATGTTGGTGCTTGTCTGAGATGCCTGCATCCTGCCAGGCAGGGGAACAAGGAAGGGGAATGGTCCTAGAGCGCTCCAGGAGGAGGATCCTAGAGCATAATTCTCGAAAGGCCACTCCAGGGGAAGAGGGATGCTGGAACGTGATTCCGAAAGTCACTCCAGGGGAAGAGGGATGCTAGAGCTTGATCCCGAAGGCCGCTCCAGCGACAGTTTCCAGAGCATAATCCCGAAGGCCGCTCCGGAGGAAGGAGAGAAATAAATAAGGAGGTGTGAGAAGAGGAGAGCAGAAAGTAATACACAGAATTCTAGATTCCTGCTGTATTTCCCCAGATGGTGGGAGTGGGCCTGACCTATCTGGAGGTGGGGTCTGCAGGCGGGTACCCGGGCCTAAAAAAGGGCTGTAAACTGCTCGGCGAGGTGCCCCTTTTAGCCTAATGAGTCATGCTTTTTCGTGCGTGCAGCCGGCATTCATCGATTTATAAGACGTTATCATGTCAAAAAAAAAAATATTGCAACAGAAATATCCCGAATTCGGAATAAAGATAAAACACACCCGTATGTGTGTGTGTGTTTGTGAAATAAACTTCGAGGTTTATGAAAAAATAAGTAAAATGTACACCCTTACATTAAATTACCACCCCCCTTTTTTTAATCCAGCCAATATCCAGTTATAGAAACAAGGAAAAAAAAGAACTATAGGTACTTTAATGATTTTAAGCAAACATAAATACAATGTAAGTTTACAATAAAACTGGTTTAGTAAAAGTGTATCCTGTATCCCACCAAACAAAATTTTTTTAATGCTAAAAAAATAAATAGTTTTTACCCAGTCATACCTTACTATAAAATTCCGTAAATCTCAATACTATAATATTCATATATTCTTCCGTTAAGGGCTGTTCATTTCATTTTTTTGCAATTTGACAATCACTTAACGGTATTTAGTTTTCTTTCGTTTAGCCTCTTAAACCTGGTACCTAGTAAGTTCCGCCGTTGCTGCGCCAGCGCAACCAGCGGCATAAATTTTCCATGTGCCAAATTCGCCTATATATTAAAACCCGTTTACTTCCTAACCTGTAGAAGCATTAACCTTTAAAGTCTGTATCAGACGAGGGAAGGTTTCGTACTGGCTCCGCACGAAGCTTCCAATGTACCTGCCAGCTAGGCCTCCATGGCAGCAGGCATGGACGTTTCTATGGAATAACCTATCACACGTTTCCCTTTCAATCCATAAACATCTACAATAAACAAGTGAACTTCATTTATTGTGGAAATAAGTAGGCACCTACTTTTGTTTATACAAAAACATAAATATTTACGAAAAAAGTACAGATTCACATATTTAGATATTTATAAATACTAGGATCATTTTAAATACGTTCTATTAAGCTTAAGCTCTAACTTTTTGTGTTATAAATGTAAAAATAAATTTTATGTATTTTTCATTCAAAAGTTTGTTATGAATTTGAACATTAATTTTGATAATCACTATAGTAGGTACATAAAAAATTATAGCTTTTAATGGAGCAAATTCTTAGCAAATATTGGGGAAGAAAATAAATGGATAAATTTCTAGAATAGCGGCTTCTGGGATTTATCAAATATGATTTTCTGTCTTAGTATTTATTTAATAATACTGGTGTGCGGTTTATTGGTGTGTGTTATTTTCAAGTTTAAAGACTGTCTTCCTCCATGGCTGTAACACACGAACGAATGTGGAAATAGGACAAGCTTTATTTTCACATTCTTTGATTGTAATTGGGCCGAAAAGGATGTATATCTGGAGTCATTTAAATCCATTTCAATCCTGGAAAAGGTATACTTTATTACGAATAAATGTGCATGTATATAACCTACCACTAGTTCTGATGCAATGAAAACTCTAAAACATGTTTGGAATAATTTGTATCAAAATAGATTTTAACTTTGCATGAACTACATAATACCTAGTAGTATTTGTAAAATCACAAAACACAATTTACGAATACGTTTCAAAATTCTAAACATCGAACATTTTTTCACTTTTTATGTAAAATATAAAGTTACGAGACAATCAAAAAATTACCAATTCTCACGAACACGTAAATTTTATAGGTTGAAATGACACTCGATGTTGCAATTTAATTTAAATGCAGTAAACTACATTTGTTCTAACTATATGCACATACAAACAGTCGAGCTAGTTGATTAATAAAAATTTACTTCGAATACCCTAATTTACATCCAAAAAACGATCCAAAATGGGCGAGTATTTGCAAGATTCAACAACTTGAGAGCCATCTGATCGCATTTGATTTAATGAAGTTTTCGTATAAAGCTGTAACTGCTACTGCTTCAATATGAACCGACACATGTTCGCCGATTTTCAAAACAAGAATCAAAACATTTAAATGCCGCCGAAATAAATTAACGTTTTTAACACCACGGGCTACTACCACTTCATTCTGATTGGATTAAATTGTCATCTTGTACGAAACCTTCCGCAAAAATTCGAACACGGCCGATTACAAAAACTTCCATGAAAACGGCCAGCACTCGGTTATTCTTCCGCAGAACCATCCATACCAGCTGCCATGGAATACCTTGCAAGGAATCTTCCATCGTGTGAAAGGGCCTTAACACTTAACTGTAGGTTCCCCCCAAAAAACACCCCCCCCCCCCCTTTCCCAAAAAAAAACCAACCACATCGCAACTAGTGATGGGCAGAACGGATCTTTTGACCGAATCGGTTCTTTTGGATCAGTTCCGTGAGATGATTCGTTCAGAACGATTCGTTCATCTCGGTCAATTCGTTCTTTTCTGTGTATGGGATCTGGCTCTTTTATCAGGTGTCGTAACTCGTTCATCTTTTAGAGTATTACGTACGTGTTTTTGTATTTGAATTTGAACATTGCTTTCCGTAGCCAGTGAATCACAGTTGCGTATATGAAACAAGATTATTTATATTTTATTACTTTTTAAGTTTGTCGCCGAGCGGGCTGATCCCCTTATTGGTTGTGCATGTTCTTGGGCTAGCTCAGTTGGGGGTGGGTTTCGGGCCGCGTGGCAGTTAAGAGGATCTAGCCAGCTAATAATGAAACTACATAGAGTTTCGTGGCACTCACTCTTTTTATTGACCACTATTTGCACTGGCACGGTGCTATCGCAGTTCCCGCCTACGACCGTTCTTAGGTGAGGCCTGACTACACGAGAATTTCCCCTTACACGGCCGCCTATGTGGGAAGTAGTAGGTGACGGCGTCGCGGCGCTAACCGATGGCGTTTGTCCCAAACCGGCAAGGCTTTGATTTCCTGTCCTATAGCGACTTCAAGCAAGCACTACCTGCGGACACAGTTTCTGAATTGTCCCATTAATATGGCGAGGTCTCGTCCATGACACAAAGGTACTATTTTATCCTAGGCAATGCACGACTATACAAGCGAATAAAGATATATATATACATACATACGAGAGGAAAGGAAAAAAATTAAGAAACGCTAATAAAAAAAACTAAACTATCTACGATAAGGCGACCCCTTGGCAATAGTTGACATACTAATCTCCATAGTTCCTAACTGCCTGACACGACTCGACGACTGTTGCTGATCTATTCCCCGCGTCACTCTGGTTAAGCCCGGAGGTCTCTATGCTCACCCGTTTCACTCGTCTTCGCGAGAGCTCGCGGCCGACACGTCTCTGCACCGCGGTTCTCCAGACACGACTCCCGACTCCCCTCGCGACCGACCCCCTCCCCGCGCGCGTTTCGTCCCGCCCCTCACTTCCCCGTGGACGGGAACCCGCGACTTGTTCACCCCGTGCATAATAAAATACATGTTATTTACCCTTCTAATTTAAATTATACATGATGGACGATATTATAGTTTTTACAATAAAAATTATGTCCTGCTGAAAGAAAAGAAAATATACATACAAAACTACGTCGGAGGGACACTGGTTTATTGAAGGTGGTACCACTGGCTCCCGCACACGTCCGCGCACAGAAGAAGGCGGTGACGCGTCATAACGGCCTGCAGGAGCTAGGGTGGCCTCTGGGTCGACGTCAAATGCCCCCCCCCCCCCTCCCACAAGGCCATTATGCGCGTCAACGTCTCTTAGTTGCATCTGCCGTTGCACTCGTCGATCGTGGAGACGGGAGGGTAGGGAGTGTCTTGGCCTCTGGTGTGTATCGTGTGCGGGTGTCTCGCGAAGGGTGGCAGTAAACTCATGACACTGAGTCGGGATCCTGTGTTCGTGTGGTGGCTTGCCTTTGGTAGGTTACTGCACTGAAATTCCTGTAAGTAGGTGGGTACCCGCCGTATCCTCCTAGGTCAGGAGTTTTCCCCAGATTCGCTTCTGGAAAGTGGGGGGCTGGGAGAACGGTTGGGGTCTAATGTCCTGCCCTTTTCCCCCATCCTCGCGGTTGGGATGGCAGACCACCCCGAAAATCCTGGTTCACCTGTCAGGACCCCCATCAGTTCTTCCTCCATCCCCTCTGTGTCCCCCCGTTCTGTCTCTGAGTCAGGTTCGGTGACGGTCATAATGAACGACGAGTCCGCCAGACTCGTATTGAGTGGCCAGAGAGGGGTGTCTGGGTATTTCCCCTCCTCGTCCTCCCCGTCCGTGTCCGGTTCCGTGATGAACTGGATCACGTTTGTGTCGGCGGTCGTTTCGTCTGGTTCCCCAAATGTCCTGGCTGTTTCCATTACGCTCTCTTCTGCCCCTCCTGTCTCCGTTCCTTTCATGGCCGCCCCTGTGTCGGCTGCCGGTCGCGTCTCTGTCACGTCTCCTCGTTCTTTCTGTCCCGCCATGTCCTCGTCCCACCTTCCGTCCATGTCACGGCTGGCTTGGTTTGCGTCGGTGACTGGTTTAGAGGCAGGTCCCTCCCCCCTGTCCGTGTCCCTTGGAGCTTGTCTCTCCCCCGCGGCTAGGCGCAGTTGGTCTCTGTGAATTTTTGCGGGCCTCCCGCTTGGTGTACGTATTAAGTACGATGTGGCCCCCGCCCGTCGCAGAACGGTCCTGGGGCCCGCCCATTTCGGGGCTAGACCTGCACAAAAGTTCTTTGCCCTTGACGACAGAGGGTGCTGTCGGACGTACACTTGGTCCCCGGGGTTCAGAGTAGGGGGAGGTCTAGTGGACTGTGGTGTCGTTTGCTGTAGATAGGCCTCCTGTCTCCGCCTAGCCCTCTCCTGCATTCTGGTCAGCTCGGTATTGAGACATTCGCCCCACCCGGCTTCTGTGGCCGCCGCCTCTACCCGGCATTCTCCTGGCAGCGCCAGGTTCCGCCCCATGACCAGCTCTGCCGGCGAGTAGCCCGTGGCGGCACTCGTACGACGCCTCAGACAGTATAAGAGGTTCGGCAAATGGGTATCCCATTTTGAATGGTCCTCCCCCAACCGGAGACGGAGCTGAGCCTTTATCTCTTGGTTCCGTCTCTCGGTTGGGTTGGCCCTCGGGTGATACGTCGGCGTCGTGTGGTGGCTCACCCCCCACCTTCTGCAGGCCTGTTTCCAGCGGGCTCCCGTGAACTGACATCCGTTGTCCGATAGGAGCACCGCTGGGTACCCGAAGCGAGGGGCTACCTCTCAGTCGATCAGCGCTATCAACGTTCCCGACCGGACGTTGGAGACCGGATAGGCCTCGACCCATCTGGTGAACAGGTCTGTTAGTACTACCAGGAAGCGCTTGCCTTTGCTGCTGCGGGGATAGGTCCCCATGATATCTAGAGCTAGTGTGTGGAATGGGTGTTGCGGGCGGCGAGGTCGCTGTTGCTCCTCGCCGTCTGTCCTCCGGGCCTTGCGCTGCTGGCAAGTGTGGCAGCGTCGGACGTATTCCCGGACATCGTGTCCCATGCCGGGCCAGTGGAAAGAGACCCTGATTGCCTCCGCGGTTTGTTCGGCCCCGGGGTGGCCTGCTAGCTGGTGGTCATGGAAATAACCCAGTATGGCCGCGCGGGCCCCCTTCGGGGCGTGAGTCCGCCAAGCGTCCCCACCTCCCGGCACCCCCGTCTGCAGGACCCCGTCCACGCAGCGCTGGTCCGGTACCACCTGGTTCCCGCACACCTCCACGGCGGCCTTCGAGACGTCGTCCCCCCGCTGAACCCGCTGCACGGCGCTAATCAGCTGGGAGAGAGTGTCCACTGCCTCGGGTTCAGTGACTGGTTCCTCCTGTGTTACCGCGTACAATGCCGCGGGCCCCACCTGGTCTCCCGTGACGGGTGCCCGCCCTGACGGAGGAAGCAGATCGTCGCACGTGCCCTCGTCCTCAAAGATGTTCTCTGGGTTAGGATGTCGTGACAGTTCATCAGCAAGTTGGTTAGTCCTCCCTGGCACGTGTTCCACTGTGAATGCAAAGTTTTGGAGGGTCACAGCCCACCGGGTAAATTTACTCTTCCTCCCTTGCATCGAGTTCAACCATTTTAAGCACTGATTGTCCGTCCTAAGGGTAAACTCCCGCCCTTCCAGATGGTGTTGGTACCGCTTGACAGCCCACACCACTGCCAAGCACTCCTGTTCATTCACATCGTAGTTCCGGGCGGCCGGCCCGAATTTGGCGCTGGAATACTCCATCACGCGTCGCTCGCCATTGGGTCCGACCTGGTACAACACGGCCCCCATACCTACTTGACTCGCGTCCGTTTGTAGGTACAGGGGTTCGCCCGGCACCAGCCGTGCGAGGGTGTGACTGTCCTTGAACAAGCGCTTGACAGCAGCCAGGGCGCGGTCAGCCTCCGCGGTCCACCTGTATTTTGTTTTGGGGGATAGCAAGTCCGTCATGGGGGCCGTCACCGCTGCGAAGTCCGGTATGAAGGACCGCAGCCAGTTCAGGAGCCCCATGAGTCTCTGCAGCTGTTTTCTCGTCCGTGGAGCCGCCTTGGACGCGATCAGGTCCAGGTGCTCCGGGAGAGGGCGGCACCCCTTCTCACTGACGACATTCCCCAGGAACCTGATCTCCGTTGCCCCGATATGGCACTTGTGCGGGGCGCAGGTCAGCCCGTGTCTGGCCAGCCGTTCGAGGACCAATGCCAGGTGATGCGCATGGTCCTCCCACGTCCGTGACCAGACGATCACGTCGTCCAGATAGGCCGTGACGAAGTCGCCCACGAACCCATCCAGGACGCGGACCATCATGGCCTGGAACGTCGAGGGGGCGTCCATCAGCCCGAACGGCATGGCTTGGAACTGAAACCTGCGTCCGTCCGGGGCCGTAAACGCGGTCTTAGGACGGTCTTCCTGCCTGACGGGGACTTGCCAATACCCGGACCTTAGATCAAGTGACGTAAATATACGGGCATCCCCCAAGCCTGCCAACGCATCTGCAATGTTTATCAGTGGTGGTGGGGCGGGTATGGTGACAGAGTTCACGGGTTTGAAGTTCACACAGAACCTCAAGGTCCCGTCCTTCTTCTTAGCCATGACGATTTGGCTATTGTACGGAGATTCACTAGCTTCTATTACTCCGTTCCGGAGCATTTCGGTTATCTGTTCCTGCACTACCTGACGGTCTTTGAGTCCAAACTCACGCGGCTTTACGTATATGGGACTGTGTGGCTTTGTAGGGATGGCATGTTCCATCACCGTTGTCCGCCGCAGCATGTCTGTGGCCGCGAACACTAACGGGTGCTGTGACAACACGCCCTCGAACAACCCTGTGTAATTTGGTGGCACGTCGTGAGTGAGGTCTGCCAGCTGGATCTGTGGTGAGGGAGGAACAGGGCCCGCCCGGCCCACGCCGTACAGCGTTCGGCGCCCCTGACGGCCCACGTGCAACTTACTGTCCTTGATGTCAATGGCGGCGTCCTCCTGGACCAGCCAAGGCAGGCCCAGGATCAACTCCTCCCGCAGTCCACGCATCACCAGGGTGCTAGTCCGACTGGATAAGTCACGAACACCGATGGTTACCTGTGCGCGTCCAGACGTGGACGCGCTTGTCCCCTCCATTGCCAGTTGCACCTCGTCCTCGTGTGGCTCCAAGTCCTCGTCCGGCACCAAGTGGGCGGCGACAAAGGAGTGGGTCGCCGCCGTGTCCACCAACGCGTGGACGGGACGGCCGTTCAGGAGCACTGGCACCCGGAGCAGCGCCGCCTGGTCCGCGCCCAGCTGTCCCAGCTGTGCTGGAGGAGCCCCCTGCTCCTCTGGTGGTGACCTGTCCCCTGCTGTTGGACTGCTACTGGCTCCCCCGTCTGCTGTGTCGTCCGTGCTGCGGTTCCCGTGGTCCCTCGTGTCTCTTCCGAGCTGCCCAGTGGGGCTGTCACTTTTGGCGGGCGACGTCCCTGTGTTACTCTCGTCCATGTGGCTGGTGTCATGGCGGGCGTCGTCGGGCCGACTCGTCCTCGGGCTCGGTGAGGTCTTTTCTGTCATGTTGTCCGGGTTCGTATCTAGGAGGCAGTGGCTGACTCTGTCCCTGCCCCCTATTGTCCGTTTCCCGGATGGCGTCCTTCCCTTTCCATCTTCCTCCACAACTCCGCCTTGGTTGGACACTCCGCGTGCCAGTGATACTCCGGGCTGCGGCAATATTGACACCTGAGTGGACGGTTGTCACTCGTCCGCTGATTCGTACTCCGCTCCTCTGACCGTGTTCTGGTCCCCCGCGTGGGTCCCCCTGTCGTCCTCTGCCCTTGTGGTGTGGTCCCGCCCCTGTATCGGACCAATGTCATTGCGTCCTCGGGTGCCACAGTCTCTTGTGACATCACTGGTGTCATCCTCGGCTCCCGTTGTGACTCTCTTGCCCAGAGTTCCCTCCTACTTGCTGCCAAGTCCATTTCAGTCTCCCGGGCCAGCTCCACGAACTCGGATACCTCTAGGTCCACGGCCCGTCGCAGAAAAGGGCGTAACGACGGCAACAACTGTTCGCATATTACGGGCATGACCTCGCTCACTGTTCTCTCCGGCCCCACTCGCCGGTGCAACCACACCTTCCTATAGATAAATGATTCGGTGCTCTCCCCTGTGGCCTGTGGTACACTGTAAAGTTGTCGCTGACACTCGGCTCGTGCCAGTGGTCCGTTGAACCGCCTCTCTAGTGCTCGCTCGAATTCTCCCCACTCGGATAGATAGTCCCCCGTGTCCGTCCACCATTTCGCCGCCCGGCCCCGTAACTGGCCACACACTCTCGTCACCCAGTCCCTTCGTGGCACTCCCCTAAGCCTGTCCACGCACGCGGCTACAAACGCACTCGGATCTTCGTGCGGTTCTCCCGCAAACTCCGGTAATGGGCTAGCCACCTCGACCACTCGCATCACTGTACTCGGATGACCATGACCTATGGGCTCTCTAACGCCCTCGTCGCGGTGGCCCGGTAAATGACTCCCCGATTGTCTGTCATTACTCTCCCCGCTACTCTTCACGTCCGCTAGTCCCCATGGGCATTCGCACGAAAGGTCCCGTCCGTGTTTCCCCCTGAACGGAAGTCCACACCCCACACACGTGTCCATCACCCTCGCCTTTGTCTCATCCGGTCCCTCCATTTTTCCGGTCGTCACACGGCTTCACTTGGTTATCCGATCCTTCTCGGCTCTGTCGGCGAACTCGCCTCTCGGCGCGCGATAAGCCGCAGCGCGATACCGCGCGAATTCGAGCCCGGCGTGGGTCGCGCCGCCTTATCTCTCTCCCGCGTGAACCTGATCCCGGCGAGGATGCGTCTCCTTATCTCTTCCCCGCGCCGCTCCTTCCCCCTGCTTCCGTCGCTCCGCCGCGCCAGGCAGCTCCCGCGCCGTTCGCGTGACGCGACTCGCGCTACGTCGCACGCTACTCCAGTCCATATAATGTCCGTGATGTCCTTTCCGCCCACTTTGTCCGTGTTCTTGGCAACCCGCACTCTTTGCCAAATTATGCCCTTTGAGACAAAATTTCGAAAGTTTGAAAGTTTTGAAAAATTTGAAAGTTTTGAAAAATTTGAAAGTTTTGAAAATTTGAAAGTTTGAAAATGCGTTGCCACCTAGTTGGACGCCACTTGTCGCCGAGCGGGCTGATCCCCTTATTGGTTGTGCATGTTCTTGGGCTAGCTCAGTTGGGGGTGGGTTTCGGGCCGCGTGGCAGTTAAGAGGATCTAGCCAGCTAATAATGAAACTACATAGGGTTTCGTGGCACTCACTCTTTTTATTGACCACTATTTGCACTGGCACGGTGCTATCGCAGTTCCCGCCTACGACCGTTCTTAGGTGAGGCCTGACTACACGAGAATTTCCCCTTACACGGCCGCCTATGTGGGAAGTAGTAGGTGACGGCGTCGCGGCGCTAACCGATGGTGTTTGTCCCAAACCGGCAAGGCTTTGATTTCCTGTCCTATAGCGACTTCAAGCAAGCACTACCTGCGGACACAGTTTCTGAATTGTCCCATTAATATGGCGAGGTCTCGTCCATGACACAAAGGTACTATTTTATCCTAGGCAATGCACGACTATACAAGCGAATAAAGATATATATACATACATACGAGAGGAAAGGAAAAAAATTAAGAAACGCTAATAAAAAAAAACTAAACTATCTACGATTAGGCGACCCCTTGGCAATAGTTGACATACTAATCTCCATAGTTCCTAACTGCCTGACACGACTCGACGACTGTTGCTGATCTATTCCCCGCGTCACTCTGGTTAAGCCCGGAGGTCTCTATGCTCACCCGTTTCACTCGTCTTCGCGAGAGCTCGCGGCCGACACGTCTCTGCACCGCGGTTCTCCAGACACGACTCCCGACTCCCCTCGCAACCGACCCCCTCCCCGCGCGCGTCTCGTCCCGCCCCTCACTTCCCCGTGGACGGGAACCCGCGACTTGTTCACCCCGTGCATAATAAAATACATGTTATTTACCCTTCTAATTTAAATTATACATGATGGACGATATTATAGTTTTTACAATAAAAATTATGTCCTGCTGAAAGAAAAGAAAATATACTTACAAAACTACGTCGGAGGGACACTGGTTTATTGAAGGTGGTACCACTGGCTCCCGCACACGTCCGCGCACAGAAGAAGGCGGTGACGCGTCATAACGGCCTGCAGGAGCTAGGGTGGCCTCTGGGTCGACGTCAAGTTACAAATATTAATATATAGGCTATTTACACTCTAGTGACAGTAAAGTGTTTACATGTAGACCAACACATTTAGAGAAAAAAGACAAAAATTTAATACTACTGCAATTCAGTATGAAGAGAAACAAATGAAGTACATTAATTAACCCAAAAATGGTAAGTGTGAACATTTGTAGTTACTTTCCCTGTTATTTTTTAATACATACGGTTTTTTTTGTTTTTTTAGTTTTTTATTTCCAAATTTGTGTATGTGAATGTGAAAAAGCAATTTTAAACCACTACTTAACAGTTGACATTTTCAGGTATAGATACTTTTCATGTTACCCTATTTTATTTGATCAGTTATCGTTTGCTCTTGTGAACATGCGCACGCTGTGATTACTAATTCTTCAGACTCCTGACGTCATGAATCATTTTACGAACGAATCAGACCGGGCGCGTGACCGGTTCTCTCATCTCGTTCTCTCGTTCTCTCGTTCTCTCCGCGTTTTCGTTCTTCCGAATCTTTCAAGGTACGGGCTCTCAAAGAGCCGGTTCTTTACATCGCGAACGAATCGCAAGATTTCATTCTCTCAAAGATTCGTTCTTTTTGAACGAATCGTTAACGAACGACCCATCACTAATCGCAACCCAACGGAAAGACGTCACGTTTCCATAGTAAGAGATACACTGTCGATTTGCAGAAGTGTAACATTATGTGAAAACAGCTGGCAAGCAGACGGTTATGTAGTATTCGCTGATAAACATGCTTTTTACCAATGATCTTGCGCATTGCTGTTCATTCACGGTGCGTATTTTGAACTAGAAGCTATTAGGTGAACATGTACACAGTTTCAAAAGGACCGAGCAAAATAGTTGCGAAAACACGGAGAGGCAAGTCACTAAATATAACTTCGAAAGTTAAATGTTAAGCTGTGCATTGTTTTTGACCAAAACTAAAAATTTTCTGTGCTGTCACAGGTATACCGCATACTCAAAACATAGAAAGGCTGGAAATTCTGCGAGACCAGCTAACCAAAAAATCCGCAGACACGGTAGAAGACGACAGCAGTATATTACTAAAGTAAGTTACGAACTACAAATGTTTGGTAAAATATTGTTCTAATAGAAGTCAGTCTTGTTCGTGGTCAGGCTATTATGTAATGTGCATTCCAACTTGCGTACTTTACATAATATTTTTATTAACATGTTTGAAAACATTCGGCAGGCCAGCTAGAGACTAGGCAATAGAGGAAAAACGAAATTTTTATAGCGTTTGTAAGTCCAATCTTAAAGTAACCGAGTGAATATTACTAATAAACATGCCAAATACTTTATTCTGTGCTAAAACAGCCATCCTATTCTCAATACAAAACTGTTATGTGATAAATTGCACAGGTGAATAGGTGATATATCATTTAAGTTTATCTACTTAGAATCAATTGGTAATAAATTGATTAAAAAAAAATACTATTTCTCTTCCTGACCATTTTTTAATATATCTGTAATAAGGTATTCCAATATTTCAGATAGTTTACTGTTTAAATTGTTGGTTATGTTCGGTTAGCTAATTTGTCACATTTTACATAGTTATCATTTTGTGGTAAATACATTTGATTAATTTATCTGATTATTTTGTGTTAAATACATTTGATTTATTTAGCTGCCTGAACTCAACTTATCTTCCACTTTGTAACAAATACCCACTCATGTGAAAAAACTAATTTCAGAAACAGATATTAATCTAGTACCAATAGCTACTATGAAATATAAAGAAACATTAAATAACTCATATTTGCAATAGTTTTACAACATTCACTACAACTTACACATTTCAAATAACATATAAACATCTTATTCCAATTGACGATTGAAATGGCCCACCGAAGCTAAAAATAAAAAAGTGACACAGTCAGAAAACAGAACAGTTTGAAAATTTAGATGATGCTCACATCTCAAAGTCATAACTGTATTTTTTAAATTAATATATCTAATACCATTTAGAATAAATTAAACTATAGAATATTATGTATCACCCTAATTGCATTGAAATTATGTTACTAACCTTTAATTAAATTTACTATTATCTAAATGACTAAAAACAACATATAAACACATGCATGGTATTACCGTCTTTCCCACAGTCTCAACACCTCAAATTATAGAATAATTATTTAATTTCATAATCAACATGGCAAATATGAACTGGATAGTAATTAGGCCTTCGGTAACAAAATAATACCTACAATTATAACTTTTTTTTTTTACAGAATGATTAGAAAAATTGGTAATTATTGGACATTGCAGATTTTTAGAATGCAAAGAAAAATAATCGAAAAACATGTTTTTCACACACTACACACGTCCCTAAATTTTCTCTGAAGGGATGGTTTCATAATTCCTACAAGTTTTTTAAAAATTAAAATTTTAAATAGGTAGGTAGCTCATTACAACGTGTATTACCTGTGCTTTACGGTGCCGCCATCATGCATTGTTTACCCGCGATTAATAGGAATATATCTTTTCCATATACTTGAGATGTTCCTGAATTAACCTGATGTGGTGATATTGGTTTTAACCTCTTAGCAACCTCTTAGCAACCTCTTTGCATGTACATTGTTTAACCTTCAATATTACCTCTTATTCAAATCTATGTATTAATTCATGTAACAATCTAAGTCATGTTTTGTGCTTAATAAAGCCTTAGTTTCTGAAGATAAGGTTTATTATGTCAATTTATTAAGCACATTTTATCAAGAAACATTTAATACAAACAATGGACAAGTATTTCAAGCCCGAGAGATTTGAAGCAGATCACACAACTGGGAAAAGCTCCTCACAATGGAATCACTGGAAGAAAACATTCGAAGTCTTCACAGCTTCAATCAAGGCTTCTGAAGCTGATAAGCTGTTACTACTCTACAATCACGTGAGTCACAGTATATACGAACTTATTAGCGAATGTACTTCTTATGCGTCTGCAATCGAAAAGCTAGATTCACTCTTTATTAAACCTAAGAATGAAATATTTTCAAGGCATAAACTAATGAGCCGACACCAGCAACCTGATGAAAGTGTAAATCAATTCTTACAATCTTTGCGTCTCCTTAGCTCTGACTGCGAGTTCAAAGATGTTAAAGCAGCAGCTTATAGGGATGAATACATTAGAGATGCATTTATAAAAGGTCTCTCATCGAACAGTATCCGACAACGTTTGTTAGAAAACGCAACTCTTAGCCTGGATGAAGCATTTGCAAAAGCACGATCATTAGAATCAGCTCATATAATTTCTGAATCCTATATTCCTAGCCAGACACCTTTAGCCTCAACTGAGCCGGTTCAGCAACCAAATTCTCCTGTAACCGCAGCCAGCAGTAGTCAGAAATGTTTCTTCTGTGGGTTCCCTCGTCATCCTCGTTCTTCCTGTCCAGCGCGAGAAGCTACATGCAAACTCTGTGGTAAGAAAGGCCATTATGCAAAAGTCTGTAGGTCAATTAAGCCCAAAGATCGTACTGCCGCCTTACCTGACTCTCCTCAAGACACAGATGACTTCTCAACTATTGCTTGCCTTCCTGCTAAGTCTTTGGTTTTCCCTACTAACCAATCTAATCGTAATCGTAAGACCAAACCAACATCTTCCAAAACATCAGCTGCTTCTCCAACTAGCCTTTCCAAAACCATTGTAAAACTGAAAGTAAATGGTTTTCCAGCTGAAGGGCTAATAGACACGGGGAGTTCGGAGAGTTACATAAATGATGGTTTTGTCTCCAAACATAAATTAAAACAATATCCTACGTCATCTGAAGTAGCTATGGCATCGTCCTCTTTGGCCATGCCTATAAAAGCTTATTGTTCCGTAGATTTACAAATCTCGGACAATATATACAGAAAAACAAAGCTTAACGTTCTAAACAACTGTTGCGCAGATGTTATATTAGGGCACGATATCTTTAAGCAGCATTCCACTCTGTCGATAGTTTTTGGTGGTAATAAACCTGAACTGCAAATCAGTAGCTTAGCATGTGCCAAAGTCGGTCCGGCCACCCTCTTCGAACACTTAACACCAAATTGTAGACCTATCGCGATCAAGTCCAGACGACACTCAAACGAAGACGAAAAATACATTCAATCCCACATAGAAAAACTTCTCTCTGACGGTGTCATTGAAGAAAGCAACTCACCCTGGAGGGCGCAGGTACTAGTCGTGAGTGGAACACATCGAAAACGTATGGTCGTCGACTATTCTCAGACTATAAACCGATACACGATGTTAGACGCTTACCCAATCCCTTCCATAGAGAAAATAGTTTCCGATGTAGCTAAATATAATATCCACAGCACAATAGATCTCAAGAGCGCATATTATCAAATACCAATAAGGGTTGAAGACAGGCCGTACACCGCCTTCGAGGCAGCAGGAAAACTCTGGCAATTCAAACGTATACCAATGGGCGTCACCAATGGAGTGTCTGCGTTCCAGAGGAAGATGGACGAGATCAAGACCAAAGAAAGACTACAAGGAGTTGGCATCTACTTGGACGATGTGACGGTGAGCGGAAAAGACCAATCTGAACACGACTCCAATCTACGAAAATTTTTAGACGTCTGCAAGAAATATAATTTAACCATTAATCAAGAAAAATCCCATTTCAATTTGAAGTCTCTTAAGCTCCTCGGTTATCTCATCGAAAACAATATACTCAAACCAGATCCCGACAGACTTAAGCCACTGATTGATTTCCCTATCCCTAGAAACAAAGCATCCTTGCAACAAGCACTAGGGATGTTCGCTTATTATTCTAAATGGATTCCAAAATTTTCAGATAAAATACGTAGATTAGTGAACTGTAAAGTATTTCCTATGGCCCCTGAACTAATCCAAGACTTCAACAATTTACGGAACTGCATAGTTAAATCCTTCGTCGTTAACGTAGAGGAAGACATCCCATTCTGCGTCGAAACAGATGCCTCTGACGTCGCCATCGCCGCCACTCTGACTCAAAACAAGAGACCAGTAGCCTTCTTCTCGAGAACCCTCACTAAGAGCGAACAACACCATTCAGCTGTCGAGAAGGAAGCTTATGCGATCATTGAAGCCCTTCGGAAGTGGAGGCATTACTTGATAGGAAGAAAGTTTCAACTTATAACCGACCAGAAGTCTATTTCTTACATGTTTAACATTCGGCATCCTGGGAAAATCAAGAACGAAAAATTTACAAGATGGCGGTTAGAACTTGCTCCTTACAACTATGACATCATCTACAGACCGGGGAAGGAGAACGTGGCGGCTGACGCCCTCTCTAGGACTTGCGGCTCGCTCCATACCTTCGACAGACTTGTCCACTACCACAAGGCTTTGTGTCACCCAGGGATCACCCGGATGGCTCACTGGGTGAAGAATCAGAACCTTCCCTACTCCATCGACGAGATACGCCGAGTCACGTCTTCCTGCAGAACATGCTCCGAAATCAAACCTCGCTTTCACAACAAGCAGAGCACCCTCATCAAGGCCACCGCACCCTTCGAACGGCTCAGCGTTGATTTTAAGGGACCATTACCATCCAACACTCCTCGGAAATATCTGTTAACGGTAGTCGACGAGTACTCCAGGTTCCCTTTTGCCATCCCTTGCAACGACCTATCCTCCACAACCGTCATTCAATCACTAAATCAGATCTTTACACTCTTCGGATATCCTTCATACATTCACACAGACAGAGGCACATCCTTTATATCCAGAGAACTTCAATCATTCCTACATTCCAATGGAGTTGCTACTAGTCGTACTACACCATACAATCCGTGTGGAAATGGCCAAGTAGAACGTTACAATGGGATAATATGGAGAACTGTATCGCTGGCGCTGAAAACGAAGGGACTCGTGATAACGCAGTGGGAGAAGGTGTTACCTGAAGCGTTGCACTCCATCCGCACACTGCTCTGTACTGCTACTAACGCTACACCCCACGAACGTATGTTCTACCATAAGAGAAGGGCCAGTTCTGGAGTTACTCTTCCTTCGTGGCTTACTACACCAGGGAAAATTCTAATGAAGAATCACGTCCGTCAGAGTAAATATGACCCCCTGGTGCAAGAAGTAACTCTGCTTGAGGCGAACCCTGACTATGCTCTGGTTCAACTTCCAGATGGTAAGGAGACAACAGTCAACCTCAGGCATCTCACTCCTGCAGGGGATATTGTCAACAATGAATCTAACTTAGAAGACTTGAATTTTCCAAACCTCGCTGATGATCCTAATCAACACACTGAAGCATCTGAAGACACCCAGCTGAACCTCACTCCAGAAGATTCACCTGCGAAGAACATGAATGATCAAGACCTACCTCAAGTGAACCCAATTCGGACTCCACCCAGATCTCCTCCCAGACCTCAACCTCCACTCCGGAGATCTTCCCGCACCACTAGACCTTCTGAATATCTCAAGGACTATGTCCTTAAATGAAGAGGGGGCGAATGTGGTGATATTGGTTTTAACCTCTTAGCAACCTCTTAGCAACCTCTTTGCATGTACATTGTTTAACCTTCAATATTACCTCTTATTCAAATCTATGTATTAATTCATGTAACAATCTAAGTCATGTTTTGTGCTTAATAAAGCCTTAGTTTCTGAAGATAAGGTTTATTATGTCACCTGAAAAGGAAGGTTTTTTAATTCCTACTGGTTTGTGAAAAAATAACAAGTTTACAGCTTACATCACAATACATCTACGTATTCACACAATTGCACACATTCATTGTTTACCCATGTGGGTTTTTAAAAAATTTTTGGAGAACTTTAGTCAATGTAGGTGTTGTAATAATGAAATTCATTTAAATGACTGTAATGCAATTGTAAGGAATTTTTAATGCTTGAGGGCTGCGCGCACGTTCCCGGTGATTTTAAGATGTTAAGTATGGGCGCCACCACGTGGAAGGGCACGTGTACCCGGCGGAGTCTCTCTCTCAGGGCGTTACGTGGCCCAAGTGGGGACGAGTTACCAGCCCTGTCTACCCTACCTATCCAGACCTGGCCCGCTCTAGGCGTCGGGCACGCCACACTCCTAGGCTAAGTAGGCTCACTCACCACGTGGTTAAATAAAATACCCAATTTATATTCATTCCCAGATTTAATTTCACTAACACGTTTCTCTCCACGTCCGTTACACGTTACACGGTTAAAAAGCCTGAGGCACGAATCGACTTAGGTGAAGGCATGGTCCACACACGTGGCCATGCTACAAAGTATACTTATTACACGATGGATCAAAACTCGACTGAGACAATTAATTAATTAAACAGTCCGCTGACCGAGAGCTGCCCCGAGGATGACGAACGAAAGCGATTTAGAAAGAATTAACGATACAGAAATTACTTGGTCAGTGATGAACAATGGTTGAGGTCCCCGGGGTGCTGGCGCGTCTGCTCTCGGTCAGTGATGAAGATGGACTGGGGTGAGCTCATCGCTCGCAGGTGGCAACATGGCGCCCTTCGCGCCAACACAATTACCGTTACTATATCCTACGATTCCGTGCCCCGGCGAAAGTTAAGCAAATTACAGATCAACATTAAAAAATATATAAAAATTACTGATAGTTTAAAGTTTGTTAATAGTTACTTGATTAATGATAATTTATATAAAACGTTCCTACTCTCGTCCAAGTCCGTGCCTGTTCGGGTCCGCCCGGGCAACGTCTGTGGTTATTTCAAGTAACATATTTAAATTAAAGAAACACAAGTAACTGCACAACACTGGGGCAAAGATGAATGAGAACAAACAAAAAGGTTTACAATTAATATTAAACGTAGCAATTTTAGGGGTCGCCGCACTGCTTCTAAGCGCCCTCTTGTCGGGCTAGACACACACGCACACACGCACGCACGAGCGGGAGGTTTGAATAGAGATGGTGGTTGGGCGGGGTCATATCGGGCTCAAAGGGGCCGCAGGCCCGGACGACGTCATGCTTATATATCATGTTGTTTTATTAGAATAATTAATTGTATCAAAAAAGGTTTGTTTTCTTATGTTGCATTTAAAGTACATACTATTTTGAGTTGTGTAATGAATGAATCTAATAGGAGGCAAAAATTTGCATTGAATTGTTAACATCGTTCATTTTCTGTGAGGAATACGTGCTGTACACTGGAGTAGCTGACACATTGAATTTGACATTGTTTCCAGGGAATTCCTGGATTACAGCCATTGTATATTCTGTGTTTGATATGGCTGGTGTTTCATGTATGGGTTGATGTCTGGAAACTGGTGAAAATGGTGTCCCAACAGTTTAAAAAAAAATGAAGTTAATTCACAAATCTTATTTTAATAAGGTTAATTAACTATGGTAACATGCTACTATTTAAAATGTGAACTTTTCTTCTAACTTTGTTGTAATAAATGAAATATTAAGGTTTTGTTCTAATAAGTCATTCCTCTGGGTTGTCCCTGTCTATATGTGTCATGAGAAAACATTTTGATTGTACACTTAAATCAAAATTCTAATTATTGTGTTACAGTATTCATTAAAAAGTCATTTTATGAGACATGATAAACAAAAAATTATCCTTTAAAATTACAACATTTAGTTTAAAGTTATATTCAATTGTGTCCTCTGTATTACTTACTTATTCCTCTGTTCAATAAACTATTTAAAGTAATAATTAAATGGTTTCTAACAACGACCTAGAGATATATAGACTGCTTATCACCCTGCTTTCAGCGCCAATTGCTGCTTTCGACGGCATACTGGGGAACTACAATCCGAACGAGAGAGACAGAGAGCTGTTTTGACAGAATGGTGGGCAAAACATAGCTGTAAAAGCATTGATTCTTATGGGAGAAAGATGCAAGTTGCTAGTAAATTCCCTAAAAATGTAGGTTTTTCACAATTTTACAGTTTTTGCGGGTAATACTTAAAGATGGAACGAGTGAAATATAATTTTAAATACAGTTTCATCGTAGTGCGATGTGTAAGTACGACATTAAATGCGCTAGAAAATAGCTAACCCTTCTTTGACCCAACGTTTGTGACCAATATGTAGATCAGTTATTGAACCTATTATATATGTATTTCGGGTAGGTAATTTGATACAGTACATGAAATTTATCTCATCACTAAGTACTATTAATTTAAAATAATCGACTGCAATTGAATAATGATCACTTTTAAATGATTTGTGTGGGTTTGTTATTGTAGTCGTATTCATTACGAGTTTTAGTTGTGTCTTTACTGTTTTATAATATTTCAGATTCAATGCAATTTTTTAAACAGGATAATCTCAATTACGTAGCAAGATAAAACAAACCTATTGCTAGGATAGATTTTAAGAGGAAATGTTTGGACGAGTGCAAACCTAGACTGTGTGTTGATGTTTTAAATACAAATAAAATTGTCATCACAAACTGCTCTACCTCATGATAATATTATGTACAATTATAACAGTGTGTCGTCCTAATTTTTTTTTAATCTTGAAAGTAGCGGCTCTAAAAAATAAAGTCCATACGTAATAGCTGAAGTAAAAACTTGTGAGTCAGCTACATTAATACGTATAATCTGGGTTACATTATTTTTTGAAAAAATGTAATTTATTTATCACTTTAAAACCTTTCAGTTTTGTTATTATTTGCCATTTCCCCAGGAGCCTCTACTTTCTAAATTTACTGTATTGTCTTTGGGTGCTCTCTTCCCAGACCCTTCTCTATATAGAAATTTAAGTAACATATTTATACTTACCCATTTTTTGAGAAAATTAGCATTTATAGCAGTAAAAAAAGAAACATTTTTGACTCTCCACCTTGAAAAACCAACCCTAAAAATTAGGCTCTATGTACATAAATTGCTGAACGAGTAATACTGGAGATTAGCAGCTTTTAGAAAATAATTGTTAAGTAAATGATTGGTTGTATCAGCTACCTTAATAATGCATAATATCTTTTTGAAATGGTAATTAAAGTATGATTAACTTTGCTTACCTAACCTCTTAATCTTTTCACTTAATATGGCTGACATAACCGAACCTACTATGCACACAATTTCAGAGTATTTTTAACCACTTTTTGAAATGGTAAACTATTTAAGGTATCACAATTCCCTCCTAGAGAATGGGTAAAAAGATTAATACACAAATATATATATTTTATTCAGGACAAAAAAAAATGTTTTCCTTCAAACCTATCCTGCCTTTATGTAGAAAAAATCCACCGGATGTACTTAAATAAAGACGTTCAATTTACACCAAAAAAAAAAATTACCGGTTCATACTATCTTAGCTGGTGACTTATCGAAATTCATGTGTCTGGAGAATCTATGAACCTTGTCTCAAGCCTACAGTGCTCAATGTGTTTAGCCTACTCATTGTTTTACGTGGTGTTTCCCCCAATAGGCCTATTAAAACCTTTCACATTCATTATTTGCCTATTTCCCAGGAAAACCTACTTTTAAAAATAACCATTATCTTTAATTGGTTATTGCGTAAACTCTTGTAGAAATAGTAATTTACGTGTAATGTTGCTCACCTTACCTACACAACATTTTTTAAAAATTTTAATTATGTAATATACACATTTCTGTGAAGCTGCTCATTTCTGTAATTACTTTTAAAATTATTAGATGTGCAGTTTATACATGGGCTGAAAAGATTAACTGGTACATACAGTAATTTCATATATTTATTTATTTGTAATTGTAACATGCCAACTAACAGGTCAAAGCCTTTAATGGTAATTATATTTAGTATACCTAATCTAACCACTTGTTAAAATGGTGATCTATTTGAACACCACCCTCTTATAGTATGATTGGAAACAAGCGTGGCTCCAGAAGTGTGCTCGACCACCGACAAATGCTGGCATGACAGCACCACTCAGTATTTGGTTTTATGTGACCATGGCGTTGCGTGTTTCTTTTGGCGCATTTGCAGTGGACCACTGTAAAGGAAGCCTTAACATCATGTTTCTTTGTATGATAGTCCCTCTCAAAGTGTCTTCCTGGAGCTTCTGCTGAATGGAAAACATGTTAGGATGCAGAAAAAAAAATGATTTTTTTTTTTAATTCAGAGGCTTTCCTGCAGACTTGATCTGCCCCACAGGAAAACTCCACTGATGCAATTTAGTAAAGTCAATCAAAGATGTGCAATGTACCTACATGACGTAAGAAAAATCAATGGTACATACCATAATTGTTTAACTATTGAAAATCATACTTCTGGAGAAATGTACTGAGTGGAAGCAGTGTAGTGCACAATACATTAACTCATTTTACACTGTGAGTTTTTCCAAGAGGCCTATTATACCATGCTATTTAATTTTCTAACTACTACTACTCCGTAGCCTGTGTAGTTTCTGGATGTCTGTAACTACATACTATGTCATGATTACAACCAACAAGTCCTTGTTAGAATCTTGAAGTATACTAAATTGTAAGCAAAGAAACTCAGTTCCAAATTTTGACTGTTAAGAGATATTGCCCAATGGGACTAAATTGGGCCAGGAAGATAAATGACTCAATTTGAAGTAATTGTAACAGAATTTATGCGTGGACTATTTTGATGTATACTTGTTGCCTTAAAATAAAATTCACATAAATAAACACTGTTGATACGATTCATAACACTGTCACCAAAGTTTGAAATTTTTATCTACTCTCTAGAATTACATTAATAAATACAAGAAATGTAATACAGGAAAAACTAACAGTAGACTGACAACTTCAAAAAGAAAATTATTGCCTAGGTAGGTGTAAATGTTTAACAGTTATTGTCAAGCACAAATTTTAGTTATGTATAACAAAATTTACAGCACATTTGCTGAACACTGGTGTGACTACATAACCTTATGACCACCCAAAACTCGCATTTCTCATTATATTCGTAACACAAATCCTAAATTTTTAACATACACATCAATATTTTAATGAAGCTAATTTATGTATAAGAAGCTGAAATCAATCATTATTGTATTGATTACTTTTGACTTATCATTTTTTTATTATTTAAAAGCTAAGATTACATTTGTCAAATTTTTAAAGTAAACAAATATTTAAAAATTAAGATAACTCCTAAAAGAAAATACACTTCAAAAATTATATTTTGAAAGTAATTTCAATCAATTCAACACATCATCTGTTCATTCATCACGTAATTTTACTTAATGAACATCATTCATCCCGTATTATTGCTGTAAAAGTATGTCGTCTACTAACAAAGCACTGTTTGCCCACCATTCTGTCAAATTCAATTGGAATCAAAGATGGCCTCCCACTAGCAGTCTATATATCTCTAGGTTGTTGGTTTCTAACAATACAGATTTTCTGAAGGGAAATTTTGTTCTTGTCAATTGCAACACTGTGCTACAAAGTTTCCCTCCATTTTATATGTTGTGGGATTTGTTTTCACAAGATGGCTAGAATTTATGGATGTCACACTTCATAGCATCATTCGTCTGGTAAGTAAAATTTTGTTGTTATATTCACTTTAAATGTATATTAGCTGCTTAGGACAATCTTTTAAAAGAACTGTTTTTCCACTATGTGGACTTAAATAGTTTGTGACAAACTGACACATGCATTTTTAATACATAACCTCAACTTTCATCATTCCCTGGAGTCATTCCTCTGGCTTATAAATGACAGAGGAATGAGCTACGTTTCAGAGGAATGCCTTTTATAGAATAATTTTACTTAAAGTCATTGTTAACTGTACTAAAAAGTCTCTAACCCTAATTTTTTTTAAATAATAGTTTGTCAGCATAGAAACAGATTTGAACAACATAACTTTTCTTACTCCTGCTGAACCAGATAATATTATGTATTCTTCACAATAGGAAGGAATCTGACAATTAAGTATTTAATTATGTAAAAATATTTTGATGATTCAATAAAGGGAGCGTTCAAGTATTACGTAATGCAATTTTTTGATATTTTTGACTCCCCCTCCCCCCATGTAACGTGCCGTAACGTTTTTCTGTAAACCCCCCCCCTCCCCCCTAGTAAAACATTACGTAACCCCAAGTGACCATTTTTACTTAAAAGTCACAATTATGTAGGGTAACGTACCGGAATAAGTCACTAAAATACCTTTGTTATTGTTTTAATCACGTTAATGTTATTTATTAACATTTGAAATGTCTTTTTTTTAAAAGCAAGAGCTTTCTAATGTTTTTTTTTGTCCTAATAAATTTTTACTACTCAATCATACATTTAGCAATCATACATTTAATTACGTCGTTTTCCTGACTTGGCTCTGTCCTTACACACTTTTTGCTTTATCCGCCATTGTTCTTCTCATGCATTCTCCTATTTTAGCGCTTTACTAATAAAGCTATTAAAATCAAATAACAAATTTTATTTCTAATAATTATTTTTACCTTTGGCAATGCAATTAAAAACATAAAACTAACTGCAATAAAATATATTTGTCAAAATATAATCACATTTAAGAATACGATTGAACGAAAATGAAAAACATTTAAAATAAAATTAGCCATAATTAAAATAAGTAGATTGTAAAAAAAACAATTCAATTGGAGTTTTACTGCTCCTCTGTCCATGGGTTTGCCAGCCACTCAGATTCTTTCATTACTGGCATTCGGAGAGCAGACGAAGAGGGTACCGGAATTGTTAACCCGCTTGCATCAACATCGTCTTCGTCGAGCCAATCGGCATCCTCAGACGATGTTTCACAGCGACGCACAATGCAGAGAAGCTCATTTGCCCTTCTTGCAGCAAGTCGCTGTGGCCATACTCAACTTTTACGAAGGTCTTGGGCAGTCTTGCCATGCATGTAACAATTGTGTATTTGCACACTCTTGTGGGATGTAAAATAAACCCCACAGGTTGAACATACTCGGTTCTTTAGGTCGGATTGTACTGATGGGCAAAAGAAATCGTAAGGCATCTGCTTAAACCCTTCTAGAGAAGGCGACAGATCGACAGACAACCTCACAAGAAGTGGCGAAAACTTGCATGATCCTTTGTCTATCTGACTAGGTACCACGAGCTTGTTTGCGGTTTGAAGGATTGGGCAGGGTGGTGGCAGGAAAGTTTCTGGAAAGACAGATTTTAATGCACTCCTCAAGTGGGAACAGCAGGATTCATCCGCATATTTAATAACTTGCAAGAAATATTGTGATTCACGGACGTGAGCGCTATACCACGCCATATTAGGTTCTGCTGGATCCTGCAAGCTATCTTCAGGGTTTCTATATTCCGCCGAAACATCGTAGTTGTCAATTTTCATACAGTCGGTCGAGTGCTTGGAGCACATAAACGAAAAGGGTTGCCATCTTGGGAGAACAAAATATGAACAATTCAATCGGGAATCCCCCGTAAAAAATAAACGAAAAGGGTTTCCAACTTGGGAGATTTTAATTCACTAGTTTTTTTATTAACCTTTCAGACCAATCATCTTTCATACCACAACATTACTGTTGTGATGAGAGAAAATCTCACACATAGAAAACAGTGTATTTTGAATATCAATACCTATATAATTTATGATATGGCGATTGGAGTCTACGTTGACAACCGAAGTATAACGAAGCCATCTGAATAGCGGTATTTTTTGTTTTAACTAATTTACTGGAGTGACGAGAAAAACTATCACAGCTGTTGATATATATATATATATATATATATATATTTTTTTTTTTTGCATTACATTTGGAGTTAAAAACACAATATTCACTAATCCTGTAAAGCAAGCAGAAGCAATTTTGTGAAGGTAAAAAAAATTTAAGTTATCACGCCATTTGAAATTTTGAGAAAAAAAAGTTTTAAAAAATGTGTGAAAGAATCTGTCTCTACGCGACCGTTCTGAAGGGTTATAAAATAAATAAAAAAATTAAAAAAAAGTGATGTAACGCGTAGGTCAAACCCCCCCTCCCTCCTCTGTAATGCATCGTAACGTTTTACAAGACCTCCCCCCTCCCCCCAAATTCGTTACGTAATACTTGAACGCTCCCAAAGCAAATAATTTTTAAAATTTTACGTCCGAGAATGTTTAATGATATAATGATCCTTTGTCTGATAAATGTGCAATTACTAAGATTAGTAACAATTTACTCAATTGTTACAGGTGTATTAATCATGAAGGTCAAAGGAACTAAAATTACAGTCCGTGAGGAGAAATTGAAGAAAAAGAGAGAAGCAGAAAGGAGACAATATGAGCAACTCAAGCAAGATCCTGTAGGAAGGCAAAAACTCAAAGAAAAAGAAAGAATTCAATATCTCAGAAAAAACAAAGAAAAACTGTCAAACCTATACAAGAAATGTCACCATGTGAACGATGGCCCGCAGGCTCGTCCGACAGTATTAGGAAAGAAACGAGCAGCGAGAAACAGAATGAGACGAAGTAGGGAACTAGAAAAGAAGTTCAAAATGATACAGATACTGCAAAGGAAAGCAGAAAAATACAAAAAAGTTTCAAAGATTTAAACGTAAATATGAAGAAAATGTCCCTCCCACACCCAACACATGAGCAAAACAGATGTTGCAAGAAAAGGATAAATCAAAAATAATGAAGAAACTTCTCTTTGCAGAAGTTGCAGAATTAATGTGGGAGAGTTACAAAGCTGTGAAATCTGAAAAAGAAAAGCAAGTTTTTAAAAAAGTGTTATCAGGCATAATTATTAAGAAGTATCATCTTCTTAATTACTGCAAGCATGTGCTGAAATGTGGTCGTGGAATTTCTCAAGCACATGGAGTTTCAATTCTGGAGTACAAAAGGAAATCCAGCTGTACAAAAATGAATCAAGGAAGTCATGAAATTAAAAATTTTTTGGAGTTGGACATCAACTCGCGCATTTGTTCAGGATGAAAAGACTATGTTACAAGACACAAAGTCACGAAACAAAAGAGATATCTTTGCAATACTTTGAAGAATTTACATCAGGCGTATTTGAAAACCTTTCCTCAACTACCAGTTAGCTATGAATTTTTCTGTAGGAGAAAACCATTCTGGATTAAGAAAATGAAAGCTTCAGAACGTGACACATGCTTGTGTGTAACCTGTGCCAACATGGAACTCCTTGTTTTAGCTCTTAAACGACTTGAAATTACAACTTCACTTGAAGCTGTTGTGAAAGATTTATGCTGTGAAGAGAATCCACAGGATTGCCTTCTGCGTATATGCGATAGTTGCAAGTCCTTTCAAATGAGCTATGCCGGTAAAGATTTATCTATGTTAACATACTGGTACAAGTGAATTAGTAAAAGGGAAACATTTGTTGACAAGAAATCAGAAAATCAAAAAACTGTAACAAAAAAAGCCAAAGAAAAGTTAGTCAGCAAGGTAGAAGATTTGATACAGGAGTTTGAAGCAAGTATTGGCAAATACCTTCAACATCAGGGAAGGAAGCTTCACCGGTACAAAGCAATCACAGCATTGAAAAAAAAATGAAAGAAAATGAAGTAGTGATCCATATGGATTTTAGTGAGAACTACAGCTTTAAATATGCTGAAGAGACACAGGTATTTCACTTTGGGGGATCATGCCAACAAATTACATTACATACTGTGGTAGTTTATATTAAATTAAATGATACAGTGAAAAGTGAAAGTTTCTGTACTGTGTCTGAATCATTGTGCCATGATGTGCCTGCTATCTGGGCTCACTTACAGCCGGTATTAGCTCACATTGAAGATACCTGTGGTGCTGACACACTCCACTTTGTCAGTGACAGCCCTTCCACACAGTACAGAAATAAAACCGTTTTATACTTTAGCTACTAAACTACGAGAGATATACCCAAATCTCAAACATTTCACATGGAATTATTTAGAGTCTGGTCATGGAAAAGGTGCACCAGATGGCATAGGTGGGGTATGCAAACAAACAGCTGATAGACTTGTTGCTGAGGGGAAAGATGTAGCAAATTTGGAGTGTTTTGTTAAAGGAATTATAGAAAATGTGAAAGCAGTAAGAATCTTTGAAGTAACCGAGATGTCAATTGAAGAGTTCTCAGCTAAAATTGACCAAACACAAATTCAACTTTTCCCTGGGACAAAGCAAGTGCATCATGTAAAAAATGAACGCCGCAATAGTGTACTGCTTTTTCGGAAGCTTAGTTCCTTCATGGACGAATGTGTTAAATATGACATGGGAACGCTAAGCTACTTAAAATATGACAAAAATAGTTCTTTTGAGGATGAGCCTGGTTATCCCGGTATGAGTGATTTGAAAAACTCAGTGAACAAAGTACGGTACGCGGATGTTTACACAGATTATGAAATTGAAACGGACAGAGACCTGACAAAAGACTTTTGTGCTATTAACATTATAAGTGGAACTTACATACTAGTTGAAGTAAAAGGAGCCAGCAGCATGGGGAGAAAGAAATATCATGTGCCATAGCATTATGTAGCTGTAGCGCAAGATACTAATGGACGATGACGGTGAAGTGAGTGTGACATTTATGCAAGAGTGCAAGTTACAAGGTACCAGACAAGTGTTTAAACTAGATGAAAATGATGTTTCACATGTGTATTTTGAACAAATTGTTTCCATATTACCAGCAGCAACAGTGTTGCGCGGTAATAGAGTGTATTACCAGTTTAGTTCTGTAGTAGATGTATTTAAGCATGTTTGAACTAGAAATTTTCCGCATTTGGGACGTTCTCCAATAAGTATGACTTTTAGCTGGTGAAATACTGATTTCCAAAAGTTTTTTTTTTGCTATATTTTATTGTATCTTAACAATAAAACCATTAAAACTGAAAAAAATGTATTGATCCTTTGTTGTATAATATGCTAGAAGTACATTCAATTAAATTGACATGAATTCAACCTCTTCATTAATTTTTTTCTCAGCCACTTATGAAGTCCAAAATGAACAGTTTGCAGACATTTACCCATATCCCAGTTTATCCCTGGATCCTGAAGACTTGGTCCTGATGGCATGATCCTGTTGGCTTGATACTGTGGTACATATTGCTTGTTGTTTTAGTTCAGTACATCGAAATATCTTGATAGCATGATCCTGTTGGCTTGATAATGTGGTACATAAAGCTTGCTGTTTTAGTTGAGTACATCGGAAGATCTTGTACATGAAAGAAATTACGAAATAAGAAAGAATTATAATTGTAGATTTAAAAAAAAATCCTTTTTATTTGACTTACTATAATAATTCATTATTACGTAGTGATATTTTTTTAATGTACAGGATGATCCGATGTACCTACTGAATTAAAATAGCAAGCATCATGTACCACGTGATCAAGCCATCAGGATCATTCTACATTCTGAACTAAAACAGCAAGCATCATGTACCACAGGATCAAACGAACAGGATCATGCCATCAAGATATAGAATTCAGGATCCAGGAATAAACTTCAATATATAAACGGAAGAATTAGCATATTTTTAATTCTCCATAGTTGTCTACAGTTGTGCTAAACAAAGAGATACATTATCGCGGGTAACAATGACTAGCGGCGGAAGTTGAAAACACAGGTAGGCCTATTGTAAGATAAGCTTTAAACTGTTTTGTTTTTTTTTTTTTTTTTTTTTCACGAACCTGTAGGAATTAAGAAACCATCCCTTCAAGGTAAATTTATGGACGGGTATAGTGTATGAAAACCATGTTTTCTGTTTTTTTTCTTTCCGCCATAAAAGGCCGTGACGTCCAATAATTACCAAAATATCAAAATATTTTTAAAAATTATTTTTTTTTGTAAGGATGCACTCGTATAGTCAATATTTACTGCCTGAAAATGTTATTTTCGAGCACTACTAATGTTGCTTAATTATGCTGCAAAACAGCATTTTTCAATTCTCACTGCTTTCTAAAACAAACTTGGTATTGGGGGACAAATAGTCTAGTAAAATTGTGGTGTAAAGCTACGAACACACAGTGCTGTGCTCGCTATGTTTGCCATGTTTGCTATGTGAGTAAAATATAGCGACCTGCATCTCTGGTATCACTGGCCACATCAAGTTGTGTTCTCTATGTCGCCAGCTGTTTGGTTCTCTGCTATTTTTCTAAAACGTCACTGACTTCACGCAGATAAACAGAAACACCGGTTTATTCGCGGAATTGTGCTGTACTTCTACGATTGCTTTTTATGAAGTTTAATTTATCTGAACACTATCGTACTTTAATTAGACAAGTTGGTGGAAAAGTTAATTGCAAGTTGACGAAAATATCCATGTTTATGGTACAAATCAATGGAAGAATATAGAAGACAGGATATGCAGGACAATGCCTGGTAATTGATTCCATGGAAATGCTATCAAACTGAGTTGTATTTATTCTGAAATAATCCATAAATTTGGTTTCGCCCTCACAACCAACTGCTTCGTCAAATGATAAAATTCTTCAAATACCCTTTTTTCAATTACATACCTTGAGAGCCAGCAAAATATTATCATTGTCAGAATCATCATTCGAATCCCACACCATGCGTCTCTCCGACATCGCAAACTATACTATCCTGTGTGGCCACCTGGCGCAGAAACATTGCAAACATAGCGAACATCGTGACATAGCGTAGCTTTCTTTGTGGCCTTGGCTTAAAGCTCCTAAAAATGTATAGATATACACAATTTTTATATTACTTTACAAATTCATTAGTTTACATCAACATTTACATGTTTTAAATTAATTAAATCATAAAATTTACCTTGGCTGAATGCTGTTCATAACTCTCAAGTTTTCCAGAATCCATTGGAAATTAAAAAAAATAATTTTGCATCAGTTTTAAATGTTTATCTACCTACAGAGTTTTAAATGTGTGTTTTACTTTACCTAAAGTAATACAACTATTCACTTTAGTTGTAATCACCTAGACCAGTAAGATCCTTGCCTCCCCAAGAAAACTAGACTCCTTGGAAAAATCTAATCTTCCTATCAGAACCAAGTTCCCTTATAAAAACCTACCTATAAAATCATTGTCTACTTGGAATAAATCTAACATATCAAGAAAAGCCATCTCTTCCCAGAAGAACGTTCTCAGAAAAGGTAAAATTCTCACGCCATGGCTTTTCTGTAAGTAAAATAATAAAATTCTGAAAATACTTTTTTCAAACACTAAAGTATTTCTCTATCCTGAAAACAGTGCTTCTAGATTTCTACCGGTTTCTGAAAAAATCGCTGTTTATAGGTTACATTACAATACCTGTGCATGTTTATAGGTTACATTACAATACCTGTGCATTGACAATGCCGCTGCGATTTTTTGTTTTCCCCTTGTGGGTCCATGTGTTTATGTTTTGGAGAACTTAGTCGAATATTGTGAATGGTCAATTAAGTTAGATTAGCTATATTAAAAACTAGTCGACCCGTGCGGAATTCCGCAGTGCGCACCAAATTGTTTTGTGTTGCATTCCATCAAACATACAAATAATATACGTGTTTACAAAACCTCTTTAAATACAATGTTGGAAGTGATAATGTGATCATCGTTCACTTTTTGGTTGTATGTATCTTCAATACAAACTGATGCTATGAGAATTAAATAATGTAAGAGGTAATGTTAGTAGGTTATGTTTGTGATACTAAATATCAACAGTAATTTCAAAAGTATTTACTTATAAGAAAATTCTGATGTGCCAGAAGTTTTGGTTAAGTGGTTTTTTGGTGGAATTTTTTGGTTAAGTTGAAGGATCCTCTAAGATGTCTTTATCATAAGTTCTGTTTATTATAACGGAAGTGCAATTTAAAAAAGAAATATGTAAACCTTGATGTTTCAAGTGGATATCCGATTCGATATTTATCGAATGCAATTCGATATTGATCGAAAAATTGATGCATCCATTAAAGGACCTCTTCTTAGATGATTTTAAATCTCAAATTTAAGAGAAGTGGTACAATTTTAGACAGTGGGTCTATTTTTCCTCATTAGCCGGCACTATAAGCCTTAAAATGAGGGGTAAATCCTGGAATTTGGTAAAGGCATAAGGAAAATCTCGCGGACTGACAGAAAAACAGGCTAGAGAAATAATATATAAGATACTGTAAAACATTGTGTACATTTAGTTAGGTTAGTATAGCTATATTTAAAATATTTTCAAATATTTTTAATGGTTGCTTAGGGATTACCAATTTACGATGTTGCTATCCTGACCTAACCAACACGAAATCACAGTATTTGTAATTTAGCTCGACTATTCTCTAATTTCTCCTTCACATAAGTCTATGAAATATGAAATACAACATGGACATCTTTCATGCCCGTCTTTATCCTGTAACATGTGGTACTGAGTTTCTTGTGCAAGTGGCGAACTTCGATAATCTTCTGTGAACTTAAGAACTATTTTGGGCTTCGGAATGGACTTACGTGAACTTGTCACCACTCACCACCTCCGGCTAGCTCAAATTTGGTGATGAGTGGAACATACAGGTTGCAGGTCAAGAAGACATTAGAAATTTACACGCATAGTTCGAGGTATTACCTGTTTTATTTATTTATGTAAAAAAAATCACCCTATATTTCGTACAACAGAGCACGCAACAAATTTTAACCGGTACCTCCATAAAGAAGAAAAACACGTAGACTTGTTACAAATTACATTATATTGCCCGGATAAGTTCCGGTCAGCGACGGCTGGACAGAACCCTTTGTCGCTGTGGGCTTCGCCTACGACTACGGTCAAAAAAATTCCAATTAATTTAAATGTCTGAAGGAAAAAAAAAGAGTTCTTGGGCATTGCCCGGACCGTAGCTGCAAAGTTGTACTTCAAAATAACATTACTAAATTATGCGAGCCATCGCCTGACTTCGATCTCTCGGCACGGTGCTCAGACAATGACTGATTTTACAACCTTCCTTCCCTTTGTGAGGGTAGTGTCCTGGGTTCGCTGACATAATTTTCAGCCAATCACGGCACATGGTAACAGAGGCTTCCACCAAAAGCTTACTTCTGTTCCCACGATGCAGCGATTTTGTATCTTTCTCGCACTCCTGTGACCGTGACTCACACGCCTAGCGTGTGAAACAAAGCCTCGGTTGTGGAAAAACGAAGGAGAATCACGTCAGCATGCCTTCCCACACAAAGAAGCCAGCAAAAAAAAAATTACTTGAAATATAAATTTATGAATTTTAAAAATAAAAAAATAAACCCGGTGAAACACTGTAAGTCTAACTTCGAAAAAGAAAAAAAAAAACTTTACATCATTTAAAAACCTAACCTGAAATATGACAAAAAATTTATAACAAATTATTATGGCTGAATTGCATGAGGAAGGCTGTAATCTGGGTTGTTACATAACCCCCTCCAATTTCTTATTTGAAAGCCAAAGTTTTTCACTGAGAAGTTACAAAAGCACAAAAAAAAAAGAGAAAATCTGTCCTAACATAACCTTTGACATCATAAACTTTTCAATGCATTAAAAAACAATTCTTACAAATTTGGGTGACGCCCAATATTTATCTTCCTTGCCACTAGGAAACATTCTCGAAACTCACAAAAACTCTTTTAAACTGTCATGGGATTACTCAACATGCTCAAATAAATTTAAAAACACTCTCAAACATAATTTTCAACAAACAACAAGTTGACACAATTCTACAGTCATGGCATGAAAAACACTTCATTAAGAAGTCGTATTCTTCTCTTCTTCAAAAACAAATTATGAACACATTGCTACCTTAGGTTTCAAACCATATCTCCCCTTTCAGCAGCCACACATAATATATTAACATTGATGAGGGGTGGGAGCCACCAAGGAGAAGGGACGCACCCTTGCAAAAGAAAAAACATCGGACTCCATGCCGGAAACATATTTAAAATTAACCTCCTGGCCCCCCAGCTGCCTCACAAACACCACACAAAAAAAAATTGCTGCTTATTTAGGGCAATACAAAAAATTCACCTAAACTCTGGCCATCATCTGCTTCTGCAGCTTCAAAACTCGACTGCTTTTTTCATTAACGTATAGTGTTACATTTCATACCTTTAATATAGGATGTTGACACCCTGTCATTCAATTCAAAACAAACATTTACCATTACAAATGTGTGGCACTTTAATTTGAAACATTAAAGCTTTTAAATTCTATCATTTTCCCAAAAACGTAACTCATAATAAATTTCAGTTAACACCTTCCCATGACACAACACTAAACGATCAAAACATTACCCAAGTGCCATGAAATTCTCAGAATGTAAAGCATTTCTTCAAATAAAATTTAGTACCTGTCTACTCAAAAGAATTTATACCATTATTATTATTGTTGTTGTTGTTGTTGTTGTTGTTGTTGTTGTTTCAAAACAACAGAAAACATTCACATTAACTTTGATGTATTTATCTTCCTTCTCTTTAAGAATTTTCTAAAAAAAAAAATGTCATTAATCTTATTTGTGCATTCCTATATTATACTATAACAATTCTTCAAAAAATACAAAAACTCTACTAAATTATCAAAAAGTACATAGTTCAAAGTATAAAATTTTTTTTATGAAAAACATTATAAAATGGAAAAAATGCAACAAATTTAAAAAAACATTGAACACGACAAAACTATATTTGAGGGAGTGAGAAGCCAAGTGACATTTTAAAAATTCTGTTTACTCTCAGTTCAAAGTTAAAATCATTTGGAAAATTCCCTGAAATATTTATGTCAGTAAAATGGTTATTATATTGGTTGTACAGAATACAACTTTTATATTACAAGAAAAAAGTTTGTAAGTGTACTATTACAGTACAATAATACAATAATATGTCACTTGTGCCCCTTGTCTTCCAAAGGATAATATGTGACAGTGAGAAATCATAGTACAGAAAACCAAACAAGGAGTTTATTGTACGATCATTTGGCTAATCAGAGTCGCTGTCCAAAATATTGTCTCCGTCTTGTTCCACTATGGTAGAAACATCACCATCGTTTAGCTCAGCCTCTCTTCTATGCTGCTGTTGCCCTACTGGATGAATTTGCAAATCATTGTAGAAGGGATGGTGACACGGAGGAACAAACTGAAGCAACTCCTGCAAGTCCTTGTACTTGCTTGCCTTTATTCCTAGAGGATTACCTTTGGGTGGGAGCTTGGGTACATGTGAACGTGGCCTTCCTCCTCTCACAGATGTAGGATTCATGTGATACATATAGAAAGCCATGTCAGGATTAAATGTGTTCTTGTAGAACAGTGTGAAGGGATGTGTTTTTATTGCATATTGCGGATTCCTTTCACTGTCTTTGCATACTGTTGCTCTAAGGGTGCTAAGGAGAGAAAGTCCTCATTTTGCATGCTAACCACCATTAATCTCGTTGACGATTTAGCGATAACATCCATCCAATCTTGGTGTACAAAGATTCCCCTGTCATAATTTTTGTGGCTTCTTTCTATTCACACCAAAGTTTTTATCACAGTCGTTGTACGAGTGCCCTGACAGCAAGTACTTGTGATCTACCTGTTGGGAATATGTGTGGAATTAACCACATACAGCCAAAACTTGACAGTAAAACAACTTTTATTCTGTCCACCTGCATTATCACTAAACACAGTTATTTTTGTAACAGTTGCAGGAAGAGTTTGGATAAATTTCAAATAGCAAGACATCATCTCTTCACAACCCCTGGGGGCCTGGCCTTCATGCCACATGAACATGGCTGCACTGCCAGGCCCCAGGTTGTGTATGCAAAAGTTGTAGGTCCAGAGTTGTCTTGAATAATAAACTTTAGAGCAGGTCAAAATAGGTGATGAAAGCATTTTTTGCAGATCACAACAAACTGCTATATGACTAGCATCAGTTTTAACTGTATCTTGGGCTTCCTCAATTTGTTTCCTTGCACTTTCCGCTCTCCTCAGATGTAACTCCTTTTGTGTTATGGCTGCCTGTTTTTCATGTGGCAATCCGTGATCAATGACATTCTGAAATCTATCACAGGTATTACATGTGTCCGTGTGAGGTTTGTGGAAGCTTAAGTTGAAGTTAGTGTTAAAAAGAAACCGATAGTAACTTTCCTTTAATGGTTCGACTTGCCTTTCTTGGCACAACTCTGTGTAAAGGGCATACATCCTGCTGATGTTTAAGTTGGTGTTTAGGTACTTCTTGTTGGGAGTTTGGGCTCGTGAATTATGGCTACTGTACCTTGGAAAAGAATGAATATGCTCTTTAGCCAATTCAACTTTTGCATCAGCAAGCTTGTTACCTGGGAGTTTGTGCCCTCTGTTGTCTTTGGGAGAAATACCTGAAGTAGACATTGTTTTCTTTGCAATAACTGTTGTTACTCTCTTGTTAGAGATATCCAGTGTGCAAATAATGAACTGTTTGCAAACTCGCTTTCCAAGTAAAGTGAAATTTGCAGCTGAGAGACTTTGACCCTTTTCCTTCTTTTTTCTTCCTAGCAGGTTGTTGAACTGACAGGCATGAGTTCAAAAATGATGTTTGCAACTCCCAGTTGCCAAGCTCCCAATATTCTTTAAAAATTCTTGTCTGCTTTTCATCAATATTACCATTACATTTAAATCTGCACTGATGTATGTACTCTCTTACCTGCCTCTCTTTGTGATGCTTCCCTTTCCTATCAACATAAGCTTTACCCTCATTGCGTTTCTTTTTGGCGACATTTCTTTTCCATAAAGAGCACCTTCGCGTTTTTTTCCGACCTGGGTGTTTGGCTCTCTTCGATGGTGGCTCTTCTTGTTTGCTGGGAGACCCGTCATGTTGGTCATCATCTGAATAAAACAAAATGAAGATCTATGTGATATTTTCAGTATACTATTACTATAATGTTGGTTTAAACATGGCCTATACATGTAAAGCTACAAGTTAGGTTAGTTTAACCTTTCTACACTATGGCCAGACTGCAGAGTCAAGTTTCAAAATTATTGCAGTCTCCTCACCTATAATATAAAAATGCTTTTTGAGGCGACCTTAAAATTTTTCTTTCTCTACTCTGTAATCAGGCCAATGGGTAATTGATAAGTATGATAAAATAAAACTTTGATAAGTAATGGACCTACCTTCATTACTCTGAGACACTATAGAGGTTGAGTCCTCAGCATCATCTTCGTCTTTGTATGTTGGATCTTTATCCGTGTCATCGTCTGTAAGCACAAAAGTTATGAACTAATTAGTTACGCAATACATAAGTAATTCATTATTATGTATTTGAGAGATTAAACTATCGTGCAAAACACCAGTAACATCTCTGCCTAAATATTACAACACTGTCAATACTAACCTCCAAATATAGAAAACGTTTCTTCAGCATCAGATTGTGTCATTATTAACGTAAATTATTTTGCAAGTGAAAGTGCACATTTACTTACTATTTGAAACTTTCACTATTGTAAACAAAGGAACACTGAAAGTTGTTTATTTAAAACACATAAACCTGTAACAAACACAAGATTATGTAACCTATGTCACTTTCCAACAAAGACAAGATGGTGCAACACTTGTAACCTTGTGAAGAACACAAACTTTGGTGCACAAGGGGAACAGATGCCACTTGCTACCATTGGCCTCCAAACAAACGAGCTGATTCTTTGTGTAGTTGATTTTCTTGCCGCTAGATCTCATCACATGACAGAGATGCACCTATATCCCTTTGCCACCAACATTTCATATGTATTAACTGCCCACTCCTGTACTTAAACCCATTTCCACAATAATGTCACTTGTACCCCTTGGCTTCTCACCCCCCTCATTTAACTCCACCCCTCCATCTAGGCATTGGGTCAAACAAGTTTACATACACTGTTTCCAGAGATTCTGTTGCAAACACATATTGCATCACCCCTTTACATTTACTATTCATTTCTTCTGTCTGTGCCCATGACAAACAACTGTTTACAATTTTGGCGACAGTTCGGTATACACAAAACCTCTGAACATGTTTTATTGTTTTTCTCACATGGATCAGTGCACAAATTTTAGTTTGTAAACTCTTCGGTACACACAACCCACATTTTGGCACATTACTGCTTACATTTTGAAAAAGGTGTCCTTCTATCACTTCTCTGCAATCTGCAGAACTCAATTCACTGATTACCTTCTCGGCAAACTCATCCTTAAGTTTGTCCTAGAAGGCTTTCATTTCAGTCTCTACTTTTGTCATATGTTTACACAAACTCCTATTCACATGTCCATTATCTCTTACTTTTCTAAATTTTGTCTCCACATTGTTCAAACATTCCCTGTTTAGCTCATCTCGGAACTTTTCACATTTATTCTCGATGTTTATGTTTTCATCTACCTCCTGCCCAACAAATTCAAAATTTTCTTTGACACTATTCCTTCATTTCCACAACTTTCTACATTAGTTTTTTTCCTTTCCACTTGTGATTCACAGCTCTGAACATTTGATTCACATGCGGAAATTTGATTGTTTACATTAACGTGCTCATGTTTAATTTCAGTTCTCATTTTTAACAAGTCCTGTCAGATTGCCTGTGATATGCACTCCATTTTGTGCTGCCCCTGTGCAATTTGTTGTTGTATGGCGATTAACATTTGCATAATCTGTTCTGACCCCCCCATAACCTCACTTTGAATAGGTCCTGCAAGATGTTCCATGTTACCAGATATTTCTTGGGGACCGGGAAAATCCTGTGCTTAAATTTATTTGGTTTTACACTTTACTTCAGTGATAATTAAAAAAAAAAACTTTCAAAATTACAACCTTAGTTGACTTGTGTTTGTTTCTCTGTCCCACGTAGTCCCGCGATGCGACTATCTCGACGTTCTGCGATGTCCCATGATGCGACAATCTCGGTCCCGCTATGCGACGATCTCGAAATATGCGTTCTGGACACCCGTAGGTCTCGCAGCTTCTGTCTCCCGTGGTTTTCACGACGTGTGGACAAAGCACTAGTTGAAACAGTCAGGCGGTAAACAGCACAGCCGATGATTGATAGATGTAAACATAGCTTGAAGTTCTTGACGTATTTTTTTTAAGATCAAAATTTTTTTTTTTTTTTGAAAATTTTGATAACTCAGGGCGTGTGGAAGTCTGTGCCAGCCCCACGTTGGGTGCCAAATTTCACCACTCACCACCTCCGGCTAGCTCAAATTTGGTGATGAGTGGAACATACAGGTTGCAGGTCAAGAAGAAATTAGAAATTTACACACAAAGTTCGAGGTATTACCTGTTATATTTATTTATGTAAAAAAAAAAATCACCCTATATTTTGTACAACAGAGCACGCAACAAAATTTGACCGGTACCTCTATAAAGGAGAAAAACACATAGACTTATTACAAATTACATTATATTGCCCGGATAAGTTCCGGGCAGCGACGGCTGGACAAAACTCTTTGTCGCCTCGCTGTGGGCTTCGCCTACGACTACGGTCAAAAAAATTCCAATTAATTTAAATGTCCAAAAGAAAAAAAAGCATTCTTATGCGTCGCCCGGGCCGTATCCGCAAAGTTGTACTTCAAAATAACAATTCTAAATGATGTGAGCCATCGCCCGACCACGATCTCTCGGCACGGTGCTCAGACAATGACTGATTTTACAACCTTCCTTCCCTTTGTGAGGGCAATGTCCTGGGTTCGCTGACATAAATTTCAGCCAATCACTGCGCATGGTAACAGAGGCTTCCACCAAAAGCTTACTTCTGTTCCCACGACGCAGCGATTTTGTATCTTTCTCGCACTCCTGTGACCGTGACTCACACGCCTAGCGTGTGAAACAAAGCCTCGGTCGTGGAAAAAACAAAGGAGAATCACTTCAGCATGCCTTCCCACACAAAGAAGCCAGCAAAAACTAATTACTTGAAATATAAATTTATGAATGATAAAAATAAAAACAATAAACCCGGTGAAACACTATACGTATAACTTCGTGAAAGAAAAAAACTTTACATCATTTGAAACCCTAATCTGAAATATGACAAAAAATTTATAACAAATTATTATGGCTGAATTGCATGAGGAAGGCTGTAATCTGGTTTGTTACAAACTGGTCGCTACACTATGTTGTTATTCCTAAGCAACCGTTATAAATATTTTACAGTATTTTTAATGTAACTATACTAACTTTACTAACTGTTCGCAATCTATTGAAGTATTTTAATGGAAATTACCTAATCTAAACGACTATTCTCATGATGTAATAAATTTGTAATATTTATACTGAACATGCTCAAACATGACCTCGGAATGGACTGTTGTGAGTATTAGGTTTTCAGATTCTCTGATTCTCCATCTAAAATAACATTAAAAAATTTATGACTGCTGCATCAATGCATGGGTATTATAATGTATGCTATAATTGGTGATTTCTCAGAAACCAGTTTGAATATTAAGACTTTGTTTTCAAGGTAAATACAGGAACATTTCTAGTTTTTGAAAAAGTATTTTTGGAATATTATTATTATTTCCGTAAAAGCAGTGATGTAAGAAAATTTCCCTTACTGAAAGAACCACAAACCCGACATTAATATAATCATAAATTTTGCATTAAAATCACCAAACGTTCACCTTGTTTGAAGTCGCAGTAAATCTTTGCATGACGTGTTCTAGCATTAACATTGGTCAGAAAAAATATATGACTCTCAGTAAATTAGGTGAAATATTAAAATAGTTCTGCCATATCACACACTTTCACTTAGTCACACATTCAGGGGCGTAGCCGGGGGGGGTTTAGGAGTTCAAACCCCCCCCTTAGCACCAAATCTTTAATTAATTTCTTATTCATAACTCAAACAAATTTCATATTAAAATTAATAAAATTTTTACCATTACAATATTTAAATTTAAGTACCGAAAACTGCTAAAATAGCACTATTTTACACCTTAAAATCCAAATTTTCCCGGGGGATGACCCCCGGACCCCGCTTTAATACGGGGGGGGGGGGGGGGGCATGCTTCTTAACACCCCCCCATACACAAATCCTGGCTATGCCACTGCACATATTCATTAAAAAATTTAAAAATACACCATTGCAGATTCAAAATTCAGAAACAAATTTTGATTTTATGCACAACATTCGTGTCAGTGACCTTCAAAAGACTACAATACGGGAAAGAACCGAAATCTTGCTTTCAAGAAATCAGAATTATGTTGCAAATACTGTCAGATTATGTAGCAAACCCTTTGAATAAAGAAAATAGTAATATGTATCTACTTGTCAATTTTACACAAAATAGAGGAAATAAATGGTTAAGTGAATTATAAAATGAATGTCTCAAATCGTGTGAACTGCTTACTCTGACAGTCAGCCTGATGTTCTGTGTAGAGAAAGTAATGGAGGGGGTGGTGGGCAGGTATGTGGTGGGGGTAATGGAACTTAAGGTGGGTGGACGATAGACAGCATGGCTTAATAAGGGGTTCTTGTGTGAAACACGGAGTTGCTGGAAGATCTGGTGGTAGCAGTGGACAGGGAAAGCATAGAGGCACCATTTTCATCTACTTTGAAAAGGCAATTGTTAAGGTACCAGAGGCTAATGGAGAGAGTAGAGATGTTGATAGAGGATTAAAGGTGGTATGTTGGATAGGGGACTTCCTGAGGGATATAAGGCAGATGGCGAGGGTGGGTGAGGAGTGCCACAGGGAAGTGTGGGGCTCCTGTTGTTTATGATAATGATGAACAGCAGGCGACATGCAGCGAGGTACTCCGGTAATTGGCAGAGAAGAAGTCACGATCAGCTCCCTGAGTACCAGTATGTATACGTCTCCGGCAAGAGTGGGGGGACCTGGTTGGAACCAACTTTTGGGCAATGGTTAAGTCTGGAGCTATGGGCGGTGGCTTTGAGTTGCATGGCGAGGCATGTGCCGACACCCAGCAACGAAAGAGCTGGAATGTGGATGAATGGTGTGGCGATTAAGTCACTTGCAGGCCTTCAGAGCGAGGTTCCAGGTCATGCCGTGCCGAGCCCCGGACCGAGTATATCCGCCAGTGTGTGGGCTGGTCCGGCCTCTGTCAAACCGAGCATGCTCGGCTTGCCGTCCGATGGCAGTTCCCTCCGCGCCGAGCCCCGGACCGAGCATATTCGCCAGTGTATGGGCTGGTCCGGCCTCTGTCAGACCGAGCATGCTCGGCTCGCCGTCCGATGGCAGTTCCCTCCGAGCCGAGCCCCGGACCGAGTATATCCGCCAGTGTGTGGGCTGGTCCGGCCTCTGTCAGACCGAGCATGCTCGGCTTGCCGTCCGATGGAAGTTCCCTCTGAGCCGAGCCCCGGACCGAGTATATCCGCCAGTGTGTGGGCTGGTCCGGCCTCTGTCAGACCGAGCATGCTCGGCTTGCCGTCCGATGGAAGTTCCCTCCGAGCCGAGCCCCGGACCGAGCATATTCGCCAGTGTATGGGCTGGTCCGGCTTCTGTCAGACCGAGCATGCTCAACTCGCCGTCCGATGGCAGTTCCCTCCGAGGCGAGCCCCGGACCGAGCATGTCCGCTAGTGAGTGGCAGGTCCCAACATGCTCGCCCCGAGCCCACAGCGAGTGTGCTGTCTGTCGTTGCATCAACATGTCTTTTAATGACAATAAAGTTTTTTGGGAGGAGTTCATAAATTTATATCGCACTCTTCGATCAGTGTGGGATAAGTAGTAAAGAACATGTCAATGGGCATATCAAACAAGAGTGCTACGAACAGCTAGTGAAAAAAGCCAGAGAAATGTTTCCAGATGCCGACATCGATTTTGTGAAGAAAAAAATTGACATTTTACGTGCAAGCTTTCGTCGTGAACTGCGAAAAATTAAACATCTAAAACTGCAGGAAGTGGAAGTGATGATCTTGACCAGCCGACATTGTGGTATTTTAATTTACTACATTTTACTATGACCAAGAATGTGTGCGCAAAGGAATTTCTTCATTGCAGACAAAGAGGAGTGCTGAAGGCGATGTTGCAGAGACAGATAATGATGGAGAAACTGAAGATGTATACAACAGCCTAGTAAGTGTACATATTTATTTCAATACAAATACTATTACAATATTTTACATTATATTCATAAATTTTAAACGAGATCAATGTTATACCGTAAATAAACAAAACATATGTTTGTTGTTTTTTGTCATTATTATTTTTACACATAAACAGTACATTATTTTCATTGTCTTTTAGCGACAAAAACATTTTCTGTTTTCTTTTACAGTTTGCTAGCGCATGAAAACCATACGTTCTTGAAACGGGATGCTACCTTCATTGCTGTAATACAGTTTGTAAGCATTTCTTACCTTTTCGGCTATTAAACTAGGTGAACCTGATTTCGTCTTTTGGAGGCCTACCAGGTTCAAGACTTCTTTTCGCCATTCTCCCTCAGTTATTTCACCATTGTCTACATTTTCGAAATCCACTCATGAAAAGCGTTGGTAACTAGGGCTATTCCTTCGTTAATAATTGTGGAGGGAGCAGCATGCTAATACTATGGTATCTACCTTATCAACATTCATTCCAAGGCATGACAACAGACACCTAAATCGAGAAGCCATAATTCCAAACGTGTTTTCCACAACTCTTCGCGTACGGTATAGACATTAGTTAAATATTTTTTCTTCATGTGATATAATTTTTTTGCTATAAGATTTCATTAAATTTTCCTGTAGAGGAAATGCATCATCACCTATGAAAACAAAAGGAAGGGTGATGTTGCGGCTATCAGAAAAACTGCTTGGAGATGGAATGTTTAACTTTCCTATTTGAAGCAAATAATTGAAATCTGTCTGTTGCAGAACTCCACCATCCGACATCCTACCGTTTGTTCCACAATGTACATAAATGAATTCATATTGTGCGTTGACGATTGCGAATAGAACAACACTGAAGAAACCCTTGTAGTTATAGTAAAATGCACCGCTATCTTTTGGTTTCTTGATCTCAATGTGCTTACCGTCCATTGTGCCAAGGCAATTTTCGAACTGCCATATTTTTTTGAAATCTTTCGAAATACTCATCCAGTCTGCTGATGAATTGGGAAACTGAAAAAAAAAACTTTTTAATTAACATAAGAACACTATTAATCTGATTATCAAAACATGCATGAATGTATATACAGTACTAACAATTGTCGTTATGTCTTATAAATACATGTATTTTTAAATTACCCTTATATTTGTAAATTAATTAAAATAAAGCGTTTCTGTTGACATTAAATTATTAAATTGTATTTCTTTTCGGTTGCTCAAAAATAGTCTGACATTTTCTTTGTACCTGAAGACGTAATTTACTGTTCCAGGTTTCAAGTGAATCTGTTAACTCGCCTCCACATCGTCAGCATCATTTCAAGCCCGAACCAGTAACGTTGCAACGTCAGAAAAAAGTAAAACAAACTCTTGACAAAAAGATGGAATTATTTTTGGATAATGCATCGGCTACACTGGCAACATTTTCTGATTCAAAGTGTGTTTTCGGGCATAGTGTAGGGCTTCAACTAAAGGAAGTTGATCAGAAACAAGTGATAACTGAAAAATTAATTTCAGACGTACTATTCCACGCAAAACTTGGCAATTTAACAGAGACTTCAACTGTTACACTAACTCAATGTCAACAGCATTCATATTTACAACTACAACAGCCTTATCAGTTTCAGTCACAGCAATTTGCGCCATATTCTCCTTCACCTAATCAAGTATTCAAACATCCTCAAACCACTGTCATAAACAAGCCACAGGGGATTAAGGTAACGCCCATGCTTCAAAGAACATACGAAGACGCGGGTGAAGAATGTGGTGATGGCAATATTGTCCACGATTATATACTCTTGAAATAAACTTCATAGAAATATTACTCAGTATACAGCCATGGCTATTCTCTTTAAATAATAACATGTTTGTAACTACAAATTACAATTTTGTACAAAGCTCTAGTATTTATAATTGTTAATGTTTATCTATTTATTAATTTTTTTAATATTTCAGTGAATATTCTATTTTAATTATTTACATAGCATCAACACTTTCCTTAGTCAGTAACAACATTTATATTTTTACCTTCAAGTATTCATCTGGCAGGGCTTCAAATATGGCGGAGCAGGTCTCCGGAATAATTGGTCCAAGCAACTGAGGGGAACACAGCTAATCTTGAAATCTTCGTAACTTCTGCCAGTAGCTAGGAAGCGCGGGGTAGCAATTAGTCATTCTTCTGGGCTTACTGATACTCGTAGCTTAGTGTTCATTTTTATAATTTTTTTAGATACAAGATTTAACAATACATTGAATGTACATTTATCCATCCTCAAATAATTATACAGGTCTGTTGGTTCTGAGATTTCCAGCTCTCTCAGCATTGACGTGTCACTACAGTCAAACCTCATTATTACAAACCTGAAGGGACCATAATTTTAGCACTTTGTAATAACGAGGGTTTGTATTAACCAAACTATTGGGATATTGTGACAAAAAAAAATTGATTGAACTTTAAATGCCTATATTTACAATTATAAAGAAAATTATACACACCGTTGGTAGTATAAGCTGGCTTCACTACATGCATGACAATATGTAAACACTGAAGAAAACAAACACAATGCAACACTTACAGAATAAATCATAATACAAACTTCAATAAACTTGCATTCATGACACATTTTCTATTGAAACATTTGGTTTAAAAAAGCATCAATTCTGGTTTGCACTATCTTTTTCTTATAAGCATTGTTTACCACATTTAACTTTGGTCGTATCTACTGCTGCCGACTCCCTACACATAGTTTTGCCAACAAGATTGTTGCGATCCTTAAACCGTTGTAGCCAACCATTGCTGAACTTGAAGTCTGAAATTCTTAACCTCAATGCTAGGTAGTCTGCCATCTTCTGAATCATAGGTCCAGAAATTGGCAAGTTTGCTGCACGCATTTCTTAAAACCACTGCAAAAAGGTAGCTTCTATTTCTTGATGTTATGGCCTCGCATTCTTTTTCTTGTTGATAATCTGCACGAACTCGCAAAAGCCGATTCAGTCTTTTCACGATTTTTTAGTATTGTCGACAACGACGATTGCGGGATGTTAAATTCTCTCACAATTTCAGTTTTCGTTCTCTCTCCATTGTCTACTTCTTCGATAATTTTAACTTTAACTTGCAATGTAAGTTCGTTGCGTTTACGTTTCACAGTCATATTATAACACTCAAAATTGAGGTTAAGATACACGTGCGTGAACAATGGAAAATATCAGAACTTTTTTCCTTAGATTGTTTAAACTTCTACGTATGTACACTTCCGACGACTAATATTAATAAGGTATAGAGTTCTTTCCTTTTCGTTTTCCGTTTACAACATGGCATCTTTTCTAGTTTAGTTACTAACATCGCCACTAGAGTTGAACTTTTCATCTTGTTTTTCGACCATTTTGCGCTGTAGGATACATACATGTATCTTTGGAGAAACGTTTGTTTACATGACGGTTATGAAGACGATTTACTTTAGACTTTGGCGGTGAAATTCGTATTAACTGTTTACTTGTACACGTTAACAGCTACTTGAGGGATCAAAACAACTTCGTAATTCATATTAACCGTATTTCGTATTAAAAATACTGAATAACATAGGAAAGCATACCTTATTTTCCGGGACTGTGAAAGTACTTCGCATAAACAGGAATTTCGTACTAAGTGGATTCGTATTAATGAGGTTTGACTGTATAACGATTTTGTTCCACAAGCCACCTTTTAAACCAAACTCTTTGTTTCTTTTTTCATGGCTCTTCATCCTAACCAAATAATCCACCATACAGTGCAATGCTACTTGCAGCCATTGTGCAAGCACAACACCAACTGTCTTTATAGAGAAAGCGACGAGCATGCAGGTGTAGTGTGTGGTAATGACTGTGCGGCGAGCATGTCTCCTAGTGAGGTCCACGGAAGAAGTTAAATGAGTAAAGGGAAATCGCAAAAATAGTAAAGAAGAGAAAAAAGGACGGCGCTTGAGTTACACTCTTACCATAGTGGGGAAGGCCCGACAATCAGCACATGAAGTTGGTGCAACCACGATCGCGGAAGAAAAAATGTCTAGCAACCTGAACTTAAGTTTTATGACACTACATGATTTCCGTAAGCACTTCTTGTACAGAGGGAAACTATCCTGAATCTGGGCAATTACATCCTAGTATCTCCCAGATAGTTTGATAACTCAGCCCCGGACTGACAGCCAAGTCACAAGAGCCCAGAAGTTCGGATGATGGTTGGGCATAGACTCTCTCTGGACAAGGGGTAGTTTGCATAATTAAAGCAACTAGAAGGACCATTGGGGCTTTAACAGAGGTTGAGAGGAGAAAAACTCATCCGATTGGCCCGTAGACCAGAGAGGGAAATGGAATGAAATAAAATTTCAAAAACGTGGTCGCACCTATGTTTAATAGACGACGACACTGGCAGATAGCGTGCCGAGGCGTGCTGGTGAGGCATACTGCATAGGCTGAAAGGTGCTGTGCTCGGGCGGGTGATACAGAAGTTATCTGCACTTAATGTGCCAGGCGTCGGAGAGATGGCGTCCAAATGGTCGCCTGAGAGCTGACATGAGACATGGCTTCAGCCCACGGGAGGGGAAATGGAGTTAGGGTTGGACCCCAGGTCAATGCTCCAGGCACCTGGTTCTAGGAAGCACAGTGAAAAACACAGGTGGCAATAGGTATGGGGGGAAAGCTGGCTTGATGGCAACATGGCCTCTCTGGCATGTTCTGGCGATTGCGAACAAGAACTTCACGCTGGACTGAAAGTCGCTGACTTCAGCCGACATCTTAAAAAGCTCGTGCCTCAGACGGGGCTGACAAGTGCAGTAACTCTGAGAACGAGTCTGCAAGAGCACTGTGGGCAAGAGAAATTACATCTGAAGTCGTACCCATGAGCGAGGAAAAATGAATGAGCCTTGCTGACCTAAGAGACTGCTGTATCATGTGCCCGAGGCGCTGGGAACATAAATGGAAACCAGTCCGGAAAAGTACAGTAAAAGAAAGGAATTTAAATTAGCTAGACTCATCAGATCTAAAAAAATTATAATAATTAAGTTAAACTGTATATTGTGTCAAGAGCTTACTGAATCGTGGCATATAACTATGTTTTATTAATGTGTATTTATACTGATAAGCCTACAAAAAAAAAAATTTATTTGTAAATAACTACGTCATTGAACGTTTCAGAGGTATTTTATATTACATGTGTATAACATTGCATTCAAATATGCTGTAATTAAGCAATAAATAAACTAGAACAAGATTATATTATTCGCTTTTTAGTTCTCATTAATTATTAGCAGTTCCTAAAAATATTATTTGGTAATTCTGAAGGAGAGCATCTTTTCTGGGGAAAAAAAAAATCCAAAATGCATTTATTTTGGTTTGTGATATGTTTTTAAATAGTTCTCTTAAGAGAACATTGTGATACCTACTTCAAGTAATTTACCAGTAGTTTACTGTTTTGAAGTGTGGTGAAGTAAGGTAGGTACATTAAAACCTTAGAACAATTGGTTCAGTTGGACTATGTTAACTACATTAAAAATACTGTGGAATCATGAAGTACTTAAGATATGGTTAGCTCCATTACAAAACCTTTAAAATTGACTGGATAGTTGGTTAAGTTTTGTTAGCTACATTAAAAACCATATTAAGTTTTAAAGAAGGTTGGTTGGATTAAGTTAGCTGCATTTTTAATTGATATTCATAATCAATCGTTCAGTGATTCTTACTACATTTTTAAAGCAGCTAACCTAATGTAACTGATTGTTCTTATTATTTAATGCTTTTTTTCATGTACCTAACCTAACCACTTGTTAAAATGGCAAACTACTGGTCAACTACTTCAAGTTAAAAAAAGTTTCCTCTAGAATTAATTATTAATTTGTTCTTTATTAAATTCATAGCATGTAAAAAGTAAGTCTTTACTCCTGAACAATCTTTATATAAAATGTTAATTCATCAACTTCATGTTCAAAATATAATTACCCACTCATTCTACCCCAGGGAAGGTTACACAGGCTCTATTGCACCACTTTATTTTAAAATAAGACCACTTATACGGGGAAATTGGAAGCATATATTCAAAATGTTTTATTCATTTTATGAGTCGAGCACCATTCAGACGAAATGAGCCATATGTTGTTTTTCCAATATTCACAAATTACGATCTTAAAAAAAGTAAGCATTTAAATACTTGTAGAAATTTCTTTTTAAGAATGTAAAAATAAACCATAAAATATGCCTGCAGCATTGGATCTGCAAGTATCAACATCGTACACTCGTGTTTATAATTTCCAAGTATACCTATGAATTAAGTTATAAAACTCCAAAATTATGCTACGTATTACACCCAAAACTCTCCCTGAAAGCTAAAATTAGTTCATGATGTTATTTATAACATAAACTCTTATGAAACTAATCAAAGCTACAGCCACACAGGGTGCTATGTTTGCTATAGCCAGCTGCAGCTCAGGTGTCAATGGCCAAACAAAGCTGTGTTCGCTATGTTGGCGCTCCTGGCAACGCCGCCGGGTATTTGGTTCTCTGCTATTTTTCTAAATGTCGCCAACTTCGCGCAGATAAGCAGAAACATCAGTTTTCATGCGGAATTGTACCATACTTCTGCATTTGCTTTTTGTGAAGTTTAATTATTCTCAGTATTAAGCTTTGAATAGTCATGTCGACGGCAAAGTTCATTGAAGGATTATGAAAATATCCATGTTTATAGAATAAATCGATGGTAGAATACATAAGGCAGAGGATATGCAGGACAAAGCCTGGGATTTGATTTCAAAGGAATTCTATCAAACTGAGTTGTATTTATTCTGAAATGATCCATACATTTGGTTTCATCCTTACAGACAACTGCTTCATCAAATAATGAAATTGTTTTAATTATTTTGCTTCTAGGTTAACTCCATGAACTCATTTCTCTTTATGTTTACATACTGTAAGAGTCAGCAGAATATTATCATCGTTGGAAACGTCACTTGAATCCCACGGAATGCGTCTCTCCAACATCGCGAACATAGCACAGCTTTCTGTGTGGTATAGACTTAAACAAAACGTCAAATGTAAACAAATGTCTGGGCTAGATGCTGTAGTAGTCTGTCTTAACAATACAATATTTAAAATGTTAAAATATGCTTCAGAACTCTTCCTACATGTTCATTATGATAAATTATCATTATGTACAAGCAGCACAAGTCCAGTTACTCTCTAAAGTATCGTAGATATTTCAAAAACCCGCCTGTCATTTTGATTTAGGACGCCTCAAGGGCCCCATCTGCCCGGGCACACACATGGTGTGCAGAGCTTCAGATAAAGCAATGCAATTTCAAAACTACTGAAGATATCTGAGTGAGGTATGATTACAAAAAAAATTTAAGAATTCGCTGAGGGCGGAAAAGTACTTTTGAATCCAGATTAAGTTTTTAAACTGTATTTTTAGAAGAGTTAAAATGGTAAATGGTGTGTTTTCAGAGTAATTTTTAGGCATAAAACAACCGGTACAGATTCTTCAAAGCACTTAAGGGACTTGCAATACACCTTTTCCTTCATTTCTATGCCTTATAATGTTACTGTAACCTCTCAGATTTCACAGTTGTCGTATGGACAACGAGAAGATTGCGCGCAAGTTCACAGCCTTGCGCTTACAGGCGATACCGTGCTAGAAGCACTAACACACATACACTCCAACTAGACGAATACCTTTAAGGTTTGGGTTTGGTGGCCTAAAGGCTGACAGCTTCCTTTAATGCAAAGTAAGGAAGCCTTCAAGAAGGGAGGTTGAAAGATGGATCTTGCAGGGTAGTTAAGTCTACCTTTTTCATTTTAAGGAGCCTAAAAGACAAAGGGAGATCTCTGAATTTCAGGTTAGCCAACTTGATCATTTATATAGGTGCTATGGTATAATGATATAATGGTATAAATTAAAATTCTTGTAAATGTCTTTGGATGTGAGTACTTAAAACATCAGTATTTGTACTTATGAGTGGTCAAAATAAAATAAATGAATAAAAATTGGTACCATTAAATACCTCCTCTTAATGTTTACCACAGATTTATACCTCATATCTCATCAACTCATAATGATCCCAAAATGGTTTTAATAGTTAAAATAATAGTGGTGCAACCAATTTATTGGAATTTTTAAATATTTAAATTTGTCACTTTTTGAAAAAACTGAATTTGGAATTTTTCAAAATGTATTTTGGTATTTTTCTAATGAAGAATCCCTATCAAGTTGTATGTCATATGAAAGTCAATTTTAAAAAGCTTTAAAATGGGACCAATTTGAGCTTTCTAACATTAACTGTTCCAAAAATATGAATTTTTTTCTAGATCAGAAACTTGCAAAATTTGGGTTATTTTGTAAATTTTGTAAATTTAATTTTAAAAAACACTTTAAAAAATCTTAAAAAATTTATTCTTGATTTAGTTCACGCAGATAAACTATAAACAAAAAATTGTTGAAATCTAATAGGGTCAGGTAGAATGTGTGTGCTCATTTGATGTGGAATCATCCTTCCGTGATGCAAGTGAGGCAATCGTTTCGGCTGCACAGTGCTGTATGAAGGCACAACAGGCATGACGAAGGCATACCCAACGACGACACGGTGGCTGGTCTGCAGTTACGGTATGTTACAGATATATTTTAATATGGCAGTTCCGTGCGAGCAACTCCAAACAGTTTACCAACTTAGTGAAGTAGTGCAGAGTAAAATTAAAATAAAAACATTTTTTGTGATCTTGAAATGTTGAGGCAGTTGGCCAGTTTTTTAAAGGGTGCAAATTAATTATTTTTTCTGTTTTGGACTGCTACATTTTACTGTATTCTTTTGTTTACAAATATTTGATGCCTTTAAAGCTTGTTGGCTTTACACTAGTACTGTTATATATATTTGAATGGTTAGACAGATTTTTAAGACTAAAGGAAAACCTGGACACTTTCATGGTAGGTTGTGGAGAACTTTAGTCAGTTAACTCAAACAGACAGTGGTTTTTCTTTTTCATCAAGTCAATTTCTTGCCAAGAAAAAATGTAATACAATAGTAATTTATTTGCTAGAATAAGAGTTGTATTATAAACTGCAAAGAATGGTGCACTAGATTTGACGTCATCGCATGTGCAAGTGTAACAGCGTCGCGCGAGTGAAATAGGGACCACACGAGATCATGCCATGCAGACTTGTGGAATAATCTTTTTTTTATCTAATGATAGTGTCAAGGTAAACTTGTTTCATTGCGAACACATAAAGTTATGGTAGATGAGACTTTTGGAAATGTAAGTCAGACTAAGCACAACACAACATAATTAATTTTTAAAAAAATGTGTAAAATTTTTTAAGGAATAATATTTATTTATTTATTTTTGTAAATTCTTAACCCAACATAATTTGGTTTGAAATGATTGTTAAGAGTAATTTTAACTTCGACAGTAGGACGCCACCGTGATACAAAATTAAGGAGAATAATTTGTATATAGGAAATGTGCTCAGATTTTGGTGTTGTTAAATACCATTTTGTGTTTATTAAAATGGTCATATATTCTGTTTTGCTAATAAATTATTTAAAGTGCTCAAAGTAAATGCATGTGAGTATAGCCACATGGGATCAAATGAGGTGGTATGATATTACATGGGATAAAATGAAGTGGCATGCTATTACATGGAATAAAGCAATATGGCACGTTGGTTCAATGGATGAAGCACTGTGGTGTGCTGGTATATGTATTCAAGCGATACAGTATGCTTATACATTGGATCAAGTGGCATGGCATGCTGGTACATGGGATAAAGTGATATGGCACCTCAGTAAATGGAACAAAGCGATATGGCATGTTGATACATGTGATCAAGCAATATGGTATGTTGGTACATGGATTAAAGTGGTAATGGGACACTGGAATATTGGATGAAGCATATGGCACGCTGGTACATGGGACAAATCTCCGTGGCATGCTGGTACATGTGATCAAGCGTTATGGCTTGCTAGTACATGATGTCAAGTGGCATGACATGCTGATATATAGGATCAAATGAGGTGGTATGCTGTTACATGGGATCAAGCGAGGTGGACTCACATACGGAAAAACTCTTGTTCAGACTCTTGCCCAGCTACCGTTATTTCTGTTCAACCCAGTTTCTCAAGATCTCTCCTGGTAATTGCTGGGATGCGATCTTACCACAACTTGTGGTAAATATTTTTATTTAAAATACCTGTAGATTGTATAATTGCATATGTTTCTGATAAGACTTAAAGCAAATAAAAGTATTTAAAATGGAGAGATTGTTTATTCTAGTTTTACAGACACCTACTATGTTGTGTGTTGTCTGCAGTGGGCCGAAGCCAGTCTTTCACACTGTGAATGGGAAGCGGTCAAGTTCTGTGCGGTCCCAGCAAGAGGCCATCACGCCACAACATGCTGCTTTGATAAACTTTGTGTACGAATGTGAGTACATTTTTCATCTCTATCCCTTTATGAGTTATGTAGTTCTTATTAATCATCCTTCTTGTGTGTAATATCAGGCAGGTTGATTTGTATATCTGAGTGACTTTATAGTATGTAATGTCTTGGTTTTAAAAGTATTTCTTCTATTACTTACCTAAGCTGTTGATAGAATACTAACAATGCAATATTCCTACAACATATTATTAGTAAAGAGGAAGCCAACCTGTGATTTGTGTACCTACTTAATACAATTTTTTAAAATTTTGCATCACCTTATTTGAAACTGATTATTTCAGCAAACATTCAGTACTATCACCTCATAACTCATCTTATTCTTCTCATTCAAGTGCTCCTTGTTACAGCACTGATCAATTCACTGCATTCTTTAAGGAAGGGGGTTTGTTTCTTGTACTTTAAATCTCATAAAAAGATAGAAGTAGAAAGAAAATTGATTGAACATTATTTTGCTAGCTATCAACGATAACTTATAATGGTTGTATTGCTAAGATTGGTGTGTGTTTTCAATAGCTCTCCGAGTTCAGCATATACACCCTGATCAAGTTCTATGTCTTTAAGTGATAGAACTTTTGAGAAAAGAACTTTAAGTTTGTTGCTAGTAACATCCTGAGTGAGTATATTGTGCTTGTGGAACAACTCTGCAACTGGTTGTAAGTACGTACTTGCGAGCAGGATCCTCTGCCATTAACTTTTCCAGCTTCAGCGACATGTGTTGTGCTGTTTTTTTTTAACAATTCGCTGGTTTTTCCTTTGTGGAGACTCTTGAGCTTGTTGGCATATTCCTTCACTTCATCACTGAAGACACCTTCACCAAAAATTTGCAGTCTCCTCCTCACAATCTGGAGTTTTGGATAGATTTCTGAAGCCATGGGCTTAGAATTAGTTTCCAAGCTTACCAAGAATGGTTTAATAAGGGAACTGACTGATTTCACAAAGAGTGATTGTACATGCAGCATGCCAATTTCCTCTTCGCCAAGGGTCTGTAGATGAGATGAACCACCATTGAAATTGTTCTCCCTTGCTGTCTCTGACCGCAGAAAAGCAAACAAGATCTCCTAGTTATCAGAAAGCCATTCAACTGCTGTTAACCAGAAGTTCCATCTGGTTACAACAGGAATAGGGGAAAATCCAGCACTATATCCTTCCTGTTGCAAAAACTGCTGGAAAGCATAACGTTTCTTCCTGGCATTTAAAAATATCTGCTTCACAGATATTACATCTTGGTTCAATTCTGAAAAACTGTTTTTCATGAGGACTCCAAGAAGATTCACTTTATGGGCCCAGCACTGCACTTGCACAACTGAATCAGGCAACAATATGGAAAGACCATCAAAACAAGATTTCATGTAAGAAGCTGCATCACTTACAAATGCCACCACCTGATCGTAGCCAACCTCCATATCTTGCAAGGCATCAGAAATAGCTCTAGCACATGTCCTGCCATTTACAGCTTCTAATGAACTCACAGCAGCAACATACTGTTGTTGAGAGTCACAAAGCTCAACTGTAGAGAGCAAATAAACATAAATTGATCTCCCTAACTTGTCTGTAGTTTCATCAGACATAATGGCAACCCTCTTTTCTTTCAGTGCGGTAACCACTTCGTCCTTTCTAAATTTTGCTAAATGTGGCAGGTAATCTCGGCGTAAGGTATCACTGGTAGGCAGGTCTCCACCACCAACTATTTGTTTTTTTACCCACTTCCTGAATGCTGGATGATCTGCTTTCTCAAGTGGTATGTTTGCAGATACCATCATTTCCACTGTCGATGTGATGAAGTCCATTTTAGCAACCTAAAAGTAAAACATGGACTTAGTGTGTGTGTATGTGTATATATATATATATATATATATATATATATATATATATATAAACAGAAATATACAACTCTAAGCTTTACCAAAAGGACATGCAGGTTTTTTTAAACTGTGCTTTAGCACTGAGTAGCAAAATTATGTAGCTGGCAGCTTTATCGTAAACTCCCAATTATCCGTGTTAATTGTGACCCGTCTATGCCCGGATAATTGAAATCCTGTAAAAAAAAAAAAAAAAAACAGGATAATTCGTTTCACGGTAAGAGCCGCCCTCGAATTAGTGTCTCGGCTTAAAAAATAAGGCACTGCCTCGCCATGTGGTCTTTCTCCGTCTGCTGGCGACGCGGCAGTCACCCACTCCCACTGTTTCTTGTATTTATTTTTCCTACAACTCGGCTGCAAGTTAATCTTTACAGTTCCTTGTCGCACGAGAAAAACTATATTGTTTGCATCATGAAAACCTGTCGTGATATACTCGTGAGGATTTCCTTCACGTATGTTGCTCGTTCACGGTCATTTACAACAGTTGTTGGAAGAGAGAAAGTTAACACTGCGCAAGATAAGATTGTGCTGACAATGCACATATAAATTCAGGCAATGCCCCCCCCCCTCCCTTTTTCCCAACCTGTGGTCATTCTTCCAGCCGAATGCCAGCCAGACACGTCACTCGCCAGGCGCCTGCCGTGTTGCTGGTCCGAGCGGAAAGTAACACGTGAAACAAACAGAAGAGGCAGCGGAGGGGGGTGGGGGAGTACAAGTAAGGGTATCCCCCTCGGGTTTAAAGAGTGACAAATGTGACATCTGAAAGGGAGGACGACACAAAGGGTCAGACCAAATAGCTTTCTGACACAGAAACAGAGTGGTTAAAAATATTGAACGGCCAAGTGAAGAAATTCGTCGGAGCGATGTCATTTTTTTACAGCTTCAGAATAACTATTGATTAATCTAAATTCAAGCCCGGATAACCGAGAGTTTATCGTAGCTACTTGTGTTCCTGAAGTGACGTACTTTTTTTATAAAACAATAAAAAATAAAAAAGATTTGTTAATGGTTCTGTGATATACATTTCCAATATTGGTGAAAGATAATGCATGCCAGCATTATATCGTGTAACACTACCGTACCTTCGCTTCCTTGACACCTTCAACAGCTTTAAACATCGTTTTCTGTCGTTTTCCTTTCTTGACGGCTTCAGCGTGACCATTACTTCGTATGTTTTTCTTCACACCGTCGGAAGTTTCCCACGCCACTGTTTTATTGCAAAAACGGCATATCATGATATTTTGAGATTTAACCATTCCATCTTGGGAAAACTGTTTCACTCTTTCGTGAATGTTTATTTTGGGCGGCATATCCGCATATATAAACGAACGTTACGAATATGTGTCCACCCTACGACTATTCAAACCTGACTGGACCGAGCTGGCACTACGCCTGCTTCCCTTTAACACTGTCACACACTCACTGTTCATCTTCCGCCGCTGCCTTCCTCCCTACACCCTTCCGCCCTTCCACCAACCCGGCTATTGCAACCTGCTATTGTTGACGGATAAGTAGTAAACAACCGTCTCGCGCTCGCACAAACTTTTTTTTTGTGTCATGGATCCGAGAAATTCGCGTATAATCTTGAATACATACAGAAATTCGTCGGTACTACCGAATTTTAACAAATTCGCGAGTATTTCTTGATTCAAAAAACATTCTAAATCATTTTTTAATGGATTTAATATTTTTAACAACATTTTAAATGGTTTTAACAATTTTCGCGAATTCGCGAGTCGCGAATTTTCCGGGTCCTTACCCATGATGAGACGTGCATTGCTGCATGCATAATTGGTCGATTTATTCATATTTTTGCTTGTGGAAAGGTTTTTATTTGCTCTTTTGCAGTGTAATTTTGCAAGATTTCTACATTCTAGATAAACAGGGAAAATCAGGTAATATTCTTGAAATCCAGGAAAACTCAAGGAAATTCCTCAGTAGGTAATAGAGAAAAATGTGATACTGAAGTTTGGTATTACCCAGACTCTGTAAGCATTTTGTCAATTTGTGTTTTAGTGCTTAGTCATACACACTACAAAATGGTATATGCAAGGTTCTATTTGAAATAAAGTTTGTTATGAGTGAACTTCCCAGCTATGAGGGTGGAGGAGGCTGGATTTTCCTTATTTATTTCAGAAAATTGCAAAATGGGTAACTTATTTTAAAAAATTTATTAGGGAAATTTGAAATTTTGGTCCAGGAAAGTTAAGGAAAAAACATGGCATTTTCATTACAGATTTGTCCGTATACCCAGTTTTATTTCCTAGACTTCATTCTGCTTAAACAAACTTAAGAATCTCGTTATGCAAAACTTTGCCGGTGCTCGTGCCAGTCTAACCAGTCCTCAGTTCCCACGCGTCACTACTACTGATGCGGAATGACCTTAAAAATTAAATTTCATAGAACTGGTGCTAAGCATGTAAAAGTCCCTTTTACAATTTTTCATCACCTATTAAACTATAGTTGTGGACAGCATCAAAATAAGTTGCTTTGTGCAGCACTGCCCAAACGCCCAAAATAAATTCAATTGATCTCACCAAATAAGTTCCCCACACAGCAGTCCAATTTCGGGCTGAGCGTTCATCACCGCCTAGCGTCTTGGAACTTGTGTGCTGCAGACAAACTTTTTGCCTCACCAGGCGGGAGTGTGGCTGCTTGCCGAGCGCTCCACTTGACTTTTAGCACTGCATGCGGCTGTCGCTTGAAACACACACACCCAAAGAGCAAAGTGGCTGAAGATACTTCACTTCTCTGCATTATGTTTAGTAGAAACATCGCAAATGATGCAAATGGTTATTTCAAAACTAGCGTTTTCATATAAAATAAAATTAAGATATTAGTAATTAATTAAATTAACAGTACAGACCCAAAAATAATATAAACAGGACTTCTTATAGATAATAATTAGGATGATAAAATGAGGGTCAGAATCACCTCAGTCACTACCCCTAAATAAAAAGAGATTACTATCAGTGAGAAAACATAAGACCTAACGCTCCAGAAAACCATACCTCACACGCTCTTTCCTTAATAAGCAAGATTACAAATAACATTTAGTCAAGAGTTGAAGAAATAGAAATGCTCAGTAACTGGGGGGGGGGGGGGGGGACGACTATATCACTAGATTAAAAAAAAGATGTAGCACAATTAGAAAGAATTACTTCACACAGATGTCTACAAAAAATCTATGTGCCTTCCATTTCAGAGTAAACCAAAACTTAAAAAATTTTTATGTAAAAAATATACCAAACCAAGGCTGGCTCATAAACCTAACATGGCAAGACACTACAAGTTTCTACCTTCTGGTGAAATCTTTTAAAATAAGAAAATAGGCTATCTTGATTTTTTTACCCTGTCTAACTCTTTAAAAAAATCTGTTACTGGCTTGAAAAACTTCGATATTTCAAACAGTCCAGAAAAATTCTCTCACAGCTTTGCCACCTTAAAGTTTATCTTACTACTAAGTACTGACCAGAAAATATTCAAACAAAACTTTGACCCCTTCCTTGAAATAATGAGATTTACCTACCCTTAAACTATAGGGCTACCTTTCCATGGACTTTGAATAAGTTCCCATAGTGCCTCATCCCACCATCTTTCCAGAGTCCTGGGACTACGCACCACCATGTTCTCTCCTGAAATCCCCCAGATATTTGACAGAGGATGGCTTAAATATCTCCCTAAGAAAAGCTGGCGACGGAGTAAATTTGGTGGCCTTGTGTATTGCTGAAGTCAAGGTGATTCTAAGGTAAGGTGAGGCCAGTCCTATCTGGTCCCAAACACTCACTGCAAGCACCAGTTATTTTACCAACTCGCAAGGTAAACACTTGCTTGCCCAGATGGGGCCTAACCTACATATTAAATGAAAAACACCAAGGGAAATATAACCTAAATGCTAAAAGTTTTAAAAGTTGACAGAACATTGTCAAGACAATCAAATTAAGTTTGGAAAAACTATTAAATTTATTCAAGTGTAAATATAAGCTATATATAGGAAAAATCTTACATGAACAATACAAAATACATAATAAGATCTTGTGTCGCCCATTAGCATTTTTCGGCATAATTGTAAATTTGAATTTTTAAATTATTATTTTAGCAGTAATTTTGTAGCTAAATTTAAACTTTTTCCACTCACTGTACACTCCCACTTAATCTTTTTCAGGCTAGTTCCCAATTCGTTCCCAGTGCTGTATCTGATTTTTGCCAACCCTCTGTGAGGCTAGCTTTTTCATCTCGTATTTTTCTCGCCCCAGTGCACGACCGGCGATTGAAATTCACTCCGCCTGTCGTGAATAGGACTGCTTGTGGCTGCAGCTTCACAGGGCAGCCAGTTTCTCAGAGCTCATGGTTCCAGGGCTCCCGAAATATAAGCGCTCCGGGTAAGACATTTCTCATGAACCAGCATTCCCCCTACGCTCTTTTCCACGAATCACCACCCAGATCATTGACTGGTGCTTAACTCCGGCTAGCGATGGCCTATCTCAAGGCCTGGACACTGGTTTTCAAACGTACCGCCCCTGACCTCTTGTGGCAAAATTATCATCCATCCGGTTGTGAAGCTCAGCCTGCCCCCTGGCAACCCACGCAACAAACATCCTCCTGTCATTCTTTCCCGAGTCACCAGAGAGCTCCACCAGTCTCTTCCATAAGCCCCTTTGCTTTAGAAGCAGCCTCGTGCGACATGCGCAAGTTAATTTATTTTCTGTTTTGGCCACCTCCCAGTAGATAGCGCAGCCATCGGGTGCCAGAAGAAACGTTGAGATATCGAAGCAGGTATTTCTCGACCACTCACTCGGAAGTCTTCGGAACCTTTCGGCTCTGATAAAGTGCCTGTTTTTAATTAAGCATCACACCGACCTACCAGGCACTTTTTGGCGCGACGTCAGACTGACGACTTCGTTTCTCGGCCAGCCCTCAGCAAGATTCAACTTCGACACACCCACGAGGATGTAGTCGTCTCGTCAAGGGATGTTTTCCCTAAGTTTTGAGATAATAATTAGTCAGTCTGTGTTTCAATGTAGAACTTTTATATTTTGCTAAATTTTAATAAATATAAATTATGAGTGCTTCTGCGTCCACCGTGCTTGTTTCGGTCAGGATCTCGCGTGCATCCCGGCAGGACCATCCCTAAGATCAAGGACAACGCCTTGTTTTGGTGAGTTTTCAACAACCTCTTTCTCTCCCCAACGATCCCCATTTTTGTGGGCATTATTGCCTGTTTGACTGATTGTGATGCAGGTCTAATTCTTTTGGATTTGGCTTGTTCACAGACAGGGTCCCAGAGCCGGTGCCGACATTGCAGCCAAATGCTCTTCCTCGTTTTCGGTAACCGAAAGCTACTAAGACGCCACCTGGCAGCCCGGCTGCAGTAGAATATATCACTCCCGACCAGCAAGTTCAAACATTACGACCCCCAAATTCCCCCCGACTTCTACAGCTTGCCAGTGCTACATAATTTCTGAGTGCCAGCTAATTGTACTATATATATGATATATATATGATAACTAAAGTGGGAATTGCATAACTTTAATTATGTTCCGTGCTAATAATTATCACTCTGGGATTGTTTATTGTTATTTTTAACTAGGGTGTAAGGCACCTCTTAATTTGGCACGGGCCGGCCCTATTATAAAATTTTAACATATAAAGGTATTAACCTATATTATAAATTATAACTTCTAATGTATTAGTCCAATTATAATTTTAAGTAATTAACTCCTTTATCAAACTAACTTGTGATTATTAAGATAATATTTTGTTTACTTTTATTTCAATTAACTATGATAGAAAAATAAATATAGGCACAGTTGCAGATGAACCTGCATTTGTTGTTATATATTCTTTTAAACTAAAGATCCATAGTCTCCCAAAATGTTTCCAGGGAGACATTTACGTTACACCAATATAGAGAAAGTGTGGAACAATCTACATTAATTTTTCAGGTACAATTGAGTTACCTTCACAATAATATTCAAAACTGATTTTTCTCAAAAAATAAATTTACTTTCCTAAGTTAATTTCATCTCAAAATTATTTATTTCATAGTTTCCTTTATAACAAACTTTGAGGTTAAAGTGATAATGTATTCCACCCTGAGAAATAACACAATATACAATTACAAGTAAATTCAAGGCTTTGGAAAGCTAAGTTATTTCCAATACCCTGAAACATATATGGCCACCAAGACTCCTATCGTTTTAGCACAGAAGATGCAGTCAATTGTAGTGGGAAAAATAGAACATTTATTATGAGCACCATAAATTAACACTCACATTATCTTTACCAGGTGCACAAAACAAGTCCAAAAGTATCAGATATATTAGTGAAAAGTACAAATGTCATAGTACACACAATAGAAACATACACTTGTGCCCATCTCTCTCTCTCTCTCTCTCTCTCTCTCTATATATATATATATATATATATATATATATATATATATATATATATATATGTGTGTGTGTGTGTGTGTGTGTGTATTTATGTGTGTATATATATATATATATATATACATACACACACACACACACACACACACATACTATGTTTCATGGTGGTGTCTTCTTGATGGTCCCAGCTACTCCCATCTCTTAACTTCCCAAGACCTTGGGTCTAAATACCATAAATTTCTCCCCCCCCCCCACCTTCCCTTCTATTGCCCCTCAATTCTCGGGTAGTCATGAACATCAGAGAAGCTCATAGAATGTTCTAGAAGGTTCTTCACTGAAGTCCAAACAATCGTTACATAAATGAGACTTCTGGTTGTATTCTTCTTCTTGCTAAGTTCTTGGTTGGTATCCCTGAGTTTGATGTTTTCTACCTAGTCTATGGTTTTTGCTTTAAGTTTACAGTATTTTACAGTACACAGCAGTAGCCTTTCTATGACTCGTTGTGATGTCACAAGAAGTGTTAATTCCACATGCTAACAGGTAAGGATATTTATATGTTTTCCTCACACCCTTAAATTTTTTTAGTGTAGAGTATTAAAATGAAACGTCTCGGGACTAAACACATGGTCACACCTCCTCCCCTAAAACTTCATTGCTGGAGGGTGTCTTCTTGCTGGTGATGAAAAATCTTGTGATGGCCAGTCTCAAGTCACATCTTCATCTGCCAGTGTCTTCACTGGTCTAGAAGCCAAAGTAATAAAGGAAACGGACGAGAGTACCTGCTGGTGCTGTAGTTGCCGTAGGTGCTGATGTGGTTGCTGTTATTGGGACTGGCTTTCTGAGGTTGTGGATGGGGGCTGGCGTACTTTTGCTGAGTGAGTGATGAACCGAAAGGCTACAATCCAAGTCTTCAGGATGCTAATGTTCTTGCACGAGGAGAGGATTATTCTCAGAACAAGAGATAGACAAGAGGAGAAAAGAGAGATTCTTCTCTATCATAATATCCCACGGAAAAAAAAAACGTGCAGAGAGAGAGAAAAAACATGCTCCAAAATTTATGATTATACAAAACCCATTATCATCCTCCTTACGCAACGGATATGTAACAATAATATCACATATAAAAATGAGTAGTATATAACATTTATGCATTAAGCATTACATATAACAGACACAATCAATTTATTAAAGGAAGTGTGATACATCTCATCACCCCCGGCTAGCTCAAAATTAGGTGATGAGTGAACATACAGGTTGGTAGCAGGTCACGAAGTAATTCGTTGGCAGTGTTTGATGGATTACCTGTTGTTTTTTATTCACGTAAAAACAAAATATCACATTCTTCCGCATCATAGAACAAACAAAAATTAAATTTACATACAGTCAAGAGAAAACATGTAGACTCTTCTTGTGAATTATTATCCCATGGTTGTGATAATTCACGGTACATTGCCCTGATAGGTTTCGGGCAGCGACGGCTAAACAAAAGGCTGTTGTCTCCTCACTGTGGGCTTTGCCGACGACTACAGTAAAAAAAAAGTTCTAATTTAGAAAATGTCCAAAAAAAAGTTATTTATTAAGCGTTGCCCAGACCGTAGCCGTACAGTTATACTTTAAAAAACAGAACATTATGTGGTTAGTCGAGCAATCGCTCGACCACGACCTCTTGGCACAGCGGTGCTCGTAAAGTGACTGCTCGGCACGATGCTCAGACAAGGACTAACTATACAACCTTCCTTCCCTTTGTGCGGGCAGTGTCCTGGGCTCGCCGACGTAATTCTCAGCCAATCACGGCACATGGCAACAGAAACTTCCACGAAATTCAAACTTCCATTCCCACGACCCTAGCAATTCTGTCTCTCTCTAAAAATACAGTGACTGTGACTCAATGCCTAGCGTGTGAAACAAAACCTCTGTCGTGGAAATAACCGAGGAGAATTACATCAGCACGCCTTCCCACACAAAAAAAAACAGCAAAAAAAAATATTTGAAAAAATAAACTTATGCATTATAAAAACAAAGCATTAAACCAGGTGAATTATGTTCACAATACATGACATGGTCAGTTCAAAATTACTTTTAAAGGGAAAAACTTTACATCACTTGATACCTAAACTGAAATATGACAAAAATTTATAACAAATTATTATTACTGGATTGTCATGGGGAAGGCTGTAATCTTAAGTGTCACAGTTACTACTGTTTACATTACATCAATACATAAATAATTTCATCTTTCAAGAGAGGATAACTTATATAACCTATTAGACAATATTACCTATTAGACATAGACAGAAATAACTTTATTATTTTTTATTATTATTTTCAATAATTGGTTAAGTTTTCTGTTTCAATATAAATAATGGCTGTTTGAATGTTTCATAGGTAGTCATCTGTTAAAAAAATCTTTTGCTTTGTTCGTTTTTCTCCTTAGTTCATGTGTTTAAGTATGTCTGTTAATTTACTTAAATTAAATTTTAATGCATCTAAAATGTGTTATTACCTATTTGGCGTGTAGGTTAAGTTTTCAAGTGTAGTCATGTATTTTTATTTACTTGTTTTGTTATTATCCTTTGTTTGAAGACATGATGATGCATTGTGATGGTAAAATTATGTCAGTGTTGTTACATTCCAGGTTGGCCCGGCAATACAACCCAGAACAATAACAAAATACATTTGAAACACTTGAAAAAATTAAGTTTATAAGTTACATTTTTAATTTCATTTTTTTTTTAGCGAGCTGCTGCGTCCAAATGTTGCGACGATTGAGCAACAACTAAGATAATAAATCAAGTAAATAAAAATACATGGCTACATTTGAAAACTATTTTTCAGCAAAGTTGGCCCTCTGTGGTTAGGGCCATTTAAGATTATCAAATTTACAACAAATGTATCAGTGGTACTGACTATTTTGACCAACGATCTTGTTAAACCCATAACAAGGAAAACGTGAGTCATTTCGTCATCGTCATCAAAGTATGCAAGTTCTTGGCTTGTACCATGAATTTGTGTGAAATAATGGGATTTAATAGCATTAATAAATAATGAATTGATCTGATATTTCAGTACCATTTGAAAGTAAATTTTTCTGCAAGTAACGAACCTTTGTTTTAGTTTATGCTATGTGTTGTGAATTATCTGGAACCGTGTTGTGGTCTAAAGATGGCGGCCTTTGTGTCAAGAAAATGCTATAAAAATATGTGTTTGTTCTCAACAGACTTTATTTTTATAATGATCCATTTAGAGCAATGTTTTTACGAAACTTAAACAGCATTTTCAAACCCAAAAAATTTAATTGTTTTTTATGCATGTGCAATTCAGACTAGTTTTTGAGCAAGTTGGGAGGTCTGGGTTGTAATAAACTTTACCAAAAACATTATAATTTCTTAAAATATAATAAGCCTTGAGAGAGAATGATGACAACAATTTTTTTTTAAATATCATAAGTGCAGATGTATTTTAGTTGCCTTACATGGGCTTTGAACCTTTTAATGGTTGGTCAAGATCATCCAGTACCACTGATAATCTGTTGTAAATTTTATAATCTTAAATGGCCTTAACCACAGAGGGGCTAACATTGCTGAAAAACAGTCAACTTTAGAACTAAGACAATGAGATTCCAATAAAACTAAATCTCCTACTTCAAATTGAAACATTAGCTTTGTTTACTTAGTATTTTACGACTGGCTTTTGGTAGTATTTTGTCAAATTCTTAGCCATCTCACACCAAATATCTTCAATATTATCAACATTGTCAGAATCCCACACAAATGGATTCAAGGACCACATATTCACCAAAGGGGGCAAGTCGTCCATTAATTCTTTGGCTTAACACTGCACATTGTACAATGGAACTATCATCTACATGCAACTCAAATTTCTTCTCGGAATTAGGAAATTGTAAAACAGGAGGTTGACTAAGAGCTTCCTTTAGTTTAACAAAAACATGTTGTTGAGCTCCTCCTTGAAAATCCTCATTTTTTCTCTTTAAATAGTTTAAGTAAAGGTTCTGCTAGCTGAGTAAACAATGGAATAAATTTAGCATAAAAGGCAGCCATCCCCAAAAAACATCTGACTCCTTTCAAATTCTTGGGAGCAGGGAAGGCTAACACTGATTTCACCTTGTCAGGATCAGTTGTCAAGTCTCCATTAGAGGTGATAAATCCTTAGTTAACACACATGGTTCTCTGTCCAAGCAACTTTATTGAGATTGGCAGTCAATCCTGTTTCCCCACCCATGACGGATATGATTTATGTATTCCTCAAAAGTTGAACTGTAGATGCACTCATCATCAATATAAGTGAATACAAAATCATGCACAAACTTTTCTAACTTCCTATAAAGGATTCTGGGCATAGCTTTAGGCCCACAGTTTACTCCTATGGGTAACCTAGTCCACTGATACAAACCCCATGGTGTACAAAAAGCTAATTGTTCACGAGAATCCGGATGGAGTTCACACTGATGAAACACAGAATTTTAATCAGAAATAGTAAAGTACTTGGCTTGACAGACATACTGACAAAAATGAATCTATCAAAGGAATAGAGAATGGATCTAAATAATCTTATTGTCCTGCTGATTTATGAGGCACTAAAAATGCATGATTTGCATGAACATTATTTGAATCCTGTATGACACCTTCAATTTTGAAATCAGAAATTATTTTCTTAAAAATGTTTACCTTACGGGAGTTATTCTGTAGGGGACAGAAGCTACCAGATTATTATTTTTTTACTCGAGAACAATAGGATATACATTGCAATATCCTAACTTGGAAATGAGTACATCGGCAAATTCAATTTTGAGTTTTTCAATCTACTCATTTTGAAAATTATCTAAGCTAGAAATTTGAACATTACTATTCTGAAAGGAGTTTGTCACCAATGAAACTGGCCTATCTGGGCAAAAACCAAATTTCAAATTCGTGATGCGAATCATCGCTTGAGTGTTCAAAAAATATCAATTTCCAAAAGGTGTGTCGAAGTTTGAGCAGGAGCCACAGCAGTGGCACGGCACATAGTTCAGGATGTGATGTTCGTGTTGTGTTGCAGCCTGGGAGCAGGTGTGTCGAGAGTATGAGCAGGAGCCACTACAGCAGGGTGCCAGTCAAGGTGAGAGCAGCTTGCTATAACCACACGTTTCTAAATGCATCTTTTTTAAAACAAGTTAGCGTTTTTATGTAACCTCAAACAAAAATGCAAAAAAAATTTTTTTTACTAAACTGTATAAAATATTATGTTGGGGATCCTAGCGGCTTAGTCTGAAATGTGCCATTTATATTCAACTTCTCTGTTTTACAGTGTGCGGGATATACTGAATTTTTCTGGTCTTTTGAAAACTTTTGTTTGTTAGATATTTAATTTTCACTCTTTATTTTTGTATAAAAACTGTGAAGTCATAATCAAACAAAATTTTTATCGTACGAATCTACATTAACTTTAAGATCATGAAAAAATGACATAACTTTAAACATATACATAAAAGGACACATATCATAGAATTTTTAACAATTAAGCATTAACTTTTCTTTTGAATTTTTGTAAATTGTTTATTTCACAAATTATTCCATTAAATAATGATATAATAGTTAATCCTTGTATATATGTTTATGTAGAAATAAATGAAAACTTAGAAAATTGTATTTATGTGTATTACTGGCCCTAAAACCACAGTTAAGTATTTTTAATGTCACTAAGATAAAATAACCAACCATTAACAACATTTTAGAGCATTTTTAATGTAGCTAACCTGACCTAACAAACTGATCACAACTGTGGACTACTGATAAACTACTTGAAATTTTGCAGTGCTCTTTAGCAGTCATGATATAAAATTATATACTCTCAAAAATACAATTTTCAAAATTGTATTTTAATTTTTTTAGATGAGTTCCTACTAAAGAAAATTACCAAAAATATTTAGAAAAATGCTTTTAAAAAGAGAATCATATTTAAAAAAATTAAACATTTAATATCATGAATGTTGCAGCTATGTGACTTCTTGACTTTATACTCGGTGATTTCATTTAGTTTGTTACCGCTAACCACCTCCGGCTAGCTCAAAATTAGGTGATGAGAGTACATACAGGTTGGTAGCAGGTCACGAAGTAATTTCATACGCAATATATGTTTTATTCATTTAAAAATCACAATATATTCAGCACAACAGAACACAAAAAAAAATTAAACTTTACATCCATTAAGGAGAAAAACACGTAGACTCTTATTACGAATTACATTATATTTCCCAGATAAGTTCCGGGCAGCGACGGCTGGAAAAAACCCTTTGTCGCCTCGCTGTGGGCTTTGCCTACGACTATGGTCAAAAAAAATTTTAATTAATCAAAATGTCCAAATGAAAAAATTTATTATGCGTCGCCCGGACCGTAGCCGCAAAGTTGTACTTTAATAACAGAACATTATTATTTTATGCGAGCCATCGCCCGACCACAACCTCTTGTCACGGGCGCTCGAACAATGACCGCTCGGCACGGTGCTCGGACAATGACTGAGCTTACAGCCTTCCTTCCCTTTGTGTGGGCAGTGTCCTGAGCTCGCTGACGTAATTTTTAGCCAATCACGGCGCATGGCAACAGAGACTTGCACGAAATTCTTACTTCTGTTCCCACGACGCAGCAATTTTCTCTCTCTCTCACACTCCCGTGACAGTGACTCAAATGCCTAGCGTATGAAACAAAGCCTCAGTCGTGGAAATAACAAAGGAGAATTACTTCAGCGTGCCTTCCCACACAAAGAAGCCAGCAAAAAAAAATTACTTCAAAAATAAACTTATGCATTTTAAAAATAAAAACAATAAACCCGATGAATTACGTTCACAATAACTTCTGAAAGGAAAATTTTTTACATCTAACCTGAAATATGACAAAAATTTTAAACATATCATTATTACTGGATTGCATGGGGAAGGCTGTAATCTGGGTTGTTAAATGTTTTGTTTCCATAAACGTTGTAGACACAGCCAGTGATCTTCCTTACACTTCGTTTACAGTTAAATTTAGACAGTAAAGTTCCTCTTATGTAAAATTTCATTTGTGCAACATTTCTCTAAGAAGTACCAAAATTCCGTTTTAAGGGGGCGGTAATAGGGAATGGGGATGTTTTTTAGAAATCTTATGTAGACAGTGACATTCCTCGTTTTATGAATGTCAAGTGTGCAAAATTTCATCAAGGTTGGAACAAAATTGTAAATTTGTACACGAAGTATACAACAAAACATATGTAACTTTTTAAAATATGTTTATACATACATTTACATAAACCCAATCCTTTCTTAGCGGATGCCTACGTCATAACATCTACCTGTATGCCAAATTTCATCCCGATCCGTCCAGTGGTTTGGGCTGTGCGTTGATAGATCACTATGTCAGTCAGTCACCTTTGAGTTATATATATTTAGATTACATAAACCCAATCAATCATTTCAATTATGAGAATAATATCTGTTTTTATTATAAGTTAAATATAAATTTTACCTGACTATTTGATGTAAAATAACCTAACCAATAGACTGAGCTATGAATTAAAAGTTATAATACTTATTTAAACAAATGACAATAATAAAATTTTTGTAGCTATAATGTTAAAGTTGACGTAGTCCGGGCCTGCGGCCTCCTTTCAGCCCGATATGCCACCGCCCAAACACCACCATCTATGTTCAAATCTCCCACTTGTGTGTGCATGTGTGCGTGTGTTGCTAGCCCGGCAAGAGGGCACTTAGCTGCAGTGCGCCGCACCCCTATATGTATTAATAATTATTGTAACCTTTTCTTTTTTGCCCCAAAATAGTGTCACCATGATTATGTATGTGAGTGCCTTTGGTTTCATTAATTTATGATGTTTTTGTAATAAAATACGTGCAAGCACGGACAAGGACGCTCCCTAGCAGGCAACGACGGAACTAGCATATAACTTGATTTAAACTATTTTCTACCACATAAGTAATAATTACAGACGGTCTGTTCATGGATATGTGCTAATTTTTATAAAGAGTTCATGTTATTTTAAATAATAACCCGGGGCACGCAATAGTTAAGATGTTAACGGTAATTGTGTTCGGCGCGAAGGGCGCCATGTGGCCTGCCGCAAGCCTTTGTCTCAGCCCAGTCTCCTTCTTCAGCCGGCCGAGAGCGGACGTCTCTGCAGACACCCCGAGGACATCACCGTTGTTTCACCGAGAAGTAGTGGGTCCTTAACCCAGTCAGCGGCGTGTGGGACGCCCTAAGAGATCACTGCGGTTAAGTAGAAGCGTGCCCGACGGTGAGAGCGGGCTCGGTTAGGAACAGGTGTTGCATTAAAAATCAGGAGGGCTAATATCTCGCCGCACACGGGCCACGTAACGCCCTGAGTAAGAGTATCAAGCCGGGTCCACGTGCCCACTCACCTGGTGGCGCCCACTATTTCCATCAGTAATTCGAACCTTAACACCGGTACGCCCTCAAAGTGCAATAATAAATGATGTAAGAAAATGTAAAAAAAAAAATTCTGTTTCAGGTTTTAATGCTCCAAACATCAGATTCACTGTCACGCACTTTACCGTAATACTCACTCCATTACACAATTATGTAGATAAAATTTTGGCTTATCAATTAATTTATCCTAAAATTTAATGTATTTAAAAGTTACAACTATTTTTTTTTGTAACTATTTAAGTTCATAAAATGTATTCCAAAATAACTTTGCAATCACAAAGATTTATTTGGCACATCATTACCTTGTTATGTTTCCCAATGTTTTCAAATATTACTATCTGGGATTTATTTTAGCAAACAAATTTAAGTTAATGGTGCCACGTGCAAAAGACTTCGGTACCAATGCGCCTAAAGAAGTTTAACTTCAAAAACAAATTTGAGCGATTAGCAACATTATAATTGTTGCAAGTGAACATTGTGCAAACTTTTCCAGCCATTATAAATACCACAACTGCAAAAAGTCGTACATTCTAAATAGCCAAAATACCATTATCACAAATGCATTAACGCAATGGGATCAGGCCATGTTGCTAGAATGTGCTGGAAAACTAATCTCTAGTTTTTTTGATGACTTTCCTATATTGTCCTACAATATTTTATGTAAATTTATCACTTTTGAAATTAATTGAATTTTTACTTTTCTGCTCATAAATAACTGATCTAGTCTGCCATAAACTTCAGTATCACGCTGTCAGTTCATTAAACTGATTTTCTAGTTTGTAGCTTGAGAGTTTTGGGTCTGTAGAATCTATGAGATTGTGCTCAATTTTTATATTATTCCAACTTGGATAATATATGCTTATATTTATTCATATGTTTAAGCATATTGAACACACATGTGTAATGATGTTCTTAATTTTCAGTTGAATCCGTGAATCCACAGTGTGTGTAGACATGGATACATATATATTTGCTCTTCCTTAACCTTAAAGAGACAGTGTCGTAGTAAGACGTCTGCTGGAATCCATGTATGTTTCCTGGGCTAGCTATTTTAACTTTGGTTTTGCTGGTTTTCTCAAAATCACTCTTACCATACAGCATAACCAGTTACTTTCTCCATTTCCATTATCTTTTCTCTTACTGCACCATCTCTAGTGACTTTGATGTCAACTGATGTAATACTTAAATTTAAAAAAATCCTCAATGTTGGAATGAAGTTTTATATCATCACTCTTGTAGTTCCTCTTATATAATATTTGTTATTATGGTCGTACTGATCTAATTTTCTCATACGATATGATTATTATTAACCTGATACATGATCCAATCAAGACTGTGGTGAATAAAGAAGTATACACGAGGAAATTGTATTCATTACCTGAATTAAAGTATGCATTTATTGTGTTGCATTTTGGTTTACTGTGGTATCCAAAATGCAGCTACAATTGACTGAATGCACACTCTGTAGCTATGTCTAGTTGCATTGCACACAGCTCTCTGACGTGGCAGTTTGGTACTGGCTACGCTTGTGTCATGAGCTGGAAGTTATTGATAGCATAATTCCACTAATTTTTATGTTCAAGCAATGAAGTTTTGTTTTTGGTAATCATGATTTTTTTTTTTGTAGAATGTATTTACCGATGATGCATAACGTGCAATATTATCATTCCTTGGTACATCATACACTGTGAATTAATTTAATTAATTTTTTTTTCAGCAGCTCGTCCAACGGTTGTTTATTATAATGATGGAGAATGCAACAGCCTTCTGCAAGGTAACTAATTATGCATTACTATTATTATACATCTTCTATTTAAGTAGAGTTCTAAGCTTGTCTCAAACTCTTATATTCTTTGGGTCCTCAGTGGCCACTCATGCATGTGGATGGTTGGTTCCAGTTCTTCGTCCATGACTCATATTGATTCATGAGCAGGGAGTTGGTGCCAAGTGGTTTGTGTCTCACTGCAATGTAGGTGTCTCAGAGCACCTTATTGTGATGCTAAACCTACTATGTATCTCCATTCTGTGCTCTTTGTATTTTCTAACCAACAAACAACATCAAATTCAAAGAAATATTCTGCAAATAAGAGTTGATTTTTAATTTTTTTTTAGTTCTGGACCTTTTCATAAATAAAAGCATTAGTGTTTTGAAATACCTGTTTTTTCATTTGATTTCTTATGAGATGGGCATTTGAAAAACTCTGCTTTATTTTTTCTTTCAGTTAGTAAGAAGTATAGGTACCTCACTGGGTTCCATAGTGAGTTGTCAGAACACATTGTGCTAGATTGTTGTATTAGGTTTTAAGTTAATTTATTGGGTTTATGTGGAGAATTATTTTCAAGTATTTAGGTTATCATAAATAGACAGAATATTTTACATAATAATTATTTATGAAAACAATGTTTTTTTGAGCATTTTTCATAAATAAATTTTGTGCAGTTAAGTGAAAATAAGAATTAAGGTTTAATGTTTAGACTCCATGTCATTAGAGACAATGATTGGTAATATGCGGATGAGCCTTGACAGTAGAATGGGTGGGGAGACAGGAGCGCCCTGAGAAACCCACTGGCTTGTTCAAGTCCCATCATGTTTTGCGTTTGTCAAGAATTGTGGTTGACCCAGCTGGGATTCGAACAAAGATTGCCTTGGTAGAGTAAATGATTGACCACTTAACCACTGTGCACTGCTCTTTTTAACTTTGGTCTTCATTCTGGAGGTTATGGATTTGCATCCCAGTTCATCTGTGCTGATGACAGTTTTCTACGGCTGTAGTAAAATTGTGGGATGGCTCTTTTCAGTCATGGCCTTTTCAAATATTCCTATGTTGTGTCCGTCTCAAATGGCCTTCAGGGTGTCTACAAGTCACGAAAGTCCCAAAAGTAACGAAAAAGTAACGAATTTTTATGCGAGGTCACGAAGTCACTAAAAAGTCACGGAATTCGATACAAGCTCACGAAATTTTTTTCTATTGACGTATTTTCACGTGTATTTATTGGACACTAAGTGACTGTGTAATTGGCACAGCCATATTTTTCTTTCTTTAGTATGGTTTGGCCTGCGATAGAAGAACAAAGTGCTGAAATAAGATACCATGAAACGCAGTGGTGAAATTGAATGCTATGTCAAGCTGATTGTCGTGCTATGTTCGTTTTCGTTGTTTCGTTTTTTAGGACACAGGCCGTACGAGTCTAGCATTGGCTTTGCCTGACGTATGAAAGTCTCGTATTTGTACGAGGATTCAGAGGTTTTCAAACCATAGATGTTACAGTATACTAGTACGTACAACTTGTTACGATAACGATGCTTTCCGCCTCCGCGTCCATATAAGTATAGTAAAAAATCATTATAACATGTCCTTTTAAATTTTGGTGGTCATTGGTAGTTTTTAGGCATAAATGTTATGCCTAATGTGTAATTTTTTTTTGTAAAAGGGTCAATTAGTTTAGTCAATAGTACAAAGTAAAACAAATCAGAAAAAAATGTTGCCATTTATGTCAGTTAAAGTCATTGAAAAGGTCACTAAAAAGTCACTAAAATTGATTTTGTCACTTCTGTAGACACCCTGGCCTTGCTTTGGACGACATGTCACGTCCCTCCGGAATATTTCTAGAGGTCAATGTACAACCATCTTTTAAACAACTTTAACACTTAACCTTCAAAATTGCATGCAGACTGCTAATTTTACTCACAGTTTTCATGGAAGCCATGTTTATAGCCTCCTATGCAAAATTTTAACTATTCTAGTGATTAATTTTTTTTTTAATTGGTGGGTGAAGTATAAGTTAGATAATAGCCAATAGTTTTGTTTGAACTTTTTGTATAAGAAAATAACATGTTTAGCAATTGTAACAGTCTAGACAGTACCGGGCTGACAACATTCAGCTACTGTTATGTAAATAAAAATCTTTAAATATTTTTCTGGTTCTAATATATATAAATGTTAAAGATTCATCAAATATTACTATCTGTGATTTATGAAAGAAATAAACTCTCTCAGAAATGTTTACAGATTTTAACTTTTTTTTCTCGGATTGAAAATTCACATAACATAGTGGCGGCCTGCTTCAGACCAAGAAACTTTACGTGACAAAAACCAAGTCTGCAGAAAACTCAACTTCACTGGCTCAAACAAAACAATTCATCTTTTGGAAATAACATTTACTGAATGGTTGATATTCCTGTTCTAGACTTTAATAAATCCCAATAATTGCTTGTAACTCTGGTAAAAATGGTAGAAAGACTATTGGCGAAACCACCAAATATCAAAAAAGCTCTTCTGGAGCCAATGCTGCCATCTGAGATGGAATATTCTAATTAAAACTAATGTTCAAAAAATGTCCAACAGCGTGGTCTGGACCACAGGCATGAATATTACCTGCAACAATTTCATATATTAATTAGTGAGCTCCCATTCAAACTGTTACTGTTACTGTTGACTTCCAAGTGTTAATTAATAATAGATACCAACAAGTTCACTTCCTCTCTCGAGGGAAGTGAAATTGTGAGTTAATCACAAAGGATCTTTAATAATTTCAAACAAAAACAACACACTTTACAATATAAAAACTTGAATATTGAACACAACTCATGTAAAACATGAGCCCTTGTTCCAATACTGCTTTTATTATTATACTGAAGTAATTTACAGAAATATTGCACCATCTTGCTACCAGATAAAGAACAATAGCAAATGATACCTAAATAACCAACTTAACCAACAAACAAAAATTTATTAAAAACAGCCTTCAGTGGTTTCACAGAGTAAAATAAAGTAAATGATCATAAATACTTAATAATATAAGTTTTTAAAAAAATATGTTCTCGGTAGTAACTAGGTTTTTCCCGAAAAACCAGGAACATGTTTTTCCAAAAATGTTGAGTGGAAAATTACTTTTTTCCATTTCCCATTTTTATTCCTATTGTATACATGTGCATGTTGTTATGATTCAACTAGAAGATGATCTCAATTCTTGACTATTCTAAGACAGGATGATAGGGGGCTCAAGACTAAGAATGAAAGACAATTCAATAAAGAGACTTGATTTACTGTCACGTACTATTACAGTGTTAGCTGTCTCCTAATTCCGACATTGGTCAGGGAGCCTCGCTACCACACCTCGGCAGGTTCCTTACCCACGCTGTGCTGCGTCGCGCTCGCGGCAGGTTCTCGGCCGAGGACCAAAGCGCTCCGTGGTTCCGATGTCACGACTTCAGCCGTCCAGTCGCCGGTGACCAGAAGAAGCCCCTTCTCGACGGTGGCTGTCGTTTTTATCCTTCTGTCCGCGCCGCGTTGATGTTCCGTGTTGTCCCCTTTTCTCTCGCAGCGGCGGTCGGCCTTCGGCGACCCGCGCCGCTGTTTCGCTGGCGGTGTTGAAATTGCTGACACCTCGTGTTTGACTGAGGGCACACCTCGTGTTTGACTGAGGGCGAGCCTCGAAGCCGCTTGCCAGAGTGCTCAGAGCGAGTCATAACACTCTCTCCCTGGTTGAATTAAGAGGCTGTCCTCAGCCTAGTTCAAGAGGACACTGGTAACTGTATCTTGAAGCGGGAATCCAGGTGTCTTGATGCATTGGCCGCGGACCCGATCTTCCTGTAGGTGCCTCCACGCTCGGAGCGCCGCGTGTCCTTTCTTCTCTCGCGGTCGGTTACGCTGATCGACTCGCTGTCCTGACATGGTGTGACAGCGAGACTTTCTATAGTTGTTATAACTTTTCTATTTTGTACTCTGATTTGTGATTACATTGATTCTTTACAACCGACATTACATAACACAACACAATTTAATATAAGCAACATGTTAACAACTTGATACATGTTAGTTGTAGTATAACTATATCAATACAATTTATATGAACATATTCTTACTATATGTATTGTAACTAGATTTTTTTTTTCTTTTTCCGTGGTATCTCAATATTTATTTGTCTTTATTTTATAAATACATCACCTTACATTCGTTTACAATCAAATTAGTCTTCAAAATAACCCACTCATGCATAATTAAGGCTTTCAATTATGTGATATTTTAAAGTCCTTTTTTTTTCTTCTTAGAGACTTGCATTTTATTAGTTAAGCTTTTAGTACTTTTTAATTAATTTTATTTACAATATATATCTTTAATTCGTATACACATACATATGTAATATGTCTTTATCTTATATCTAATTAATAACATTTCCTTACTATCTATAGCATATGCCATCCTTCTATTTATAAGCTATAAGTTATAATTTATTGTATTAACTATTAATAATATCATAATTTATTTTATTCAAATACTCCTTATATCCTATATCTCAGTAAATTATTTACATGGACACTTATCTACAAGATTTATACCATTATTTTATTGTACTGACGTCGTTCCAAGTGCTCCCTTCGCTCGCACAGGTCGTTATGTTCCCTCGTCGCCTCACTAGGGTGGGGGGGGTAGTTCGCGGCTTGAGGAGTCCTGCTGCGCTTGGGACGTTTTTGCGGGAAGCGGGCTCCGGGTGACGCGCAGCGATGCGGAATGCAGGCAGTCGAGCTTCAGACCTGGACCAGGCAAGTTGTGTGTCGCGCCCGCAAGTGAACAGTTCCGCCGGGAACTGAGCAGCTCTACCCTCACCGGACCACCACCTCTACCGATCCAGCTCCCTGCCAGCCACGTGGCGACGTCACGACCCCGAGAATCTCCGCTCTACCTGTGAACTGGCCCACAGGGTCTAAACTTAGGCTAGTTGGCGCCCTCAGCAGCGGCAACATCGTAGCAGGGACCGGTAGGGCGACAGTACAAAAACGGGTCGACCCTTAACTCTTGTCCACTGTAGCGCTACATAACGTAAACTTCCGGGAGTGAAAATTGGTACCATGGTGAGGGAATTTTATAGGATAAGGTTGATATTAACTATTTTACCTGCACCTATATAGGTGTTTTTTTTTTCCATAGAGACTTGTACCTTGGCTGCTTGTTTCCTAGAAGGTTGGAACGGGTTTGCGGCTTTGTCGTATCCTTATACTTACTCTTATTTTTTTCTCTCTCTATTTTTTGCGGTGTCTATTGGTTGCGGAGATGTAATTACAGTTAGGCTTAACGTCTAATTTCTTCCCTTAATTAATATTTTTAATACTTGTGCTTTGCTACATAAACGTTTGTATCATGGAACAAGTCTTGTTCTCCCATTCGTCTATTACCTTGCTATCACTAGATGGTGAAAATGGAATTTTATATAGCAAGGGAATCGATTCCTCATATGTAATTACGCCTTTTTTTCTTTTCTTTTTTTTTCTCCAGCCAATACACACCCGCATGTGTACGACAGCTAGGCATATTGTTACTGATGACACTGACTGCAAACATGCTGAGTATTAATAGATGCCAAATTCCCTGAAAGAACTCCATGATTGGCTCCTCCCCCTGTAATACAAAACATGCCATTAGGTTCATACATGCTGTATCAGTATCCTATATATTTTTCTTGCCTTACTGTCTTATTGTTATTGATATTCTTATTACTAGGCCGTGCCTTATCACTCTGATAGCATTACGAACTGTTGGTTTATGTATGCTCGCTTTAAATGACGTGTTGACTCCGTGTCGTTGAACATTTTATTACCTTTCTTCATTCTCAACACTACTGTCGCTGGCCCCAACACCTTGACAACCTGGAAAGGACCTATGTATTTAAATGATAATGACTTATGCCGAGCTTTACGTCTAAGCCAAACGGAATCACCTTCCTTGTTTGTATTTACTTTAAATTTCTTATTAAAATTGGTTTCCTGTGTTTTTTGACTGTGCATGATATTTATTTTTGCCTGCTCTCTATCACTACGTAAGTGTTTTTCCCAATCTACCGGCCGACGTGGAAATTTCCCAAGCACAGCGTGTGATGGTTGCATGGCCTCAACCCCGTGTACAAGGAAAAAGGGTGTGTATTTACTGCTGGAATTTACTGTCGTGTTATAGTTAAAAATTATGTATTGGAGATATTCATCCCATCCGCGGGGGTCTTCAGCTGCCCATATTGTCAGTTGTTCTCCAATTACACGGTTAATAGATTCCACCAATCCATTACAACAGGGATTGAAACTTGTTGTCTGGAACTTCTTGATCTGCAGTTTTTGTAAAAGTTTTGTTACTAACTCGTTATTAAATGACGTTCCTCTGTCCGTCAGCAGCCTGTCTGGAATCCAAAACGTAGAATAACGTCCTTGATAAATTTTGCACAGGTCTCGGCGTCCATTCTTGGTACTGCCTTAGCAACTACAAATCTTGACGCATATTCTGTCATATTAAGAATATATTTGTTGCCATTCCTGGTACAAGTAAGTGGACCTTTAGCATCCAGTGCCCACTGTTTAAATATTGGTAGCGGTTCAATTGGTTGCAATTGACCCGATGGTTTTTCACACCCTTGTTTAGCTCTTTGACATATTTCACATGATTTGACATAATTTGTTACGTCCTTACTCATTGTATCCCAATAATATGCCTGGCGTATTTTTGCAATTGTCTTAAATATGCCGAAATGGCTGCCTCCTAAAAGTGCATCATGGTGGGCTTGTATAATTTCCCGTTGAAAATTTTTAGGGACTAGTGTCAGATGAATTTCTCCTCCCAGTGTATTTAATTTATAATATATTTCCCCATTATTTTTCATTCCATAACGTCGAGCTAATTAGATGTATTTTCCCTCCGCATGTTCCGGGTCTGTAAGGGCTACTTTTAATTTTTGAATATGAGGGTCTTCGCTATATTCTCCTTGGAAGGGTGATGTGTTTACAATGTCGTTCACTGAAAACAGTGATTCTTCATCTCGTTCAGTACCTATATCGTACCTGGAGTTTAACACTACTGTTTCAAATACTTATTTATTATGTTTGTTATGTTTGAGTAGCACTATTGTTTGAGTAGGCATTTTAGTTTTGAATGTTTTCTCTTGACCTGTTTCTATATCAATTATCTTAATATTTATCTGATAAATTTCCACGGCTGCGTGTAATATAGGCTCACTTAATACCTCGTCCTTACTCATGTTTATTAGTAGAATTTTTTCTTTGTTCAATATAGGGCTACCCAGATTTTCGTAAACGGTTTTGTAATCATTCCAGTTTTTGTGGATGTGTTTAGCAATGGTTGTTTGTATCTCACTTTCCTTATTTTCTTCCGGAAATATTGCGTCAGCAAGAGAGTGAAAAATTGAATTACCTCGAGCGTGACATGCTTTTACTATATATTCCTTGTTTCCTACGCGCTTATTTATGTATTGCTCATCTGTCGTCGGTACACGTGATAGAGCGTCTGGAATTTTATTGTTCGCACCTTTCACTATTTTTGCTTCGAAGTCGAACTCAGCAACTGATGTGGCAAATTTTTGTATTCGCGTATTGTGTTCCGCCATGCTTCTTAAGTATCTCAGGCTAGCATGGTCTGTCTCAATAATAAAATGTCTGCCATATAAATATTGCTTAAACAGATGGCAGAAATATTTTATAGTGCCTAATTTTCGTTCTGTTGTTGACCAGCGAGTTTCATTGGATATCAGTTTCCTTGATGCATAAGCTATAATTTGATGGTTTCCGCGTTCATCCTTTTGCATTAAGATTGCACCTATTGCCGTTTGGGATGCGTCACATGCTAAAATTGTTCCTCTGTTTTCAACAAATTTTTCTAATAGTGGTACTTCCGAGACTGCCTGTTTTAACTGTTGGAAAGCAGTTTGCTGTTTTACCCCCAAATGGAGGTTCGTTTGTTTTTTTGTAAGCTCTATTAATGGTTCTGCCACTGTTGCGTAGTTTTTGATATATCTCCTTAAGTATGAAGTCATGCCCAGAAATGACCGTAACTGCTTAATGTTTTTTGGTTGTGTCATACGGTTTATAGCTTCCACCTTGTCTGTATCTGGTTTTATTCCATTCGGTGTTATACAATGTCCCAATATTTTTATTTCATCCTGTGCAAATTTGCACTTTGCAGGGTTGACTTTTACGTGAAACTGCCGTAGCCTGTAAATTTTGTAGATGTTCCTCGAATGAGTCTCCCATTACAAAAATGTTGTCGGCGTATGCTATCACAGAGTGCCACCTCAGTGGTCCTAATAAAATATCTATAAACTCTTGAAAATAACCTGGTGAGTTTGAAAGTCCCATTGGCCTTCTATTGTAGTGGTATAACCCTATTTTGTCAATAGTGAAGGCTAACTTATGTCTGTCTTCCTTCCTTACGGGTATAGCGTAAAATCCTGAAAATAGGTCCAGTGATGTTATGTATCGCGAGTTCTGTAACGTCTGTAATATATCGTCCATTCGTGGTGAAGGATATGACATTCTCTTGACGTAGTTATTTAAGAGACGAAAGTCTGTTAAGAAGCGTATTCCTCCGTTCTTCTTCTGTATCACCAGTGATGGAGCTGCGTACGCACTGTCCGACCTCTCGATAATTCCGGCTGCCTCCATTTGCTGCACCTGTGCCATTAAAGCTTCTCTAACTTTTGGCGCGATTCTGTATGGTCTTGTGTAGATCGGTTTGTCTGTTGTCAGTTCGACTTTTATTTGATAATTTTTAGTTTCTGTTATATCTTGTATTTTGAATGCAAAGCGATCTTCGTTTTCTTTAATAAGTCGTCGTAACTTTGCTTGTTCCTGCTGAGATTACTTTTTATTTATTCCTTCATATGGCTACTTCGCTTGTTCGTCCTGCATTTCTTCTATTTTACGAGTAAATTCTTGAATCGAACCTGCATATGTTTGGAAGTTTTCATTTATCATTTCTAATTGAATCATTTTCTGGGATTTTGCTGTTTCCATGACAATTATGCCTTCTTTCATAAATGGGACCACGTTGTACTTTTGTAGAAAGTCACACCCAAGTATTATATCTAAACTTAAATGTTCGATTACCAGGAATGTATGTGTATATGAATATCCTTGTATACTAAATTTTAAGTTCACCTGGTGTGTCGGAGTCGGGAGTAATTCTGTGACTCCCACAAGTGTGATTTTTTCTTTCAATGGTTCTAGTGGTTGGTTGGTGACGATAGTAGACGCAATGCAACTGCGCATACTTCCTGTGTCTATTAATGCAATTCTAGTGGCCTCTCCTATCTTGACAGCGACCTTGTGCGTTCTTCGTGTCTTGTTATTTTTTTCCCGCATGTGGTCAGCTGATTCTCTTCCTTTCTCGTCACGACCTTGTTTGTCAGCTACGTCGCCTCCCTGCTTACTCTGCATTTGTAGCGGCACACGCGCGCCTGCTGTCGCCGCGTCATCAAGTTTGCTGCGATACTTCCTGTGTGTATTGTTCTCTCTCCACGGCAAGTCGGGTTGTTTCTTTTGCAAACCAAACTTACGTTGAAATTCCTTGAACCTTTCTGACACATTAGTGTGCCATGCAAAATCTTGATTGGTAAATAATGGACATTTATCTAAATGATGTCCTGTGTAAAATGTATCTCGGAATTTGTTTGGTCCTTTTACCTGTGCGACTTTCTTAAATCTGTCGTTCTCTGTTACATTTATTCCGTCTTGTTGTTCTGTGTCTTGGTTATAATTTCCCGTTTGCTCTTGACCATTAATTTCTTGACCTTCCTTATCCTTTGACTTTTTCCTAGTTGCACGTTCACAGTGTTGTTTCTCTTGTGCTATTGAAGTTCTTGAAATTTTTATTTCACACCTTGGCTCTTCGTATTCTGTTCTTTTAGGCGTCTTTTTAATAATTGCTCTATATTGGTTTCTATACAGCGAGATGTATTTATTATCAGGCGTATCATTTCGCTTGCTAACTTCGGCGTAACTGCTTTTTATTCTTGATTGATTTCCGTTTATTTTTTTTCTGCTTCGGGAGTGCGGGAATCACTGTTTCACTCCCTGCAATATTCGTTTTTTGAATGTTGCTCATGCTCCTATCATCTTCATTGTTATTCTTCCATTGTCTGTTTTCGTACTGTCTTCGTTCATTGAACGTTCTCCCATTCAAACCTTCATTTCTCTTTTCAGTTCTTCGTATATTCTCAGCTTTGTCATAATTCGCACGCTGCTCTCTTCTATGACTCTCGCTGTTATTTTGGCTCGGCGACTGCCTGTAATGTGTCTGTCGCATAAAGTGTTGAGCATGCTGACACTGTGTGCAACTATTACTAAGAGCATACTGTGGAGGTTTGCTTCTATATCCCGATCTATTGTTTATAAATGTCCTGTCCCTGTATCTTACTTCCCTTGGCCTGTCCTGTGGTTTTCTTGTTTTTTCGTGGGTGTCTTGTTGCTGTATGTTGTGTTTTGTGCTAGCTTTGTTGATTGTTAGACTACGTATTTCTTCTTTTAAATTACTTATTTCCTTTTCTAATGATTCTGTATTAAGTGTTGTGTTTTCGATGTTGGCTTTGTATCTACTATTTCCTATTTCTATTTTTCTCAAGGATGATTTCATGTCATCTAACGTATGGATATTTTGCAAGATCAACTTGTCCACGACAGATGGTAAAAGTGACTTCCACAAAATGTCCAAAATCTCTTCGTCCTTCATATCTGCCTTATAGCGTTTTGCTAGGTACACTATATTTTCGACATGCAAGAGACTGCTCTCGTCTGTCTGTTGTCTTCGAGAAAGCAATTCTTGACTGCTTCTATAAATTTTGTCTGGCGGCTTAAACAAGGCTTTTAATCTTTCGACCGTCTGTTGCCACGTCCTGAGTGAGTCTTGTGCTATCTGTAAATTTTCATATGCCCTCTTGGCTGTACCTCGTAAATATAGTCCTAACCACTGTAGTCGGTCCTGGTCTGTCCATCTGTTGATTTCTCCAATTGTATTGTAATTGTGTAGGAACTCTTCTATATCTTCGAACGCTTTGCCTTCGAATGTACCTATAGGTATTTGAGACTCTAGGAAAACTTTAATTGGTTGCTGTGCCATGTTATTATCGTATGTGTGTGTATCCATGTGTGTGTCCTTTATGTCTACAGCGATCCTACCGTTGTCTTCCCCAGTTGACTTTCCTGAATCTATCTGGTTAAGAACGTCGTCATACTCTATGTCAGTGTTCTGTGTTGGTTCTACTCCTTGTGAAACAAGTTTACTGAGGAATGCTCCAGTGATACGTCTCCCTGTGTGATCCAACTGTTGTACCAACTCTGGATTAGTGGTAACAAGCTGCTGTGTTCGTGCGACTAACGAGTTAAAATCCTGTGTGGCATTTATGTTTGTATCCTGACTCAGCCGTACTTGCGAGGCGCTAGCCTTGGAGCCGGGGCTTGCTGACAGTGTTTCAAACAATCGTTTGGCTGCACTTTTAATAGGTCGTGGTCCCTCGTCATTCGCCATATATTAACATTACTAACAAATTACACTCTTAATACTAGAGTTAGTATAAGCAAGGCAGCATTAAAAGAGGTTAGTTATCATGCAATTTTTATATAAGCACTATGTCTATTTAATAGATGTGATAGGTCTGGCTACACCCGTAAAACAAAATATTACGGAAAAGGGTGGGTGGTGGGGTGATAAACTCGTAGCTCGCAGCAAGAGGTGGGAAACTTAAGGCGCCTCCACCATTGTTATGATTCAACTAGAAGATGATCTCAATTCTTGACTATTCTAAGACAGGATGATAGGGGGCTCAAGACTAAGAATGAAAGACAATTCAATAAAGAGACTTGATTTACTGTCACGTACTATTACAGTGTTAGCTGTCTCCTAATTCCGACATTGGTCAGGGAGCCTCGCTACCACACCTCGGCAGGTTCCTTACCCACGCTGTGCTGCGTCGCGCTCGCGGCAGGTTCTCGGCCGAGGACCAAAGCGCTCCGTGGTTCCGATGTCACGACTTCAGCCGTCCAGTCGCCGGTGACCAGAAGAAGCCCCTTCTCGACGGTGGCTGTAGTTTTTATCCTTCTGTCCGCGCCGCGTTGATGTTCCGTGTTGTCCCCTTTTCTCTCGCAGCGGCGGTCGGCCTTTGGCGACTCGCGTCGCTGTTTCGCTGGCGGTGTTGAAATTGCTGACACCTCGTGTTTGACTGAGGGCGAGCCTCGAAGCCGCTTGCCAGAGTGCTCAGAGCGAGTCATAACAATGTGCTAAACTTGCTGTCAACAAACTATTTTCAAAGAAAGAGTGGCACTCTTAATCGATTCAATGAAGACACAATTGAAAAGTACCGTAGTGGTTCAAACTCTAACTTGTAATGGTTGGTGTAAAATATATTCATAGACATGATCGTAAACAAGCAGTTTACAGTAAAACCTCATTAATACGAATCCGCTTAGTACGAAATTCCCGTTTATGCGAAGTACTTTCACAGTCCCAGAAAATAAGATAGGCTTTCCTATGTTATTCAGTACTTTTAATACGAAATACGGTTAATATGAATTACGAAGTTGTTTTGATCCCTCAAGTAGCTGTTAACGTGTATAAGAAAACTATTAATACGAATTTCACAGCCGAAGTCTAAAGTAAATCACGTCTTCATAACCGCCATGTAAACAAACGTGTCTTCAAAGATATATGTATGTATCCTACAGCGCAAAATGGTCGAAAAACAAGAGGAAAAGTTCAACTCTAGTGGCGATTTTAGTAACTAAACTAGAAAAGATGCCATGTTGTAAACGGAAAACGAAAAGGAAAGTACTCTATACCTTATTAATATTAGTCGTCGGAAGTGTACATACGTAGAAGTTTAAACAATCTATGAAAAAAAGTTCTGATATTTTCCATTGTTCACGCACGTGTGTCTTAACCTCAATTTTGATTGTGTTTTGTTTTGTAATGACTGCGAAACGTAAACGCAACGACCTTACATTGCAAGTTAAAGTTAAAATTATCGAAGAAGTAGACAATGGAGAGAGAACGAAAACTGAAATTGCGAGAGAATTTAACATCCCGCAATCGTCGTTGTTGACAATACTAAAAAATAGTGAAAAGATTTAATCGGCTTTTGCGAGTTCGTGCAAATTATCAATAAGAAAAAGAATGCGAGGCCCAAGACATCAAGAAATGGAAGATACCTTGTTCCAGTGGTTTGAAGAAATGCGTGCAGCAAACTTGCCTATTTCTGGACCTATGATTCAGAAGAAGGCAGACTACCTAGCATTGAGGTTAGGAATTTGAGACTAGTTCAGCAGTGGTTGGCTACAGCGGTGTAAGGATCGCAACAATCTTGTTGGCAAAACTATGTGTGGGGAGTCGGCAACAGTAGATACGACCAAAGTTAAATATTGGATACAGACTGCTCAACCAATACTTGATCAGTACTGGCCTTTGATAAGCTTTGTAATGTGGTAAACAATGCCTATAAGAAAAAAATTGTGCAAACCAGAATTGATGCTTTTTTAAACCAAATGTTTGAATAGAAAATTTGTCATGAATGCAAGTTTATTGAAGTTTGTATTATGATTTATTCTGTAAGTATTGCATTGTGTTTGTTTTCTTCAGTGTTTACAAATTGTTATGCATGTAGTGAAGCCAGCTTATACTACCAACAGTGTATATATTTTTCTTTATGGTTGTAAATATAGGCATTTAAAGTTTAATAAATTTTTTTGTCTTGATATCCCAATACGTAGTATGGTTAATACAAACCCTCGTTATTACAAAGTGCTAAAATTATGGTCCCTTCAGGTTTGTAATAATGAGGTTTGACTGTATTCAGCATTTGAATCATACACCAACTAATGTGAACACAATAGTTGAAATAATGTTTAAATTGATTGATCTATCACCATATTCACACAATAGTAGCTTACTTGATGCATTTATCTATGACACTATAGACATTGCAATTTGCACCTTGAAAGTACAATCAACAAACATAAATGTAAATCTAAGTCCCAGATTTGAGTGAAAATTCATTGTAAATACAGTGGAATTTTGCTAATTTGAAAATCTTCCTAATCCGAACAGTTTATGGTCAAAAATTTCTTTTTTTTTTTTTTTTTTTTTTTTTTTGTATTTTGAAATTATTTAATGTCTTAATGCTACCATCAACATATTTAGTGATTTTGTGCTTGTAAAAAGGCTGTGTTATGTGATAACTTAACATTATTACAGACGTATTTATGTTATGACACAGTTTCAGTAAAGCAATTATTCAGCTGATTCAAAATCACAGTAATTCGAACATTTCACTGTATCAGGGTAGTCACAAACCGGTAAAACTGCGAAAAGTCAGGGAATTTGAAACATGTGAGGGAAAACTTGGAATAGTCAGGGAATATTTTAATGGGTCAGGGAATTTTTTGAGATACGCTTGTTTCAGCATTGTAATGGTTTCTTCAATGACCATTTGTTATAAAAATGTGTTAGCTGTATCATTTTCAAAATTGTGTCTGCATATTTCCATATTCACCTAATGATACATGCAGAATTTATTTTAAAATGTGTGTATAAAAGCATGCTGTGCTGCTTATTCAAAACTTAACAACACTGCAAGGCAATGCTGTATGGCATAAGTTCAATCAAGCTCCAACATTGGTTAACCTGCTGTTGGTTTAATGGCAATATGCATCTTGCATATGGTTTGAAAGCGCATATATTTGAGAAAAAGATGTTGCAAATATTGTTGAGGGTTTGCGGTTTCGATTATCTACGGCGGCTGAAAACCACTAAAATGATTCAAATGGACGAGGAAATGGGAAATCACACGGGAAGAAAGTTGGCATATATGTGACTGGGGGGAAAAAATAAGATTGTGGCAGAAATTTTAATGGCCCTTCACTGCAGAATACAAAGCATCTTCCGTCAGTACAGTAGTCATTTTTTATACAGGACAATTTTTTACCCCTTTTCAACATAAACATTTTATTCACATTTAATCCATAAATAAAATATTTACTGCCTAATATTTACAGTGTACTTAAAGAATTTTTATGAAGTATTGAAACTTTCAATTGTATTCTTGCGGCAAGAATATAGTGCTGAAAAAAACTGTTGTACGTCTATAACAGTACCGAGAATGCTATATTTATTTTTACCAGAAACCTTAAATGCTTTTTATAATTTGGATTGATTATGCAAGTCCGGAAAAAAAAAATTAATAGACAGTTGAACTATGGTTTTAAGGTCTATGTTGAATCAAATATTTTTGGTTATGGTCTAAACATCAGGGATGTGAGGCTTTTCGAATAATTTTAAAGGTGAGCCACTTTTCTGTAAACAAAAAAATACTAATTAAAAACTCCATTGCTTTTTTTTTATATATATACTTCTTGACATGTTTTACAATCATTCTTTAAGAGAGTGTTGTGATGCAAGTGGTGAGGTTAGGTTACATATTACAAATATTATGATATTGGGAAATTTATCTGTTAATTTAGGTTAGCTACATTAAAAATCCTTAAAAATTGTTAAGGACACTACCTATATAATGTAGCTAACTTAAACTAACAATATAGTGTTTTTAATGAAGTTAACCAACAGTTAACACAATTTAACCATCATCCATACTATTAAATGTTTTTAATGAAACTAACCTTACCTAAACACTAACCAACCATTTTACTCTTCTTTAATTTACTTACCATAACCACTCTTTAAATGGTTAATAACTGGTAAACTACTTGTAATGTCATAATGCCCTCGTAGATAATAATTGTAAAACATCTCAGGAAGTAAAAAAAGAAGAATTTGGAATTCTTATTATAATTTTTGCAGAAAAGTGGCTCTTCTTTAGAATTACTCTGTTTTATTTTGGTAACTTAATTGTCTGCTACAATTTATATGGGTTACTTACATAATCTTTAATGTTTTTACTCTCGCTGAGTTTTGTACATGGATAGTAAACAACTAGAAATACATATAGTTATATTGCCCTACCATGATAAAATTAAGTTCAATCTTTGTTGATTCATTTGTCTGTTAAATAATTGCATTAAAAAAAAAAGATGATTAATTTTTAAAAGTGAAGTAGCGATAAAGTGAAATATCAGGGTCAGGGAAAATTATAATCTGGTCAGGGAAAATCTGGAAAATTCAGGGAATTTCATTTGAGAATTTGTATAGCCACCCTGTGTAGGTTTGTAATATTGCTAAATAGGATAGGTATGGTTTGTCATAAATAACTAAAATGAGTTAATCATTGAGTAGAAGTGTAAATATGAGCTAATTTCATCACTGTTTAACCAATTAAGCTTTTGGTTTTAATTATGCTGTCATCATAAAATTCATTAAGATTAGCCTTATTTTGTGGTCCTTGAAAATTCCCTGTCTTTATTGATGTATAATCACTAGATTGGGGCCTACACAATAAAGGTCATTTTTCGTTTAAAATAGTATGGAAATGTTTGAAATTTATTACTTCTGATAATTCCCAATATTGTTCTGTTTTTTGGTGGGACATATTTATTCCACCCCAAAATTTTCCCAAACCGAAATTCCCTATCCCAATAGCTATAGTAAAAAATTGTTATAAATACTCATTGCTAACACACAATACCTAATACCTCTCAAATTTTATTTACAGTATACCAACAATTTAACCAACTATTATTGAATCCAATAAAAAAACCATAGTAATATTTACATACATGTTTTGTAAGTTATGTGGGTAAGGGCTTGGGATGCTAAACAATAAAACATTAAAATTTTACCTGACAAATGTGTCATTGTTAAATTTATGATATAGATGTGCAGAAAAAAATACAGTGTAAACTCTATATAACGACACTTAACGGACTGAGCATTTTTCGGCGTTATAGAGAGTGGTCGTTAAATGGAGAGAAATAGAAGATATCATTTTACTATTCTATAATAATATGTATTTACTAATATAGTACACGTTTTATGAACATTAATATTCATACAAATACAACACTTATTGCATATAGTCTGTTATTTTTTCTTTGTTTTTCCATATTGTAGACACGGTAGAGCTGCTAAATCCAAAGCGTTTTCCAAATTCACTGATCTTTTCTCCCGCCTCTATTGAGCGTATTAATACAACTTTTTCATCAATACACAAAGATTTTCGTTTAATCGCCATGTTTACAGTTCGAAAGTCTGTAAGCAACTGCGATAAAGATAAAGTGTAACAACTTGACAAAAGTCTAGTGACCTAGGTAAACATGTGCAAGATCATCATACAAAAACAAAAGACAACATTTCTTAGAATCTCCGGTACGTCTGTCAAAGTAAACGCGTGCTACATAGATAATACACAACAAAACAGCAAATAAAAGAACGTACACAGCTGCAGTTCTTATCAACTTCGGCAACTTAGAAAGTACTGCCAAATGATTTATAATGCCGTATTGCTGTCGTTAAATAGAGTGAGTGTGACGCTATATAGAGTGTATTATTGTATAGTAAACAAGGTAAACCAACCAAAGTCAAGAAATTTTGACGTTTTAAGGAGTTTGTCGTTAAATTGAGTGACGTTATAAAGAGTTAACACTGTATATATTAAAATGTAAATTAGCTTCATTGAGCCACTGATCTATACCTGACCCTAATGCTGCTTGTACATTACATTATAGGTCTCTTGTTTCGTAGGTCATTTTTCTATCCAGTAAGGTTTATGTTCATTGTCTTGCGTATTACATTGTACATAAAGTTAAGACGGTTATATGTAGTTGCTCCCCTGGTGGTCGGTGATGGTGGTGCCTGGCTTGTTCTCAGGGTGGTGGATCTTGGCCCCTGTGGCTAAGGGAGCAAGGGTTAACTATGTAGATGAAAGAACATGGTTTAGGTGAAGCCTGTTTTAATGTCGAATGAGAATAGCTCTGTTCATGGTGCTACCTTAGTACTTGGCCTGCGATGTTGCTTAAATGACAGCAATGGGGTGCCTAAGTCCTCTCCGGTCGTAATGTGTCATGGCTTTTAAAATGTAAGGGGTGACGGTGGACGCGCTTACAGAAGGCGTGATGCGAAAGTGACGCGTCAGAGCCCGTAACACACTGTAAGTACGGATGCATTTATGACCTGGCGTACGATGAGAGAACTGTGATTAGTAACTAGTTCGGGTTAGTTGAGGTCAGCCTGCGGAGCACGTCGGAATGGTTGGAAGTTAACACAGTTCACGGTGGTTGGGGTGGTAACTGAAGGAGAGTACATTACACTGAAGCACTACATGAAATAGACGAACGGTACCGATCTTAGCGAGAATCTGCGTGCTTAGACTATGGTCCACTGATGGCCTAATGCGGGTAATTTTAAATGGTTCTCGACTTACAGGTATCACCCCAGGAGGGGCCACCGCGTGGTCCTTCAACTGCCAAGAAAACCTAAATATCCCGACCACGTTACTGACGACGATTGAAGTTCCGTTAAAGGACGGTCACTTACACTATGACAGTAGAATTCAATGTCGACCATAATTGGTGCTCTGCGGTGCGTGTGGCGACTTGCCTGCGGGCCAGGTTGATGCAACAGACTTGTGCCCTAGTGGCATGACCCCACCAGGGCCACGCTCTCCGCGCAAACGTGTCGTGGGTGGGGAAAACTCAGGTCGAGCTCTTAGACGTGGGCGCACGGTGAATAAGGTTTATATAAATTGTAATACAAGGTATTGTTATTACATTTTTCGCAATAAAATACTTAGAAAATATATAAAGTTCTGTAAGAAAGCAGTTGGTTGATTGATACAGGTGCTAAAGGTGGGTGTACACACGCACAACACCCGATAGCCGTGTAGGCGGCAGTCGACCAATCGACCGCGAGGTCGTTGATGCTCACTTGCACTATCCCTTACGTGTTTTCTTCGCTCTTGGGGCGTAAAGATAGCAATTGGTAATAACGGCCTAAGCAACCAGAGGGAGCACTGGAGGTGACTTCAGTACTTTCTTACCCCTTTTACATACTACTGTTGTATTTAGTCATCACATTAATTTGTTAGTTACTGTGTATAAGGCTTTTCTATAATTTTACATATAATTCAGCATGTTGATTGTTAATACTGATTAACTTTTCTGTTAATATTTCCAACTTATCTTTCATCAGTCACCATATGCACACCAAGTGTTAATGCAACTAACATTATAGCAATTATCAATTTGTTTACTACTCAAAAAATATTTTAACATAGATTGTTTTCTAGGATTGGTTTTTTTCATTCCTTGGTACATATAGTTGGTTATTGTAGTTATTATATTGTCTGTGTTGTAACAAGAGGTGGGTCTAATCTTCGTGAAGAAGATGTAAAGAAATTTGGCATAACAAAAATTGCAATGATAGTTGTTTTTTTTTTCCAGATTTCAAGCCATTTGACTTGGAGTCATGGTGGGGTAAGAGATTGTTTAACAACATCACAAAGTCAATATAAATTATCTACGGAATAGACTGTGAAAATTCCTACAATCCAGTGTCTACCTTATCATATTTTGCCCAGTTGTCTTTGGACACGACAATAATACCACGCAAGCTGATGTACAAGGTGCCAATATGTGAACAAGCTGCATGTAAGCGTCATCTGTAAGCAAGATGGATACGTAGCCCCATAAATATTCATGTCATGTTTCTGAGTTGCCTTATTGATGTTTTCATGTTAAATGTGTGCAACCACACTTGGTCCATTTTAGTCATTGACAGCTTGAGCATATAGCAATTGATTGAAGTTTTTATATATTTTATTATTCATGGAGTATTTCATTATATGCATTTGATTTAAGAATGCAGTGAAATAGTAGTTAATGTTGCAGGATTGGTGATGTCAAGTTCATGTTCTCAGGACATCATTACGTGGGAATACACTGCACTGAGTATTCCTTTTTAAGCATTCTATATTAGAATACCACAAATAGAAATTGTTTGTAATCTGTTCAGTGTGTAAATAATTGGTGAAAGGAATCCAGCCTTGTCTCATTGTAAGTTTTGGATATCTTCACACGACTGTTGTTATTAATGCCAATTTTTCAGTATGTTGTTAATGTTATGTTTATATTGTTAAGATTATAACAGATTTTAGGACATATAGTAATGTTTTTTCTTAATGGATTGTGATGTATGATTGCATATCTATAGAATAAACATTTTTGGACATTATTTTACTTACATGTGTAGTGGACATGACACAGGCCTATTGAAAAAGATGTTTGGAAATAAATTGACTTATTTCTGTACAGTGTTGAACAGTTGCTGTGTATTCCAGTTTGATATTGCAAAGATAATTCTTTCGCGAGTTTTGGACGGTGAAAATTGTAACAGTTATTTTTCTCGCACAGAAAATTAAAATAAAATAAAAACACACAAAAAAAGCAAAAAGCAAGAATTATGACATATTTTGTAAACGGATGCAAATTTTGTTTTAAATATGAATAAACCTTTCGTATGATATTAATATTTACCACTGGTAGTTCTATTGGCAGCTGCAAGGCTGTTGTTAGCATCTGCGCATGCTGTCACTCTCTTCAAGGATGACATCTCATTTTTAAACTGTATTATCTTCGTTAACAAAAACTAAAATCATGGAAGTAGATACATACAATTCAAGCAAACTGGCTGGACGTGCTTACAGATGTCCTAAAACTAAGGTAAGATTTTGCTGCATAAAAATATTACTAAACAAAAAGTCTAAATAAACGTACATATTTTTCTTAAAAAAAAAAAGCATTAATGAATTTTTTTCTTTACAGACGCTGTTTTGCATTTCAACTGTATAAATTAGAACATTTTAATATTTTAATAAACTAAAAATATATATATATTATTTTTTTGCATAGTTGGTTTATAGTAATTTTCGTACATTTTGAATGCAAAACAAATTGTGATATATTTATAATCTAAAATATGTTACCTTCTATTTCTTTATGTCAAGTGTATTTTAAACACAGCTGTGATAATTTCTCTAAATACGAATAGATTTTCCTTGTTTGTAGCCTCTTAGTTATTGGATAATTGCTTGAAGCGCCTCGTTCTCGAGGGTTAATGTAACCTTGCGTCACTGTCTGCCCGCCCTCTGTCAAGGCGTCCCTCAACTATTTCCTCCGGGCAGTTCTACAAGCCTCTGATAGGTTTATGTGACCATTTTGGTTGTCTATGCTTTTTGCTAACTGCCATGAAATAATGTTTTTAATATTTTCCATTAAAGTTGTGAAAAAATATTTATTGAATAAATTTTAAATGCATAGCCATAATTTTATATGCTCTTAGAATTTCTTGCCTAAAATATTGTGTAAGTTTTGAATATCTCAATTCTGTAAATTTAAAACATTTTTCATTACAATTTGATAGCAATCTGGTGTTTTTTATTTATTCAAATATGTCCTAGTTTTCTTGGTTAAGTATTTTAGTTTCTTGGTATTGCATGACTATGCCAGTTATCACATTTTGTTCCATTATACTGGGTGATCTGTAAGCAGCTGGGGTAATCTTAATTCCATATATTTTTATTTAGTGGTGTTTTTATTATTAGGAATAGTGCCTCTGATGAAAATTTCTTTGAAAGCTTGATGCAACAATTTATTAATTTTCTATAGCAATTAATTTTCATACCATGGTTCTAGATGATTTTAAGTGATGTTTATGGACTGATAATGTATGTTATTATACAATTTCTTTTTGTGGGTGGTTGTGTGTTCTTTTTCCTGTTTCTGTATGATATTTTGTACTTTACATTTCGTGTTTGAGTTTTGATTGATATACTTTTCAAAGTATAGTAAATGTCACTGCTAAAGATTTGTTTAAGTAAACCAATCTGTATTTCATTTTATACAAAGTATGTAATAACAAATGTTGGTTTTTCTGTGGCAGTGCGCTTTTTAATAATGCAGTGTTTGGTTTAAAAATGTATTGCTACTATTTTTAAGAAAAGGTATACTACTGTGCAATATTTGATAGCCTATTTAATATCATACTACAAATTGGAGCTATGTACTAACAGATATTTTAACAACAATATGTTGTCCATCAATTTTAATTGTGATACTTGCAGAAGAAAAGCAAAATTGTGCCGTGTGGATAAAAATTCTTAAGTGATATGTGAACGTGATAGATTTAAAGTTGATCAAAAAAATCTACATATTTTTGTATAACACTGTGTGTTGCACTTTATGATGTGTTTCTGATGGCTCTTGCGCTATGTGCATGGCCAATGGAGACTGCTGGTGCATGGGTAGTCGACTGTAGTGGAACAGTCCGGTCTCTGCTGTAGAGAAGAGGGACAGCATGTACGGTGTGTGACACGTCTCTTTGCAGTGCCGAGATCACTTCACCACAGCAGTTAAAGCGCTGTGTGTGATGAGTTAATAGTCATTTTGTAGTGGACCTGAATTAGCCAAGTTTCATGTAAATACAAACAAGACAGCTATTTTTATGTTTTTGAAATAAAATTTGGCAGCTGGGATATTGATGGTGTTCAGTTTTTGTTCAGTTTTTGTTGTTCAAGTTGTATTAGAAACTGTACACACAACATGCTCTGAAACACAATAGTGGCTAGACAATTCTGGGAGCCATAATATTTGCTCTACCAAACACAAACCTTATGCCTACATCCTATCCCTTAAATACAGTATTGAATTTTCTTGTTGCAAAATAAAGTTACACTGAATTGGACATTGAGACTGTTCTTTCATTGTTTTGTCTTTGGTTTGGGGGGAGGGGGGGGGGGGTTGATCGGTGTACATGTAGACCTTGGGCGCCACCACGTGGATGGACACGTGGACCCGGCTACCGACTCTGTCCTAGGGCCGTGACAATACCCATGTGGAGCTAGGCTCGACTTCCCCCTGCGTGGATACGCTAGAACTCACTGGCCTGCTCTCAGTGACGGGCTTGTTGTGTTACCAGCGAAGACAACTGCTTGTGGGGTCTTGAGGCGTTCTACACACCTCCATCTCTGTACTGGAAAGCTCGTGGTTGAGATTTGAGCACTACGAGTCAGGTGAATATTATTTATGATGACACCTACACTGACAATGCATACAAAAAACAATAAGTAGTACAGCTTTCATGTTGACCAGGACATTGCGTGGACTGGCCCCAAAAGTGCAAGCATGCCGAGTACTACAAAATGCTCCAGGGAGCTTTAATTAGTTACACAGTCTGCAACTGGGGTAGGCCTCAAAGGTTAATTTTAAAAGGTTTAAAATACGATGGCGGATTTTAACGGATCAGTTAAGAGCAATAGTTGAAGTCGATGAGGTGCTGAGATATGACCGACCCTGCACGGCGAACAAGAGATTGGGGCGGGCCATGAGTGTTATGGCCACAGGAATTTCAGAATTTACCATTATTAGATATGACAGAAAATTTAAACATAACTTTTTAACCCTTTAAAAATTACACCATAAGTTAAACTTAAGTATTATAGTTATTTAATATTTAACTACATTATTTAAAAACATTAAGTCTCTACTGCTCAAGTTTGGGTGGGTGCTGCGACCGAACAAATGTACACACACATGATATTATTGTTGATGGGAGGTTTGAAATAGAGGGTGTCGTTGGGTGGAGAGGGGGTCGGCAGCTGCTTGAGACCACATCGGGCTTAGGGAGGGAATAGCCCTGGTCGACATCAATTGCCCCCCCCCCTCCATCTTTCCCATGAAGGAGCCCAATGTGACTGCTACAACATCTTTGACGTCGCGCTCGGTGGCCTCGTGCTGTTGTCGGCTCGTCCCCTGTATTATGCAACACCGGGGCGATGCTGCCACCTGGCATGGACGGAAATTGTTGCAGGGGTGGGTGCCTCGTCCTACGCCGCCCTCCACGCAGCTTGTGTGTTGTCTGTGGAGGGCTACAGTGGCTCTTCGACGGTCATGCAAAGAATGGTATTTGTCAGTGCCAGGTTTAGGGGCCACCGGGGTTCGTCATCATCAGGTGTTTGCGTTAGTGATGGTGCGTCATCCAGTTCCCGGGGTGAGGGAAGGGTGTTTGACGGATTTTCCATCCCGACGGTCTCGTCAAACCTATGGAAAGGCGTCATTTCGTCCTTCCTCCTCTGAAAACAGCTGTCAGTTAAGAGTGCTCTTCTGTCGGGGTCGAAGTAGCTGTCTGTACAGTATCCCTGCCTCCTCGGGTGTTGGCACGCTGGGTTCGTCGCCCGCCTCGTTTGGTTCCTCATCTACCGGGATGGCGTCTCGGTGATACCTTGTGGCTCATCCTGACGGGAGCTTCACTACTATGGCCTACTATGTGGTGCCTTTGGTCCTGATGACTGTCATCGGCCCAATACATTTGAGCGCTAGTCTGGCGCAGTAATACTGTTTTCCTGCCGACAATGGGTACAAGCATCCGTAGACCAGCTGGCTTTCCCACCGGGGCAACGTATTTTGTGGCGTTAGCAGTGATGACAGCATTGCATGCTGTTACGCGTATACTGATAAATCTCTGGCCAGTAGAATGCTTCAAGAAAGGCTCTCGTGGTCTCGCGCGGTGCGAACGTCCATCATGGGTGTGCGCTTCTAGCGGGGCGTGCAAATTTCCATCCATGACTAGGTAGCCCTCGCACGGACCCTCTGCGCAGCTACTTATTAGGGCCTGAGACTGGTCGTCTGATCTTTGTACTGCATGCACAAACTCGTCAATATCATCGAATTCCGCCCCCAGTGGGATTGTCGGAGCGTCGTCCCTGTCAACAGCACAGATGGTCGCATGGTGACCATGTGCGCCCAGCTTGTCTAATGACCATCCGCTGGTGGGTGGTAGCTGTTCATCCAAGAAGGCGTCATCACAGGCTTTGGCTTGTTCTAGAACTCTATCCTTGCTCAACAATGGAGAAGTTAACAAGCTGGCAGAATCTGTTTTGTGATTTTTTATTCATTTTTTGATGTGATAATGTCTTATAAATCAATGAATGCCGGCTGCACGCACGAAAAAGCATGACTCATTGTCACGTTCCGCCTGAGCCGAGTGTGCAAGCGAGAGCGTGGAACAAGCGATAGAGAGACACGATTGGCTTGTGACGCATCTATCTCTCTTCCACTCCATCGGCTGATGCGTCCGAGTAGAAGAGAGACAGCGGCAGCACACAACCTACACGTGAACTGTTATGTCAACTGTTTATAAAGTGAAGTGAAAAGTTAATGTGGTTTGTATGCAATTTTTCATCAATGTTTTCTTATGATGTTATCACGTAAAATTATCGTCTGTAAACCGACTTTACAGATAACCCCCTTTTTTTGTTTTAATTTTTTTTATAACTTATATTTTTTTGCTGTGATTTTCTGATATTAAGGAAAACGTGTGTTAGTTTTCTTTGTGTGCTCCGTGATTATTTCTGTCAATATTTTGATGGTTTTCTCCATGTGCTTCTGATTATTCCTGTGGTTTCTGAGAAATCTATCTCTTCGTGAAATTTTTTTACGTAATGAGGCATGCAATTTTATTTTTGAGTTACGTTTAAATTGTGAATTTCTGCTACCAAATTACCTAACTAATTTTTTTTTGTTGGAATTCAAAAAAAGAAACATCCATTACTCAGTCACATAATACGCTTTGAGACAGCTGGAAACATTAACATAAAGGACAAAATTCATTCTTGATGTCTAGCAAAGCCTTCCTTTTGCGATTGTTAGTGAGCATCCCGCATCCCACATCCCACATAAAATAGATATTTTTACCTCATCACGACACGAAACGACTGTCGACATATGTTGGCAAGAATCGGTACTACTTGCAACAAGTTCTTTTCGATGAGATAAATTAACTCTCGCTGCTGATTGGAGCCAAAGCCATATAGTCTCGTAAAATCGTAAACTCGTAGACTTGTAGCTATATAGTCTCGTAGCCAGTTGAAGCCATGTAGTCTCGTAGCTTCTTAGCCTCCTAGTCTATTAGCTAAATAGCAGCTAAACCTAGGACATTTTGGAGCAAAATACTATTGAAGCCAATGACTGTTAGAGTTAATGACTGTTGAAGCAAATGAATTTTGGAGGCATTATAGGCTATGTAAAATTGGTGATTCCATCCTACTGAGTTGAATGTTTGCGAAGATATACATCCTTTTCGTTAAATGTGCTTCCTTTTTTGTTGAATTTACATTCAGAAATGTGCGTCTTTTTTGTAGAATATGCTTCTGGATGTGCTTCCTTTTCTTGAATGTGCTTCCTTTTTGTAGACCATTCATCAAAATGTGCTTCCTTTTGGTAAAATGTACTTCCTTTTTGTCGAATTTTCGTCCAAATGTGCGTCCTTTTTGTTAAATGTGTGCCCTGTGTATACATTGCATGTTTGGTGTGTCCATATACATTGTATGGTCATTGCATATCCTGTGCATACTTTGCATGGTCATTGTGTGTACATTGCGTGTATTGTGTGTCCATTTTTTTTTCTCAAATTTGCTTCCTTATGTGCTTCCTTTTTTTGAATGTTGTTTTGACTAGTGTATTAATGTAATTGGTTCTTGTTTTAACTAGCATATTATTCGACTGGTAGCGGGTACATAGGCGAGTCCCAGGCCATAGGACTTTGTTTGTTACTGACTACGATGGTGTAAGGATCACTTAGTTTGACTCGTCTGATACATAAGTCCGATAGCCTTTTGAACTCGATTGCATCCTTACCATCTTTAACGACAGCCTCGATGGAAGTTGTACCATCCACGTAGACCTCGATGGACGCGACGACGGTGGCGACGCCCTTGGTAGAGGGTTTACCACCAGCAGTGCAGAACCTGGGGGCAGAGACGTCGATGGCAGCTGAGGTCTTAACAACAATGGAGACCTCGATGGGGGTGACAGCGTCGACGCAGAACTCGATGGAATGTGTGTAATCGTCAGTGTCAACATTAAAGAAGACTTCAAAAGTCGTGGTACCACCAGCAGAAGAGACTTTAATGCTGGTAGAGCCGGCTGCAGCATCAACTTCCCAGCATCGGTGTTATTACTGTGTTAGGATTTTCTCGAAGAACAATAGTGTTCGTCCACATGAGAAGAAAGAATGTACTAAGAATTCTCTCCGCAAAATGTTTATTGAAAAATAGCATAAGCAGTTTGCTAGAAAATATAATTTGAAGTCGCGCATGAAAACGTGCAGAGGTCGTGCTGTACTGCAGAAAGTACGGGTTTCGCTGCAACAGCGATGCATTGATGTTCATAATAGAATGCCAGGAATGGGTACAACTGCAGCAACGTCAGTAGTTTGGGTCTGAAAGGCTCGTCTTCATCACTGCGGTATCCTTGCAGCTAGTGTGATTTGTCAATCGTTTTCCCATGATGCACGAAGACATGAGCGGAGCAAATGTGTAAAAAAATCCTACTCGTACGAAGTTTCGCTGCGATGAGTGCCATTTTTTGGTTTACCCGTATTGACAGTTTGCGACGGCATGCGAAAAAATGTAAAGATGAAGTCCATGTGCTTACTGTTGAACTATCAGCAGACTTTTCGTCTCCTCGGTTTAGGTTGGAGACTCGTGAGCGTACAAGCACATAAACAGATGTTCAGCAACCGATTGCTATGATGACTGAACATGAAACTAAGCCCAAGACTGTACTCGGTTCCTTACAGGTGAATGATAATGGGTTCTACTTGGCACAGTCTGCATTTCGTGGAACATTGAAAGACTACTATTATCTAAATACGTCTAGTGAGTCGAAAGTCATTTGTACTTTTCTTGGTGATATCAGGTAGATCATTATCAATCAGCTTACTGATGATGTAAAACAAACAATACAGTGAAATATTACTTGTGGTTATACTGTGTATATGGTAAGCCGTATCCGTTCGAGGACAAAGTGAAGAAGTGTGCTTTCAAGATATTGGCTGCTGTAATTTACAGTTCTGACGATGTGAAGCAGACTGTTTAACACAGTGGCCAGAAGCTGTTAAGAAGAGGAAAACTATGTCAGTAAAGGAATTGGCTGGTCTCTGTCTAGTACAAACTGATTGGAGCTAAAAATTAGACATTTTATGCAGATGCGGAACAAAATGGTAATTGGATTGTTAATTTTCGCAAGTGTATCTGTAGTGGAATAGAAAATTATGTAATATAATTATGTTTGTAAAAGAATGTGCAGTTTTTTATTTTCCAACCTGTCATTTTTTATTTAAATTAATGATCAAGTATCAGAACAAGTATCGATTCAATCAGTAAACTGATTAATTTTTTTTTTTTAATGGTTTTTGGAATTTTTCCCGAATTCATAGGTTGATAAATACAAATTTGAAAGATCGCTGACATAACGACTTACTGATAGCTGGTAGACTAGGAGCATGTGCTGCTTTTAGAGTTTTAAACATGATTTATTGATTTTTTTACATAAAATTAAAAATAAGTGTTTTATCACCAAGGGATCGAACCAAGAACAGGAATCGATGGGCAATCAGTAAATTAATTGAAGATTGTTTTAATCAATTTTGGAATTATTCCCGAATTTCTAGCTGAATAATTTCCGAGATGACGCCTAAATTTGAAGATAGTGGGTGCCTCAGTAATAATAAATGAATATTACACTAGGGAACAAAAATTAAATTAACATGGTGGTAGTGCACTCTAGCATACGAAAAAAAGATTGTGAACATGGCCTCATACTAGATGGCGATGTATATATACCCTGGCATTAGTGGTGGGAGGTCAGTTTGCCTGTGGCTTCTATGGAGGAAGGATCTGTTGTCATTTCTTTCTATTCTTGTCCTCCCCAGGTACGAATCGAGGTCGCAAGTGCATGTTTTAAATAATATTTAATTAAATTTTTTAAATATTTTTTTCCAATTTTCATGCATAAATATATGGATTTTCAAAATGGTGAAGCATAGCAAAAAATGCAATAATGTAGATTCCAAGATGGTGTCCGTAATGATATGTGCAAAGATTATGTCATACATGCTCAAAACGTTGGGCATAACAAAATTTCGACATTTCTAGAATCCAAGATGGTGGCCACAACGGAAGTTGCAACTGTGATTTTAAATAATATTTTATTCAATTTTGATAAATTAATTTTATACAATTTTTTTACTACAATTAGATAATATTTATTTTCAAGTTGGCAGACATTATGTCATACTAGCTGTCGATATATATCTTGGAATTGGTGGTGGAGGTCAATCTGCCGGCGGCTTCCCGTTTTAGTCCTTAAAAATGCCAACAGCTTCTAAATTCCTAAAAATGGCATAAGAATCCTTATCTATAGACTCCGATAAGCCATTTTTAGGAATTAGATGCAATGACCGCCTACTTAGTTAATGATGCTATCATTGCAATTTCCATTATGGCCACCATCTTGAAAATCTGTAATTTTTATGCTAAAAACCGAATAATATTTTTAAAACATATTAATCAATTTTTAAAAAAATATAATTTTAAAAATGTACTTACATATTGCAGTCCGTGGTACGGGAAATTTTCCTGCGAAATCGGAAATGTTTTATTTTTCAATTTTTTGTGATTTTTGGCTGAATGTTTTTTTCCAAAAAACAGGAAATGTTGACGAATTTTGGATCATTTTTTGGCAAATTTTCAAGGTCATCCAAGATGGCCACCGTGATATCACAAACCAAGAGGGTGGTTGGCACCTCAGCACCTCAACTAGAATCCACCACCAGAACATACATTTACATACTACTTTCATCATTCACGGCATTAATGAAAAGTACATAAATCACTACTCTATGTTTAGCGATGTGAAGGCATTGATAGCCGAACTCTCCATTAGTATGATCAAGAATAAACTGTATAGGCATTTTACAGCGAACAGGAATTACGTACGTATTTTCTGGAAGACTTGAACGGTAGGAACATTTAAGTCTCTTTTACCAAGAAGAAATACAAAGAACTAGGTTCCCAGACCCTTTTTCGTCGAACAAATGCTGAAACGTAAAAAGGGAAAGACCTTAATACGTTGGCTCTTACATGGACCTGAGTTTGATTCGTGGATTGATGAAAAATATATTTTGAAACAATTACTTTACTATGTAGGCTAAATAAATTTATGAATAAATAAAATTTTTGTGTTAATGTAATTTGAGGTTTTTTTATTACTGTAAATTGTGAGCATGCATGGAGCGATGTCCCCCGGGGCTAGCACTTCTGATTGTGAGCAGATGTACGCTTGCAATTTCTCCTCCATTCGCCCCAGACACGCGCGCTCGTGTTCTGTGAGTCATCACCTGGTGGCGGCGTGATCTGTCCGTGTTCTCTCACAGAGCTTCACGTAAAGGTGTGATGACAAACTTTGTTTACAGTGTGTTGGTGTGTGTGTACTCTGTGTTCAGTGTGTACTGTGTGTTTTCTTTGTTCTTGAATGTGTGTCGTTTCGTTAAATGCTTGTAGTCAAATCTGTAGTAGCTCTGTAGTAGCACTGAATATTTACTAGTCCAAAACCTCTTTGTCGTGATAAAACATCTTTCCGGGATTCTTGGTCCTTTATAGTACACGCAAAACCGGCTTTTTTTGGTCTAAATGATTGTAACTGATTTTAAAGATACTTTACAGTTCGATGGCTTTGTCTCGACTGTTTGAAAAGGTTATATTGGTTATCGAAGAAGGTGTTGTGGTTCGGTGACATCTGGTGTATCTGACATTGTACATGAATTGATTGTAATGCATTCTAAGTATCGAAAAATTAGACTTCCATAGTAGGCATTACCGTATTTATTTACTCTGCCAGATATTGTGTCTTAGAGTTGTTTTTCGTATAGTGAATGATTAATAAACTCCATGGGAAACAAAAGTTAACATTTATTTTAAGCTCTAGTTACTCTTATAACTGACAGAGTATCGAACCATGGATGAGAATCGATTTAGGAAATCATTATTTTAATAAGTGATTTTTTTTTTATGAATTTTGGAATTATTTCCGAATTTATATGTCAATAATTTCGAATTTCCAAGATGGCGATATATATTGGCTTACTGGTGGCTGTTATATGAGTAACATAGGGTGGTATTCCAAGACGTTTCAGTAAGGTCGCGAATATGCACTGCCTTGTTGGGCAACTGCCGTACCCTAACTCTCGGATCATATTCCAAAAGTGTCCTAACTGAACCCCTTTAAGGTATCAGATCTGCAGCCGTTTTAATAAACGAGGACTTGTGCGAGGCTATAAACAGTTGTACTTCGTGGAATCCATCTTAATTTTAGCTTATTTTTTAAAACTATGGAATTATAATGTGAAATAAAATATTTAATTTTGGTTGTACAAGAATAAACGATGAATTTTTGGCCGTGTTTATGTTTGCTGTTTTTTAAGATATCAGGGGGGGGGGGGGGGGAATTATAATCGTAAAAGTTCCATTAAAGTTCATTAAAAAAGAAAAAATATATTTATATACAGTTATTGATCAAATCGGCAACAGATTGGTTACCAAAAATCAGTGCCCTAAAAATAAGGGACTGGCTGTGTCCTACTGTACACTTGAAATATGGTTAGGGTACAGGTATTTTATATTCAACACCTAAACCCTTATTTTTGTGTCTTGGAATACGGTCCTTAAGCCTATTTAAGGATTTTGAGCATGATTGATCGAAATTGATATTTTTTTACACAAATTTAATTTTTTCGCATCAATTCAGGGATTGAACCAAGGACCTATAATATATATATATATATATATAGATATATATAAAATCAGTAAATTAATGAGTGATTTTATGATGAACTTTTAACTTTTTCTCGAATTTATAGGTTAGTTAAGACGAATTTTCAAGATGGCGGACATATCAGCTTGGATAAGAAACTAGGCTTCTTTTAGGAGTTTAAACATTATTTAGTGATATTATTTTTATGAAAAATTAAAGTTTTTTGCATCGCCCAGTGATCTAACCCAGAACAGGAACTAATCGAATCAAATGCTATATTAAATGAAAATTTATTTAATGAATTTTTCCCAAATTTATAGCTAAATAATTAATATTTTCCAAGATGGCACCCAAATGTCATGAGGCGGGTGCCACAGTAATAATAAATTATTGCTGCACTCTAGTGGTTAAAATTTAAACTAACTCTACAGTAACACACACTAGCAGATTACATGTGTACTCAGCGGGGGTATGGCCCGTGACCACGTTGATCCGCCGCCGTAGCCAGTACAGCAGCTTGGGGAGATGAAGGTCCCACTTTGAGTGATCGCGCCCCAGTTAGAGGCACAACTGGATCTTTATGTCCTGGTTGCGGTGCTCTGTTGGGTTATCCCGGGGATTATAGGTTTGGGTTGGTGTGGTGCTCCACATCCCACCTGCGGCATTCGGCTTTCCACTGCCATCCACTGAACTGCATCCCATTATCTGTTAGCAGCATTCTTGGGTACCCATACACAGAGAAGACCTCGTTGTCGAGGAGGGCTGCCACTGTGCCTGCTCGTACATTGGAGACAGAGAAGGCCTCTGACCACCTCGTGAACACATCGGTGATTACGACGACGAACGATGTGGAATGGATCCTCTGGCCACCTGGGGCACTGCTGCTCGACCCCGTCTGGTTGACATGTCTTGCATTGTTGACAGGGCTGGCAACCACGTACATAATCGCGGACATCCCTTGCCATGCCGGGCTAGTAAAACTGCTTCCGGATACTCCTCTGGGTTTTATCTGCCCCTGGCTGACCCGCTAGTTCATGTTCGTGGAATTACCGAAGCACTGTTGGTCGTGTGCTGGGAGGAATGTGAATCTGCCATGTCTCCATGTCACCAGGTGTCCTGCTCTGGAGCACTCCATCCAGACTGTGTTGGTCCGGCAAGGCGCACTTGTCGCATGCCGCAAGGTCCCTCTACATGTCGGGATCATCCCCCTGGGCTAATTGCACCTGCGCTACTATGCAGCCAAGTTGAGTGGGGTCTCTATCAGGGCCTTATTGCCCGCCTGCTCTGTGGCATAGAGGGCTGCAGGAGGTTTTACCATCCCTGGGTGTCCTGGATGGTGAAGGCCGGGTTCGGGGTGACGGGCCAACTCGTCCTCCAGCTGATTCTCCCACCCAGGGACATGCTCAGTGCTGAAAGCAAAGCTTTTCAGCATGAGTGCCCACCTAGTGAATTTGGACTTTCATCCCTGGGCAGAAACCAGCCACCACATGCACTGGCTATCTGTTCCTATGGTGAACGGCCTTCCCTGTAGGTGGTGCCGGTAGTGCTTGATGGCACACACCACCACGAGGCACTCCTGCTCATTCACATGGTAGCACCACTTTGCAGGCCGAATTTGGCATGGCATACTCAGTCACTCGCCTCTCACCATCACTTCTCACCTGGTAAAGTACCACACTCATTCCCTTCTGACTGGCATTCTTCTGAACGAAAATGGGTTGGTTTTAGTTTAGGCGCGACAGGATGTGACACTCCTGGAGCTGCTGTTTTACCTGGTTGAGCGACTGCTCTGCAGACTACGTACCCTGTAACTTCGACTTAGGGGGCAGAAGGGCGATCATGGGTGCAGTGATCGTTGCGAATATCGGGATGAATGATCGCAACCAGTTAAGTAGTCCCATAACTTCCGCAGCAGCTTCCGTGTTCTGGGTGCCTGTTTGTCCTCGATGAGGGCCAGCTGGTTGGGTAGCGGGTGGCAACACTCGGCATCGACTATGTGCCCCAGGAACTCAATTTCGGCTGCCCCAGTGTGGCACTTCTGTGGGAAACAGGTAAGCCCATGCTTGGCGAGCCATTCAAGGACCAGGGCGATATGGTGAACGTGGTCCTCCCATGAACATGACCAGATGGTACCGTCGTCAAGGTAAGCCATTGCAAACTTGCTAATATAGCCATCCAGTACGTTGACCATCATGATATAGAACGTCCTGGGGGCGTCCATCAGTTCGAATGGCATCGCACAGAACTAAAAGTGCCAGCCATCGGGGGCTGTGAAGGCGGTCAGAGGGGCATACTTGCACCTGCCAGTACTCCGACCAGAGGTCTAGAGTAGTGAAAATAGAGGCATCTCCCAACCCAGCTAGGGCATCAATTATATTAATTAACAACAGTCCCAGCAGTGCTGAAATGGTGAGACTTTATGGTCCTGAAATTGACACAGAACCTTATGTTAGATTTGTAAATAGTGCTAACCCTAGATTTATATTAACTAATCCGAAGTGTTGGACGCTTCAAAATTCAAATATGGCGCCATTTTGCTGCCATTAACTCAAACGATCCTGGTGGCCACCAGGAAAGACTCAGTGGTTCATCTGGTACCGGCGTCATCGGACATCCGGCTATCGTTTTTGACTTTCATGTTATCTGGTAACAGTTTCAGTACGAAAAATTTGGTCCTCCTAGCCGGATCCATCCGCTTACCGCGATTACTGAGCTATCGGGCTCAGTTCTAGTTATGTGGAGAAATTCGGAGTGTTTTTTTGCATCTTTCGGTGTACCTAGTCTCCTTTGTTCTTATGCTGCCATTTGAATGTGAACAGGTTATCATCCAGCGTCCTGTGGAAGGGAAAATAACAACTGAGTGCATAAGGGAAGATAAGAACTGCCCTTATCACGCAGATGGTGCTGGTGCTGACGAAGCCCTTTGTGTTGTGCTGCACTATTATTTCTTATCATCTTTCCATGGTAACCAGATACTAATAATGACCGGTCTGCTATAAAATTGTGTGTTTTCTAAGACTGGCGGTGAAATATGACTTTGAATTATTAAGTAGACCGTTAATGCAAATTTTGCCAAGTATTTTTTCGGCATTACTACTCATATCGATACAAAATCGGTTCTTAAAGTCGATTTACAGGACATGGAAAATCGATTATATAAAAATCACTCGGTTTAGAATCGATTTTTAGCTGAAAAAATTGATTACATTTAACTTCCATATTACGTGCCATTCTTAACTGATTGAGTGTACTTCAGTAGAATAAACACAACCATGACTGACAGTGTTTCAGCTCTGGAGCGACATCTGGAGCGTGCCGAAAACAGATTACAGCATGCCGTGAATCTGGCCAAAAGGGTTACTACAGACACTTCCAAGCAGTCATTATTCTTTGCAACCTGTCGGGACTTATCTCAGCTTCGTAATGGGTTTGAATATCACCATTTGGCTTATGAATTGGCATGCAAAGAGCAAGTTGATTTTGACGACACAAGGCATACAAGTGGGCTAAATCACTTCGACGATCTATATTATGAAGTTAATGCAATCTGGGACACATTAGTACAGGATTCTAAGAACTGGAACAAAGAAACACGTAATCAATGTGCAGCTGGGTCGTCACCCCGTCTGCCAGCTATTGATTTACCCCACTTTCAGGGTAATCCAACAGAATGACTCAGCTTCTCTAATCTGTTTGAGGCTCTGGTTGTAGACAACCGCAGTCTCATCAATGTAGAAAGACTATCTTACCTAAAGTCATTTTTGTCTGGTGATGCATTGGCAGTAATTCAGGCATTACCCTTGACTGATTCGAACTACAGTATTGCTTGGGAACTACTGTCTAAGAGGTACAGTAACAAGCACTTGATTGTTTCATTGCACATTGAAGCAATTATGCAAATACCATCTGTGTCATTAGAGGCCTCAGTATTAGTAAATAAGATTATGTCTATTCTGGCAGAGCACGTTGCGGCATTGAGAGTGCTGGATGTCAATGTTGAAAAATGGGACCCGCTGTTGCTGCATATCATTGAAGCTAAGCTGGATAAGGTTTTGCATAACCAGTGGTAGCTGTTTATTAATGACAAGAGTGCAGAGTTACCCAAGCTTACCGAGTTTTTGTTATTTTTAGAGGGTTACCGCCGTGTAGATAAGTCACAGCTAGTGACGTCTGGGAAAACCTTTAAGAGCAAGTCGTCTATTTATTCTAAGCCACCTTCTAGATATGTGCAACATCAGTCATTCGCAGGAAACACTGTTTCCAAGTCAGTGAAGTGTGTTATATGCAGTGGACCTCACGAAATCTACCAGTGCCCCAAGTTCCTTGAGTCATCCCCAAAGGAAAGGTATGAGATGGTGAGGTCAGGAAACCTCGGTTTGAACTGCTTGCAAACATCTCATCATGAAAGCGCATGCCTTTCGTCTTCTCATTGTCGGTCTTGTGACTCTCGACATCACACACTACTTCATTTTAGTGACATGCGACCACAGTTACCAGACCATGATGGTGTGAATGCGTTGTGTGCTTCATCTCCTGGACAATATTTGGCTGCATCCGAACTGCATAATCAATATAGTCCATCTACGATTTTGCTGTCCACTACACTCGTAGAAATTCCAGTCAGTTCTGGCAGGACTCGCACAGTTCGAGCATTCTTGGACTCTGCCAGCCAATCCAGCTTCATGACAGAAGGTTATGTGAAGAGGATAGGCTTAATACGTCGAAAGGCAGCTCTGCCAGTCTACGGTGTTTCCCAGGTACCAGTGCATGTCGCTAGGGGAGTAATTGACTGTTTAGTGAAACCAGTTGGTCAGGAGGGTCCGCGATTGTCACTGCCTTCATTTTACCTAAGATCACGGCTCACTGCCTACAACACAACTGAACCCTCATTCATGGGAACATCTTTCCCATTTACAACTAGCTGACCCTCACTATGCACAGCCTGGGCCTATTGACAAGCTAATTGGGGCAGATATGTTTCCCTATGTGCTGAGCGGGCGCACGATTGACACTGTCTTTGGATGGGTAGTGATGGGGAGAGTACCCATATCTGCAGTATCGCTCAGTTGTGTATCACTTCATTCTATTACACCAACACTTGACGACACAGTTCGGCAGTTTTGGGAGGTGGAAGAGGTTATTGTACCCCCAAAGCCTTCATCTGAGGACATTCGATACGAACATATCTTTCTTGAGATTTGCGGAAGAGATGAGAATGGTAGGTATAGTGTGGCATTACCTTTCAAGGAGCCTTTACCTCATTTTGATGAATCACGTGTTCAAGCACTCAAGTGTTTTCACTACCTTGAACGCAAGATGGACAAAAACCCTCAGTTTAAGGCATTCTATGTAGAATTTATGTCGGATTACATTGACCAGGGTCATATGTCAATGGTTCAAGAACCCCAGTTGACTACACCGTCGTTTTATGTTCCTCATCACGGAGTTTGGAAACCAGACAGTAGTACAACAAATTTACTTGTGGCCTTTGATGGATCGGCCAAGGACAGCAAAGGAACTTCTCTGAATTATCAATTACTTACGGGACCCAAACTGCAGAGAGACATAGCTGACATTCTTCTCTCATTTCGAGATCATGCTGTTGCATTTACTGCTGACATACGACAGATGTACTGTCAGATTCTAGTTCAAGAGGAATTCCGCGATTGTCAACGAATTCTGTGGCGACCGTCTGATGATGATCCAGTTTGTGAATACAGGCTCAACACTGTGACCTATGGCATGTCATCTGCACCCTACCTTGCTATCCGCACACTCCGTCAACTGGCTACAGATGAGAAAGATAGATTCCTCGGGCATCATCAGCCCTCCTAAAAGACACGTATGTTGATGATGTTGTAACTGAAGCACCCAATGCACCTGAGGCTATCTCATTGCAAAGAGAGTTAATTGACCTCCTCAAGGCTGGTGGTTTTCAGTTGCGAAAATTTGCCAGTAATGATTTATCTCTGCTCTCTTGGCTTTCCGAAGACTTGGTGCAGGGCAGCAAGGCTCTCCCCTAGGACAACACTTGTGACTTCCTACTGTCAAAATATTGGGTCTGCAGTGGCAATCTGAAGTGGATGCATTAGCTTACAATGTTCAACCTACTTCCTCGACAGCTACGAAGCGGAGCATACTGTCCGACTTGGAGCGAATATTTGACTCTCTAGGTTGGCTATCACCTGTGGTCCTGCTTGCAAAATGCCTCATTCAGCACTTGTTGATTTGATGCATAGATTTGGATGACCCTCCTCCTGCCGACATCCTTGCAACGTGGCAGCTGTTCCAGCGAGAGCTTCCTATTCTGGCTAGCATCACCATTTCAAGATTTGTCCCAGTGACCCAAAGAGAACTCTTACTAGATATCCATGGATTTTCTGATAGTTCGGAGCAAGGTTATGAGGCAGTTGTTTATCTCAGAGCCACTTCACCTGATGACTCAGTATCTGTATACTTTCTGGTTGGAAGGTCAAAGGTAGCCCCAATTAAAAGAGTGTCATTGCCTCGCCTGGAACTCTGTGGTGCTTTGCTGCTTGCTCGCACAATGCATAGAATCTTGCAAAATTATGGACCTCATGTGAACCTAGACCAAATATTTGCCTGGACAGACTCTAAAGTTGTCCTCCACTGGATCCGTGGATCACCCAATAAATGGAAAACTTTTGTTGCAAATCTTGTCGGCCAAATCCATGACCTTGTCCCAGCAAATCACTGGAATCATGTGTTGTCAGACAGCAACCCGGCTTATTGTGCCTCTAGGAGTTTGTTTCCAAGTGAGATAGCTGACCACTCGCTGTGGTGGACCGGTCCATCATGGCTGTATAAGCCACCAGAGTAATGGCCACAACTCACTGGCTTGATGGACAGCATGGACGAAACAGTGATGGAACAACAGATATTTACCTTGCATAGTGTCAACCCTCTGGCAGACACTATGCTGCTGGAAAGGTTCTCATCTTTAAGTAAGGTCAAACGCATTACTGCCTATTGTCTCCGCTTTGTGCAACGTTTGTGCTTCAAAAAACTTCCCCCTCGTAGTCCACCAGATGCTAATGAGCTTAAAGATGCCATGATGGTATGGGTTCGTTTAGCCCAGGCTTCAGCATTCGCATCTGATATCAAAGCTCTGCAAGCTAACCAACCATATCGGGGTCCACTCTTCAATCTGCTCCCTTCTTGGATCCTGCTAGTGTGCCCGCAGCAAGAAGACATTTATGAGTGTGACGTCATCGCTGAACAAGAATCTTTCCTCCTTCCTCCTCTCCTTCTTATTGCCACCTCCCTGTGGGTCTGTACTGCCTCTCCTCCTTTTCCCCTACTCCAGACTTCTCTCTGTGCATGCGCTCTAGCGTCCGGTCTCCCTGGTAGTCGCAAGGGCTGTCTGACGTTCTTATTTTTTTAGGTTCGAACGAGGCAACATGTAATTAATTGGGTAGCAGGTAGTTCTCTGTGTCCGACGTGTGTGGGCAGCACGAAGGTTAGGGTATGTGATTAAATTTGGATTAGCCTTTTCCTAAATTTGTTTTTGGATTGCCTTTGGAAATTTTGTTTGGCTTATCATTAATTATAACGTGTAGGAATCATTTGTGTTCAATAATGTAGCTCAGTCGTTTTGATTGGCTGTGTTGCCTTTGGGCTTTGCCCAGTATTATCAAATTTGTTTAAGATCAGCTTCACGAGTGATAGATGCATGGCACTCTCTGTGTTAAAAGGAGTTAAAATAAACGATGCGAGGAGTTCAATGCTTTAATACCTGTGAATGTGGTGCATTTACCGACTCCGCAGAGTCGTAAAATATGTTAGTACTTTAATTGTTTTATTGTATTGCAGTTTGTACTGCACAGAGTAGAGTTTTGTGATTGTACTTACGAAGGTTCGTGAATCCATTACATGGTTATGTTAGCCAGTCATGTGCAAAGTTTGTTTTAACCTTTGTCAGATGCGGTAATTTTATCAGGCTTCTCCTTTTTGGTATAAATCTTGTACAGTGTATTAATTGCTCTTGATGTCGCTCTTGCATAGTTGCGATCGTATGTATGAATCTTTGGCAATTTACGGGTGAGAAACTTGTTTTGCATGAATTGATCATTATAATGCATTATATTGCATCTGCATGATTTATTTTATTGCATGAATTGTTCATTATATTACATCTGCACGATTTAAAGGTTAGTCATTGCTCTTGCGACTGTATTCACGAGTTTTTAGTGCAGTTACGCCTTAATTGCTTTTGTCGTTAATTCCCTTAAACTTTGTACCTTTATGTGCTTACTTACAACTTATCGTTGTCTGTTTAATAGTTGCACGTTACTTGTTTTGAACACATAAACTATTATTTGTTGAACGAAATTGTGTAAATTCCTTGGAAAGTATTATGTTTTTTGTTCACATGTCCTTTATTAGGCACCTTACTGGTACCTTGCGGGTACCCAGATGCATATGCCTGGCCTGGACCTCGATGGTTGCATCCTTTTGAGCCAGCCAGGGAGCTCCCAGGATTAGCTCATCTCGCAGGTCGTGCAGTGCTCTACTAGAGCATCTGTCTGAGTTACATGGTCCCTGATGTTGAGCGTTACCTGGGCACGCTCGGCCATGGGCGCACTAGCTCCCTTGGTGGCTAGTAGCACAGTCTCCGCACCTGATGAAATCTCCGCCTGTGGGACAAGGTGGGCCACGATGTAGGTGCAGCTCGCGGCAGTGTCCACCAATGCCACCAGGTCCTGCCCGTTCACCTGGACAGGGATCCTGAGAAGCTCGCACACATCCAGGCCAAAGCACCCTAGCCGGGGTTGTGCCTCCATGGTCAGGAATCTGCGACAGGGGTCACCAGGGCTGTGGCATGAGCAGGGGAGCTCGCCGGTGACTCAGGGTTAGGCCCGTTGTGGCCGTTTGTGCTGGTCACCCCAGTGTCAGGTGGGCAGGGCGGCTGTTCACGGGCGCCCGCAGCTGCTGGCAAGGACGCGGATGATGAGGTCCAAGCGACTGGACTCGCCGAAGACCTGCAACGGGGTGGTCGCTCCTCCCAGGCGTCCTGTCTGCACCACGATGCTCCTCTTGTGGTTGTCACCAGAATCGGTCAGGCGAACTTGGTTGCGCGGCACCACGACCTGCGGGCATAGGCGTGCGCACGGTAGGTGCCACAGGTGCCTTGGCACCACCATTAGGGTTAACGTTATTTTATTTTTACAAGCAGAAATAATACATACTTACAAAAAACCGTATTATTTCCAAAAAAAAATATGTTTTCCAATCGTGTCGTGTTACAGATATGTGCTCATAACACTATCAGTATATCAATTATCAATAGAACCAACTATACACACGGAAACAAGCCAGGTGCAATTACTTGTGTTGTACACGCGAGCCGCGGCTACGAAACTTCTGAAATGTAAATACTTCTCCTAGTTCTCCTCGAATTGCATAGAATGCGCGCTCGGTGTCCACTGTTCACTCCACTCGGCAGGTGCACGGAATAATAACCGCCGTCCGCCAGGTAGCACTACTGTGTAGTGTTTACTCTTACTGTTTACTCATCAGTTTACTGTTCTAATGAGTACACGAGTACAGCCTGTGTTTGTTACGTGGATCACTCATTAATTAATTATCATTTTATTTTCACTAGTTGACAGTTGTTATGGTTCGTTAATTGCTGTATATATATGTCTGTTTGATTTATAAATGGGTGATTAAAATTTAAAAAGCCAAATCCCGAAAAGGATTTTCGATGACTTATATGCAGTTGCCGACAAAACATTTTTGTTGTATTCCAAAAGTTAAAACTTTTGCCCACTCTTATTTGTGTATTTTTATTATTTTAATATTATACATATTTGAGGTAAGTATGTGACAAAAACTTCCTTGATTTGTGGATTTTAAAACTTATCATTTGAGAATGTTTTTTCTAGCATTTATTTGGCGTCTTCAGAAAACATTAAGTACGGTTTTTCAAAGCCACCAGCATGAATTCCGCGCAAACAATTTGTACAATTTACTTTATGGCTAAAAAAAAGCTTAAAACTGTAAATAGTTTAGTAGTTTTCCTGGCGATTAAAACGTTCAAAGCCATAATTTTTCATAAAAAATGTTCATCTGTGTATTTAATGTTTTTGTTCGGAAACACCTTAAATAGCACCATTTTGCGCTTTCAAATCCAAATTTTTCCGGGGGAGGACCCCCGGACCCCCCGCTTCAGGCTCCGGTCCGTGAATGACAGGGCTGTTGTGTAATCTGGCACCACCAATACTGAAGTCCTGCGCACGCCTATGCCTGCGGGTCGAGCATGGTTCTTTTCCTCGCCACCATCATAGCGACGACGCGTCGCCGGTATGACGGCGGAGTTATGACGGCCGCGGGAAAATGCGAGCACGGATCCCATCGTCATATCTCTCCCGTCATCGCTAAGGCGCCTTACCTACGACGGCTTGGCAATCGATAATATGCAGAGGTTGGCAGTGAATTTACAGAAAGGATGTGTTTTATTTGGCAGTTGGTGTATCTGCTAGCAATTTACAGCCAATAGAAAACTACCTATACGAAAACAAGATTGTGGACATTCGTAAAACTTAGGCATGATGTGTCTATCGAATTATATATTTTCCACAACTATATTCAATATTTATATCATTTTTCACTGTACGCCTGTTGGTTTTCCGTAAATATAAGATTAACAGACTATTTTTTGCTCAGTAAAACACCCGTCATGTCTCAGTCTCAAAATATAATAAAATCATTTTACATAGCAAAGTCGGTTATAATTATTAAATAGTATATAAGAAGGTTAAGGAGAGCATTAGAAACTGTGAAAGTTTGTAGTTTTTAATATGAAAATATTATTTAGCGATCTTGTGAAACGTGTTGCCCGTTATTATTAATTTTGTTTTCAGTGGTCAATTATTATTACTTTAAATCATATGATGAAAAAAAAATTTAAAAACACTTTTGTGACTCGACGTGAAACATTACAATACTAGACCTGATTTAATCATTATTTGGTAATTTTCGTCACCGTTAAAGTTAATTTGCCGATTTGAAGGTACCGAAACAACTCGGTGTGCTATACGTCCCACTGTTTAAAAAATACTACTGTAATATTTAATTACATTATCCTTAGACTTGTTTATAGCATATTTTCTAGTGCACTGCAAGTTTTATTCATACTATTTTGTACCATAGCATATGTATTTGGTGAATACGCTGATAACATTATATATTTAGCATCTTGCAAGCTTGAAACAATAACACGAAGTCGGTGTTGTTAATTAAATGCTTGAAAATAATTTATTAAGTAAACTGTAGTTGACAGTATTGTGTCTGCATTTTATAACTACCAGAAGAGTAGAGGAACTAAAAATACCCTTTAACGGAATTAATTACTTTCTTTACACATAAGCCGCTCCTCTCACAAATTACTATTTTCATAAGAACTATAAACACGAAACCTCTCAACTCTATGTGAAACACTATTATTCCTACATTGTTACCATTTTATCATACTGAAAGTATTTGAGCGAATCTTAGGTGAATAAAATATGTTTCAATATGCGATACAGCAGGAGCAAACCTAGCCACCAACGAGGGTGGGGAGTAGGCCTAACCTAAAAGTCACTAAATGTTTGGAGGAAATGCTTTGTGTTTAAAATGCGGTAAAACGAAGGTTTAAAATAACCATTAGACTACTATGTATTTATCAGCGGCTTTCTTGTGTATTTTCAACCTTATCAATGCGTGTATTTTATTTTTACAAGTGATTTTTTTTCATTACACGTATGGAAGCTGAAGGGGAAAAGAGTTGTTTTTAGAAGTTTAATAAGCCACACGCTTATAGGTGTTTTACACTTAACTTTTATACAGAATAATTAACTAATGTGATGTTATCTTCTATCTAGTTCAAATATTACGTTATTTTGACCTGACCTTTATTTTTTTATTAAGTGATATGACAAAAGTAGGCAGATTGGCAGTTTTTTTAGTATGATATATTTTGGTAAACTGAGTATTGTGCAGTTAAAAATAACGAGAAAAAGAATCAATGTGTCTTATTCACACGAAACACAGAAACTATTTATTTATGCGGCGTGATTATTATCGAAAACAAGATGTTTCGAAGTTTGTTCAAAGAAAAACATAACTTTTTTTTTTGATACATCGTAGGTATATCTCACATACGTACGTAATTTCTGAGTAAATAGAATTGAGGCAAAACCTTAAATATCACGAAAATATATTATTTAACTCATTTGAAAGAATTATTTCCCAGTATTAAATGAAAGTTACACACGTAGTCGGCTGTATGACGGGGTTATGACGGCTATGACGGGTCTACGACTGACAAGCCATTGCGCCTTATGTATGACGGGCATGTCGTAACTAAGGCGTCTTCCAGAAGGCGAAAAAAGATCCATGCTCGCTTTTAGTAGCGAAGCGTCATACCGATGATGCGTCATCCCTATGACGGGCGAAAAAGAGAACCATGCTCGCCCGGCTGGTGCTGATGCCGCCGACGTCGTCGATCGTCGGGGTATTAGGGGCTTGATAATTGGTAGCACTGCCAAGGCATCCTCTGGTGGTAACGACAGCTGGTGGAGCAGCTGCTTGTCATGTTCGGGGAAGTTCATGCACTGGTTGTGCTGCTATCAGATCCTTCTCTACATCATGTGCCACTGCCAGGAATGTCTTTATGTCATTATAGGCAGTGCCATGCAGAAAAGGCCGCAACTTTGGTTTCAGCAGTTCGACGACGATAGGTAGTACATGGCTCACTAGTCCTCCCATTGTCAGGCATCAGTGTAGCTGCACATTGTCGTGAATGAACCCCTCCACCCCTTCTCCAGGTGCCTGGGTGCAGCATAATAATGTTTGTTGACAGCACGCATGTGCATGGGGTCCATCAAAATGCGCCTCTAATCGCATTGTGAATTCGTCCCATATTACATTATAATCTCCTGACTGTGACCACCAGGTCTGGGCTACGACGCGCAGTCTCTCACTGACACACTCTACCCATTCGCCCACTGGTACAGAATGCCAAGTGAGCTTGTGTCAGATGTGGATGAATACTCGTGGATTGTCATGAGCTTGACCCGCAAACTCTGGTAAGGTGAATCCGCCACCCCTAGTGCGGAGAACGACCACTGGTTGCTCGACTGAGGTGTACATCGCTCGTTCATCACATGTGATACACAGTGACAATCCATCGTAGAAGCACAGGAACCCGCGTACGGTCGTGCACGCCTGGGGATTTCTTATTCCACACTCGTGACAAACAGCTGTCTTGCTTAACTTCTTGACAACGTACTGTGGCACATACAAGTGTTCCGAGTCCTTCGCCACCGGATAACTGTTGTCCAGTTTTTATTTCTGGTGGTGACGTGTCCGGCATGCAAGCTTAACTGTCCATTATTGTCCTACCGGCACTTAATTTGGCAACTGTACCGCACACCTCCTCGATGTCAATGGCTATGTGCGCGCTGCATCCAGCCATATCTGCAGCTGTCCGGTCCTAGTGGAGGCCGGGAGGGCCACCTCCCCTCTCCCCCAACCATGTGTCCCGTGTCCGCGTGCTACTCGCTCTGCGGAAGATTCGACATCGCGTGTTCGCGCGATATCCCAGATCCAGCAGCTTCAGCAATTTTCGGTTCAACTTGGGGGGGGGGGGGGGGAGTAAAACAATGCTCCTGTGGCGCGATATTTTAACACAATACTGTTGATCCGGACGTTTCGACAGCATTAATCATATCTTCGCTCAGGTGTTGTGCAACCGAAGCTCGGCGAGCCGGCCACAACTTGATCCTGGTGTGAGACGCGCTGACACCTAATTTTCCTCGCTCGCCTTATCATGCCTCGGCGCGCCAGTATCCTGTCCTCGCGTATCACGCATCTGTACTTACTGTGTCATCCTGTTTCGGACTTAAGATTTTAACAAAATTTTGAAAATTTGAAAAGACTTGAAGGCCACACGAGCTGGGCGCCAATTGTTGTTTTACTACATCTTGCAATTCTAAATGGTTTCTTTAGTGGTGCCAACTGACCTAGATTTTGTACCTGCGGGCCAGTTCGCATGGCAAGCAGAGACTCGTTTCAGGGCGTGATATCACCGCGTGGCTCCAGCAGAGGGTAGGACTGGTGGTGGCTCTCTGATGGTGATGAAGGAATCCGCGACGCGCACACGCTGGTATAAATGGGGTTGCGTCCTCCGCGCAGCGTGCACACCCTTCCCTCTAGAATGCTGATGATCAACTGGCGAACATCGTCACACTGTCGATTGTCGCGCGGGTGACAATCGACTCGCAAGTGACAGCTGGTATTCGTTGCATTGCACTCCCCTCCATAGAGAAGGTATTGAGGATGCAAAACGGGCTATGCAAATGAGGGGAGCCTTTGGGTGATGTCAATATATATATAAATATTCACTTCAGCACCTGTATTAAGAAATTTAAGTTTTATAATTTTATCTTGTTTCACAAAATTATTATTATCATAATAATCAATTTACAAAAATTCAGGTTAAAAGTTAAGTATGTTCCTTTGTTAAAAGTTTTATGATCTGTGTAATGTTAAAAGTAGGGTAATTTTCATGATCGTTAAATCAATATATTTTTGTAGATTATGATAACTCATTTTGATTATAAATACATTCTTTTCATACAAATATATGAAATGAAAACACATTAATCTACGATAAAATTTCAAACGAAGAGAAAAAAATCTGTGCTGAGATTGCTCATTGTAATACAAGGGATTTTGAATTTCACAGGCCTTCTTCGGGCTGAGCTGCTAGGATCGGTGGTATCGGGTGATGCCAACGTTCGCAATGTTAAATGTCTGAGTTTCCTATACTGAACTATTACTATATTTGGAAGAACCTTCTAAAACTTTCTGTAACCATCCCAAACTTACTATTTCATCCCAGACAAGTTGAGTGGCAATAGGAAAGTTTGCATGGGAAGAGGGGGAGGAGTTTAGATTATAAATGCTCGGGGTTTTGGATAGTTCGGGATGGAGCAGCAAGGACCATCAAGACGACGTCACCATGATATGATGACATCAGAGAGAGAGAGAGAGAGAGAGAGAGAGAGAGAGAGTATGGAGGTTATTGGAGAGCTAAGTGTAGGTCTTGGGTTAATTTTCTTAAATGGCCAGTAATTTTTCTAAGTTTTAATGTCTACTGTTGTACAATGATACTTTTATAATTCACTACTTTTTCTGACACCTTTTTCCTTGAAAATTTTGTGTATGATACACCTAGTAAAGTTAAATAAAGTGTTAATTTTTGTGCTTATAATACTTGTCAGTTTTCTCTCTGTATTTGTTTACACTTTCTGCACCTTCTGTGCTCTTTACTGGCGGCCTAATTTGTTTCAGAAAATTGAAAATAAATTAGTACTGCAAAACCTTGAAATTACTCGTAATTGTATATTGTGTAATTATTCATGGTTGAATATATTATCACTTCAAGCTCAAAATTGTTGTTATAAAGGAAACTGAGATAAATAATTATCAGGTGAAATTAACTTCTGATATAACTCATGTTTTATTGCTGTGATAAAAATTAAATGTCGATCAGATTGATTATTTTTGTATTGTTTATCAGAAGATTTTTCCCCTCTATTTGCTTGATGTTTAAAATTCAATAAATTTAATAGAACTTGCTTGTTTTGCCTTGTTAATGTTCTGCCACATTCTTAAGTATTCTGGGTTTAGGTTATTTCATATTATGTTTTGACGTAAAACATTTTTCAGTTTTTGTATGTAGGGGTCACTTGTTAAAACCACATGCAAAGAAAACATGTTGCCTCGGTGATAACTTTAGCTCTGTGACTATATGCCAAGCATATATTTATATGTGTGATTAGTGCAAAGTAGCCATTACTCACGGCCTATTCTAGAGACCTGCAAAATTCGCTGTTTCAATGGCCTTCAGGATAGACTGCACATACCCCTGTACACTTGGGCAAATAACGCAAGGTCATTGGCTGCCGACTTGTAAGTCGTCTCAGCTGGTTTGTCTGTGATTCGATCCTTCTTTGGTTGAGGGTTTATAACTGGTTGAGATTCGTCCAGATGAACAGTAAGCCAATAGCAAAATTATCTAAGAGGTATATGTGTTTGAATTCTAGCCTATCACCGAATGAATCCGTGAATTTTGCAGGTCTCTACCTATTACTCATGCAGCTAGATGGCACCAGTGCCATGTGACACACATCGCAGTTTGGGCAAAAAATTTACACAAGACTTTCGTTTGCTTATAACTCGGCAGTACCGTACATGTACAGATTAAGACGAAAGTGGTCTGTTAATTAGAATTTGTAGTCTTCTAAGAATGTCAAATATAAATATAAATGATAATAAGTGACCATTAATAGTTATAGTGGATTTTACTTTAATATTATTGAAATTTTTGATTACTTCTGGTATGGTACATCCTAGACATACCATTATGTATCAGTAACAGCGTTAAGCAACTAAAAGGATGAGAGAGTCAGCCGAGGGACTTCAACCACAGCAAGCCACCTCGACTGAACGGTCCCGAAGACGAATTGAGCCTACCAGATGGAGGCAAGTGCAGGAGCAATACCCGTACCTTAATGCTGCTGGACCAAGCTGATTGTCGTGGCCCAGAATTGAGCCAGCCGAGTCGCATGCAGCCCCGGCATAGATATAGACGAGACCTCCAGCCTATCAATGGCCACCCTGTGTAGCCAGGTTAGCCCCAACTGTCCGTGCACTTAAACTCAACCAGAGCAATTTGGACAAGCGATTGAGTATCCTAGGCGATGAGAGTTGGCCACAGAACACATGTAGTTGTTTGTTTATGAACAATAAATTTGGCCACAAGTGTGATGTATGCGATCGATTATGGTTCTTGAAGGATTTGAAGTCCATGACTTGAAAAGAATGCATTCCCTGGTGAAGATACGTGTCAGTTCATGCTCTGCAGGAACTGCTCAGACGTGTGTAGACACAAACAGATGCTCTCGTTAAGCAAGAGTAATGGGTACAGCTACCTGCCGCACCCTACCCATCTGCTCTATCGAGGAGAGGCTGGTGTCGCCGAGACTGCCATATATGTAGATATGCTGATTACGACACACAGACCAGTACAGAATAGTTGGCCAGGTTATCAACATACCCATCGACGTCACAATATGGTGCAGTCCCTGCTGTGTCAATTGTACGATGATCATGTAATAAATGTAAACATAACAAGGGCTATCATGCATAAGTCATCATTTTTAAGTGGCATAGTAAGGAAATCTGCAGTGAAGACAAGGCTATACTTGGAAGTAAATCGCAGATTACTTGGAAGTAAATACAGATTTTACCAGTCTCTTGAATGTTATCCACTCTGCAACTTTGGGTAAGAATGATAACAAAGAGAGAGAACAATGCGATGCAGGTAATTAAGGTGGTTTACCTGGTTTCAGTATCGGTACAATAATGGAGAATTTCAATGCACTCGGGAACTAAACTAGAACTAACATCGCATTTAAATTGCATGCCAGATATACTATTACACTGTGTGGTAGATGTACTAGCAACAAATTGGGAATAGCATCCTTACCACCTGCTGTAGATTTTTTAGGGATGTGATGGTTGTCTGTACTCCACCTGTAGTAGTTAAGGTGATGTCTTATATCAGTAGAAGTTACGGAAATACGACTGAATAACCATCTTTGTCAAGTTGACCATATGTTTTCCCGATGACGATTGAGTTTCCCTAGTTTACATTTTTCACCTCTTGTACAGTTGTTGTTTACAGTGTGTGCGGAGAATCATGGTGAGATAACTTTTTTAATACAGCCAACCGTTACAGCAAGGGGTGGAAAAAATATGTTTTTCCGTTAAAAAAAAACGTTGTAGCTCGCCTAGTAAGCACAGTATCAAATCCGTTTGAAGTCATTGTAACTATTCTAAATACTATCAAAAACCTTTGTCACAAACAAATTTTAATGTTACCTACCAACTATTCCACTGCAAGGGCTGGAAATTTTTTTATGAATTGTTTAGTAGATACATTATTAAATCTATCCAAAGTTATTTTAAACCAACAAATTATTATCTAACACTTTGGTCTGAAACATTTTTGATGCGACTAACCGTTAGAGCAAGGGTTAAAACAACATTATTTTGAAGGGGGTGGGTAAATCGTTACTTCCTTAGGGCCGGTTTTATGACCTCCGGCTAAAGTTCCTGCTAAAATTTAACCTCAGGCTAGCTCTTATTTCGGTTTTATGACTACCTGTTAACGTCTACCTTCCAGTTAAAGTCCCGGCTAACCTAGCGGGTGGATGAACCGGCCGCTAGCTGCTTAACCGGAGGCTAAGCAACAGAAAATAAAATTATCAGGCGAGGTTAGTTGTTGTTAGTGATGATGACTATTTGAGGAATTCTATTGAATATTTGCAGGATGCGATGGAATAATTTATTACTAAATGTTAAATGCTTCGCCGTATTCGTCAAAGTTTTATTAAAAATTACATGGCATGAAAGTGTAGTCATGCTTTTCTATTCTCGACGAGTCGTGTATTATTATTTGACTTTAATTGATCACGAAGTACATAAACGTATGCTGTGTATATAAACTTAAATGTTCCTGCTTAAGAATATGTGTAAATAAGTGAATTTTAAAATTGCAAAACGAGGGTTATTATTACCTATAAAATGCGTGTTTTCGTGGAAGTTGTATCTGTGAATTTTTATTCGTAATACAGTGGACATATGCCGGGAATGAAATGCACTTCATACTACTTCAGACGTGGTTCTAATTCAATGAATACAATTGAATGTGAAAATAAATGTTACCCAATTATCCCTTCCCTATCTTACAAACCATTATGTACTTATTATCTACCTGCCACGCAAGTGCAAAACGAAAACAGCACTGGAATTATTCTGTTTACCGTATCCAAGTTTATCCCTTGATCCTATCGGCATGACCCTTTATATGTTGGTCTTGTTTTACATTATACTTGCTGTTTTAATTTAGAATGTTGAAAAATCCTGTACATAACACAAAATACCTAACATATCACGATGCAAACAAATTATGTCAGGTCTTGTAAAAATATATTTCTTTCGTATACATTTTACAATCATAATTATTTCCCCAGTGAATATATCTAGGATCTCTCGACCTACTAAATTAAAACAGCAAGCATCCTATACCACAAACTAATTCCATCAGGATCGGATTAGTTTGGATACGTGATACGAAACTATTAGTACAAAAATGAAACCTACACCAGTGAAATGAAAATCGACAAGTATTTTCCCGAAACAGGGTCTATATTATTTGATTATGAAATAAATTTATGAAAGAAATAAGTGTTCTCTAGCAAAAATGTCATCCCTATTTATTTGTTGGTATAGAATTACTTCGTTAGTTTTGGCTTAATATATAACCTAACAAAATCATGATTTTCAATACAAGAGTAAAGTTGAAAACACACGGTTTTGAATCGTAAATTGTAGTTTTATGGTTTAATACAAAGCAGGTTTGACGTCAAAGTAGTTTTTGGTTAATTTAATTATATCTGTTGCAAGATAAAGTTCGCGGCATATTTCTTTACTGCAGCTGTAAATATTCCGAATCACAATACAAACAAACAGCTGACTAACATTCTACCAGAAAAAAAAACTGTCTTGCAACAAATGTTACCAAATTCTGTTTTATTTCATTACCAACACACCCATTATTACACCACACGCTTCGTCAGGTTCCGGTTGGCCAACCGCAGGCTAAGGGCCAATTTCACCATGCGGTCGTTAAACAATGTGTTAACTAACGGTTGTTTAAAGTTAACACTCCGTTCTTAAACAACCGTTAAGCTTTTTCATTTCACCACGCATTTCTTACCATTGATTAGTTACACCATGGAGTTAAGAAGTTAGGGAGTAGGTGTGTGTAATCTCTGCTGTGTTAACAGTTGAAGTCAAAACAAAAAGCGACCACGCCCCCTTGTGAGAGCAAAACATCACTGGTTGCAATGCATTTAAATGCAGAATACTGTATTTTGTTAATCCGATATTAGCTACCAACGGCGTATATGTGCAAGTTTATCTTGTTAAGATTATGAAATGAAATATAATGTTGTGTTGCAAGACTGTAACGTGTGATTTTTTAGTAGAAATAAGGCAATAAATCCCGATATATGTAATGACGAAATGGGTTATAAAATTAATTTATTGCTTACTTGACAGCATTCAGGTAGGGTGCATTGATGTTATTTAGGCAGTATGTTGTGTCAATAACATTATAGTACCATTGTTTACATTATTTGTGCTTAAGAAGGTTTTTTTTCGTCATTTCATTTATCGGACTATTACAATGTTAAAGATATTAGCTTATTACCTACATGTTACTGTAAACGAAATTAACAAATTAACTGATATTTAAATTCTCGTCATAATTATTAGGCCTATGTTTATGGATGGATTAGCTGTCACGAGCCCACTCGCCTATATTAACTTGTACATGCTACAACTTTTGCATTTTATTTATATATTTATTTATTTATTGCAGTGGCCACGCAATAGTAAACATACCAGTAGTTTCTTCAGAGCTAAATTAGTCCTATGCATGAATATTTCACTTTAGGAGCCAGTACTGTAAAGTAACAGTAATAACAGAGGGCACACATGCCTACCTGCAGCAATGTTGCAGTGATTACATTTGCAACTTTTTTTTTACTATAGCGATTCCAAGTGTTATATATTTATACTGTCTACGTTTTAATTATTTTTCATCCCACAATTTTAGCCTTGAATGTGTGCCTTAAGCTTCTTTGAGATCAGTGAGGATTATAAAATGCTAGTGAAGATATATTTAAATCGAAAATTATATTTTTGTATTTTTTGTTCTCATAGGGGGCAATATTTACCCACAATTTCCCTAATATTCATATCCATTCATCTATAGATTTGCAAAAATTAGTTCATAGAAATTTTTTCTAGGAAACCTAATTATTTTTGTCAAGATTTTTTCTTGGTTTCCCTTACTTGATGACACACATAAATACTATGTAGCAATAACCAATCAATACTTACTAAGACTGCATATAAATACAAAAAATACTTATGTTTCTGATTTGTAATAGGTAAAACAGTTATTCTTGAATGGAATAACAAGATCACTTGACGTTCAAAAGGAAGAATGCGTACATAGCTACTAGAAGTTTGACTGCAAAAATTCTCATTGACCCTTAAACAAAATTGTCTTTGTAAACATCTTTTGAACAGAATCACTAGTTTAAATTATATTCTTAGCAAAATAATTGAACCTTATACAAACATACTTATCAGAAACTGCTTTTGTCAAATAAACAATATGATTATTCAATGGGGACATGTCATGCATATGCTGATTCAAAGAGGAAAAAAAATGTCTTTTCGTCTTACAAATACTTTGCACGTCCTTAGACGGGTATGTTATTCCACCTCTATCTTTCTGTGCAATTAATGAATTTTCAGCATTTCCCTCTGGCAACTGGTACATCTGAAATTGGTAATTCCTGAAAAACACTAAAAATATTTTACAGCATTTTTAATGTAGCTATACTAACCTAACCTACAACCTAGTGTTGTTACTAACCTAGCCTAATCAAACACTATCCACATTTGACTACTTCGAAAGAAATATTTTCGAAATTGATTTTTATTACTTTAATTACGGAAAAGTTACGCCGAGGGAATTTTAGAACAAAATGATACTAAACCACACTGCATAAAACTAAAAGTGAAATGTTTTACAGATTAAATCACTTCTCCTCATCCATTTCCTCACCATATTTTTTTAAGTTCAGTCTTATAATCGTCGACGATAAAATTGGTACATTATTGGGCTTTGGTAAAAGCAAGCTGGTGGCACAGTGTTGCAAATGTAAAATAGGGTGAAATTATGCGAAATCAACTACAAAACAAGACGTACTGAAGTAAAAACTATAATTTATTAACAAATAACAAGACATTACATAAATGTATATAATTTGGACAACAAAAATCAATGGAAAATATATTATGGTTTCATGCAGATAACACAATCTATTTTATTTCATTTTTTTTAATACAGGCGTACCGGGGACGGCGTCGTGGCGTCTGGGTGGTGTCAGCGGCTGATAGGGTCAGCGCACTGGACCTGGTGATCGTGGCCGACTGGGCCAACGTGCGCGCCGCCCCGGTTGCCGTCGTGGCAGGCGTGCCGGGGGCGGCGTCGCGGCGCCTGTGCGGGGTCAGCGGCTGATAGGGTCAGCGCACTGGACCTGGTGATCGTGGCCGACTGGGCCAGCGTGCGCGCCGCCCCGGTTGTCGTCGTGGCAGGCGTGCCGGGGGCGACGTCGTGGCGCCTGGGGCGGGGTCAGCGGCTGATAGGGTCAGCGCACTGGACCTGGTGATCGTGGCCGCCTGGGCCAGCATGCTCGCCGCCCCGGTTGCCGTCGTGGCAGGCGTGCCGGGGGCGGCGTCGTGGCGCCTCCTAGCTCCGGCAACAGCTCCACCCGGGTGGCGCTCGCGGTGGCCGCAGTTGGTAGGGCCCGAGCACCTGCCCCGGGTCGTCCCACGCCGAACATCCGGGGGTCGAGTCGTCGAGGTGGCCTTGCGGCTGACAGGCTCTGCGCCCCGTTCCCAGGTCGTAGTCGGCCAGGCGAACTGGAGGTCTGTGGGCCCGTCGGGGTCGTTCCGCGGGCTCGCTGGCGGGTTCGCTTGTCCCCAGTCGATGTCCCGGTCCGCGGAGGTCCTCCTTCGGCGGCGGTTGACAGTTCGTGGACTGGTACGGAGTCCGTTCCCGTTCGGGTATGGCGGCTGATGCTGAGGCGGCGATCTCCGGGTCGGTCTCTCCGGGTTGCGTGACGATCGGCGTTGGCCCGTCGTCGTTGCATGCATCGGATTGACCAATGCTGTGCGACAGCTCGGCGATCTCCACGGCCTCTTCGTCATCGCCCCGTGGGTAGTATTGCGGTGGGGGGCTCTCGTACACCCCGCTCCCCTCCCAGGGTACCACTGCCGTCTCCGGTGCGTCCTCGTGGACCTCTTCCGGCTCGTCTGGCACGTCGTGGGCGGGGTCGCCCCCTGTGTCCCCCGTGGCCGTGCTAAGTGCGTAATCGTCGAGGTACGTGGGCGGGCGCCGCCACCGCCGTGGTTGTGGCCTCGCCTCGTCGTCTGACGCGGCCTCTGCGGGTGATGTCCCGGGCGTGTCCGCGGGTTCGTCGCGGGGCCTGCTGGACGTGGTGTTCGTGAACACCAGGGTGCGGTATGGGCGCGGTTCGGGTCGGCTCCTAGCGGGGGTCGCTTCCGGCGAGTCGTCCTCTTCCTGGACTGCGTCGCTCTCCGGCGTACGGCGTCCGTTTTCGTCCGGAGTGGGGGGTCCTGCGTCTCCGTCTGGGTTCCTCTCCCCAGTTAGGGCGGTGAGCCGGATGTCGTCCCTGTGCACCTTCTTCAGGCGCCGTCCCTCCGTGCGGACTAAGTACGTCGTCCTGCCGAGTCGTCGCCGTACCGTGTATGGCCCGCCCCAGCGCGGGGCCAGTCCCGCGCAATAGTTGCGGGGTGCGGCTGAAAGTGGGTGTAGTCGCGCGAACACCTGATCGCCGACCTGCACGGCGGGTGGAGGACGATCTGTGATTGGGGTGATTCGGTTGGCGTACCTCTCCTGCCTACGTCTTGCCTCGTCGTGCAGAGTCACCCGTCGTTGATCGCGTTCCTCCGTCGTCTCGTCGGGGTGTGGAGTGCCGTGTGTGGCCCATTCTCCCGGTAAGGGCAGGTTGTGGCCCTGTATCATTTCGGCCGGTGTGCGGCCAGTTGCGGCGTTGGTGCGGCGTCGTACACAGAAGAGGGCGTCAGCCACGTGCAGGTCCCACTGCGTGTGGTCTGCCCCCAGCCGGATCCGGAGCTGTGCCTTCAGTTCCTGGTTCCGGCCCTCTGTCGGGTTCGCTCTCGGGTGGTAGGCGGGCGTCGTGTGGTGCTCGATCTGGTGTTCGTCGCACCAGCCCTTCCAATGTCGCCCCAGGAACTGACTGGCGTTGTCCGTCAACACCGACTGGGGGTATCCCCAACGGGACAGGAATTCCCTGGTCAGCAGGCTGATGATGGTAGGTGTGCGCACGTTCCCGCATGGATACGCCTCTGTCCACCGCGTGAAGAGGTCCGTCACGACGAGGAGGAAGCGTTTGCCGCGCGGCGTGCGGGGGTAGGGGCCCATTACGTCTAAGGCTATCGTTTGGAAGGCGGTGGTGGGTTCCCTGGGTCGTTGTTGCTCCTCGCCGTCACGCCGCCTCGCTTTCCTCGCCTGACAGACCTCGCATTCGCGCACGTACGTACGTACGTCGTACGTGACGCGGGGCCAGTGGTAGTGACGGGTGACTTCTCGTCGTGTCTGATCGGTCCCCGGGTGTCCAGCGAGGTCGTGGTCGTGGAAGAACCGAAGGACCGCTTCTCGGGCTTCCGTCGGGACGTAGGTCCTCCAGTCTTCCTGGTGTCCGGGTGTGTGAGTCGTAATCAGGCCGTCTTGCACGCGCCACGCCTCGTGTCTGGCGGTCGCTTGCTGGCGGCGTCTTGCCGCGTCTATTGACGTTTCCTGAGCTCGACGTACCCGGTCCTGGACGTCGGCCACGGTGTTGGGTGGGTCTTCGTCCCCGTCCGCGTCGGCCGTGATGCGCGCGCATGCCGAGTCGTGCGATGCGTGTCCGTGTGGTGTGTCCGGGGGTAGAATCTCCTCCCAGTCGTCCTCGTCCGTCAGCTCTGTTCGGTCGTCGGGTTCCCGCGACAGTAAGTCGGGGAGCTGGTTCTCCGTGCCGGGAACGTGCTCGACGTCGAAGTCGAACGACTGGAGGAATAGCGCCCATCGTATGAGTTTGCCTTTACGCCCCTGCATCGTACGCAGCCAGGTGAGGCAGCTGTTGTCCGTCCTCAGTGTGAAGCACTTCCCCTCCAGGTGGGGCCGGTACTTTTTCATGGCCCAGACTACGGCTAGGCACTCTTGCTCGTTGCTGTGATACCGGCGTTCGGCCGGTCCGAGCTTTGCGCTAGCGTAGTCGATGACCTCGCGGACCCCGTTCGGGTCCGTGTGAAAAAGCACCGCGCCCACACCGAGTGCGCTGGCGTCGGTCTGGAGGTAGAGGCGGCGTCCGGGGTCTACTCGTGTGAGGGTGTGACAGCGAGTGAAGGCGGCTTTTATTTCTTCAAAGGCGCGTTGCGCGGGTTCGCCCCAATGGTACCGTGCCCGTGGTGACAGGAGGTCGGTCAGTGGTGCGATGGTACGGGAGAAGTCGGGGATGTACCCCCTGAGCCAGTTCACCAGGCCGATAAACCGTTGGAGTTGCTTCCTCGTCCGCGGTGGTGCCGCTTCAGCGATCTTGCGCAAGTGAACGGGTTGGGGTCGGTTGCCAGCCGCGCTTACTAGGTGGCCCAGGAATTCGACCTCCTGGGTCCCGATATGACACTTGTGGTGTGCGGCCGTGAGATGGTGTGTGGCCAAGCGTTCTAGGACCAGCGCCATGTGTCTGGCGTGGTCCTCCCACATCTCGGAGAAGACGATCACGTCGTCGAGGTACGCGATCGCAAACCGGCCCAGGTACCCCTCCAACACTCGGGTCATCATTCCCTGGAACGTGGCCGGTGCGCACTTTAGCCCAAAAGGCATGGCGCGAAATTGAAACTTCCGCCCGTCTGGTATCGTGAACGCGGTTTTCCCCCTGTCTTCCGCCCGTATGGGCACTTGCCAATACCCAGCCTTCAGGTCGAGCGTACTGAAGACTTTCGCGCGGCCGAGTCCGGCTACGGCGGCGTCGACGCTGATTTGAGGTGGGGGTGAGCTAATCGTGATCGCGTTTAGCGGCCGAAAATCGACGCAGAAGCGTAGCGAACCGTCTTTCTTTGGGGCTAATACGACGCAAGCATTGTAATGACTGTTGGACGGCTCGACTACCCCGTCGCGAAGCATGTCCGCCACTTGCTCCCAGATGGCCCTCTGCTCCCGGAACCCGTAGCCTCTCGGGGCCTCGTGTACTGGGTTGTCGTGGGTGGTCGGGATGTGGTGTTCGGTGATGGTGGTGCGCTTCAGTGGGTCGGCTACCGCGAAGACGTCCTGCCTTTCTGCCAACACGTGTTCCACTGCTGCTCGGTACTCGTGGGGGACGTTGTGGCGGAACTGGTCTAAGGTTACTTTCTCCCCCTGACTCTCGGGGGTAGTGCCTATGGCGTACACCGTGAGCCGCTCGCGGGTGCCAATGTAAACTCGTCTGGGTTTCATTTCGATCACCGCATCTTGTCTCGCTAACCATGGTTGGCCTAGTACTATCCCTTCGTGTAAGTCCTCTACCACTAGGGCGGTTACTGTGGTGACGTCGTCCCGAATGCGTACCTCGAGTTCGGCTTGCCCCACTGTCCTTCCCGGTTGCGTGCTGGTTGCTAACCGTAACTCGGCTTGGTGGGGCTGCAGCGCGCCGTGGGGTACCAGGTGGGGGGCCACAAACACGTGGCTCGCGCCCGTGTCTACCAGGGCCGCCGTGGGTTGTCCGTTGACTTCCACGGGGATGCGGAGTAGGCCGTCGCGGGGACGGACTAGCTGGTTTAGTTGCGGTGTGGCTATTTCCGCGGCGGGTGTGGGTTGGCTCGGTTTGTTCGGAGGCGCGGGTTTTACCGCCGTGCCCCCGGGTGGGCGTTTCCCGACGTGTTGGTGATGTGTGGTGTTTGCCGGCGTGGGCAGTCGACATGCCAGTGGCGGGTACCTGCGGGGCAGCCCAACTGGCATCGCGGTAGTGGGGGTTCCTGCTGTGTCGATGACCCATCGGGCCTACCAGGTGGTGGTGCGTCCTCGATGGCTCGTCGCGGGCGGTCGGGTGGGTAGCCCCCTGCTTCCCGGTTCTGGACGCTGGCTATTCTCTGACCCATTGGGCCTCTGGCCAGGTCCCGGTCGGTGTTCGGGGGGTCGTAGTGTCGCAGTCCCCGGATGTTCCGTTCCGTGTCTATGGCTTGTCGGACGTAGTCCTCAACTTCCTCTGCGTGGTAACACCGCATGAACGGTTGCAGTTCATTGTGTAGGAGGGTGGTAATGGTTGCGAGCGCGGTGGCTGGCGCGGCGCCGGGTGCTACTCGATTGAACAGTTGCATTTTCTTGGCTAGAAACTGCTCGACGGGTTCGCTGTCGCGTTGGCGTTCGCCATAGAACTGTGTCGTGCATTGGACCAGTGCGTGTTCCGTGTCAAATCGGCGGTTGAACGACATGGCAAACTCCTCCCAGGGCATGCCAAAGCGTCCCCAGGTGTTCCACCATTGGCGGGCGGTCCCCTTCAGCTGTTCGCTCGCTCGCCCCGACCACTCATCGGTCGGTATTCCGGACCGTGCCAGTCTGATCTCGCAGTGTGTTAGGAAGTCTCTGGGTACTTCGTGCCCTATTCCGCTGAACTCGGGTAGTGCTAACTTCCCTGTGTAGCACGGGTTGCGTGTATGCATCCCCGTGTTTGGTCCGGTGATTGCGCTTGGTGGTGGGATGTATTTGGGTGCCGGATTGGTCCGCGCACTCGTGAGGCCCATAGTCGGTAGTATGCCTCCCAGTGTGACGTTAGTTTGTGCCTCCGTCTTAAGTGGTGCCCATGACCACGGTAATTGGGTGTGCGGCTCGCCGAGTAACGTCTCGCTCCAGGGCTTGCCCCAGGTCTGCTCAGTGACGTTGTCCCGGGTGTTCGCGCATTGGCATGTCCTGTACCACGGCAGTGATCCGGTCAATAGGTCTATTTCCCTTGGTAATAGGCAACGCGTGCACACAAGGTGTGTAGGTGGTGCCTGCATGTTGAGTTGTATGTTGTACGTTCAAGTTCGCCGTCTGTGACGGGCTGTTTGTAGTCTGGGCGCGTGTTGTAGCGCACGGTCTTGAGATCGGCGGCGGGCAGGTGCCCGGACAGGCGCACAAAGAGGAGGCGAAAACGGTCCGCGCGGAGTGGGGGTATCAGGATGGTTGCCCGAAGCGGAGAGCGTGAAGCGGGGTGACGAGGTGGGGGTAGGTGCCCGGACAGCCGCACAAAGAGGAGGCGAAAACGGTCCGTGCGGAGTGGGGGTGGTGACGTCGCTCCGTTGCTCGCCTCGCCGTGATGACGTGCGGGGGTGGGGGTGGTTGGAGTGTCCTTTGTCCGCTCGCCTCGTCGCGCTGGTCTGTCTGGCCTTCGACCCTTCCTGTGTCCAAAATGGCCGTTTCGTGTCTCCGCTGTCGCCTGTTGGTGAATTTATTTCGAAAATGTCCAGAAGTGAGAAAAAAAAATTTTTCACGTTATTTTCTGCCCCACGCAGCGGGCGCCAAATGCCGTCGTCCGGGGTCTCGGGCTCGAGTCCCGGTGTGGCTCCTAGTGGGAAAAGGCAGTTCTTGATCTGTGTTGTCCGGGTGGGCGCCAGACTAGCTCGTTTCTAGTCATGAATTTGGGGTCGTGGATGTATGTGCCCCTGCGTGGCCCACTAGGGCCGGCGGCGGTGTTGCGTGAGATGATTTTAAATAAGAGACGTGGAGTTGAGGTGGCGGTGTCGTACCTTTTATTCAGAGGGTCGTACACAATACAACACTCTACAGAGGTCCCCGGGGGGGTTTTACTTGTTATTCCGTGGCGCCGTATTGTTTGTGTTCCGCGTTACGTGGCCTCGGATGCTGTTATGTCTCAGACGTCTCACTGGGTACGCAGGTAACGTAATTTCGTAACACAAAGGCGGGACACAAAATACACTGAATTGAGGGGCGCGTGCAGGTTACGTGGCACTTGTTACTCGGGTAACGTAAGTTAGCAATACACAATACGGGATACAAAAATACACTGAATTAAGGGGGTGCGCACAAGTTCCGTGGCACTCGTTACTCGGGTAACGTAAGTTAGAAATACACAATACGGGATACAAAAATACACTGAATTAAGGGGGTGCGCACAAGTTCCGTGGCACTCGTTACTCGGGTAACGTAAGTTAGCAATACAAAATACGGGATACAAAAATACACTGAATGAAGGGGGTGCGCGATTGGAGACGGCCAATCCCGTATGCAAATGTCTCGGTGCGGGTGTTGTGCCCACTGTGGTGAAACACGCACCGCAATTAAGTTTGTCCAAGTTCCCTTGCGGGTTTGTGGTCAGCGCCGTGCGCGTGACCTTAAATAAAGTTCTGTACGTTGCGGGAGACGGCCCGTGCCGTATGCTGAAGAGCAGCCCCGCTGATCAAGTGTGGTGCGGGGTGTCCTTAAGTTGATGCGGCCGGATTAGGTCCTGGACCGAAAAAAGGGACCGGGTACTCACGGAGAGGTTAAGTAATAAAAGGGGTTTGGTTAATTAGTGACTATATTTACCGGACGTTACTTTCAATGTAGACAAAGGATGTTGCCTCTCCGTGGGACGTAGGTCCGCCCCGGTCCATGAGCTGCGCTGAACTACCGAACTGGCATGGCGTCCGAGGGAGGCTCGGCCTCTCTCGCGCCAGGCGTGACCTCATTACGCTAGACTCCAAACGGGTGTGTCTGGAAGAGATTTTATTGTCGCTAAAATCCTAATTTAATGTTTTAGGAGGAATGGGTACGGTTCTTCTCTTGTCTACTCAGGTTTCCGCGGCTTTGTCTTTAATTGCTGTTCGGGTCGCCTGACTCGGGCGGGCCATGGCCAGGGGTGTGTTCCGTTAGCGGGAGCGTATACTGGCGGGTGCAGGTCGGGCTCTGGGGTGGTCGTCGGCCAGACGACGTCAGAACAAACCATTTGGTTGTTTTAAAAATAATTCAATGGGATTTATTAAGGAATTTTATAATTTTTATTTTTTTATAAAGACCTTAAATACACAGAAAAGTTCTAGTTTTGGTCCTTTGGAGTTTGTAATAATGAAGCCGTGCTGCAAACTTCTTATATAAAATTTAATTTTTAAAGTATGTAACTTTTGTGTAGCTATATTTCATGTTTCTCAGACTGTGTCTTATCAGTTAATGCATGTGTGTCTTTTTTGTAGACTTTAAAAAATTTCAATATACAGAAATTTACTTTAACGAACTAGCCAAATTTGGGTATGTTTGTGTAACTATTTATTTAAGTTTAACTGTATACTGTTGCAAAATGCAAAGCTTTGATTTAAAAAAATTTAAGAATTCACAAAATAGCTAGTTTTTCATTCTTTGTTTTTTATAAGTTACAAAAACAGGTGTCATTTTATTTGGTTTGAAAATTATATTCAATTTCACATGTTAATGTTATAGTTGTAACGTATACTTTTGCTATTTTGTCCATCTGTTAGATGCTATTCTTTCATTTATCATTACTAAAATGTTTAAGTTTTAATTTTAAATGCAGAATTTTCTATATCCTAAATTGAGTGAGGTGGCGCAATGGTTGGCAATAAACATATGTCTTAAGACAATAATAATTTATGCAAACTCAGAAAATGAAAGGAAACATAACTAAAAGGCTAAAAAGGCACTGAAAGAAAGGTTAAATTTTTCTTTAATATGTGGTGTATATTTTTTATTACAGAAAATGAAACGTTCCAGTCAAAAACAGTCATCACTGACTACCTTCGTTGTAAAAAAAATCAAAACACTAAATGATGAGGGTCGGGGTAAAGAAACTGCAGAATCAAATACACAGATGCAAATTGAAAATGTCAAAAGCCCTACTGATTCAGGTTCAAATTCGGGTCATAACACGTTAAACATATGCAACAGTCAGTGGGACATTGGACTTTTCATCGGAAGAAACAATTTGGAGGATTTATCGAAAGAAAATCTCTTGTAGTGTCCATGGACTCCTCCTAAAGACTACTGCTTCCCTGTGCAAACAAAAATTAATTTGCGTTTTCAAATCTCATGGTTTTCTAAGTTTCCTTGGTTGACATACACGCAGCACTTACAAGGAGCCCTTTGTCGACATTGTGTTTTGTTCGCCCAAGAAGCAGCAGGGAAAGGAAGTCACCAGCAACTCAGATCCCTTGTGACAAAAGCGTACACAAATTGGAAAAATGCACTGGAGTGTTTTTCAGAACATGCAAACACTTCTTATCACAAAAAATGCAGTGAATTCGCGGAAAACTTCCTGAAGGTAGCACAAGGGCAACAACAGCCCATACTTAATCAAATCAGCAAGGAGCGTGCCCGACAAGATGAAGAAAACAGAGTAATTCTTGGTTATATATTTAAGAGAGCTAAAAAAAATGAAATCAGGGTTGAGAGCAAGGCAAAGTGGTAAGCTAAAACGATACATAAATTGTGTATTGTAAATGAAACCAAATTTGAAAATAACTCTTCATATACCTAAAACAGTTTTCGTACGATAAAAAAAAACCTTTTGTTCTTGAGTTAATTGACTGTATTATTAATCATAATTGTGACCAGTTCAGATAAAATACTATTACATAATCAGGAACTACAAATATGCAGGTGAGTTTTCATTTAACAAATTATGGGAAACCCCTAACCCCCCCCCCCCGAAAAAAATTTCTGGGTACGCCCATGCGCATATGCCTTCCTTACTCGCGTCCATTTGAACGATCAGATGTTTACTGGGGTCGAGTCGTGCTAGCATGTGACCTTGCTGGAAGCTGTGTTTCAGCTCATCAAAGGCACGCTGCGCACGCTCCGTCCATTGGAAGGGTTTTTTCGGTGACAGCTGTTCCGTCAAAGGTACCGCTACTATCGAGAACTCTGGAATGAAGGCGCGTAGCCAATTTGCCAGTCCGAGGAACCGTTGTAGTTGTTTTCGAGTGCGTGGTGGGTCTTTATTGACGATTACCCCTAGTTTTTTTTCCGTCGGCCTGTTCCCTTCGGCATTGACAACTTATCCGAGGAAATCTAACTCCGTCGTTCCTATGTGACATATCTCACGGTTGCACGTGAGCCCGTGCATGGCCAAGCACACCAACACTAACACTACATGATGTGTGTTTTCTTCCCACATACGAGACCATATGATGATGTTGTCTAAATATGCTGCTGCGAATCTGCCTACATATTTGTCTAGGACTCGCGTCATCATGCTTTGGAACGTGGCTGGTGCATCCTGGAGGCCAAAGGGCATTGCACGAAACTGGAATCTACGCCCGTCCGGAATCATGAATGTGGTCTTAGGATGGTCTTCTGCCCATATGCCAGTATCCTGATTTAAGGTCGAGTGATGTGAATATTTTGGCGTTCCCCAGTCGCATCAGCATGTCGGCAATGTTTAGCAAAAGGCGGAGGTGCGTTAATTGTTACCTTGTTTATAGGTTTGAAATTTACACAAAAACATAATTTCCCGTCATTTTCGGCTAGCACGATCTGGAAATTGTATGGGCTTTCACTTGGCTCAATGATGCCATCGCGGAATATTTCCTGCACCTGTTTAAGGATGGTCTGTCTAAGTGCATGTCCGTAGCTGCCGGGTGGTATGAACATTGGCCCGTGAGGGTGGGTAGGAATGGCATGTTCAGTTATGTTGGTACGTTTTAACCGGTCCGCAGACGCGAACATGTAACACTGTTGTTCTAAGACGGTCTGGATGTCGGCACGGAACTCAGGAGGAATTCTGTGTCGGAACTCGTCGAGACTGACCTGGGTGGTATTTGGAGGCATTGGGCGTCCGAGGCCGTAGACGGTCCAGCGTCCCTGCGTGCCGACATGTACGCACCCAGCTTGTACCTCGATGGCCGCATCCTGCTCGCACAGCCATGGTAGCCCCAGGATGATTTCGTCCCGCAGGTTCTCCAACACCAAGGCAGTAGTGGTAGACCACTGGTCTCTCACGTCCACGTCCAATGTCGCAACGCCCTGCTTGAGGCAGGCATCTCCCGTAGTAGCCAGGTGGAGTTTGCCCAGTCGGGGCTCGAACCTGGTGTGGTCGACCAACCGTGCTGCGATGGAATTGTAGCTGGCGCCAGTGTCGATGAGGGCTTTGACAGCGCACCCGTTGACGACCACCGAAATCCGAAGAAGCTCGGTTTTCGCTGTGCTCACATGTACCAAAAGAGATCCTGTCATTGCTGGTTCCAGTTTTTTAGGTGTGGCGGGGTAGGTAGGCTGACTTAGCTTGCCGCCCCCTGCCATCCGTTTCCCGACGTCTGCTGCATCGTGGAGTTCGGTCGGTACTTGTTCCGCAATGGGCAGTGTTCTTGCCAGTGGTGTGTGCCTGCCAGACATGTGTGGCACTGTGGGGGTGGTCTGCTGCCGATGGCGTGCTGACGCCATGCCGGTGGTGGGTGGTTGTCGTGGTGTCCTCCTACTTGCGGCGCGACATAGGGTACCACTGCCTGGGAGTTGGCTGCGATCTGTTCGGTCCGTGTTGGTTTTCCGAGGCTGGCTCGGGGCCATCTCACTGCTTTCAGGTCTTGTTCTACGTTTCTGGCGAGCTGCACGAATTCCTCCGCTGAGTGACGTGTCACGTGATACATGTGCGGGCGCATCTCGGGGCGCATGAGTTCTATGACTGGCCCTAAAACCTTCTCCGGCATTTGTGTCGGAAATAGGCGTCTGTGTAGGCGGATCTTCTTCAGTACGAACACTTCAGCCGCCTTCGTTTGCCCTTGTTCTATGCAAAATAGCTCCGTTTGCATTTTCAGTTCTGTTCGAGCATCCGCGAACCGGGACTCGAACCTCCTGACAAACTCCGACCATGGCATATCGAACTCCTGAATAATCATCCACCACGTTTTTGTGTCTGCTCGTAGCGCGCCACCTATCCTCTCGGCCCACTCCACTTCCGGCACACCGTAGCGACTCAACTGTAAGCGAGATGCGTTCAGAAATTGTCTAGGATCGTCACTGGTCTGTCCCACAAACTCCGGAAGTTCGATCAGCCCCACCGGAACCACGTGCCTTCTGTCCCGCGTGACGTCACGACACTCCCGCTCTGCTGCTTCCCGTTCCACGTGCGCTATTGTCCGGCAATCCTTACAGAAATACCAGCTGTTCTTAATACTGTCCGTCTCGTTCCCTGTCAGGCATCTCAGTTGTTTGAATACCCGACACTGCTTGCACCACATGCCCTCGCCTGCCTGTCCATCACACGTCGCGTTTGTGCACTTGAGATAGTCCGGTACCGTCGTTTTCGTTCCTAGCGGTAGATTACTCGCACGTGACTCTAAACAAACCATGTGTCCGGCCACAACGTTCCCAGTATGCTGCCCACGTGTTTAGGCCGCGCACTTCGCACAGTACATCCCGTTCACATTGTAAAATACCTCGAGTTTCACTGTGCCTACTCTACCGTCCATTCGTGTACCTTCCGACATGGTGGATTGGTGGTGTGTGGTGGTAAGGCCAGTGTACGGTGCCTTGCTTCTCCTCGCCACGCGGCTCGGAAGGTGGTCCAACACACACATAGTGTCAAATCTATTGTAATACTCAGACTGTTTACAGTTTTTTATTATCTTTATTATTGTTCTAAACTAATTGGTATAATTTGTGATAAATCATATTTAATGCAATGATTTTGTTTGTTTGTTAGGAACACTATTTGACAGTCATATAACACAGCACTATTACCTCTTATAATACCTATTTAGTTTCAGGGTCTTGAATTATTATTCCTTGGAGTTTTATTCATTTTTCCATATCTTTGCCCACACACATTGATATATTATTCGTTACTCTTTTCACCTTTCAACTAACTCGTCATTGAGGAATGACTGAGAAAACCTTACAGCTCCTTGGTTGCTGTGAGCACTCCTTGGAAATGGTTTTAAAAATTCAAAAAACACAGTTTTTAACAATTTTTCTGTTTATCTATTTGTTCTGGAATTACTCAAAATCTACTAAATGAATTTTGATATAACATTTTTGTTAATAAGGACTTTGGCTAACTTAAACACTAAGGCTATAAATTATTTCGAAATACCGTAAAAATTGTGTAAAAATAGTGTTTGAATTAAAAATATCTCCGAAAATAATCAAGCATAAGAAAAGATTCTGGGAATCAATAATAAATACACCAAAATACCTACACATTATTTTTTTTTCAATTTAACTTAATAGATCACCTAAGTGGTGTAAAAGGGGTAAGTTTGATTTCAAGAAGAAATATTTATTCTTCTGAATTTACTAGAATTAGAGGTAAGAAGCTATGACCAAACAACATACGTACAGAGCTACGTATTATATATTTTCCATGTGTTGAAATTCAACTGTTAAAGGGGCGAATAGACAGTATGTATATGTATATATTTCGTCGGTATACTGCCAGAAGTGACCAAGCCAAAAAAGAGCTGAAATGAGATTAATTGACCAACTTGCTGCAAAAGTTCATATCTTCAACAGGAAAACGTACCCAAGTCGAATAGGAACTGTTTGTAGCAACAATCCGTGTCACCAAACTGACCAACTTAAAAAAATTAGAAATGTGTACAGCACAACGACCTAGAAATAAAAAGGCTAAATTTACTTAGTTTTGTGTGTTATATGGTAAGGAATATAAAGAAAAGCAAAAATTACCAATTGTTAATGGTCAGTTTTTCTTGTAAAATATATTGTTTTAAAGATTGGCCAGAGTGACTTGGTCATTGTTTCTGTATTATGGGGTTATGTTTTCACAGTTGGTGCACTGATATTTATGTGGCATTTGTTATTGACTTTAGCTGTGGCTTGTAGACTTGCGCATAATAGTTCGCGACCGGGAGCGCTCCTTTTAGTTCGCAGCTCCTTGGCGAACTAGGTCGCTCTTTTAGTTCGTCCGCTCCCATCTCGAATTCAAAGAAGACAGGTCACAGATAGTTCGTTCGCTTTGCTACCGCTACTGCAGGCGATCTTCTTTGTATGTTATAATAGTTATTTTTTATAATGATCAGTGTTGTGAACGCCTAGATTATTATCCTTTTTTGGGTTATTATACATCAAATGAGTAAATAAAACAATAATTTACATAATTGGGTAAAATGGCGTATATAACAGTTCTGTTTTTATTCTTAAATTAACATACACTATAATCGAAAAATTTTAACTTATAAAAGGATTTATTTTATAGCTAGTTTAAGAACTATTATTTATGAAATACGTTCATTTTAGTGAATAAAATACCGTTTTTTGAATATACAAACTATATTTTTTTTAAAGAAATAATCAACAAAAAATGCGTTATTATGTACAGGCTACAAATTTACGTAAATTATTAAGAAAAAAGACCCATTAGTCTTCTAATTTGTTACCTTACAATTAGACATAGAAAAACTAATAAAAACTCTTAGGTAAGATTGTATGCTAATATTGCTTAAGAATGTGTATGTTCATTAGGACCTTTATATAATTCACTAAATTTAGCAAGTTCAAAACACTTAACATACACTACAATCGAAAAATTTTAATTTCTAAAAGAATTTATTTATTAGCTAGTTTAAGAAATATTATTTATGAAATGTGTTTATTTTAGTGAATACAGTATCGTTTTATGCCTATAAAAATACAAATTTTAATTTTTTTTTTAAGTTTTAGAAATAATCAACAAAAAATGGTTTGTCTGTAAAGTCGGTTTACGGACGAAAGTTTAACGTGACGTCATAACAAAACATTGATGAAATGATAGCATACTTCTATTAATAAAATTTAATCATTGTTATTGAATTATCACTATTTTGTATTTATACAAAGAAGGAGTGAAATGAAATCTACAATTTAATTGATAAATTTACTTTTATTTGCACTCATTAATTAAAATATGTTTATTACTTTAACGAAGATATTATTTTAACTATAACTTTTATAAATGTTTGCTATTTAACTTCTTCCAATCTGTATTATCCTGTTAAGGATAGGACGATGATAGGAAAAGTAGGAAACTAATGGGATTGTTTCAAGTTTAATGTGCCTCGAAAAAGTCAAATCGATGGTTGTTCCAATCGAGTGGAAGAGAGATAGATGCGGCGCTAGCGTAACGTGACAATGTGCGTAACGGGACACTTTTTCGTGCGTGCATCCGGCGTTCATCGATTTATTAGACGTTGTTACGTCAAAAATAAGTTTTTTTAACAATGGTTTTATATAAGTCAAAATTTTTATATTAAAGTTATCAGCTGTCAAAATTATTTTATGAATATTGAAATCATTTTGTAAACAAACACTGATATAACTACCTAATGTAATTATGTCTGACTTGTTCTCAGTATACACCACGGTTTCCCCACCGCGAAGTTACCGTGCTCGGACACGAGTATAAAGCTATCATCTGAAAATGTTTCATTGCAGTAAACATTTGCAGCGATCAAGAGTCAACATTTTTGTAAAGTCAGTATCCATTAGACGTCCGAAATTTCAGCTATCCGACCCGAGCAGATAACGATAGCCAGCCAAAAAGACCAGCGACAAAGCCGTAATTAATACCCGAAAGGGAGAACGAGTGACGACTTTTGATAAGAGCCAGATCATGTGCACAGAACTAAAAGAAGGAGATCGGAAAAAGAACGAACTAATGAACTGAGGAGCGAGGGATCTGGGAACTAGTTCGCGTAGTTCGTCTGTGGGAGCGCTCTTCCGAACTAGTTCGTTCGCGAACTACACAAGTCTAGTGGCTTGAGTGGTCGTTACAAATCATTATACTTAAATGATTACATGTTCAATCATAATGAAAAGAGCATTTTTAATGTTACAACTAGCAAGAAAGAGAATGAAAGAGGTCGAGGCATGTTCTGAAGAATGAGAAATGTCGTGTCTGCAAGGAGTCCTTTTTAAAAACACTTTGCGTCAACCATGACCCACTTGAAACTGCATTATCAGGAGTAAGTGAAATTGGCTTGTTTAAAGGCTAGTCCACATACCTCGTCCTCGGACAGCTAACTGCTGATTGGTGCACTTGACCCTCTGACATCACGTCCCCGTGTTCCAATGTCCCAATTAGGGTCTCCAAAGTTAGTACTTTCGTACTAGATCTAGTACTTTTATAACTTTATTAGTGGTTTAGTACAGATCTAGTAAATTTTTCTTTAATATAATAATATTATTGTAACTCCAATATGTTTTATTATTAAGCGTAATTATTTTTAAAAAACTATGGAATGTATGTGTGTGGTGTGATATTTAAGTTTGAGCATTGCAATGTCATAATAACTTCCTAAATTGTTAAAAACCATAACAAATTATAATTTAGTACTTTTTTTTCTGATCTAGTACTTTTTTCTCGCCTAAGTTGGTACGAAATATTTTTTCCTTGTGGAGACCCTGGTCCCAATGTCCCATGTCCCAAGATCATTCGCAAACTTTAACTTTTAGTCCGCGGACGACTCAGAGATTTGTTTGACTCGCGGGAGTTGAAAGAGTTGTGAGCAATTTCCCTGAAATAAAAAAAGAGTTGGTCGCGAATAGAACGACTTGAGGTTTATGTTTGTTAACATTTTCTTTGTTTTACACTGTGGTTTTACATGGTGCGAATGCATACGTCTTGAAAACTATATGAAGATTCGTCTGAAGTTAAAACTGCTTAGGCAATAATTCACCTAATATTGTGCCACGTATGATAAAAGCTCAATTATATTATCTTGTAATATTTATTTATTTAACATATTGTCAAAATTAATGTACAAAATATAGCCTGCAGTAATTAAATCAATACATGTTATCAAAAACACTGAAGCAGATGCTTCTGCTTCCAGCCACAACGCAGCACTCCTATCCCCTTCTCCCCTCTTCCCCCACCCTGCCGCCTCCTTCCCTCCTTTATTTTCCCCACTCCTGTCTTCTCCTTCTCTGCTCGCCACTACACCAGCGCTCCTGGTGTCGTAGTTTCCAGTGCTATATAAGCCCGTGTTTTTTTTTTAGCTCTCGTCGAAAAAAAGGCATTCCCAAAAAGTCCAGCTGCGCTTCGGTGGAGGACGGATGTGTCCCAGAGCTGCTCTTCGAGAATTTCACGATCTCCGCTTCAGCTGTGGCTAGCACTTCTTAGTGCTGCCCAGCGCTCGCCGCCCAAGCTATGGATAGCACTTGACACCGACCGCCAATGCTCCTCTATGTCGCTTAGACCGCTATGCCTCATCAACGTCTCGCAAAAGCGTGTGCACCGAACGCGCTTGTGCGCGCAGCAAAGTGTAGTTCGTGCGACGAGGCGAACGCCAGGCAACGAGTGCTACGTCGGCGGAAGTATCCGGCCGGGTGTGGCATTTCCCTCCGCCGCACTACAACAAATTAATTTATGTATATTATTAGACATTATTTTCATCAATTAATATATCAGTCCTTTCAAAATCATGTTTCACTGTGCGTCTTGTCCCGAACCTGGCCGGTTCAGTTTCCCGCGAAATTCACACGTTTCCGCGGGAAGGCTGGCGGGGGGAAGGGGGGTCGCGCACGGCGAGATGCGCAGTGTCCTTCAGGAGCTCGAGGAGGCCGGCAGCCTTCGCGCGACGCGGAACCATCAACTCTTGCTTTCACCGACATGTAGTTTCACTAGTATTATCTCTTCCTAATCTTTTACTAACAGTTCCGTGGTCGGCCTCAATTTACCATTAGGTATTTCACTTGATTAAATCAGTGCTCCAAGATGACTATTCAACGTATTACGTAAGTACTGTGGGAAGTTTACGAGACGTTACGTCGGCGCTTCACGCCCCAACTTAGCTTACCGGCTAATTAGTTTTGGCCCGCACGGGGCAGCCAGAAGGCGACACGTGCCACCGAACATACTAACGAATCAGTCTCTGGGACACGTCTAGGAATCACGTAGAGTCGCCGGAGACACGGGCCTACGTGCCACTAGCCCAGTATAATAAGTATCGTGTAATAGTGAATTGTTTTGTTCGTCAAGGTATAATTTGTCATGTTAGAGTTTATTTTGTAACCGCCGCATCGTGTGTAAAAGTACGTCCTTCATGCATATTAAAATCGTGAGCCGCCACTGAGGAAGTGGGCTGCGCTTGTGACTAGACGATCTGGGACAACCGTTACGGCCAGAACGGGCAGCACTATGTATAGGGCTGTGCTGTAATAAATTCATCAAATATCCTCCAGAAACTTTGTGTTCTTCTTCAGGCATCCCGAGTGGCCATAACAGCTCGGGGGGCCCTACTGTGTTAACCCCTACCTCTAGCCACAAGGCCGAACCCTCCCTGAGATCTCGAACCTAAACAAAAATCACGTAAAAATCATAGGAGGTAGCGGGGATGGCGTCAAAATGGCGTCCGACTACTGTGGCTTTCTTTTTTTTAATAATTTTCAATTCTTTTAAATTCATAGTGCTTCAAAATTAGTATACCAGTAAGGGCTCGTGTAGGAACAAAGGAATCGCGCGGAAACGGACGCGACGCGCAGACGGCCAAAGGAGCGGGCACCTGGCGATAGGTGCGCATCGAGTTACGCGCAAAGCGCGATAAAGGCACGCATCAGGTTACATGCCAGCGCGATAATGGCTGTAAGAGCGGAAGTCCGCGCGCCTTACACAGGAATCGGGTGGCGCAGCTGCGTCGCTGCTGTGCGCATCGACAGGAGTCGTGACGGAGCCGCAAGCAGGCATAGTGGAGCAACGTCACAAGTCACCATGAATCACTAAAAATGAACGACTTCCAGGAGGCCTACGAGGCATGGGCAAGCGAGGGCTACCCATTCCCAGGGGACAACTGGGAGTACGAATAACAGGACGAATGGAAGGAGGACGACACCGCAGCGGACACCGAGGGGCCGGACGTAATCCGGACGCCGCTACGACAGCACATAACGCAGCCCGCATCGCCGCTGCCACATGCGGCCAACCACCACGCCACTGTAACAGCCATGATGCCGCCCGCATCACGGACAACCGAGACGTCCGTCTGCAACTCGTCGCCGCCGCCCCCGACGCCGCCCCTGCCATATGGGGTGGAGACGACATCACCGCAATTGGAGGAGGCCACACCCGTCCAGCCCCTGTGGTACAATTGGCACGCAGGGACCGAGTGGACACGTCAGGCCGACGCAGACACGCCGCCTCCGACGCCGCCCCCGCCATATGGGGTGGAGACATCGCCGCTGACAGAGGAAGCCACGCCCGTCCAGCCACTGTGGTACGGTTGGTACGCTGGGACCAGGTGGATACGTCAGGCTAAGGTTAATTCTACTACAGGTTAGGAAGAAAACAGGTTTTCTTATGGGCGAGTTTGGCACAGGGAAAATTTCTGCTGCTAGGTGCGCTGGCGTAGCGAAAGGGTAACACAACACTGCCATTTTATGAGGGTGAACGTGAGAAAACCGCATTGAAGTCAAATAAAATAGTCGGTATGGCATTTGGTTATGTGCTTTTTGTTTGCAAGAATTATATTGAACAAGTCTTCCGTAAAGAATGTGTGAATTTCACAACTTTATGGCTTTTGGATACGTAAATAAAAACTATACTGCGTTTTTGTTTCGCCGCGAGCAATCTGCATATGAAGGTAAGCAAATATTTGAGGTAAGTTATGACTGGATGAAAAGAGATGTGTTTGTTTGTCTTTTTGTCGGTTTGATATCACAGTAACTATACTATTGTGATGAACGTTTTTTAGTTAGTGAACGTTGTTGATTCGTGGATTAATGGAAATTAGGCGAATAATAACTAAAGTGAAGTTGAGGTCAGGTAAGCTTTGTACTTCAATTACAGATAAATTACAGATTTACTTGTTATTAATATAGCAAGCGTAACATAAACAACCTTTCACTTGGTTATTATTCGACTGATTTTTCGGGATATGCGACAGTCTTTCCAAACTTAACGTAATTTTTATTCATTCCACTAATACTATTTGCATCCCATATACCATTATCAGTTATAGCAAGTCCGAATTTAACATTTACGGACACAAAACATTGGTGATTTACTAAGATATTTAAGAGAAAAATATTTTTTTTTTCCAACTTTTCATTGCTTCACTGTGAAATTTTGTTTTCAAAACTATGAGTGTAGTGAGCTTGTATCGTGCACCCATATACTTGCAGCATTTGTGCTTGTTTAGAAATTTGAAATAGGGATAAAATGTGATCCTTTTGTGCTTAATCTTGTGCTGTTTTAGCAGAAAGTATTACAATTAAGAATATTTTGGCTTCCAAACATTATTATTGTTCATGCCTTAAAGTTTTTCTGTAGTAGGTAGAGTATGTACTTGTGCCTAGCAAAGTTGTAGGTGACATTAAAAAAAATTCTTCACCTCTAAAACACACTAATTCAAATAAACATGTGCTCCATAAACAAGATCCATAAACTACTTAAAATACTTAATACTTGGCAGCACTGTGTTAATATGAATACATAAAGCAAAGATAGAGCTCCATAAATGCAACATTACACTGGGATTCACATGCTCATGATTAATGTGAATTATGTTGTGGTTTTACACTTTGGATAGCTTACGCATTGTGAAAGACTTTACTTGCTGCTTAGAATTCATGTTTACTTGTCTGAGGTAGAAATGAAGTCGTGTTGTGCAGTAGAATTTTATAATAAACTTTAGCAATTCCTCTTCGTGATAAACACAGCCCAAACTTTGTGTACGGTACTTATTTTGGCTGTGACCTCTCTGATAATATGTAATAAATGGTCGGCACTAAGTTTGTCAGGTTTTAATGTGTTTTGCACAGTTGTTTCTATTTCACAAAGGAAACTGTGCAGTTGCTGTGATGGAACAATTAAATTACCTTGGTTACGAAGATCAATTACCAAACCATATTTTGAAAAATACTAATCGTCAGATTTTCCAATTAATCATTGCAAGCAGAGCACTGATATCTGCTTTTAATCTTACATACAACATAGCCAGCAATGTAGAAAACAATATCACTATATGTGACTCACTGGATTGTAGCCATTTGTCCAGCTCTTCATCAATTACATTTGGTTTATTTATCTCAATGTTAACAATGTCTTCCAGTGTCGTCAATACTTGTAACTGAGTCTCAGTGCCAGTTGGACAATTTCCATGTTTGGATGGTTTTGCCAAATTGTATACTGATAACAGTCTTGTTGAAAATAGAAATTCTCTGGGGCTGGGATGGATATTAACACCATTGCACTGCTGTATCAAACCAAAGAAGTGCTGCAAAAAGTGACAAAAACAGGTTATCAGCATTAATATTTTGTGATGTGTTACTTAAGACAAACAAGATTTATGTGTATGTTGCAGAACTATAAGAATTACCTATTAGGTATTAAAATGGAAACGGGACAAAACAAAACAATTCAAATTTTCAACCACATGGCTGCCTTCATAAGAGTGGAGAATACACCATGTAGATATGTGTAAAGGTTTTAAGTTGTATTTGTTATATTTAATTTACTTATTTATTACGCTGTAAGTGATGGCCTCAATTTAATTATTTGTTATTTAAATTGAAATCTCATTGCAAAGTACCACACTTAATTGAAACATATAATTCTATATCCATGTAATAATGTTTTAAAATTGTGAACTTTTATAATGAAGTACCAAAGCTGTATTTTTTATGTTTCAATGGAATTTCACTGAAGTCAAAACACATGTTTTAGAGAAGTAATATAAGCAATTGTAACTATCACACTCTAAATTACTAGCTGATTGTTTTTAAATATATTAAATTGTGCTGGAAAAATCAGTGAAATAATATGTGTATGTATTTACTAAGCCTGCACTAGAATTAATTTGTCCCTTGGCATGTAGTGTCTCTTGCTCCTGCCCTCTCTGTCGTCACCAGGTGCTCAGAGGCAGGGAATGCCACAGTTGATATGTTCATAAATTTGTCCCTATTTTTAATTTTCAACATTTACTTTCCTGCATTTCATAACATTTTTTCGGAGGTCCCAAATATAGTTATTTAAATTTTTATAAGCCAAAAAAATTAAATTCCAATTGCAATATTGAACTTTTCCTATAAACATCACATAAGGATTAGTTAATTAGCTATTATTTGCTTTAAAAAATCAGCAAAGAATGTTTTTTAAATAATACATATACCTCCAATATGTTTTGGTTGACCTTTGATGTGAGAAGGTAACGAAAGCCAATAGAATTAAGTGTATGTGACAACTCAATGATTGATATTATCGTTACTCTTATTCCACAGGCTGTTGATGGTGAAAGAAACAATTCTGGCTGATATTTGGTGGATAATTCCCACTTGTCAATATACTCCAAGAAACCAAGAAGTGTCTACATAAGAAATAAAGAATCATTAAGTATTTTTCATGTTTCAATACAGGAAAATCTTTATTTTTGTTAAGTGCAGTTTATGAATAGAAGCTGTCTATAAAATTATTTTAGTGTACTTATTTAATTAAACAAGTATATATATTTAATTTACAAAATAATTTTTAATGTGTTGTGTGCACAGAATGTGAATAAATTGGCCGAGCCCATATTTCCCATTTTATTCCCAAAAATGCTCTTGGAAGCAAAAGAAAATTGTGTTCATAAATTCATTAGTGCCACTGGTAGTTAGTCGGTAAAGAAAACAATGACAAGTACCATCATCGCCTAAATTTTGATGTGTGGAACTTTTATTATGAATAACTGCATTATGGAAATTACATAATTTGTACAGCAATTTTTAGTTACCTGCTTCATGAGAGTAACACTCATTTTCTGGAAATTTTTTGGCTGCACATGTTTATATGTTAAATTTGGGGCCATTCTTAGGCCTGCCGCTTTACTGTCATACTTCAATAGAAGTTCCAAGTGGTTCATGCATGCTTCTTCCATCCCGATGTTAAATAAAACAAATTCCGTAACAGATTTTAACAATCAAATAATCATATTGAATTGTCAGCAATTTTTTTTTTTACATTTGAAAACTAACCTTAAATACACGTGATTTAAGCCATCTGTTTCTTATGCACTTAAACAAGTGTGGACCATCATAAATGAAATATAACTTTCTGTCGCCTGTGTCACTACATGGGTGGGTAACTGAATTACAAACGTTCTTCTCATATTTTATGCCAATACCAAACTTTTCCACATTGAACGGTTTGTTGTTGCTCCATCACACACTATGCAGTCTACAAACAGACCAGCTGGGCTCTTACATCGCATAAGAATACATTCCAGTATCCATTTCTTACTAAAAGAATTTTTCTGCAACGTACAGGAATGAAAGCACTATTTACAGCTTCTTGCTGTTTTTCTGGCAAATTGTTTATGGCCTCTTGTAAAGCAGTAGTAGAAAGCTGTTTGTTTTTTCCTTGTAAGTGTTTTATCATTGTGATGGCAGATCTTGCTTTTAGTACCGAATGCTTCACATTTCTAGTTAGAAAGCATCTTCGTGGAACTTTAGATTTACTTATTAGTCGTGTTTTGAAGCATTTACAGTGTAGGAAAACTTCATTTGAAACAAAGCAACATTTTGGACTAAACAAAATTCCATTGCATATTGTTGCATTACTTAATATTTTTAATGACACTTGAGGTGAGTTCATGCTGGTTATTTCTTTGATATGACGTCAGCCGGGGCTTCGCCCCATGAGCCTGATCATCCTCCGTTCCCTTTCCCAACACCTTCCCTACCCGGCATTTGTGTCGTAACGTACGTAGCCGTGTGCGATTCAAACTGCGCGCCACGAACTACAGCAAGAGGGCGCTTAGACGCAGTGCGCCGCACCCCTAAGTATGCTAATTAATATTGTAACCCTTTTTCTTTTATTCTTTTGCCCCAGTGTCTTGTTGCAGTTTAATCATGTGTTTCTCCAATTTAAATATTACAATTAATTATAAATTTTTTTTTTTTTTTTTTTCCTAGCCTAAGTTAATTCGGCGGACCCGAATAGGCACGGACTTGGACGAGGGTAGAAATGTTTTAGAATAATTCTTAATAACTACGTAAACATTAATGTATTTTAAATTGCCAGTAATTTTTATATAATTATTAATGTAATCTATTATTTACTTAACTTTCGCCGGGGCACGGAATCGCAGAGTGTTGTAACGGTAATTGTGTTCGGCGCGAAGGGCGCCATGTTGCCACCTGCAAACCATGATCTCAGCCCAGTCTCCTTCTACAGCCGGCCGAGAGCGGACGTCTCTGTCGACACCCCGAGGACTTCACCATTGAGTCACTGAGTAATAATTCCATAGTTTAATTTATTCGAATCTCTTTCTTTCATCCTCGGGGCCTCTCTCGGTCGGAGAGACTGTTTAAATAATTAATATTAACTCCTCGGAGTTTTTAGTATCACCATCGTAATACGTAACGACTTGGGGCGGCCACGTGCGTGGTTCGCCTCTTCACCTAAGCCGATTCGTGCCTCGGGCGTTTTCTCAGTTATACCAGTGAAGGAACGTGTACGGAAATAAATCGTGAGTACAATAAACCATTTAACTGTGTTACGTGTCTTTGTGTTCGGGGGACCACGTGGGACTCCAACCTGGTCGGCGGTGTGTGGGACGCCCTGAGAGCCCACTGCGTGGTAGAAGCGTGCCCGACGCTGAGAGCGGGCTTAGGTAGGGTCGAGAGCGGCGCATTTAATATCTAGAGGGCCAAATATCTCGCCGCACACGGGCCACGTAACGCCCTGGGTTAGAGTCTCTCGCCGGGTCCATGTGCCCACTCACGTGGTGGCGCCCACTATTTAGTACCGATAATTTCTCCATAACACCGTACGCCCTCAGATATGTACCCCTTTGCAAAACTCTATTATTTCCCACTTTCTGAGAAGTAACAAAATGCTGTCTGTAGTATGGACATAGTTAAAATTTAACCTCCTCATATTTATTTTACGATTGCAAATGTCCAAACTTGGCTGAGCACTGCCACGTTCCCAAACAACTTTAATTAACAAATCTGCATTGTTCTGCTCAGATTTTCGGTAGTAGAAATATGTCAGTGAAGCATCGTTTTCTGTTTTTCTGCCCCAACCATTATCAAGAGACCTTGATATTAGCTACTGCCACACATTTTCGTTTTTTGTGGTGCTTGGGGAGCTGGCACTTTGTGGCTCTTAGCGAGCTATCTTGACAGAATTTTTGTTATCAATGTTCTGTAAACAAGAATGTTCAAACATGATTATTATTTTGCTATATATTTCTAACAATAAATATTCAGAAATTTTTTATCACTATTTGTTTTACTTCAAAGTTATATGTATGTTAAACTAAGTATGTATGTGTATTTAAAACTGTATACATGTGAAACTGTATGTATATGTATAACTGTGACGCCACCCTAAAGCCCGACCTGCAACCGCCAGTATTCAACCCCGCTAACGGAACGCGCCCCTAGCCATGGCCCACCCGAGTCAGGCGAGCCACCAGCAACCAAGGTAGAACCCGGCCCCACCCAAATAAACAGACCGTGATTTCAATCAACCACGTTATAAAAACAAACACTGATTATTAAACAGTATTACGTATTAATTTAAAGTCGGTTGACGAAAGTGCGACGTAGGAGTGCCCGGGCACTCACGTGTGTGATACGTCGATACATGTGTGAGTGTTCCCCTGGCGGCCTTCTGCCTGTATTAGTCAATGAAACCATATGACATAATTATTCATCCCTCGTGTTACGTTATTACCCCCACCAGAGCAATCCGGCAAGAGACGAACAGTCGCTGGTGTGACGTAAAATTTAAATGAAATAATTCCTAAACATAATAACTCAATTTGTAGAAGGGACGAATGACCTTGATTCAGCTTTAATAATTAACGTAAGAATTTTACGCCCTTCAATTCTATTCTTAACATATAATATCAGAAACTAACGTAATGAGGTCAACCCTGGCGCGAGGGCCACCGAGCCTCGGCCGGACGCCATGACATGACGCCAGTACAGCGCGTCTCGTGGACCGGGGCGGACGCACGTCCCACGGAGAGACATCATCCTTTGTCCACACCGAGTTCACTTCTGGTAAATATAGTCACTTCTTAAAACCTATTTTTTAATAACCTCTCCGTGCGTACCCGGTCCAGTTTTCGGTCCAGGACCTAATCCGGCCGCATAAATCTAAAAACCCCCTGCACCACACTTGGTCCGCGGGGTAGGTTCAGCATCCGGCATGGGCCGCCTCCCGAGGAACAGAACTTTATTTAATATCAGTCGCTCCGGCACTGACACCACACGCAAGGGAACTTTGAACGAATTTAGCTGCGGTCCGTGCTCCACTACCGTGAACACGAACACCGCCTCGATACGTAGACTTACGGGATTGGCCGCCTCCAATCACCCTCATCCCTCGTGTGAATAACCAGGCTCAGAAACGCCTAGGACCACGCTACTAGGTAATAGTTAGTGACTTTGTGCAACGCACCCTCGTGTAACATTTCCTTTGTAAACTTGTGCAACGCACCCTCGTGTAACATTTCTTTTGTAAACTTGTGCAACGCACCCTCGTGTAACATTCCTTTGTAAACTCGTGCAACGCACCTCCACGTAACATTCATAAACTTGTGCAATGCACCCTCGTGTAACATTTCTTTTGTAAACTTGTGCCACGTTTTATCAAGTAACTTTCAGACTTAGTTGTGTGTAATTATGTAGTTTTTGCATTTTGTGACGTCACCTGTTGTACGACGTGGCGTGTAACCAACGACGTTACACCAGGCCACAGTCACCTGAATAAATGACACACGTCATTTATTGCCTCATTTCAGCGTATGATTATTTCACCCTACGATTCCCAACCACCGCCGAGTAGGGAATTCCTTAAACCCACGCAACATCGCCGACGGTCCTAGTGGGCCACGCAGGGCAATCGACCCCACGACCCACCTACCGATTAGCACCAGAGCTAGTCTGGCGCCCATCCGGACACATTACATTCACAGCAGCCACTCCCGCTAGGAACCGCACCGGGACTCGAGCCCGAGACCCTGGACGACGGCAACTGAAAATATGTAAATGACATGTTCCATAGCCTTATGGTTTCTACCAAAAAGAAGGCTCAATGGAATACAAATAAATAAATAAAAAATAAAATAAAAGTACACTGTTTACCTAGTTTCATACATTGTTTTATGCTTCTGATATAACTTAAATTATTGCCAAAAACTAATTTATTCCAATTATTAACAAATCGGATGTGGTAATTGAGTAGTTAATAATAACACAAGTGCTGTATCCGAATACATAGGGATGCGTCCTTAGCACACACATCCCTACATCCCTTAGCAAATGCAGCCACAATGTAGAGGACGCATTTCTAATGGATGGATAGTATCCGAATACTTTTACTGCTAGCACCACCTGTTGACTGTCAGTCGTACTAATGTTTACGCAGCCATTTTGTGTAGGGATATCTACGAATATTCAGAAAAACGTAAATAATAAATACATACCAATTAAAAAATAATGTAACGTGTATGTTATACATGTTAGCGATCCAATTAAAATACATTTTATAAATTGTAAACTTTAAAAATACTTATGAGTTTTGAATTATCCTTTAAGTTTAAATTCGTATTTTTATGATATTTATTAACGTCTTCATTTGTCTCTGTTTAAGTTAATACTTTCGCTTATAATGTTTTAAACAAATCTTATGATGAAAATCTGAAGTAATATTATACACAAACAAAATAAAACCCGATTCCGAAGCTAATGGATGTAGGGACGCGTTAGTGGATGCGAGTGTCGCATCCCTAGAAATCTCGAATTAGTGGATGCGTGAAGGGATGCATCGGCTTCCCTTGTGAGAATTTGGATTCAACACAAAGATGGCCGCGTCCACTACGATGCGCTTTTAGTGGATCCCTTAGCTAAGGGATCCATTAGGCCAGTATTCAGATACAGCCAAGATGATTTTTTTTTAATCTCACTAACAGTTTTTAATATGATCCCTTCTTTTACGAACTACTAGATCTGTTACAGATTCCAATGAAGATTGTTTTGACTTTATTTACATTTGCATATTCTTTAAAAATGTGTGTATGTGTAAACCATTGTGTGATAAAATAGGATTTTCTAAGCCCAGTGTAAATTAATTTTTAAGATTGAAATTAAAATTCCCTTAAAGCTTTAATTAACAGTGATTATATTAACTCACAGTAGGTAAATATAGTTCATATGAGGGCAGGGGAGGGGGGAGGGGGAGCCGGGGAGCCACGGCGACCATCTTGGATTACGTCACTTCCGGCGGCCATCTTGGATTACGTCACTTCCGGCGGCCATATTGGATTACGTCACTTCCGGTGGCCATTTTGTTTTATCCGCCATTTTGTTTTCTAGAACATTCCGACATTTCGAGTTTCGTCCGCCATCTTGAAAAGCTTTATTTACTATCCGATTTTAATGAAAAAATTTAAAATTTATAAAAAATTAAATAATCAAAATTTTAAAATAAAAATTAAAAAATATATTATTTAATAAAATTTTAATTAAAAAACCTACGCATCGAACACCCCACTCCTCTACATTACGAATACACCATCTAGCACCCCGCTCCTCTGTTACAATGACATCATCATCGAACACCCCACTCATTCCTGTTACAATTTTTCGTTACACCACATTCTTTAAAATAAATTTATTATCAAAATAAAAAATATATACCATCGTTGCCTGCGGAGGCAGCCATCTTATTTAGTGGAGACCGCCATCTTGATTTCATCTGATGGATGTCGTCATCAGGTGTAGGTTTATGAAGTACGTTAGTGTATATATGGCCGAGTTTCAACTCTCTACCAACATTTTTATGAACCTTATAAGCCAAAATCCACAAAAATCCAGTCATTTTGTTGTTACCATCATTTTTTCATAAAGTCTTATCATTTATAGGTTTTAACTAAAATATATGTTATTAATACTATCGTTGTGGATGCGATAGTTAAAGTAATCATAATTTTAAAAACATTTATCACTCCATCTTAGCGGACCAGAAATTTTTTAGAGTCCTAACTCACAAGTAATATTCTCTTCTCATGTTTGCGTACTCGTGTTTTAAAAGCTGCATGGAAGCAGATATTTTAATGTTTGTGTATAATTACATTTCACCATTCTGTAAGACATTTATAAGTATCAGTACCTCGTGGGATATTGGTTCTATATTAAAAATAATAAACAATATGTAGGTAAAATTGTATTTACTAAATTAAGAACATATTTTACACAACCAAAATGGAGCAAAAACAGAAACTACACATCAAAAAACTGAAACTTTACAACAAAAATGGAAACTATACATCAAAAACATAAACTGTACAACAAAAATGTAAAACTGTACAACAAAAATGGAAACTGTACAGCAAAAACATAAACTGTACAACAAAATGAAAACTATAAAACACAAAACAGAAAAACTATACAACAAATGGAAACAACTACCAAACTGTCAAACTATTTAAATCAAAAACTATTTTACAAAAAAAAAAATTATTCGTCGCCTCCAACATATCTGTGGGGGACTGTGTGGATACCATCTTCACAGATCAGCCGTTTGTCGTCCTCCCACGTTATGGCCAGCTTATTGCTGTACTCAGTATAGAGTATGTGCTGACGGGAGCGAATTGCTCTAACGCCTGCCCTCATTGTGCGGTGGTCTTGCAGGGCATCCAGGTAATCATCGAATGTTATGTGGTTTTTGACCACACATCGCTGGATGCCCTTGGCCTTTTTCTCGCTCTTACCACCACACCTGTAGGCGTACAGTTTAGCCCGTAGGCTTACAAACTCCTCCATCACTTCTCCCCCACATTCATCTTTGAATTTACCGACAACTTTCTCGTTGATGGGGGAGAAGCATGGGTGGTCGGAAGGGTAGCAGCTGGTGTCGAATTTAGCTATCAGTGTAGGGTCGGCTTTGAGGTCTGAGTAAAAGTCTGTTGTCTGGATCTCATACACAAAACTGTCTGTATCCATATACATCAGGTGAATATTGTCATGGTAACGGGGTTTCATGGTATTGTAGTGGAAGTCGTACATGAGAGTCTTTGAAAGATCTAGTACGGCCAGTCCGGCATAAATCGGCTTGTCGAAAATGATGGTCTCATGATTAAGGTGGACTAGAGACAAATTCGGTTTGTACATTGTACGGTCCTTGAAGGACGGACGACACACCAACTTCTTGAACCTCTTCTCAGAGCACACCAACTCCATTTTGAGCCTCCGCCTTTTATTTTCCATCAGTTTACCAAATGTCGAGTTCACAGCGAGCTTAAAGAACTCCTTCTCGAACTCGTTGGCTGCTGCTTTCCGCTTGTTGGTATTCAGCCGAATATAGGGCTCCAACCATGCCGACTGCTCAAACTGCAGGACTCGGTGTATCTTAGTCACTCTCAGTCCATGAGATACCACTTGCTGTAGGTTTTTGTAGTGGACAATGTAGTGCTCTTTATTTTCAAGTGTTGTCATCAGCTTTGATTGATTTGAGCCGGGCGGACACTGATTTATGGGGAGAAATGGCAGGTCTATATGACTTTCGTGGAGCTCGGGAGGGTACTCCACATCACACTCAATAATGTAGCCTGTAGGAGAATCATCTGGGACAGACACGACATCAATTGATGTGTCTGCCCATTGGAAATGCCGAATGGGGAGCGGCAGAGACATCGCCCACCCGTACAAATTATTTGCATCAATGTACTCCAGGAATGTGGATGGCTTGGATGCATTATGTGTTTCTGGTACGTAGGAGTTATTGGCTACGCAATGACGTTTAATGCTTTGCGCTACTCCCCCCCTAATACCGGCCTCCACAAACATGTACATATCATAATCGGTAAGAAGCTCTAGCTGTACACCTGTGGTTCGAAGCATCGCATCGAAAGCGAACCCTGGACAAGAAATATAGTGAGACGGATCTAGGCTGTATGTATCCAAACATATGGAACGGAAATTCTCGAATACATCCGCCAAAATCAGAACATCCGTCTTTAGGTACAAGTCAGCGTACTCCCCCAAAGTAGCACACTGAAACTTGTCCCAGACTTTCACCGCATGTGCGTACTCCATCTCTGAAATCATGGAATCAGTCAGACTATTGTAGAAATCATCGATGGATGGAAGACTAGTATCATCTAGTCGAGCAAAAGAATTCACAAAATCATACGGGAAGACACCCTTGCGGGTAACCAACTCCAACTCATCAGGCGCGAAAAACTCAGTAGTACTGACAAACTTGTCTGCAGGCAAGAACTCAGCGAGCGAAGCAAGACCCCGACTCATAAAATGGAAGGTATCGACAAATTGAATGCTGAACCTATCATGTAACTTCTTGGAAAAAGTTATCAGCTTCTCTTCCGAATTCGGAATGATGAAGATGTCTTTAGTGTCGTACCCCAACTTCCTGATAATGAAGTTCTGATCGTATGCCAGGTTGTGGAAGAACACAATCAACATTTTCGGTCTGCGCCTGAGAAGGTTGCAGTCATTACATGCAGGTCCAATAAATTCGCCGGTGAAGTGATTATGATCACGAACTTTCTTTACAGCCCCTCCAAACTTTCCTCCACAGTAGCAACACACACTTGCTTGCAGAAAAGCAATGTTCTGTGCATGTGTGAGCGGAGTCATAGGAACAGATGTAGGTAAAATTTTCTGAACATCATGTCCAATCTCTACAATGCGGGATATGAATTTATCTTCTGCGTCACAACCGCGATACAATTCAGGCTGTGAAGGAAGTGAAGAAGTGAGGTGTGCAGGAATGATGGAGTTATCTGCTTTCACGTAAATGCAGTAGCTGTATGCCTTATGCTTTTGGTACTGCAGCGTGTATGATTCATCAGGATTCGGGTGACACGTATGGATTTTCTCCAGAATAGCTTCAAAGTCGCAATATACCACGATGGGCATCTTATCACTGTGATGGAAGTTTTTGAACTTCAGAACAGGAGGCTGGCCATTTTCATCAAGCGATGGCATTTCCATCCTAACAGCAGCATGCTGTTTGCAGAGCTCACTATGTTTTTCCAAACACTGAAGGCCAGTGAGCCCGCTAACCCTATCCTGATCATCATAATGCTTGAAGCATCTTTTGCAAACGTGGATAGCATCATGATGTGTAGTGAGTTGGGACCGAACCAGGGCAGAAAAATTAGAGATGTAGGCGAAATGGGACGAATTGTCATTGACCAAGAGCAGCAGATCGAAATGATGATCTTTTTCTTCAGGAGCGACTCGTGCAGGAACAACATTCAGGTTCTCGTCGATACTGTAGATGTTGATGGAGACTCCGGGGTTCTGTTTTTCAAACAGCGGTATTTGCCTGATTGGAGTAGGAAACTCGATGTTCGTGAAGTTGAACTTCCCCTCCAAGTCATGGTAGCGCTGATTAACACGTTCAGGATTCCATCCTTCGACGTACTTCACCAGAATTGACCACTTGAAGCACATGTGGTCTTCGAGGTTTTGCGGATTTATCACTGCATATTTGTCTTTGATGGAAGTAGGCATTTCGATGTAGGAGCTGGCACGGAGTGGATCGAGCTTGTTTATTCGTAGTTGAAGTCGCTTAACGGCCGACAAAGTCCATCCGGACCCCTTCCCCATGTAGTCTTCCTCCTCCTTGCAGATCTTTGAGATGGACTCGGTAACTGCCTCCTCCACTTCATGAACTGCGTAGAGGGGGACATTCATGGTTTTGAAGGCCCTCTTGTCTTCACTGGCATCTACTGGTTTTTCATAGTCGCACTCGAGCACGATATTAAACTTCAGTGGTCCGTTCTCTTCAATATCCTCCACAAGTTGGTTTATTATTTTGTTCTTGATGGAGTCCAGGTACGTACAGATGTCCTTGGAAGAACTTGATGTATTTACTGCGACATATGTCTTCAAGTTACCCTTGAATCCCACTTCGGCAGTGATGAAGCCGTGGGTATTGGCCAAACCCGCGCCGGTCACCACCTTTGTTAGGCTGGTCGTTGGTTTAGGCAGTACTGCTGGCTTAACTGCTGACATTCTCTGCTTCTTTGTTGGAGGTGGAGCAGGCCCCTTGCATACCTTGATGTGGGCTTTCAATTTGTCAGCCCTGGCGAACTCCTTAGCACAGTTGTCGCAGGTATGTGCTATGCGGTTTGGGTTGAGACCGCAAGCCGACTTCTCATGTCGTCTAGCAAAATCAGCACGGGCGAAGGCCTTATAGCAGAAGCTACACCGCATGCCTGATGTCGTAGCAACAGCTCCAGCACATGATGCAAGGTGCTGCTGCATCTTATCGCTGCGTGCGACCATCTTTCCACATAGGTGGCACTGCTGGTAGTCACGATGCTGGTTCTCGGCACACTGTCGCTCGTGCCGGTAGCAATTCTTAGATGCCGTGAAGGAGGCAGAGCAGAAACGGCATTTCTGAACAGTAGACGCCATCATCACGACAATCGGTAGACTGGTCTAAACATATGGAACACGCAACGGTAGCTCGACGCACGGAGAACTATAACAAAAGAATTAAGAATACAATGTAGCTAGATGTCAACACGAAAAAGTTGCAAACATAACCTCAAAACTCTAGCCCTTAAGCCTACTAACCTAAACTGATAGCAATGTAACTAAATAAAAAAGTTGCAAAACATAACCTCAAAACTCTAGCCCTCAAGCTTACTAACCTAAACTGTTAGCAATGTTACTAAATAAAAAAGTTGCCTACATAACCTTAAAACTCTATACCCTCAAGCTTACTAACCTAAACTACTAGCATTGTTACTAAATAAAAAAGTTGCAAACATAACCCCAAGGCTACTCCTTCATGTACAATCCTAAAAATGGTAGAATATTTAAAGTACTGATAAAAGTTAAAGCTGAAAAATATTCAATGCTAACTAAAAATGATTGATTACATAACCTCAAAACTACTCTAATTCACACCCCAAAAATGCTAGAATATTTAAAGTAGATACTGATAAAAGTTTAAACTGAAAAAATTTCTGGTTACCTACATATAAGTGTACAGAGAAAAAAAACTAGCTAGCTGATAACCTACAAAAAAGCTGAGAAACATAGAATGTTAACGAAACATGTAACATACCTCAGAAAAATATGAAGTGGAGCTGTAGAACACGAAGTAGCGTTGGCGGTAGAAATCGTGGTAGCAGTGAAACTCACACACGAACTAGCTCACTCAAACTCTAAGAACACACTGAAGCTCCGACAGCTAATCCCGGCCTTTTATAGCCTCGGACCTGCCTGTTCTTGGAAAAACCATTAGGAACAGAGTATTTTTGTTGTATCCGCCAATAGGAATGTAGTACATGGAAGTGCCATTGTCTTCGGAAAAACCCAGCATGACTCATGTGCATGTCGTAGCAGGTCTGTGAGGGGTGGGGTTAGAAATGTAACCTGACAGCCAAACATGGGAAACCACTCTTGCGTAAAACCACTAATGATCTAGGTGATTAGAGATTAGGGCGCGAGGCACTGCCTGCATCGTGACTCATCACTCAGGAATGTCGTCTCGCAGTCCTGAGGGGGCCCAAACAATATACTTGACCGTGCATGTCGTAGCAGGTACATTAGTCCACGACTTTGTGGCACCATGAGGTGCTCAGGAATGTCTGAGCCTGCCACAAACAGCTCGTCAAAGTGTCATCACGAAGCACTCGAGCTGCAGTCATGACGCGCATGCTACAACAGGTCCGCTAGTCACCGGCTTCGTGGCGCCAAGCTGACGCTCGGGTAGACAGGTAGCTAAATGATAATACTAGTAATGCAAGGAAATAAATAATCGGGTATGTTTAATACATTTATTTAAAAGTAAGAACACATTACAAAACTAAAACATTAAAAATTTATTCTACATTTATTATGACCAACATTCGTTAAAAAAATTTTAGCATTTCATTGCGAACAATCAGTTGAACATCCACGGTATGACACAATTTGCTGATGTTCCAGGAAGAACCCTTTTCACAACCATTTAAGGAGACATTCCTTAAGCTCTCTTTTCATTGGTCAAATAAAACATCTCACTCTCTTCCCCTTTTACAATGATGTTGCTTCACCATCATGCTAAAATTCTGTAAGACCAAAAAAAAAATTTCTTCCCTTAAACCTTACGGTAGAAATTTCATCCTAGGTTGCTGTTACTACATCTAGAAATTAAAAATTATTTTATCTCATACAGGTTTTATTTACATGTTAGACTTAACCATCCTACCACACACACACACACATGCACACACACATGCACACACTTACACACACATGCGTGCGCATGCGTGCACTGAGATGAAATACATACTTGCCCACATAATGTACTTTTATTTACAAAGGCAACATATTAAAACACATAATATTTAAATTTTGTGTAGATTGGATGGTACCAGACACCATACGGCAAAACGAGCGGACAACACTCGAGTCTTTACTAGGATTGGGCTGACGGATTGCCCTCTGGAACGCCCCTGTTACCTTCAACGACTCAGAATTAATACTTTTATCAAGGAAGCCCAACGTATGGAGAACTATAACAGATGTCTTAAGAAAACAATGTAGCTAGCCATTACATGAAAATGTTTGCATACATAACTTCAAACCTACAAACTACAGTTTCAACAAACCAATCCTTAAGTCAGCACTACCTTGCCCGAAAATAATCTAAAAAATCACTAAAATGTTAAAGTACTGAAACTGACAAGTTACACAGAACTAGTCAAAAAATATTCAAAGTCCTGCTAGGTAACTGGTAACTTTTACAAAATTTTAAGCACAGAGAAGCATTTAGCTGAAAAAAATTCAAAGTCCACACAACCCCCTCTCCAAACAAATGTTTAAGTACAGAGAAGCATTAAACTGAAAAATATTCAAAAACCCTCACAGCTACATTTTCACACAAAAGTTTAAGTACACAGAAGAAGCTAGCAGAAAAAAAATGTTTAAAGTACTGATAGCTAAGAAAATTATTTAAAAGATCATATAGATAGCTATTTACAAAAGGGAAAAAAATGAATACACAGCCTCAAATCCACTCATTTACACGAAATCCAAAAATTTCACCCACAAACTACAACTAATCATACTACCCCTCAATATAACAAAGAAGCCACTTGCTTGAAACCAACCAAACCTAAAAATTGTTACAATTTTAGCACAATACTTAGCTCATGTGCAGGTTTTCATAACAACTCCTGAGTTTCGGTAGGTCTGTGATGTGTGAAGTGGCATGGGGTAAAAAACATGTAGCAACCATGCAACAAGTATGATTAACCTCTATAGCTTGGACCAAGTACAACCACTATTGGCTTTGCCAATTAGAGATGTGGTCGCAAGGTACTTTCACAATCATAATTCAATAATGTCTGAGAGCCTGAGCTATCCACAACAGTCTCAAGCAATTCACGACATCGTGGACCCATAGTCCCTCAGCACACAGACATTATCTACACACACAGTTAAACTTTTACATGACAATACTTGACATGGTAAATGTTATAGTTATGAAAGGAAATAGTTAGGAAAATTGAAATCTAATACTTTTTGGATTCAGAACATACACATACATGTGTGAAACTAAGCATGAGACTTGAGCGAAAACATTAGTTGCTCACGAGACATCTTGTGTAAATAACTTCATACCTACAAACCCACATTAAATCCATAATTCATAGTGATAAATTAACAAACCAACCCACAACACCATCAAATTAATCCGCACAATAGCATATTGCAGCTACCCCCACCACCCTTTGAATTCAATCTAACATAAAAATCACTCAAATACCACCAATGTAAAAATTACAAGTCGAAAAATTATGCATGAGTTCAAGTATGGAGGTGATCTCATCCATGTCAGTATAGGTAGAAATAATCTGACTATGGTGGATTATAACCCCAGAATTCACTGAAAAATGCTATGTGAGAATCAATTTTATTTATAAATAAGGTCACATTCGCCAGTTCTAAGAGTGAACATTATGGAGGATGTATACTTGGTGTTCGCAAGAGAAGTAAGGATTCGATAGGTATCAAGAGAAAAGCATCAAATTATTGTCAGGTAAAAAAGCAGAACACACGAAAATAAATTCTGACACAGTAAAGTTGAAGCAAAAGTAGAAATTCATCGAAATTTCACGTGAAAAAATAGGAGGACTCAGAGAAAACCATCAGGGAAAGATGTCGTTTATAAACATCATATATTATCAATTTTTTTAAAAAAGTTCAAATTTAATCCTGCTTAAGCAACATGAGAGTTCCGGCACAAGTCAGCTTGTGAACTCTTTGCTTAAGCAACATGAGAGTTCCGGCACAAGTCAGCAAAGAGTTCACAAGCTGACTTGTGCTAGAACTCTCATGTTGCTTAAGCAGGATTAAATTTGAACTTTTTTAAAAAAATTGATAATATATGATGTTTATAAACGACATCTTTCCCTGATGGTTTTCTCTGAGTCCTCCTATTTTTTCACGTGAAATTTCGATGAATTTCTACTTTTGCTTCAACTTTACTGTGTCAGAATTTATTTTCGTGTGTTCTGCTTTTTTACCTGACAATAATTTGATGCTTTTCTCTTGATACCTATCGAATCCTTACTTCTCTTGCGAACACCAAGTATACATCCTCCATAATGTTCACTCTTAGAACTGGCGAATGTGACCTTATTTATAAATAAAATTGATTCTCACATAGCATTTTTCAGTGAATTCTGGGGTTATAATCCACCATAGTCAGATTATTTCTACCTATACTGACATGGATGAGATCACCTCCATACTTGAACTCATGCATAATTTTTCGACTTGTAATTTTTACATTGGTGGTATTTGAGTGATTTTTATGTTAGATTGAATTCAAAGGGTGGTGGGGGTAGCTGCAATATGCTATTGTGCGGATTAATTTGATGGTGTTGTGGGTTGGTTTGTTAATTTATCACTATGAATTATGGATTTAATGTGGGTTTGTAGGTATGAAGTTATTTACACAAGATGTCTCGTGAGCAACTAATGTTTTCGCTCAAGTCTCATGCTTAGTTTCACACATGTATGTGTATGTTCTGAATCCAAAAAGTATTAGATTTCAATTTTCCTAACTATTTCCTTTCATAACTATAACATTTACCATGTCAAGTATTGTCATGTAAAAGTTTAACTGTGTGTGTAGATAATGTCTGTGTGCTGAGGGACTATGGGTCCACGATGTCGTGAATTGCTTGAGACTGTTGTGGATAGCTCAGGCTCTCAGACATTATTGAATTATGATTGTGAAAGTACCTTGCGACCACATCTCTAATTGGCAAAGCCAATAGTGGTTGTACTTGGTCCAAGCTATAGAGGTTAATCATACTTGTTGCATGGTTGCTACATGTTTTTTACCCCATGCCACTTCACACATCACAGACCTACCGAAACTCAGGAGTTGTTATGAAAACCTGCACATGAGCTAAGTATTGTGCTAAAATTGTAACAATTTTTAGGTTTGGTTGGTTTCAAGCAAGTGGCTTCTTTGTTATATTGAGGGGTAGTATGATTAGTTGTAGTTTGTGGGTGAAATTTTTGGATTTCGTGTAAATGAGTGGATTTGAGGCTGTGTATTCATTTTTTTCCCTTTTGTAAATAGCTATCTATATGATCTTTTAAATAATTTTCTTAGCTATCAGTACTTTAAACATTTTTTTTCTGCTAGCTTCTTCTGTGTACTTAAACTTTTGTGTGAAAATGTAGCTGTGAGGGTTTTTGAATATTTTTCAGTTTAATGCTTCTCTGTACTTAAACATTTGTTTGGAGAGGGGGTTGTGTGGACTTTGAATTTTTTTCAGCTAAATGCTTCTCTGTGCTTAAAATTTTGTAAAAGTTACCAGTTACCTAGCAGGACTTTGAATATTTTTTGACTAGTTCTGTGTAACTTGTCAGTTTCAGTACTTTAACATTTTAGTGATTTTTTAGATTATTTTCGGGCAAGGTAGTGCTGACTTAAGGATTGGTTTGTTGAAACTGTAGTTTGTAGGTTTGAAGTTATGTATGCAAACATTTTCATGTAATGGCTAGCTACATTGTTTTCTTAAGACATCTGTTATAGTTCTCCATACGTTGGGCTTCCTTGATAAAAGTATTAATTCTGAGTCGTTGAAGGTAACAGGGGCGTTCCAGAGGGCAATCCGTCAGCCCAATCCTAGTAAAGACTCGAGTGTTGTCCGCTCGTTTTGCCGTATGGTGTCTGGTACCATCCAATCTACACAAAATTTAAATATTATGTGTTTTAATATGTTGCCTTTGTAAATAAAAGTACATTATGTGGGCAAGTATGTATTTCATCTCAGTGCACGCATGCGCACGCATGTGTGTGTAAGTGTGTGCATGTGTGTGTGCATGTGTGTGTGTGTGTGCATGTGTGTGTGTGTGTGGTAGGATGGTTAAGTCTAACATGTAAATAAAACCTGTATGAGATAAAATAATTTTTAATTTCTAGATGTAGTAACAGCAACCTAGGATGAAATTTCTACCGTAAGGTTTAAGGGAAGAAATTTTTTTTTTGGTCTTACAGAATTTTAGCATGATGGTGAAGCAACATCATTGTAAAAGGGGAAGAGAGTGAGATGTTTTATTTGACCAATGAAAAGAGAGCTTAAGGAATGTCTCCTTAAATGGTTGTGAAAAGGGTTCTTCCTGGAACATCAGCAAATTGTGTCATACTGTGGATGTTCAACTGATTGTTCGCAATGAAATGCTAAAATTTTTTTAACGAATGTTGGTCATAATAAATGTAGAATAAATTTTTAATGTTTTAGTTTTGTAATGTGTTCTTACTTTTAAATAAATGTATTAAACATACCCGATTATTTATTTCCTTGCATTACTAGTATTATCATTTAGCTACCTGTCTACCCGAGCGTCAGCTTGGCGCCACGAAGCCGGTGACTAGCGGACCTGTTGTAGCATGCGCGTCATGACTGCAGCTCGAGTGCTTCGTGATGACACTTTGACGAGCTGTTTGTGGCAGGCTCAGACATTCCTGAGCACCTCATGGTGCCACAAAGTCGTGGACTAATGTACCTGCTACGACATGCACGGTCAAGTATATTGTTTGGGCCCCCTCAGGACTGCGAGACGACATTCCTGAGTGATGAGTCACGATGCAGGCAGTGCCTCGCGCCCTAATCTCTAATCACCTAGATCATTAGTGGTTTTACGCAAGAGTGGTTTCCCATGTTTGGCTGTCAGGTTACATTTCTAACCCCACCCCTCACAGACCTGCTACGACATGCACATGAGTCATGCTGGGTTTTTCCGAAGACAATGGCACTTCCATGTACTACATTCCTATTGGCGGATACAACAAAAATACTCTGTTCCTAATGGTTTTTCCAAGAACAGGCAGGTCCGAGGCTATAAAAGGCCGGGATTAGCTGTCGGAGCTTCAGTGTGTTCTTAGAGTTTGAGTGAGCTAGTTCGTGTGTGAGTTTCACTGCTACCACGATTTCTACCGCCAACGCTACTTCGTGTTCTACAGCTCCACTTCATATTTTTCTGAGGTATGTTACATGTTTCGTTAACATTCTATGTTTCTCAGCTTTTTTGTAGGTTATCAGCTAGCTAGTTTTTTTTCTCTGTACACTTATATGTAGGTAACCAGAAATTTTTTCAGTTTAAACTTTTATCAGTATCTACTTTAAATATTCTAGCATTTTTGGGGTGTGAATTAGAGTAGTTTTGAGGTTATGTAATCAATCATTTTTAGTTAGCATTGAATATTTTTCAGCTTTAACTTTTATCAGTACTTTAAATATTCTACCATTTTTAGGATTGTACATGAAGGAGTAGCCTTGGGGTTATGTTTGCAACTTTTTTATTTAGTAACAATGCTAGTAGTTTAGGTTAGTAAGCTTGAGGGTATAGAGTTTTAAGGTTATGTAGGCAACTTTTTTATTTAGTAACATTGCTAACAGTTTAGGTTAGTAAGCTTGAGGGCTAGAGTTTTGAGGTTATGTTTTGCAACTTTTTTATTTAGTTACATTGCTATCAGTTTAGGTTAGTAGGCTTAAGGGCTAGAGTTTTGAGGTTATGTTTGCAACTTTTTCGTGTTGACATCTAGCTACATTGTATTCTTAATTCTTTTGTTATAGTTCTCCGTGCGTCGAGCTACCGTTGCGTGTTCCATATGTTTAGACCAGTCTACCGATTGTCGTGATGATGGCGTCTACTGTTCAGAAATGCCGTTTCTGCTCTGCCTCCTTCACGGCATCTAAGAATTGCTACCGGCACGAGCGACAGTGTGCCGAGAACCAGCATCGTGACTACCAGCAGTGCCACCTATGTGGAAAGATGGTCGCACGCAGCGATAAGATGCAGCAGCACCTTGCATCATGTGCTGGAGCTGTTGCTACGACATCAGGCATGCGGTGTAGCTTCTGCTATAAGGCCTTCGCCCGTGCTGATTTTGCTAGACGACATGAGAAGTCGGCTTGCGGTCTCAACCCAAACCGCATAGCACATACCTGCGACAACTGTGCTAAGGAGTTCGCCAGGGCTGACAAATTGAAAGCCCACATCAAGGTATGCAAGGGGCCTGCTCCACCTCCAACAAAGAAGCAGAGAATGTCAGCAGTTAAGCCAGCAGTACTGCCTAAACCAACGACCAGCCTAACAAAGGTGGTGACCGGCGCGGGTTTGGCCAATACCCACGGCTTCATCACTGCCGAAGTGGGATTCAAGGGTAACTTGAAGACATATGTCGCAGTAAATACATCAAGTTCTTCCAAGGACATCTGTACGTACCTGGACTCCATCAAGAACAAAATAATAAACCAACTTGTGGAGGATATTGAAGAGAACGGACCACTGAAGTTTAATATCGTGCTCGAGTGCGACTATGAAAAACCAGTAGATGCCAGTGAAGACAAGAGGGCCTTCAAAACCATGAATGTCCCCCTCTACGCAGTTCATGAAGTGGAGGAGGCAGTTACCGAGTCCATCTCAAAGATCTGCAAGGAGGAGGAAGACTACATGGGGAAGGGGTCCGGATGGACTTTGTCGGCCGTTAAGCGACTTCAACTACGAATAAACAAGCTCGATCCACTCCGTGCCAGCTCCTACATCGAAATGCCTACTTCCATCAAAGACAAATATGCAGTGATAAATCCGCAAAACCTCGAAGACCACATGTGCTTCAAGTGGTCAATTCTGGTGAAGTACGTCGAAGGATGGAATCCTGAACGTGTTAATCAGCGCTACCATGACTTGGAGGGGAAGTTCAACTTCACGAACATCGAGTTTCCTACTCCAATCAGGCAAATACCGCTGTTTGAAAAACAGAACCCCGGAGTCTCCATCAACATCTACAGTATCGACGAGAACCTGAATGTTGTTCCTGCACGAGTCGCTCCTGAAGAAAAAGATCATCATTTCGATCTGCTGCTCTTGGTCAATGACAATTCGTCCCATTTCGCCTACATCTCTAATTTTTCTGCCCTGGTTCGGTCCCAACTCACTACACATCATGATGCTATCCACGTTTGCAAAAGATGCTTCAAGCATTATGATGATCAGGATAGGGTTAGCGGGCTCACTGGCCTTCAGTGTTTGGAAAAACATAGTGAGCTCTGCAAACAGCATGCTGCTGTTAGGATGGAAATGCCATCGCTTGATGAAAATGGCCAGCCTCCTGTTCTGAAGTTCAAAAACTTCCATCACAGTGATAAGATGCCCATCGTGGTATATTGCGACTTTGAAGCTATTCTGGAGAAAATCCATACGTGTCACCCGAATCCTGATGAATCATACACGCTGCAGTACCAAAAGCATAAGGCATACAGCTACTGCATTTACGTGAAAGCAGATAACTCCATCATTCCTGCACACCTCACTTCTTCACTTCCTTCACAGCCTGAATTGTATCGCGGTTGTGACGCAGAAGATAAATTCATATCCCGCATTGTAGAGATTGGACATGATGTTCAGAAAATTTTACCTACATCTGTTCCTATGACTCCGCTCACACATGCACAGAACATTGCTTTTCTGCAAGCAAGTGTGTGTTGCTACTGTGGAGGAAAGTTTGGAGGGGCTGTAAAGAAAGTTCGTGATCATAATCACTTCACCGGCGAATTTATTGGACCTGCATGTAATGACTGCAACCTTCTCAGGCGCAGACCGAAAATGTTGATTGTGTTCTTCCACAACCTGGCATACGATCAGAACTTCATTATCAGGAAGTTGGGGTACGACACTAAAGACATCTTCATCATTCCGAATTCGGAAGAGAAGCTGATAACTTTTTCCAAGAAGTTACATGATAGGTTCAGCATTCAATTTGTCGATACCTTCCATTTTATGAGTCGGGGTCTTGCTTCGCTCGCTGAGTTCTTGCCTGCAGACAAGTTTGTCAGTACTACTGAGTTTTTCGCGCCTGATGAGTTGGAGTTGGTTACCCGCAAGGGTGTCTTCCCGTATGATTTTGTGAATTCTTTTGCTCGACTAGATGATACTAGTCTTCCATCCATCGATGATTTCTACAATAGTCTGACTGATTCCATGATTTCAGAGATGGAGTACGCACATGCGGTGAAAGTCTGGGACAAGTTTCAGTGTGCTACTTTGGGGGAGTACGCTGACTTGTACCTAAAGACGGATGTTCTGATTTTGGCGGATGTATTCGAGAATTTCCGTTCCATATGTTTGGATACATACAGCCTAGATCCGTCTCACTATATTTCTTGTCCAGGGTTCGCTTTCGATGCGATGCTTCGAACCACAGGTGTACAGCTAGAGCTTCTTACCGATTATGATATGTACATGTTTGTGGAGGCCGGTATTAGGGGGGGAGTAGCGCAAAGCATTAAACGTCATTGCGTAGCCAATAACTCCTACGTACCAGAAACACATAATGCATCCAAGCCATCCACATTCCTGGAGTACATTGATGCAAATAATTTGTACGGGTGGGCGATGTCTCTGCCGCTCCCCATTCGGCATTTCCAATGGGCAGACACATCAATTGATGTCGTGTCTGTCCCAGATGATTCTCCTACAGGCTACATTATTGAGTGTGATGTGGAGTACCCTCCCGAGCTCCACGAAAGTCATATAGACCTGCAATTTCTCCCCGTAAATCAGTGTCCGCCCGGCTCAAATCAATCAAAGCTGATGACAACACTTGAAAATAAAGAGCACTACATTGTCCACTACAAAAACCTACAGCAAGCGGTATCTCATGGACTGAGAGTGACTAAGATACACCGAGTCCTGCAGTTTGAGCAGTCGGCATGGTTGGAGCCCTATATTCGGCTGAATACCAACAAGCGGAAAGCAGCAGCCAACGAGTTCGAGAAGGAGTTCTTTAAGCTCGCTGTGAACTCGACATTTGGTAAACTGATGGAAAATAAAAGGCGGAGGCTCAAAATGGAGTTGGTGTGCTCTGAGAAGAGGTTCAAGAAGTTGGTGTGTCGTCCGTCCTTCAAGGACCGTACAATGTACGAACCGAATTTGTCTCTAGTCCACCTTAATCATGAGACCATCATTTTCGACAAGCCGATTTATGCCGGACTGGCCGTACTAGATCTTTCAAAGACTCTCATGTACGACTTCCACTACAATACCATGAAACCCCGTTACCATGACAATATTCACCTGATGTATATGGATACAGACAGTTTTGTGTATGAGATCCAGACAACAGACTTTTACTCAGACCTCAAAGCCGACCCTACACTGATGGCTAAATTCGACACCAGCTGCTACCCTTCCGACCACCCATGCTTCTCCCCCATCAACGAGAAAGTTGTCGGTAAATTCAAAGATGAATGTGGGGGAGAAGTGATGGAGGAGTTTGTAAGCCTACGGGCTAAACTGTACGCCTACAGGTGTAGTGGTAAGAGCGAGAAAAAGGCCAAGGGCATCCAGCGATGTGTGGTCAAAAACCACATAACATTCGATGATTACCTGGATGCCCTGCAAGACCACCGCACAATGAGGGCAGGCGTTAGAGCAATTCGCTCCCGTCAGCACATACTCTATACTGAGTACAGCAATAAGCTGGCCATAACGTGGGAGGACGACAAACGGCTGATCTGTGAAGATGGTATCCACACAGTCCCCCACGGATATGTTGGAGGCGACGAATAATTTTTTTTTGTAAAATAGTTTTTGATTTAAATAGTTTGGCAGTTTGGTAGTTGTTTCCATTTGTTGTATAGTTTTTCTGTTTTGTGTTTTATAGTTTTCATTTTGTTGTACAGTTGATTTTTTTGCTGTACAGTTTCCATTTTTGTTGTACAGTTTTACATTTTTGTTGTACAGTTTATGTTTTTGATGTATAGTTTCCATTTTTGTTGTAAAGTTTCAGTTTTTTGATGTGTAGTTTCTGTTTTTGCTCCATTTTGGCTGTGTAAAATATGTTCTTAATTTAGTAAATACAATTTTACCTACATATTGTTTATTATTTTTAATATAGAACCAATATCCCTCGAGGTACTGATACTTATAAATGTCTTACAGAATGGTGAAATGTAATTATACACAAACATTAAAATATCTGCTTCCATGCAGCTTTTAAAACACGAGTACGCAAACATGAGAAGAGAATATTACTTGTGAGTTAGGACTCTAAAAAATTTCTGGTCCGCTAAGATGGAGTGATAAATGTTTTTAAAATTATGATTACTTTAACTATCGCATCCACAACGATAGTATTAATAACATATATTTTAGTTAAAACCTATAAATGATAAGACTTTATGAAAAAATGATGGTAACGACAAAATGACTGGATTTTTGTGGATTTTGGCTTATAAGGTTCATAAAAATGTTGGTAGAGAGTTGAAACTCGGCCTTATATACACTAACGTACTTCATAAACCTACACCTGATGACGACATCCATCAGATGAAATCAAGATGGCGGTCTCCACTAAATAAGATGGCTGCCTCCGCAGACAACGATGGTATATATTTTTTATTTTGATAATAAATTTATTTTAAAGAATGTGGTGTAACGAAAAATTGTAACAGGAATGAGTGGGGTGTTCGATGATGATGTCATTGTAACAGAGGAGCGGGGTGCTAGATGGTGTATTCGTAATGTAGAGGAGTGGGGTGTTCGATGCGTAGGTTTTTTAATTAAAATTTTATTAAATAATATATTTTTTAATTTTTATTTTAAAATTTTGATTATTTAATTTTTTATAAATTTTAAATTTTTTCATTAAAATCGGATAGTAAATAAAGCTTTTCAAGATGGCGGACGAAACTCGAAATGTCGGAATGTTCTAGAAAACAAAATGGCGGATAAAACAAAATGGCCACAGGAAGTGACGTAATCCAATATGGCCGCCGGAAGTGACGTAATCCAAGATGGCCGCCGGAAGTGACGTAATCCAAGATGGTCGCCGTGGCTCCCCGGCTCCCCCTCCCCCCTCCCCTGCCCTCATATGAACTATATTTACCTACTACTCACATAGGTTTTGTTTTATAAAAAAGCAAATACTTTGAAAATTATTGTTATTCCTACTGTAATGCACTCAAAATATTTAAAAGAATTTCATTTGTAATGTGTTAGATTTCATCTTAATTTTTTTTTTTAATTTGTTCTTCTGAATTGTGCTGGTGCCCAAGTTTTAATAGGTAAACATTGCAAATTATACTGCAATAAGGTAATTTTAAGCAGACAATTATAGTCAAGTCTTTAAGTGAACATAGATTAACTGAATTTCATGTTACGATTCTCAATTCTATACCTTTAATAATAAAACTTAAATGTATTTCTTTCAATTTTATGTTTTACTTAAAAGATATGAAATAAAATATCATGTGATGCCTGCCCTGCAAATAGAGCACTTTGCTGCCATAATTGTTTTATAGCAGATCCAATGTTCCTGAAGAGCCAAAAAATTATGGAGAAATAAAAAAAAGGTAAGTTAATTTCCCCTGCCATGAAGAGAAAAAAATATTTTGTAGGACTTAATTCAAAAAAACTATCATAATGCACACACAAAATTCACAGCTATGCTATGTTGTAGCATAAAATCAAGTTATTATCTTGAAAACCACTGAGTACTGTGTGGTAAAAATTTTTCATTAAAAGTAAAAGTGCCATCAGCAACTGTAAATGGTTTTAAATGATATTTTGGTTACTTTGAAATTTTAAATTTAAATGGTCGTAACTGCAGCAAGTATTGTGTTTGATTCAAAAATGAACTTGCACTCATCTCTAGTTTTCTTCTGTATGGCTTGCGCTGTGTCAAGTATGAAGGCAAGTTTGGAAAAATATTTGGCACTGCAGATTATGTTAAAGTTATTTTACCTCTTGGTATCTTGATGGTTTCACCTTGAACTTCGTGAACATAATTTCTTAATATCATTTGTTCCTGAAATGTGTATACATAGTTGCTAATTACTTGACAGATTACCGCTGTAATAACAGCTGTGTTCAACATGTATGCCACATGCCACTTCATGTCCTGTAACACTTTGTGTTTTTAAAAAACTGTGAATCTTTGAATTTGAGCACATTATTGTTCGAGCTAAGAGGTTTTTAATGGATTTTCTCATTTTCAACACAATCCACAATAATAAGTCCTCATTTGTTGTGTTCAAATATAAGTAAAAATAAAAATGTTGAGTAACATTACAGTCAACCCTAAAAAAAATTAAATAGTTATCTTCTCATTTTGTACTGTAAGTTTGGAACTATTCAAATCACTTCATTCATATATATATATATATGTGTGTGTGTGTTTTCTTTAAATCAATTGTGCTTTTTGTTCATCAATATTTTTTGCATGAATTTATTTAAACCAAAATAATATTTAAAATCAAAATGCAATTAAGGTAATAAGAAAGGGATTTTGAATGAGCTTCAAATAGTCGTTGGCTTCATTAGAATTTAAATATTAAATAACGTACCTACAGCACACATTGATATATTTTTCAGTTGGTTGGAGCAAACTCAGGGCAGTTGGAAAGTAAATTATTATCTTTATACACTTGTGGTTGGGCTTTCACCCGTGGGCAAGGAGCTCCCCTCTAGCTCACTCTACCAATTTCTGAAGTCCGACCCTCCTACCCTTCCCTCAAGCCCATTCCACTCTCGCCCTGTCCTCACCAGAAACACCTGCTTTCTTGGTTCAGTTCGTCTCCACTCCCTCTGGATCTTGCACTGGTGATCACTCCTCCCTCTGTACACCCCATCTGGTCAGCCTATCTCCCGGATTTCCCCAGCCCCTCTACCCTTCAATTACAATTTTATATGACCTCACTCGTTAAATCTATTTTTCCTACTTTATATTAAACTGAAGATCTTGTGTACTAAGTCACGTGCATTTAGATTTTCCTAGTTGTGAAAGGAAATTGTACAGGTCTATAAATATATCATCTTGGGACATCTAGCTTCCACAATGTGATTTTTTACGTTCCTTAATACACAGTGTGTGTTCTCTGTGTTGTGTCTATTGGAAGATTGAGCAACAATTTAGACTGAATTGTTATTAATGCCAACAAAGTTTCAAAGAGCTGTTAACTTTCTCTAGTAAGTGCAATTGCATTTAAATTTAAATTAACACATGCAGTTCTGGTGAAAACTTTTTCAATTAGAATATTTTGATCTAACTGGTTATCTAAAAAAATGTGTTAAATATAGTCAACAAATTGGAATCCTTGAGCAAAATGATAACCTGAATGAAAATTGAAACGAAAGAAATATTAGGTAGTACTTAGTGGTAAGTAGTATTATGGCAAACTAGAAGGCTATTTGAAAAAAATTTTAATTAATTAATTGGTGAATAAATGTTGATATTTAAAGTACCTATTACAATTATCAACAGCCCAAAACGTACTGAAAATACGAATGCCCAATTTTTAATTTTGGGGTTATTGGCATACAAAAGATATAACCTGAAGTTTTTTTTAATAATGATACAGAAACGAACACGAACCTTAACATAAACAAAAAGATCATAATGCATGTTGTAATACCATTTTTATATCTGGTTTTATACCAACGAACTCATCCTACTACAGAGCCTAAATGACTATCAAGCTGAAAGTCGGGATGGAATTGGTTAGGATATACTATTTATTTTCACGAACCCCGAAATGAATTTCACAAACATAATCAGTTTTCCTCAAGTCTCTATCACTCCTTGGGATCTTTCTGTTCCATAATTCTCTTATTTTTTCGTCTGCAGGAGCCTTAAATACCTTTTTAATGCTTGCTTCGTACTTTCTACTAGGTACATCCAGTTTTGCAACCGGGCACAAAACAACACTTAGGCATATTGAAAAACTAAATAAAAACTACTTATAGATGAAAGTTAAGCTATCCTAATTTTAAATTCAAAACGAACTGACAAGTTTTACACATATTGTTATTTCACTTTGAAAAATGCAAACGGCCCCTTTAAATGCATTGAAACAGATGAAAGTGACCACCTCATCGAACACTACTGCTACCTGGCGGAGAAACCAAATAGTGTGCCAAACTTATAACATTGATCTTCCCATCCTGTAGTAGAATTAACCTTAGTCAGGCCGACCCCGTCACGCCGCCCCCGACACCGCCCCCTGTTGCCGCGCAGGTGGCAATGGAGCCAACGAAGACAGCCACAGGGAGATGCAGCCTGGCAGGCAGCCAGGTCGCCGATCACACGCAGCCTCACTGCGGATCCATCACGCCACCTCCGGCACCACCGACGACGCCGCCCCCAGCCACTGAGAAAGCGACTGGCGCGGCCGTTCACACCGAGACAGCCACAGTGAGATGCAGCCTGGCAGGCAGCCAGGTCACCGACGCCATGCCACAATGCACAGAGGCGGACTTGCCAGCCAAGACGCCGCCGCCCCCGACGCCGCCGCCCCCAACTGCCGTGAAGGCTCACGGGGGATTGACGCGGTGCCAACCGGCCGGCGTGTCACTTCCGCTCGCCGCACACATCACAGGGGGCATGTCACCTCCGCCCGCCGCGCACGTCACAGGGGGCGTGTCACCTCCGCCCGCAGCGCATGTCACAGAGGGCGTGTCCCTTCCGCCCGCCGCGCACGTCACAGGGGGCGTGTCACTTCCGCCCGCCGCACACATCACAGGGGGCGTTTCACCTCCGCCCGCCGCACACATCACAGAGGGCGTGTCCCTTCCGCCCGCCACGCACGTCACAGGGGGCGTGTCACCTCCGCCCGCCGCGCACGTTACCGAGGGCGCGCCGCCACCACGCACGCCACATGGGCGCGCCACCTGCGCATGCCATGCGCGCCGCTGAAGGCGCCACGCCGTCTCCGCACGTCAAGCGCGCCGCTGAAGGCGCCACGCCGCCACCGCACGTCAAGCGCGAAGCTGAAGGTGCCGCGCTGCCTCCGCACGTCAAACGCGCCACTGAAGGTGCTGCGTCGCCGTCGCCTGCCACGCGCGCCACCATGGGCGCGCCGCCGCCTGCCGCTGATGGCGCCGCGACGCCGCAGCCGCCCACCTCGGCCGCCGATGACGCTGACCCACAGGTACCCGACGCCGCCCCATGGACAGCCGCCCCGGGTGTACCAGGTCAGTGTGCTGGCGTATCTTTAAGTGTGCGTGTGTGTAGTGAGGCGTTGATGCACATAGCGGTCTTAGAGAAGGGGGGTCATTTGACGCCGACTGCCAATGCTCCTCTATGTCGCATAGACCGCTATGCCTCATCAACGTCTCGCAAAGGCGTGTGCACCGAACGCGCTCGTGCGCGCAGCAAACTGTAGTTTGTGCGACGAGGCGAACGCCAGGCAACGAGTGCTACGTCGGCGGAAAGATCCGGCCGGGTGTGGCATATCCCTCCGCCGCACTACAACAAATTAATTTATGTATATTTTTCCACAGGTTTTTATTAGACATTATTTTCATCAATTATTGTTTCCCGCGAAATTCACACGCTTCCGCGGGAGGGCTGGCGAGGGGAAGGGGGGGTCGTGCATGGCGAGACATGCAGTGTCCTTCAGGAGCTTGAGGAGGCCGGCAGCCTTCGCGCGACGCGGAACCATCAACTATTGCTTTCACCGACATGTAGTGTCAATAGTATTATCTCTTCCTAATCTTTTACGTACAGTTCTGCGGTCGGCCTCAATTTACCATTTGGTATTTCACTTAATTAAATCAGTGCTCCAAGATGAGTGTTCAACGTATTACGTAAGTACTGTGGGAAGTTTACGAGACGTTACGTCGGCGCTTCACGCCCCAACTTAGCTTACCGGCTAATTAGTTTTGGCCCACACGGGGCAGCCAGAAGGCGACACGTGCCACCGAACATACTAACGAATCAGTATCTGGGACACGTCTAGGAATCACATAGAGTCGCCGGGGACACGGGCCTACGTGCCACTAGCCCAGTATAATAAGTGTTGTGTAATATTGAAGTGTTTGTTCGTCAAAGTATAATTTGTCATGTTAGAGTTTAATTTTAACCGCCGCACGGTATCGTGCCACCAAACGTACTAACGAATCAGTCCCTGGGACACATCTAGGAATCACGTAGAGACGCCGGAGACACGGGCCTACGTGCCGATAGCCCAGTATAATAAGTATCGTGTAATAGTGAATTGTTTTGTTCGTCAAGGTATAATTTGTCATGTTAGAGTTTATTTTGTAACCGCCGCAACGTGTGTAAAAGTACGTCCTTCACGTGCATTAAAATCGTGAGCCGCCACTGAGGAAGTGGGCTGCGCGTGTGACTAGTCGATCTGGGACAACCGTTACGGCCAGAACGGGCAGCACTATGTATAGGGCTGTGCTGTAATAAATTCATCAAATATCCTCCAGAAACTTTGTGTTCTTCTTCAGGCGTCCCGAGTGGCCATAACATCTCGGGGGGCCCTACTGCGTTAACCCCTACTTCTAGCCACAAGGCCGAACCCTCCCTTAGATCTCGAACCCAAACAAAAATCACGTAAATATCATAGGAGGTAGCGGGGACGGCGTCACACTTATTAGTGCTACCCAACGATTTCTGAAAGGTGCCTGTGTGATACATGCGCACAGGCGGTAAAGGTTAAGTAGAGGTATTTCTGTGTAAGTACGACACGCCTGGTGATACCCGGAGATTAGTTCTCCTAAAGCCTAGCCCGAACCCGGCTAACTCAGTCCCGGGGGAAGGTCAGTGGGTGCACCCAGGTGTGAGGTGGCCATGACGGACGACATTTCTGACAGCGAATCCCACACAGGGACAAGCAACATGGACGAAACTGGATGGTCTTTAGCCACATCAAAGAGGGCTAAGCGCTTGCACGTGGAGGTGTCCTGTGCGAGCAGCGACGATGAGATGGGCCCCGTCCCCCCTCCGCAACAATAGCAGACTCCCGCGGCCCCGACCAAAACTCCGCGAATGAAACCCCTGTTCGTGTTTCTAGATCAGGGACACCAATACCCCTTAGTGTACTCTGCACTGAAGAGGCACTCACTGAAAAATTCACGTGTCAACACCGTGGCCGGGACGAGATGCAGGTCAACACTGCAAGCATCGCAGAATATTACCGCGCGATCAAGGCCTTTCAGGCCATAGGTGCTCAGCACTCTGTGCTCTTACAGAGTGGTGAAATACCCAAAAAATTCGTGCTCTGTGACATGCATAGTTTCACCCTACACGACTTTCTTCAGCTGGAGTTTGTTGCGGCCAACATACTAGTTCAGAACTGCTGGTTCTTAGAGAACAGGCACAAGCGCGAAAAGTGTGACACGCTTGTGATTGAGGTGCCGCAAACCTGCGACAGCGCGAAAATCTATGCACTGCGCGAGTTCGCAGGCATGTTAATTAGGGTAGACGACTACAAGCGTCCCTCCGGCCCCAGCCAATGCAGCAACTGCCAACGTTTTGGCCACGTAGGAAAAGGCTGCAATGCCAGTCCAGTTTGTAGGTGGTGCAGCGGCCCCCACCGCGCTCCCGACTGCCCACAAGGAGGGGTAGCTGACCACAGGAGGTGCGCTCACTGCAAGCTGCAGCATTGCACCAACTATGAGGGCTGCGAGGAATACAAGAAGGCGAGCCACAGGCACCTCCCCCCTCCCAGGTCCGCAAGGCGCGTGAGCAGCAGTCTCGCCACGACATGCGAGCTAACAGGCAAGCGGCAGTGCAGGCCCCGCAGCAGCAACCAGCGCCTCCTGGACAATTCGGCCCACCGAGACCGAACCCATGGGGGCCTCCGAGGCACCCCCTGCCCCCGACACTAGGTCAGTACCTGCCCATGACGAGTGACAACAGGTTTGCACCCCTGCAGCAGCAGCACTGGGAGCCTAGCCACAATGAGCTGGACTACCCAGTACTGGCAAACAATCCCTGGAATAAGAGGAGGGAGTTCAAGAAGAACCCACCTGGCCACAAAAATGGCCAGGGCAAACCCCCGCGCCCCACAAACGACAGGCCCCAACAGCCCACGCAGGACAAGCTGGTGGCGACCAGGCTTACCCCAACACAGGCGAAGAAAGCGCCAACGCCCACACAGCCGCAGACCACACCTGTGGCCGCAATGGCAGTCGACGCAGCACCAGAGCTGCCAACTGCCCCAACGACTCCCTCCATCAGCGCACAGGCACCGCAGCTCGTGGACATGCAGGCAGCCATTCAAATGCACGAATCCATCAAGGGGAACATCCGACTGCAGAGTGCCATCGGCCCTCTGTGCCAGCTCCTACTCATCTGGCTAGACACAACCAAATCCATGGCTGACAAAATTCGAGCCACCATGGACTGCGTGTGTACGCTTGCTGGAGTCGTTAATAACCAGCAATAATTCGGCCCCGAATTGCATCACAAACACGGCCACTAGTAATAATTTACATTCCCTCCTTTTCTGGAATACACACAGCATTAAAAACAAATTACCGGAATTTATCAACCATCTGGATAAATATAAAAAAAATCGCTACGATAAACGAAACACATCTTATACCGACAGACAGATTGACAATACTGAACTATGTCATATATAGGCGTGATCGAGACGTACGAGGCGGAGGAGTAACCCTCGCTGTACACACCAGTGTCAAACACTCTGTTTGCCAGCTCTCTGATTTTCAACATCTTGAGGCAATCGGAATTAATCTAAACATAAATAGACAACAGATAAAATTAATCTCAATGTACGCTCCACCAGGTAGGTCCCTCAGTGAGGCGGATCTGGACGCTCTGTATGGGGTGGCCCCGAGCCTTCTTGCTGTAGGCGACATAAATGCCAAACACATAGAATGGAACTGCAGGCGCGCTACATCGAATGGCAGACTACTCTACACTCACCAACTTAACAAAAACTACCATGTACATGCTCCCTCAGAGCCCACACACAACTCTGGCCAACAGAATGACATGCCTGATATTTTAAATATCGCCCTGAACAAACGTGTCAACACGGGATTCTAACTCGAGGTTGTACACGACATGTCATCGGATAATTTCCCAGTCCATTTGATCTTCGATGACGCCAACATTGACTCCAACCCACCACGAAAAGTTAGGGACTACAGAAATGCGGACTGGCAACAATTTAAAAATTATTTAACAATGAATCTCCCTGACGCGGCCGAAATAAACATTGAAAACGGCGATAACTTAAATACCGCGATTCTAGAATTAACAGAGAAAATCCAGGATGGTATAAGCCAGTGCATCCCAGAGAAGGAGGTTAGGTTAGCACACGACGAACTGCCAGATTACATCCGCAGCTTGATTTCACAAAAAAATCGACTGCGGCGCGAATACACACGGCGTCGCACACAACAGACGAAACGCCGAATAAATGTATTACAAACAGTAATATCTGAAGAAATTTCACTCTGGCGAAGCAGCCAGTGGGAAATTAATATAGCAAGACTCGACACGTAGGACGGAAGCGCCTGGACAATAATGAAGCGAATTTTAAACAAATCAGATAAATTACCGCCCATCGAAACAAACAATGGCGTAGTTTTTCAGCCCCGTGACAAGGAACAAGCTTTCGCCGACACACTGGAAACAGCATTCCGGGTCAAATTGCGACTACCTACAATCTCTGCGCCACTGCTAACACAGGCGCAAGAAATAAAGTGTGCTATCAAAAAAAAGAAGCCGTGAAAAGCTCCCGGGAACGACGGCATACAGGCTGTTGTTCTGAAACAACTCCCGGATGAAACACTAGAATATCTAGCCGAATGCATAAATACAATGTTTAGGTTAAATATTTTCCCCTCGCAATGGAAAGAGGCTAGAGTTATAGTCTTCCACAAGCCAGGCAAAAACAAAACACTGCCCCAGAATTACAGACCTATCAGTCTGCTAAGTCGTAGAGAGTATTATACTACACAGACTTAACGTACACATACATGAAAATAACATACTGCCAAATGAACAGTTCGGCTTTCGCAGTACGCATTCGACAGTGCATCAGCTAGTGCGCCTGACTGAGGACATCACAAGCACATTTAACGTACAAGACTACGTAGTTGCTACGTTTATAGATGTAGAAAAAGCCTTTGACAGAGTATTTCATGCGGAGGTAATCTACAAACTCTACCAAACAGGATTCCCGGACTGCTATATCAAGCTAGTCATGTCATACTTAGCAGACAGAACCTTTAGAGTATTTACTGAAGGAGCTCTATCTGACCAAAAACAAATAAGAGCAGGTGTTCCACAGGGAAGCATCATAGGTCCTGTACTCTTTAATATATATGTCAGTGACATGCCATGCCCCGCATACCGACTAGTAAAGCTGGGCTGCTATGCAGATGACACAGTGCTGTATAGCAGGTCCCACAACCTCCGGCTAGCTACAAACAGACTGCAAGTCGCAATCACTGAGTTTGAACAATGGTGCACGACTTGGAGCATCAAAGTAAACACAACTAAGTCAGAGGCCATCGTGTTTACCTGCAAAAACCTCCCGCCTGCAGAACACAGGCCGCAAATATGTTTGTTTGATGAACAAATACCGCATAAAGACGTAGTAAAATATCTAGGAGTACACATGGATAGAAAACTACTCTGGCGCTACCACATAGACGCTAAGCGAGCGCAAGCACAGGCTAGGATTAGTGCACTATACCCAGTAATGAGCAGGCGATGCGGCAGCAAGGTTAAAACCGGCCTACTGCCGTACAAAGCTCTAATTCGTCCAAAAATCACGTACGCAGCCCCTGTCTGGGCAACAGCTGCCCCTACACACTTGCTCAAATTACAGCGAATACAGAACAGGTGTATTCGAATCGCTACAGATGCCCCGCGATAATGTCCTGTAGAAGCATTGCATAGGGAAACCGAGTCGGAAACTTTGCAAGACTTTTACATTCGTACAACGCAAACTTTCTATGATAAATGCGAAAACAACTTAAATCCGCATGTTTCCTCACTTGGAAATTACGATCCAGACGTAGCACAAAAAATACTATTTCTGTTTTTTTCCTAACCTAACTAAAACTAAGTTTGTTTGGGAGGGGTCCGGGTTAGGAGGGACTTAAGTGCGTCTCAGGCCGAAGCCTATACGCTCTACTCATGCAGGGAGTACCATGCAGACAAGGGAGCATGCATATTGTGCTAAGGAGGGGATTGGCCAGCCATGGCTGCGATTGGCGCCATGAATAACTCCCCTCACTTGACTATTCTAGACTAACACTAGAGATAAGTTGGGCCCAGGTAAAACCTCCATAGACAGAGGGAAAACCCTGGGCACTCACATGCGGGATGCAAATTTCATGCATTAATAGCAAGCAGGTTGGCTACTGGAACAGAGGGATGGTTCAGGAAGAAGAGTTGGACAGAGTAGAAAGTCACTACTAAGCAAGTTTGGGAGGGAACTTGGACTTTTTGTCCGCATTATACTTTATTTGGTTGCATAATTTAAAATTGTTAATCTATCTGTCGGAATTAGGTGCGTCTCGTTTATTGCCGCGATTTTAATTTTATATTTATCCAGGTGGTTTATGAATTCCGGTAATTTAGATTTAATACCGCGTGCATTCCAGAAGAGGAGGGACTGCAACCTAAGACTATTGGCCAGGGCTGGTGTGAATCCCGGGACCTGGTTATTCGCTGCCAGTGAGCTCGTCAGCGAGCGCAACGCAGCAGTCCATGGTCGCACGAAGCTTGTCGGCCATGGACTTGGACAGGTCACACCAGATGGCAATCAGTTGGCACAGTGGTGCCAGAGCCTGCCTCATGTGACTGCTGGCCTGAAAGGCCTTGCTCGTTTGGAGGATATTTTGCATATCCTCCATTTGTAGGGGCTGGGCGCTGGGGGCGGGAGCAGCTGGGGCAGTTTGCACCACTGGAGCTGCGTCCACGGCCATGTGCTCGGCCGCGGGAGGCGCAGGCTGCCTCTGGGCGGGCTCCGCCTGTCGCGGGGCGGGCCGGGGGGCCTGCTTGGGCGGGACTGCAGCTGCAGCCTGTGTGGACTGCAGCTTGTCTTGGGCGGGCTGGCGTGGCTTGCCATTGCCATTATTGTGCCCAGTCCAGTTATTTTTGGGCTGGGTCTGGCGCTGTCCGCGGGGGCGGGGGTTGTTGGCCAGGGCAGGGTAGGCCATGTCATCATGGCTGGCCTCCCAGTGCTGCTGCAAGGGGGCGTAAGTGTTGACGCCCGCTTGCAGCATGTAGTCCCCGAAGGTGGGGGGCGGGGGTGCCTCGGGCCCCAGGGGTTCTGCCTCGGGGGGCCTGGGGGGTGAGAGGGGCCTGGTTGGGGTACCTGAGCCTGCACCTCGGCTCGCTTGTTGGCCTGGATGTCGCGGCGAGACTGCTGCTCGCGCGCCTTGCGGACGTCCGGGGGAAGGTGCCTGCGGGTCTCCTTCTTATATTCACTGCACCCCCTGTAGTTGGCGCAGTGCTTGCCCTCACACAGAGCACATTTTTTGTGCTCCGGGTTGCCACCATTTGGGCACTCAGTGGCCTTGTGTGGGCCGCTGCACCATCGGCAGACAACATTTGCAGCGCAGCCCTTGCCAACGTGTGTAAAACGCTGGCAATTGCTGCACTGAACAGGACCTGACGGGCGTCGGTAGTCATCGACGCGGATTTTCATGCCTGCGAATTCCTGCAGGGCTTGAATTGTCTCAGTCGGGCATGACTGGGGCACTTCTATTACGAGTGCGTCACATTTCTGGAACCGCTGCCGGTTCTCCAAGAACCAGCAGTTTTGCACAGGGAGGCTCAGTGCAGCGAACTCCTGCTGCAGGAAGTCCTGAGGCGTGTCGTGGTGGATGCCACGCAACACGAATTTTTTGGGCACTTCGTCCCGCTGAAGCAGGACGGAGTGCTGGGCGCCTATGGCTTGCAGGGCTTTTACTGCCCGATGGTAGTCAGTAATGGACCCTGTGTGGACCATTATCTCGTTCCGGCCGCGGTTCTGGCAGATGAATTTCTCTGCCAGCGAGTCCTTCAGTGCCTTGTAGACACGAGGGTATTGGTGCCCCTGGTCTAAGAAGACGAAAAGGGGCTTGATCTTTCGTCGTTTGGTCTCTGCCGCAGGTGGCTCCGTGGAGCCTGCGGGCTGGGGGGAAGGGGGGGCGGGGCCCACCTCGCTGTCGCTGCCTACAGCGTCCCCGTGAGTACGCTTCTGGCGCTTGCTGGCGGTTTGCCAGCCGCCTTGGTCGCTCTCCATCGTTACTTCGCCTGTAGCCATTTTCTGGCCTTGGGCGGACAACCTATGTTCACACAGCTCGCCCGCTAACCAAATCAGCCCGGTAAAACCGGGCTGCCGGCTGTGCTGCAGGGGCTGCTACGCCACCGAGCAGCCTGTGTGCACCCTTTATACTCTTAACCTGCACAGACAACTGTTACCGCCTGTGCACACAGGGCGCACAGGCTCTTCGCTTGCTGGCTGTGTTAGCACTTAAAAGTGCTAACACAACTTGTAGATTCTCTTCAGCACTTCTGCGCACGTCTCCACGCCGGCGAGAAAATTCTGCGCAGATCGACACTCGTATTCTAGCAGCTTCTTATTTAGTATTAAACATATTATTATTAAGTTATAATATTAAGAATTAATTAATATGATTCTGAACATGTGCCTGACCACGTCTTGCGGTGCAAATAAGCAACATTGGACTAGCCAATGATTGACATGCCCAGGCTGGTAGCACAATGTGTCGGGCATACATGGCCGCGGCGACTGGGGCAACCTGGGAGCTGAGGTCATATAATTAAATAATGTTCTTTCACTTAACTTGGCTGGCTGGCAGCCTGGCGGGAAACGACTAAAGTCGCCCCCGAAACAACCAGTGCCACCCAAAATCAATGCACACAGCAATGTGCAAGCCCCCAACCCCTCACATGGTAGACTATTTTCTACTCTGTCCAACTCTTCTTCCTGAACCATCCTTCTGTTTCCCGTATTCAACCTGCTTGCCAATAAGGCATGAATTTTTGTATCCCGCATGAAAGTGCCCAGGGTTTTCCCTGTGTCTATGCAGGTTTTACCTGGGCCCAACTTATCTAGTTTATAGTCTAGAATAATCAGTGAGGGGAGTTAGTCATGGCGCCAATTGCTGCCATTGCTGGCCAATCCCCCTCCTAGCACACGATGCATGCTCCCTCTCCCACATGGCTTAAACCCTGCATGATTAGAGCGTATAGGCTTCGGCCTGAGACGCACTTAAAGTCTCTCCCTAGCCCAGACCCCTCCCAAACACACTTAGTTTTTAATTAAGTTTAGGAAAAATTAAAAATTACTCTCGTCGCTGTCTTCACTCATTCGGAGCTGTTGACAGTCCATCGGGCAGCAGTATTGTCTTTCTCCGCGGCACTCGGTGAAGCTATGTTCAAATCCAACCTAACATTCTTGTTCGTGCGTTTTACCGCGTCACCTGGTATCTTAGATATGGCCAGTCGTATTAATATTATGTTCAGTTTTTGCGTCCCTGTTAGTTTGTCTATTTTCCATGATTAATTTTGCTTCGTCGAGTGTCTTGTTACCTTGGTCACACAAATTATATTTCAATGGCTTACCCTGTTTCCACGTCTAAGATATTAGGCGACTGTGTGGGACTCAAGTAATGGCCAGCGACGCTTCACATCAAGCCACACTTACACTTTCTTATATGATTAAGAGCCCTCTGCTCAGCCTAGCGGCCCGCTGTTTGTCATTATTAGTATTATCTGCCAATTATTATTTTTCTTCTGTGCCCGATGTATTATCTACTATTATGAATATTTCGTAATGCGCGACGCGTCGCCCATGCTTAACAGTAGTGTAGCATGTACTCCGCCCATAAACATATCAAGCTTGTATTTGTTCAAGACTTTATACGGAAGTTATTTTGTTGTAACAGAACGTTTTAAGAATTACTGTATAAGGGCTTCTAATGGTATTCGTCGCACAGTTTTATCTTATAGTAATTTGTAAGCATTTATTATTGTTATGTTGAAGCTGTTAAAAATTGTTAATAATTAAAGTCTATTTTTCCTAGCCTTCTCTTTGAATACGCGGCAAACTCCGCAAAACTTAGGTTCTATAACCTATTTGATTTCTTCTAGTGATATGTCCACTGGAGTCAGGCCGCGTGTCTAGTGCCTAGGCCTGGCTTCAACACTTTATTCAAAATTTAACGAGATATAAATAATTATCATCAATTTCATTTATAATATGAGACATAAGTTATTCATTGTCCAAAAAATCACAATATATTGAAAATTTTCGAACAACACCGAAGTAGATGAACGCGCCAAAACACTAGCAGAAGATTTGCCCTCGCAACTCTGACTCGAGAGTCGAGAGGAGGAGCATTGAGTGCGTGACCTGACCTGAGGGGTAACGCGGGTAACCTAAGATTCACTGACATGGGACGACATTCTGTTCGGGTGGAGTCGTGCATCTTCTTTTTTTTTTTTTTGTTGTTCACCACGAATAGATAATAAACAGATAACAGTTGGTTAAGCAAAATATTTTAATTCTATCCATTGTATTAGAATATTCATAAATTGTGGGAAGATTTATTTATTATTACTTAAAGGAACTTCAAGGTAAGGAAGTATGGTATTTCTGGTCAAGTTTGTGCCGTTTATTGTTCCCGCATTAATTTAATTTAATTAATTTTTTTGCAGCAATTAAATTTTTTTTTAAAAAATAACATTTCTAGTTTCTTTTTAAAGAGATAAAATTTAAAGTAAGTTTCGGCACAGATAGCTGAATTATTCAGGTGAGTGGAACTGTGTTAAGTCCCCGAACACATCATTTATAATTATTTTACTAATACAACAGAGTATTTTATATAAAAGTTTAACTTAAGTAATTCTGTAAAAGTTCCATATCACATATCCAAGTTTATCCCGTGATCCTAATGGCATGATCCTGTAAATATTTATTCTATGGTATATACAATGTGTGCTGTTTTAATTTAATAAGTACCTATGTCGAAAGATCCTGGACATAACACAAACTTGTAATATAAAAATTAATTCTGATTGTAATTTGAATAGAATTTAAATTATCTTGTTTATTCAACTTAAAATCATTATTAACTTTTATATCAAAAGGTTGTATATGCAGATCTTTCCATGTACTAAAATAAAACAGCAAGCATCATGTACCATAGGATCAATATGTATAGGATAATGCCATCAGGATCAATAGATAAACTTGGATACGTATACAGAACTATTACCAGTAATTCAAAAATTTGCAAAAATAATCATGGCTGTATTGATAAATGAAATGCTACAGGTGGATGGCTGTACCTTCTGCTCCAATAATGCTGTGTAAAGCAGAGTGAATCAGAATTTTTAATTAAAAAGAAATTACATGTAACATTTGCAGGATAATAAACCAAATTACAATAATTATAAACTCTTCAATTAGCCTGTTTTAGAATTATGCATTAGATGCTGATGGCTTGTCACCATCAGCTCGCAATAAATAAAATGCTGCCATCTATTTTCGTGTGAAAACATATCATTGTAAGTCTTTGTTTTTGGCAAGAAGTAAAACTGCCTATTTGATACCTACTTGCAATGTTTGATAAACGCAATGCCTGAAGTTCGTGCTTTGCGCAGGATACAATGTTGCTTGTATCACACCTGAGATTGGCTGAAGTTAATTGCTGAAAAGTGCTAATGCTGGAATAATGTTGTTACTGCTTTTAAGATTAAATAGGTTTTCAGTTGTTAGTGTTACAACCATATTTACCACAAAATGAATGTCATTATTTTTTTTGTCGTTATTGAGTTTTAAATAACTATTTCGCAGAAATTGTTATATATGTGGAAGGATTAAATGATAAACATCCTAATATGTAGTGTTTGTAAATATTGTCATTCTTATTTCATAAAATTGTCAATCACTTCGCTCTCTTATTTCACGTGAAACAATCAACCTTGGTCAATATACTGTAATCAAGTTTTCTTGTTGCAGAGTAGGTATATATAGTTCATATGGGGACAGGGGAGGGGGGAGGGGGATTCGGGGATTCGAGGTGGCCATCTTGGATTACGTCACTTCCGGCGGCCATCTTGGATTACGTCACTTCCGGCCGCCATCTTGGATTACGTCACATCCAGCCGCCATCTTGGATTACGTCACATCCGGTCGCCATCTTGGATTACGTCACATACGGCCGCCATCTTTGATTACGTCACATGTGGTCGCCATCTTGGATTATGTCACTTCCGGCCGCCATCTTGGGTTACGTCACTTCCGGCCGCCATCTTGGATTTGACTTAAACCTTTGACCCCGACGACCATTTTGTTTTCTAGAACATTCCACCTTATTATGATGTCATGTCCGTCATCTTGAAAATCCTTATTTATTATCCGATTTTAATTAAAAAAAATAAAAATTAATAATTTAATTTTAATTAAATGTTACAATTATCTAGCACCACACTCCTATACATTAAGTTTACATCATCGAGCACCCCACTCTTCTACATTACGATTACATCATCGAACACCCCACTCATCCCTGTCGCAATTTTTCGTAACACCACCATCTTTAAAATAAATTTATTATAAAAACAATAATCTAAACCATTATCGTCTGCTGGAGGCAGCCATCCTGGATTCCGCCATATTGATTTCATCCGATGATGTCATCACCATCCTAAAGCACCTTAGTGTATGTAAGGCCGACTTTCTATCCCGTTACAATGTTGTTATGATTCTTATAGACCATAAAATCCTCAGTCATTTTGTTGTTGTGACAACCATTTATTCTTAAAGGCATAATCATTTACAGGTTTTAACTAACATATATGTTATTATTTCATTGCTGCGGATGCGATAGTTAAAGTAATTATAATTAAAAAAAAACATTTATTAACCCATCTTAGCGGACCAGATATTTTTAATGTCCGCATATAATATCATTTCACTTTTCAAACCAAGTCCATGTTTGCATACTCGTGTTTAAAAGCTGTATGGAAGCAGATATTTTTAATGTCTGCATATAATATCATTTCACTTTTCAAACCAAGACCATGTTTGCGTACTCGTGTTTTCACTAACTCTCGCATGTTAATACCTTGGAAACAATAACCAGTTACCTTGAAACATAAATTCAAAGAAAAAAAATAAATGAAAAGAATTTATTTAACACAAAAACACATCTCAAAAATATTTACATCAGACACTTATTTTCCTCCAAATCGCTCACGCAAAAATATATTGAGGAGTCGTACCTCCACGCTCAGGTTACCTAGTATGTGTTCTAGACTATCGTACCGGGCGTTGAAGCCCTCTTCCATCAGGGCTAGTCTCTCGCCCAGCCCAGCACACCCACACACGCTCACTTGCCTGCATTCACTTTAAAAAAATTAATTTCAAAACATATTTAATTTTCTACAAAAAACACTAATTTAAAAAATAATTTTCACCCCATTTCACTTCTTGCCATAATAATACCATGTATTATATTTCTACTCAGCATCCTTGCCGACGACACTTCCACCTCACTCTCTATATCAGCAATAATATTTTCAGCCCATTCGGCTACCCGCTCACACAAGTCTCTAGTAGACAACTCTGCAAACAACGTCAACAGCCTCCCTACAGTCACGTTCACTTTACCCTCCACCGTCACATCAATGTAGCTCCCCTCGTCCACGAACACCTCTTCAATCCCGTAGCTCGACACCTCCTCTTCGACTACCACGATCTCAGGATCTTCCACATCATCGCTCGTCACCTCCATATCGTCTTCAAACACCTCCCAGCTCACATTGGACCCCTCCTCAACAATCTCTTCATAGGTGGCACGACACATCTTACTATCTCTGTTGATAACTACGAATGAAACGTCCTAAGGGTGAAATGGTTCAACTGTCCCCACCCCTCTACCCTTTCTATTGCAGTCCTGTCCATGCATGCCAAGCGCACAACTCTGACGCACGAACCTTGACGTCAGCAGACCTACCCCCTCCCCTTCTCCTGATCCTTCCCAGCCCAAATAGCTGAATCATTTAGACCTGTCGCCACGCGTCCCCAGCCTCCTAATACCATTTTAAGCACCTTCGACGAGCATCCCAAACTCTGGTAACTAGTGAAAAGTTTCAAACAACACATGAATAAATACATTTTTTATTTATTTTAGACTTGCATTTATTAATATAAAAATCTACAACATTTCAAACCATTAAAATTTATATGACATCAGTAGATTTTATGCAACTGATTTTCACATTTAACGAGTCATAGCCACTTCACAAACAAGGGATCATCTTTCTAATGTATCAATTTTTCTACTTAATAATAGTTTGGGTACTTGGTAGGATGAATTTCTTCCCCATAGAATCCACCACATATCATCGGACCTCGTAAATCTTCCAAGTAGTAACATCTCGGATGGTAATTACTTATTTTAACAACACGGAATATTTATGTCGACCATTTATAAATACACACAAAATATTCATTTTTAGCTCTAAGTTTTATTACGCCTAGTATATTTCATCAAAATAAACAGTTTCCAGGAGTGAGCTATCTTTTACATTAACAGGAACCATGCCAAATTTCTGTGTTTTCTGTAACTTATAAATCCACATGTAACTCCCTTTTGCTGCGAACTCCCTTTACATGACTTCCTTTAGAGCAGGAATAAATCAATCATCCACCCATTCTTTATCTCGGTGAACATAGTTGAATTTTTTATTTCAAACAAGGCTACAAGACTTCTTGGCTACAAAGCTACAAGCTACAAGGTTCCAATCGGCTACGAGTCTACAATACTACCAGGCTACAAGACCACGAGGCTACAAGGATACATCAAACAAATAGAATAAAAATCTTGGTAAAAAGTACCAACTCAGCAAATTTAAAGCTTAATGTAGAGCCGAAACATCCCTGAATTATGTATTTTATGCTTCCTACAAGGCCAAGGGGTTTCTTAACCATTAAATATTCAGCCCTGGCTACAGACTTGACAACAAACATTCAATGAAACAGGCACACATTTGATAAAACATTCAACTCAGCAGGATGCGATATCTAGGATACATTAGCTAAAATACTAAAAGAAACAATAGGATCCAGCTCAAGCCGACTACAATGCATCCATCCGCATTTGACTCCAAATGATTTTAGTTACAATGTAGCGCGTACCCGCCAAAATTGTTAGTCATTTATTACAAATTTTACATCTTTAAGTTAGAAGCTGTACTACGAGAACCCAACCTTAGCTATAAATTAGATTACAATAAATAAAAACAAACTTTTTTATCGAAAGTATAATTTTGTTTTTCCCTTATATACACATGCAGACAAAACAAGCTATTATTGTATGTAGCATACATTTCTTATTTCACGAAGTATAGACCATATTTATTTGGTATTGGGTAAATTTTCTTCATTTTTGCGAGGCAAGTAGAAGACTTAACCTATCTACCAATATATTAGAATATTTCCATGTGGTGTAATAAATCTCTTCAGCTTCTAACATCTTATGTAAATTTTCATTACTTATACTTTTAAGACCTCTGAAGTTCCTTTTTTAATACCAGCCCCAAAGTCATTGAAATTGTAATCGTCCCATTGATCATCATAAGCCTAATCTGAATAATTTAGTTTAATAAGTCGTTTCCATCATTTTGGTCTCAACATTTATCACAGTATTCGATCTTGTGAGCTTCAAGTTCTTAATCATAGTCTTAGTTATTGTAAGCTTCAGGTGAATCATCGCAGTCTTCGACATTTTCAGCTTTAGGCTGTTCTAAAGTGCTCTCAATTTCATGGAGGCGACTAGAACTTGGCGTAATTTTTTTTAATTCCCCATGAAAATGCTACTTTCTTCGCTAACTTTTAGTTCCCAATAATTAACAAGACCTGGTATAGTACTATTAGAATCATCTTCACATTTCTCGTGATCATTATAGTCATCTAATATTTTGCTATCATTTCACTTCCTTGCTTTTATAGACACACCATTCTTAACATTAACCAGCCTTGTTTTACAGATAGAGGGCTTTGCCAGACCTCAAAGGGGAAGAGAACCATCTTACAAACGAGTGTTTCTCGGCAGTACTTAACCTATTTAACGAATGAGTAATGGATATTTTTATTCAAGTGCCATTTGATTAAAATGCGGAAATTTATTGTTTGGTGTCAGAAATTCAAAATACAAACGGATATCTCTCAATATATTCCAAGACCAATACAAAAAATAAAACCCAATAAAAAATATACGACACAAGAAAAACTGGAAGCACATTACATTAAATTAATTTATTAACTCAGAATCATTTCTCTATAAGAATACAAATGTGTTTATTACTAATGTGAACACACGTTTAAAACACTAATACTCATATTTCAAACACAATTCATCATATTTCAAACACAAATCAGCATATTTCAAAACAATAATCTACACAATTCACCAAAACCGCATATTTCAAGACCAAGAACATAAGTTTGAAGTGATGTTCTTTTCTCTTCTAGAGCGGCACATGATGTTACAATCATCTAGTTTTCGTCGAAGCTATAGATGTTTATGCAGGCACGAGGATTCTGTTTCTCGAACAGATGGATCTGGCGAAGTGGATTGGAAAACTCGTTGTTAGTGAAGTTGAACCTTCCCTCCAAGTCATTGTAGCACTGATTAACATGCTCAGATGCTCACCCGCATCTAACTTGGCCAGAATTGCACACTTAAAACGTATGTGCTCATCTAAGTATTTACAGATTGACCACCGCATATTTTTCTTTGATGCAGGTAGGTATTTCGATGTAGGAGTTAGCTTGAAGTGGATCAAGCTTGATAATGTGTAGTTGTAGTAACTTCACACCACACAAAGACCATTCGGGCCCCTTTCATAATAAGTATTCTTACTCTTTACATATCTTAAAGATGTATTCAGTAATGACATCCTCCAGTTCACGAACTGCAAGGAGTGGAACATTCGTGTTTTTGAAGGCCCTCTTGTCTTCACACGTACCCATTGGCTTTTCGCAATTGCAATCAAGCACGATGTAATACTTGAGTGGACCATCCTCTTCAATTTCCTCTAGAAGTTGGCTTATTAGTTTAACCTTGATAGAGTCCAAGTATATACATGTGTCCTTGACAGAACTGGTATTATTTTCTACCACACAAGTCTTCAAGTTACCCCAGATTCACACTTCTGCAATGATGAAGTCGTGGACATTGGCCAAAACCCGCCTCTGTCACCAGCAACGTTCAGCTGGTGCTTGCCTTAGGTATGACTACAGGCTTAAGTGCGGCTATTCTCTGCTTCTTAGTTGATAGTGGATCAGGACCCTTACACACTTTGGTATGTGCTTTCAACTTACCAGCCCTGGCGAACACTTTAGCATAGTTCCCACACAAATACATTTTATGGCTAGGGTTGAGACCGCAAGCCATCTTCTCATGATGTGTGACATGACTGGAGTTTTCGAAGGTTTTGAAGCAGAAGCTAAACCAGGTGACTGAAGTCGTGAGGGCAGCACCAGTACATGTTGTAAGATATTACCACAATTTATCACTGCGAGCAACCATCTTTCCACACAGATGACACTGCTTGAGGTCATGCTGCTGGTTGTCAGCACACTGACGTTCATAACGGCAGCAGTTATTAGCTGCCATATAGGTAGCAGGGCAGAAAATTCATTTCTGTATGGTTTATGTCATCACAACAATCGGTAGTCTGTGCTCAATGCACGGAACACACGAAGGAAGCCCGACGTACGGAGAACTATAACAGAAGTCTTAAGAAAACAATCTAGCTACCCATTACATGAAAGTGTTTGCATACATAACTTCAAACCTACAAACTACAGCTTCAACAAACCAATCCTTAAGTTAGCACTACCTTACCCCGAAAAAATCTTAAAAAATCACTAAAATGTTAAAGTACTGTAACTGACAAGTTACGCAGAAGTAGTCAAAAAATATTCAAAGTCCTGGTAACTGGTAACTTTAACAAATTTTTAAGTACAGAGAAGCATTTAGCTGAAAAAATTCAAAGTCCACACAACCCCCTATCCACACAAATGTTTAAGAACAGAGAAGCATAAAACAGAAAAATATTCAAAAGCCCAGCACAGCTACATTTTCACACAATAGTTTTAAGTACACAGAAAAAGCTAGCAGAAAAAAATGTTCAAAGTTCTGATAGCTAACAAAATTATTTAAAAGATCATATAGATAGCTATCTACAAAAGGGAAAAAAAATGAATACACAGCCTCAAATCCACTCATTTACACGAAATCCAAAAAATTAACCCACAAACTACAACTAATCATACTACCATCAATATAACAAAGAAGCCCCTTGCTTGAAACCAATCAAACCTAAAAATTGTTTCAAATTTAGCACAAAACATAGCTCATGTGCAGGTTTTCATATCAACTCCTGAGTTTCGGTAGGTCTGTGATGTGTGAAGGGGTACGGGGTAAAAACATGTAGCAACCATGCAACAAGTATGATTAACCTCTATAGCTTGGACCAAGTACAACCACTATTGGCTTTGCCAATTAGAAATGGGGTCGCGAGGTACTTTCACAATCATGACTCATCTCTCAAAAATGTCTGAGAGCCTGAGCTATCCAAACAGTCTCAAGCAATTCACGGCATCGTGGACCCATGAGTCCCTCAGCACACAACCATTATCTACACACACAGTTAAACTTCTACATGACAATACTTGACATGGTAAATGTTATAGTTGTGAAAGGAAATAGTTAGAAAAATTAAAATACAATACTTTTTCGAATTCAGAACATACACATACATGTGTGAAACTAAGCATGGGACTTGAGCGAAAACATTCGTTGCTCACGAAACATTTTGTGTAAATAACTTCATACCTACAAACCCATATTAAATCCATAATTCATAGTGATAAATTATCAAACCAACCCACAACACCATCAAATTAATCCGTACATTAGCATTTTGCAGCTACCCCCACCACCCTTTGAATTCAATCTAACATAAAAATCACTCAAATAACACCAATGTAAGTAAGTAAGTAAGTCGAAAAATTATGCATGAGTTCAAGTAGGGAGGTGATCTCATCCATATCGGTATAGGCTCCTACACAAAAAGAAACAGTTAAATGTATCACCCCGGCCACCAAATCATTTAGACCATCCCAAGACACATACAATATCTCTTATGCTGCCATTATTCTGAAAATCACAAAATTCATTGTTTTTAACACCAGCTACATAGTCATTATCCTCATCATCTTCTCAGATATCATCGACACAGCAATCATCATGATCAACATACTCATCCAGATTACTGTCATATTTCGTAATATTAGGCGTCGAAGCTTCTTCTTTGTCTTGAAGCATTCTTTATAAGTGTCCATCCATTCTCAAAGTTCGAAGGCTCTGGAGAAATGGGCTGAAACATATTCTCACTATTCACAATAATGATACTTCCACCATCTTCGGTCTTCCTTAAACCTTCAACATCCTTAATTTCAAGTTCTTTGTCGTAATCAGAAGAGCTACGAAAATTCATCCCAAGGAATAACATTCATCAGTGAGCATAACTTTACAAGTCTTGCAATGTCTTTTTAAGCTCTCTCTTAGAACAAAATACCTGTCACACCGATCAAAACTTAACATTTTATATAGTTGGTTTTTGACATGATCATTCCTTCTCAATGTAAAACCCTGTCACAATAACTACACTAGTGACCTTGTCATGACGTTAATAGCACCGATCCAGAATCCATATTAGTTTCTACGACAAATGTCAGAAGCAACCTGAAAGTTCAAACACAAATACTAAACTTAAATATAACATTAAAATAAACTATCAGCGAGAGTTAATTCCGAATTTTAAATAATACATGGTTAAGTAGTTCCGCTTCTAACCAACATATTTTGCAACATGCTGATTCAAAGTATTTAATTATTTATTTCCATTGAAGTAAACCTTATACAAATTACATAATAATAGCTAAGCAAATATAAATTTTACCGACATATGACTACAAATGTAGTCAATTCGGCAGCAAATGTAACCAATTTTCTCCATCTGTCTGCAAATGTAACCCTGTAGCCTATGTATTCCGATCTTCAACCCACTTCGTTTCAGAGTATGATGGGTGTATTCATACTGTTTATAAAGCTATGTTATTATGTAGCATGCAGGATGTATACTTGGTGTTCGCAAGAGAAGTAAGGATTCGATAGGTCTCAAGGGAAAGAAAATCAAATTTGTGTTGTCCTCGTAACAAGCTACCTTTTGCTTATATGTAACAAAATAGTGAATTTTAATCTAGTGTCATCGTTATTTTCATTTGTTTAAACTAACCGAAATTATCAGCACATAACCAGTCACATGTAGAAACAATCTGACTATGGTGGATTATTACCACAGAATTCACTGAAAAATGCTTTGTGAGAATCAATTTTATTTATAAATAAGATCACATTCGCCAGTTCTAAGAGGGAACATTATGGAGGATCTATACTTGGTGTTCGCAAGAGAAGTAAGGATTCGATAGGTATCAAGAGAAAATCATCAAATTCTTGTCAGGTAAAAAAGCATAAGCACACGAGAATAAAAATTCTGACACAGTAAAGTTGAAGCAAACGTAGAAATCCATCGAAATTTCACGTGAAAAAATAGGAGCACTCAGAGAAAACCATCAGAGAGAAGATGTCGTTTTTAAACATAATATATTATCAATTTTTTTAAAAAGTTCATATTTCTACTAGCTTTTTCTGTGTACTTAAAACTATTGTGTGAAAATGTAGCTGTGCTGGGCTTTTGAATATTTTTCTGTTTTATGCTTCTCTGTACTTAAACATTTGTGTGGATAGGAGGTTGTGTGGACTTTGAATTTTTTCAGCTAAATGCTTCTCTGTACTTAAAAATTTGTTAAAGTTACCAGTTACCAGGACTTTGAATATTTTTTGACTACTTCTGCGTAACTTGTCAGTTACAGTACTTTAACATTTTAGTGATTTTTTAAGATTTTTTCGGGGTAAGGTAGTGCTAACTTAAGGATTGGTTTGTTGAAGCTGTAGTTTGTAGGTTTGAAGTTATGTATGCAAACACTTTCATGTAATGGGTAGCTAGATTGTTTTCTTAAGACTTCTGTTATAGTTCTCCGTACGTCGGGCTTCCTTCGTGTGTTCCGTGCATTGAGCACAGACTACCGATTGTTGTGATGACATAAACCATACAGAAATGAATTTTCTGCCCTGCTACCTATATGGCAGCTAATAACTGCTGCCGTTATGAACGTCAGTGTGCTGACAACCAGCAGCATGACCTCAAGCAGTGTCATCTGTGTGGAAAGATGGTTGCTCGCAGTGATAAATTGTGGTAATATCTTACAACATGTACTGGTGCTGCCCTCACGACTTCAGTCACCTGGTTTAGCTTCTGCTTCAAAAC